>NC_052151.1:53504640-54104640 GCF_902713615.1 Scyliorhinus canicula | reverse complement strand
TCTTGGCAATGTGGAGGAGCAGAGAGATCTTGGGGTCTATGTTCATAGTTCTTTGAAAGTTGCCACTCAAGTGGGTAGAGCTGTGAAGAAGGCCTATGGTGTGCTAGCGTTCATTAGCAGAGGGATTGAATTTAAGAGCCGTGAGGTGATGATGCAGCTATACAAAACCTTGGTCAGGGCACATTTGGAGTACTGTGTGCAGTTCTGGTCACCTCATTTTAGGAAGGATGTGGAAGCTTTGGAAAAGGTGCAAAGGAGATTTACCAGGATGTTGCCTGGAATGGAGAGTAGGTCATACGAGGAAAGGTTGAGGGTGCTAGGCCTTTTCTCATTAGAACGGAGAAGGATGAGTGGCGACTTGATAGAGGTTTATAAGATGATCAGGGGAATAGATAGAGTAGACAGTCAGAGACTTTTTCCCCGGGTGGAACACACCATTACAAGGGGACATAAATTTAAGATAAATGGTGGAAGATATAGAGGGGATGTCAGAGGTAGGTTCTTTACCCAGAGAGTAGTGGGGGCATGGAATGCACTGCCTGTGGTAGTAGTTGAGTCGGAAAAGTTAGGGACCTTCAAGCGGCTATTGGATAGGTACTTGGATTAGGGTAGAATAATGGAGTGTAGGTTAACTTCTTAAGGGCAGCACGGTAGCATTGTGGATAGCACAATTGCTTCACAGCTGCAGGGTCCCAAGTTCGATTTCGACTTGGGTCACTGTCTGTGTGGAGTCTGCACATCCTCCCCGTGACTGCGTGGGTTTCCTCCGGGTACTCCGGTTTCCTCCCACAGTCCAAAGATGTGCAGGTTGGGTGGATTGGCCATGAAAAATTGTCCAAAATTCTATGATTAACCTAGGACAAAAGTTCGGCGCAACATCGCGGGCCGAAGGGCCTGTTCTGTGCTGTATTTCTCTATCTGAAGAGAAGACACACCAGCCAACCAGATATCAGTATAATTAAGAGGCAACCAGAAATTATGACAGCAAAGTTGGCTCATAAATACGTAGCAATGCAGGTGACAACAATGTCAATTACAAATGTGATTGCAACCAAGATTAGCTGAGATTGAAGTTTTGAATCGTGAGTTCCATTATGATTGATTTTTTTTTTTAAAGTGGGGTTTGCATTTATTCATTCTGTGATGGGGGCGTCACTGGCAAGGCCACTAGTTAGGCCCATCCCTAATTACCCTTCAGCATTCGGGCATTAATAATGTTGAATAAATGAGGCTGACTTTTGTGCACTGTCATAAATGAGCTCGGAGCATTGTCAGAAGTCGTGCAAATCATACCACGAAATACTAACACTTGATATAAAGGTGGGAATGTTAATCATCTTCAAGCTCTAGGTGATGCTGGGAGCCAGAGTGTCCGGGAGGTAACGTGCTACTAGTACTCAATTTCACTAGTAGTTTGGATTAGAAAATTGCATTTGGGTTAAATTTAAAGCAATGCGGACAAATCATTGAAGTGTCAGAATGATGGACAATTATTCTTTCAACCTTTGGAAAACCTAAAAGTAACATTTCAATTGATTAGCATCGCTTGTCAAATTTGATGTGATAAGAAGTGATGCAAGAAAATAAAGGAAAGCTAACCCAAGGCAAAGCCATGACTTGTGTTTAGGAACTAGCTGCACCTCTATTCAAGCTGCTCCAGTACAGTGGCATCTGGCCACTGGCAACGACCTGGCGAAGTGAAAAATTAGCCTGGTTTATATTGTCCACAAAACGCAGGACAAATCCAATCTGACATTACTGGATTTGGATTTGTTTTATTGTCACATGTACCGAGGTACAGTGAAAAGTATTGTTCTGCGTACATCCAGACAGATCATTCTGTATGTGAAAAAAAAATAGGTCATACATAAATGCACAATGTAAATACATAGACACAGGCAACGGGTGAGCATATGGAGTGCAGTACTACTCAGTAGAGAAGGTGTGTGAAGAGATCAGATCAGTCCATAAGAGAGTCATTCAGGAGTCTGATAACAGTGGGGAAGAAGCTGTTTTTGAACCTGTCAGTGCGTGTTCTCAGACTTTTGTATCTCCTGCCTGAGAGAAAAAGTTGGAAGAATTAATAACCCGGGTGGGAGGGTCTTTGGTTATTTCCAATGCGAGGTGTAGACAGAGTCAATGGATGGTTCGTGTGATGGACTAGGCTGTGTTCACTTTCTTATGGTCTTGGGCCGAGCAGTTGCCATACCAGACTGAGATGCAGCCAGATAGGATGCTTTCTATGTTGTATCTGTAAAAACTGTAAGAGTCAATGTGGACTTGCCGAATTCCCTTTGCGTCCTGAGGAAGTATAGGTACTTTCTTGGTCGTAGGGTTGACGTGGGTGGACCAGGATAGATTGTTGGTGATGTGCACACCTAGGAATTTGAAACTGTCAACCATCTCCACCTCGGCACCATTGATGCAGACAGGGGTGTATACGGTACTTTGCTCCCTGAAGTCAATAACCAGCTCTTTAGTTTTGCTGATATTGAGGGAGAGATTGTTGTCGTTGCACCACTCCACTAGGTTCTCTATCTCCCTCCTGTACGCTGACTGATCGTTGTTCAAGATCTGACACACTATGGTTGTGTCATCATTAAACTTGTAGATGGAGTTGGAGCCAAGTTTTGCTACACAGTCATGTGTCAATAGGGAGTATAGTAGGGGGCTAAGTATGCAGTTTGTAGGGCCCCAGTATTGACTATCGTGTCGAGGGTGTTGTTGTTTATTCTTACTGATTGTGGTCTACGGGTGAGGATCCCGTTTCACAGTGAGGAGCCAAGTCCTTGATTTTGGAGTTTTGATATGAACTTGGCTGGGTTTATGATGTTGAAGGTGGAGCAGTGGTCAATGAATAAGAGTCTGAGGTAGGAGTCCTTGTTGTCGAGATGCTCGAGGGATTAATGTCAGGTCAGGGAGATGGTGTTTGCTGTGGACCAGTTGTGGCGGTATGCGAATTGCAGTCGATCAAGGAATTCTGGGAGTATGGAGTTGATGTGCCTCATGACCTCTCGAAGCGCTTCATAATGATCGATCTCAAGGCCATTGGACGATAGTCATTGAGGCACATTGCCTGATTCTTCAATTGGCACCTGTATGATGGTGGTTTCTTGAAGTAGGTGGGGACCTCGGAATGGAGTAGGGAGAGGTTGAAGATTTCCATGAACACATCTGCAAGTTGGTCTGCACAGGATCTGAGTGCACGACCAGGGACCCCGTCAGGATCTGTCGCTTTCCGAGGGCTCACTTTCAAGAAGGCCGATTTGACTTTGGAAGCTGTGACGGTAGGTATAGGTTTGTCTGAGGCTGCTGGGGCAGTTTCCTGTTCAAACCGATCATCAGATGCATTGAGTTCATCGGGGAGTGGTGCGTTCCCACTTGAGATTCTATTCGGCTTTGCTTTGTAGCCTGTCATGTTTGAGCCTTGCAAAGACCAACTAGAATCCATGATGTTAGTCTGTGACTAGCTTAGTCTAGTATTGTCTCTTGGCATCCCTGATGACTTTGCGGAAGTTGTACCTGGATTTCTAGAACAGGTCAGGGTCGCCTGTCTTGAATGCCTCAGATCTGGCCTTCAGTAGAGTGCCAATCTCTCAATTAAGCCATGGTTTCCAGTAGGGGAATGCATGTACTACCTTCATTGGTACACCGTCTTCGACACATTTGTTGATGAAGTCTGTGGCGGTGGTGGCATACATGTTTAGGTTGGTCGCTGAGTTCTTGAATATGGACCAGTCCACTGACTCCAATTAGTCACATAGGAGCTATTCTGTTGCCTTGGACCAGCATTGCTTGACCTTCTTAATTGGACTCTCCACTTAAGTTTCTGCTTGTATGCTGGGAGAAGGAGCACCATCTTATGGTCCGATTTTCCGAAGAGCGGTCGGGGATCGATTGGTAGGCGCCCTTGATGTTTGTGTAGCAGTGGCCGAGAATGTTGGCCGTTGGGACAGGAGATGTGTTGGTGGAATTTTGGCAGTACACTCTTGAGGTTCGCCTGGCTGAATTTCCCAGCCATGATGCAAAAGGCCTCCGGGTATTCTGTTTCACTGTTATTTATAGAGGTGTACAATTCATCAAGCATCTTCTTCACTTCCACCTGGGGTGGGATGTAAACCGCCATGGTAATGGCAGAAGTAAACTCCTGTGGAAGGTAGTATGTGTGGCACCTCAGTCAGGTGCTCTATGGGAGCAGTATGTCACCAGGATCGCCACATGCGAGCAGCAGGAGGAGTTGATGAGGAGGCAGTCCCCTCCATGCTTCGCTTTGCCCGATAACACTGTGGGGTGTTGAGAAGCCATCAGGTTGTATGGCACAGTTCGGTGAGGCAGGGGTGAACCATGTCTCTGTGAAACAGAGCACACAGACACTTACTTCCCTCTTGGAGGTAAGTCACAATATATATTAATGATTTGGATGAGGGAACGAAATGTAAGATCTCAAAGTTTGCAGTTGATACCAAGATAGGAGGGAGGGTGAATTGTGACGAGGATGCAGGGATCCTGCAGCATGATCTGGACAGGTTGGGCAAGTCAATGGCAGATGCAGTATAATTTGGATAAGTGTGAGGTTATTCACCTTGGAAACAAAAACAGGAAGGCAGATTACTACCGGAACGGTTGTAAATTGGGAGAGGGAAGTATGCAGCGGGACCTGGGTGTCCTTGTGCACCAGTCACTGAAGGTAAGCATTCAGGTGCAGCAGACGAGAAAGAAGGCGAATGGCATTTTGGCCTTCATTGCGAGAGGTTTTGAGTACAGGAGCAGAAATGTGTTGCAATTATACAGGGCCTTGGTGAGGCCACACCTGGAATATTGTGTGCAGTTTTTGTCCTCCTTTTCAGAGGAAGGATGTTCTTGCTCTCGAGGGAGTGCAGCGCAGGTTTAGCAGACTGATTCCAGGGATGGTGGGACTGTCATTTGAGGAAAGATTGACAAGGTTAGGATTGTTCTCGCTGGAGCTCAGAAGAATGAGGGAGGATCTCATAGAGTCATAGAGACTTATAAAATTCTAACAGGACTAGACAGGGTAGATGCAGGGGAAGATGTTCCTGATGGTGGGTGTGTCCAGAAACCGGGGTCACAGTCTGAGGATTCAGGGTAAACCATTTCGGACAGAGATGAGACATTTCTTCGCCCAAAGAGTTGTTACCCTGTGGAATTCATTACCACAGGAAGTAGTTGATTCTAAAGCATTGAATGTATACAAGAGGTGGCTAGATATAGCACTTGGAGTGAATGGAATCAAAGGTTATGGAGAGAAAGCAGGATTAGGCTATTGAGTTGGATGATCAGCCATGATCGTGATAAATGGTGGAGCAGGCTTGAAGGGCAAAATAGGCCTCCTCCTGCTCCTATCTTCTGTGTATCTACGTAGTGTTATGCACTGCCATCAGTTACTGCCCCATCAGTTTATTCTCAGTCATCAGCATAATAACGGAAAGTGTCATCGATAGTGCTATCAAGTGGCATTTAGCGATAATGTGCTCACTGAAGTTTACTTTTGGTTCTTCAGGTTTCAGACCTCATTCCTTGGTTCAAACATTTGACTGAGTGCGGCATCAAGAAGCCATAGCAGAACTGAAATCGGTAGGAACTGGGAAGAAACAATAATAGTCAGGTTTGGGCTAATAATTGTGAGCTAACAGTCAAACCCCTAGTGCCAGCTAACAACTATTTCCAACAATAGAAAATCTAACCATCTTCCTTTGACATTCAATGAACATTATCATGACCAATTTCCCCGTCATCAGCGGCTGGTTTAGCTCACTGGGCTAAATCGCTGGCTTTTAAAGCAGACCAAGCAGGCCAGCAGCACGGTTCGATTCCCGTACCAGCCTCCCCGGACAGGCGCCGGAATGTGGCGACTAGGGGCTTTTCACAGTAACTTCATTGAAGCCTACTTGTGACAATAAGCAATTTTCATTTAAGGTTTTTGCCTGGGAGAGTTACCATTAACCAGAAATGTAACTGGACCATCTACATAAATACTGTGGCTACATAAGCAAGTTAAAGGCCGAGTATTCTGCAGTGAGTGATTCAGAACCGACTTCCCAAAACCTTTCAAGTCAGGAATGTGATGGAATACTCTTCCACTTGCCTGTTGAGCGGAGCTGCAATAATACTCCAGAAACTTGATACTATACAGGATGAAGCGCCTGGAAGTAGTGCATACCATCCATAAGATGTGCTGCAGGAAATCACCAAGGCTCCTTCAAAAGCACTTCTCTGATCCATAACCTCTACCACCTAGGAGCCTGCGCATTGGATCAATACCAGCTTCAAATTCCTCTCCAAGTCACACACCATCCTGAATTAGAAATATATCATGATTCTTCCCTTGTCACAGCTAGTTCCTGTCAAACAACAGTAATGTCAAACGTGCACTGCAGCAATTTAACCTTCTTAGGGGAAATTATGTCTTGCAAATAAATGTTTGTACTGGCGTTTTCTCAGGCGCCCACAAGCCATGAACAAGTTGTTACAGGCAAGTGAGAAGCCATTCAGAACCAAATTTTGTTTGCTGCGGTAGGTTGTGCTGTATGAGATGGTTGCAAGGAGGGTGGCACTGTTTTCCACTCTTGAGTGCCTTCCCAAAGAGCAGCATGCTTTGAAGGAGAAGGAGGCAGATTGAAGTCTGCAGTTGACTATTGCTGGCATGTTAGCTGCAGCTGCCTTTGTAGCACAACATACAGCTTTCCATCTCTGTTCAGCTGGAGCTTATTGAAAGAATTTCCCAAGGTCACTATCAGGTAAGTATGATGGCACCTACAGGCATGCTTGTCGACATCTTCCATTATGCATTGCACGTGCCAGATTACAGAATGTCGGAGACCTGAGAATGGGGCCTATGCCTTTAACTAGGATAATTCTTTGAATACTTAACCATCATAGCTACCAGACATAATTTTAGACCCATGTCCCAAATCATGGCTCTTAAAACTTTGCCGTAAAGATCAACTTTTTAGTATCAAGTGCAGGCTGACATTTTTCGCTCACTGGGACTTGGGTCCAAAATAAGTTTTGTCGGTGTTAAACAATTCGTATTTAAGTGCCATTAATTGTATTTGTTCGGATAAGTGCTGGGCATTACATAACGCTTTAAAAGCAAATTTTAATTATGGATATTGCTAAAAGACAGAACATTCCTCAAATATATTATTTCTAACAGCAATTTTGTTAATTTAGTGGGTGTTTTTCTTCGCCTGGTAGAAGCTGCTGGCTGCTTTGGCGTGATTGCTAAGCAGCATTTTTCACTGATTAGACCAAATTTTGCAAGAGCTGCTTGACATTAATAGAAAACTGCAAATGTTTAGGCAGGATGCATTTAGAATTTAGAATTTAGAACAGTACAGCACAGAACAGGCCCTTCGGCCCTCGATGTTGTGCCGAGCAATGATCACCCTACTTAAACCCACGTAACCTGTATACCCGTAACCCAACAATCCCCCCATTAACCTTACACTACGGGCAATTTCTTTTAGCAGATTTAATAAAAATGTTACTGTGCATCCTGTGTTCCTACTGATAGGAAAAATAATTGCTATGAGACTCATAGAATTCCCAGATTTCCATGTATTTGAACCAGTAACGAGCATGTTCATATTTATTTAATTTGATTATGTTTGTTGTTTGTAGAGAAGGAATGTATTTTCAGAGTTAAAGGCAGGTTGTTCCTTTATGTTAATGCACCTTCATTGTGGAATTGTTGAAAGATGTATCCCTTAACATAATACGTAACTTTGTGATTCTATGAATGTGAAATCGTATAATCTGGGTAATCTCAATTACTTCGTATCAACCGTTATTGGTCCTGCCATCTAAAACTTGATACCAGAACATTAAGTTGACAAGCTATAAACGTTAAAAATAAATGTAGTCCAAAATGAGATCTGAAAAAATAAAGGAGGAATTTTGAAATAGAAACAGAAGGGCCCAGGAGCATCTGCGGAGAACGAGGCAGAGTTAATGACTCTGACATTTACATCTGGATGGCGGACAAAACCTGGAAATCACGTGGACGTGGAAATCCTGCCGAATTTAACACCAAGATCTCAATATCAATTTTTTATTTTTCTTCCCTTCTGGTGAAGCTGGGTAGATTGAAAGACCTCCCAGCTGTCTGGTGGGGATGCTGGCAGCAGAGGTCCATAGTCGAGGGCTGTTGGGGATGGTTGGACTGGTGAGTGGGATGGAGGGATAGCTCATAGATTAAGGAAGGTGGAGGATGGACTAGCAATCGGTAGGGAGGGAGTGAAATATTGTGTTAAATTGGAGGGGTGGTGGGTATCAGTCTTGGGACATGGGTTCTGGAGCAGTCAGCCAGTTGCAGCAGCAAGGAAGGGTTTGGGTGGTTGGTTGAGGGTGGGGTGGGTGGGTGCGTGATGTTGCGGGCAGCACCTCTACTTGTCCAGGCTCACAAGGAGTGTTGCAAAAAGCATTTCGCTTCTGCAGTTAGTTGCCAAGCTTCCTAAGCCTTGGAAAATCAAACTGTTAAGCGTGATGCTTAAATCCAGTTCCAAAAGTGTCCTGCAGGAGCATGATTTAAATATCATAATGAAGCTAAAAGAAAATTACTGCGGATGCTAGAATCTGAAACAAAATCAAAAAATACTGGACAATCACAGCAGGTCTGACGGCATCTGTTGAGAGAGAAGGGAGCTAACGCTTTGAGTCTGGGATCTTGTCCCTCTGAAATGGGACACATGCATGCCATGCAACTAGCTGCCATAAAAATGCATAACCAAGATCTCACACAGCAGGTTGGGGTTTAATTTTGAAAATTTTAATCTTTTAATGTGGCTGCCTCCTTCCTACCTGTCATGCGGTTGGTGGCGAGGGGCTTAATATGGACCCCAGATTTGCTGCTCCATGACTTTTCATTAAATATGCTCTGCTATTCATTTTTACTTTAATACAGACTGATTTGTAAACAGAATTTAGGCACCTTCCTGCCATTGGAAACGAATGATCACTCCTACAGAAAACAGTCATTTTAAATCTATATGGCACTAATTTTCTGTATTCGTATGAAGCCAATATTTTGTTTTATTCCTGCAAAAATGTCTTCACTGAGTATTTGATTAATCTTATGCATGTCTAAATGCATGCAGTTAATGCAATAAAGGTATAAGTGCCTCATTACATCAGTAGTGAATCCTTCACTTGCTCTAGGGTCATACTTGGTTTTAAAACTAATAGAATACTGCGCAGAAGGAAGCCATTTGGGCACATCATATCTGTTCCACCTTTTGGTAGAGCTATCCAATTCTTTGGTGAGTGTTGCTATTGAATCTGCTTCCACCTCTCTAGAATCCCTACTTTGCAGAAGGAGAACATTGGGCCCATCAAGTCTGCACCAACCCTCTGAAAGAGCACGAATGGCCTCCCATCCCCGTAATCCAATAATCCCACCTAACCTTTGGACACTAAGCGACAATTTAGCATGGCCAATACAATTAGCCAGCACAATCGAAATCATAACAACTGGCCGCATTTTTTAAAAAATGTTTCCACTCGCTACCTTTGATTCTTTTGCCAGACACCTTGGGCGGGATTCTCTGCGAACCGGCGGGGCAGGCGACTCCGGCGTGAATGAGTGGCGTGAACCACTCTGGCGTCAGGCCGCCCCGAAGGTGCAGACTCCTACGCACATTCAGGGGCTAGGCTGGCACCGGAGTGGTTTGCACCCGCCGGCCGGCGCAGAAGGGGCTTGGCGCCACGCCAACTGGTGCTGAAGGGCGAGTTGGCGCATGCGTAGGAGCGCCCATCCCAGCGCGTGCAAAGGGGAGGTTCATTTCCGCGTCAGCCATTGCGGAGGACCACAGCAGCTGACGTGGAGGAATAGAGTGCCCCCACGGCACAGGCCCGCCTGCGGATCGGTTGGCCCCGATCGCGGGCCATCCACCGTGGGGGCACCTCCCGGAGCCAGATCCCCCCCCGAGGACCCTGAAGGCCGCCTGCGCAACCAGGTCCCGCCGATAAGTCCCTACTCTAATTTATGCCGCCGACCGGCACGGCGATTCTCCAACCCGGCGTGGGGTCGGAGACTCCTGCCCCTTAAATCTGTGCCTTCTGACGACCAACACCTCGGCCACGGGAAACAATGTCATCTTTATTTACCCAATGAAAGAAAATGCAAAGGTGTGCGGGTCAGGTGGATTGAGCATGCAAAATTTCCCCTTGGTGTCTAAAGGTTAGGTGGGGTTAGAGGAATAGGGTGGGGGAGCGGTACTGGGTAGCGAGCTCTTTCAGAGGGTTGGTACAGACTTGATGGGCTGAATGGCCTCCTTCTGTACAGTGGGGATTCTATTCTATTATATTTTGAACACCTCCATGAAGTCTCTTAACATGCTGTTGCCTGAGGAAGAAAACCCAGCTTTTCAAATCTCCCCCTATAATTGAATCATTTCACCCTGATATGGTTCTGGTCAATCTGCTTTGCACACCTCTAAGGCATTTACATCCTTTGAGTTTCAAATTATCTGTGAACTTTGTTCCCTCTGTCCCCAAGTTTAGGTCATTAATATATATAACAAAAGAAAATAGTGGTTCCTTGGGGTCACCACAATGGAGTTGGTCTGAAGAGCCACTCAGCCCATCTTTATTTTCTATCCTTAATAAATTTTACACCCATGCTGCTGCTTTACTCCCATGGGCTTTAAAAATGCTTGTGGTACTTCGTCATTCACCTTTTATACACAACAGTAATCGCACCACCCTCATCTATCGCCTTTGTTACTCCATCAAATAACTTGATCAAGTTAGTTGGACATTGCCGTTAACAAATCCGCGCTGGCTTTCATCGATTCGCCCATGGTTTGTCAAATAACAGTTAATTGTGTCGAGGCTCATTGTCTCTAAAAGTCCCTTGCAGCACTGACATGAGGTTGACTGATCTTTGGCTGCTGGGTTTTTCCCTCTGCTCTTTTTTTTTCAATCGAGGTGCAACACTGCTGTTAGGGAGCCTGAGGAATTGTTTCTGGATCTGAGGAATGCAGCAGCTTTGTCAACTTCTTGTCCGGGAAAATGGTTGCAGGAGTTTACAACTGAGATTTTAGCAAGATCAGTCAATACAATGAGCGCAGTTTAAACCTGAAGAGCTTAGTGCAAAAACTGTAATTTTAGCTCCACGGACACAATATGATAGCTATAAAGTCCCTCCAACACCGTCCAAAACTGTAGCCCAAAGCCTTTCAAATCGAGACTATGCTTGGATGTTTTTTTACTGACATTTTTTAAGCGAGTATTAATTTGTGGAAAACTAAAATATTCAAAGCAGGATGTTATTCTGGAAACACAGGCTAGGAAGAACAAAATAGAATTAATTTGCACATGCCGATTAATATTTCTGAAATAAAAAAGAGATGTCGGAAATACTCAGCAGGCCAGGCAGCGTCTGTAGAAGGCGAAACATGAGTTAAAGGGCGTGATGCAGCCAAATAAATTACCTGTGCATCATTTTGGGCCAGTTTGGCGTGGTGTTTTCCATCGGCTATTAGAGGGTGATCCCAGACCTGGATTCGTCCACACTTAGTTGGTTTTTAGGCTTTGGGGAGTTTCTTCACGGTGTAGCCCACACTTAGAAATTTTTTCAACAGTGGGGAGCTGAACTCGCTGGTGAGACCAGCTTCTCCAAGATTGCCCTGCCCTGACAAGCTAGGCAGCTCCAATGTCCTCGGAGACCCCCAGAGTGGCCATCACGTCAAGTCTCCACCTGTGGAGACCAGTACTAATAGGTGCCCGGTTAAGTCCTTGCCAGTGCGGCCAGTGACTCCTGGGTGCCAGGAAAATGCAGCATCAAATAGGCCGCAGATATTTAGGCTCATTTAAATATGACTATCTGGATCGTGCGCTCATTGGTCGCAGATTGTGTCGGGTGCCGCAGACTACGTGAGTCGTGCACAATTCTGTGCCCAGCGCAATGCCTGATTTGGACCTCTCCGGCATTGCTCCCGGCGCAATGAGGTCAGCACCGGGCGCAACACGTAGAAAAATTGCATCCAAAGTTTCAGGCTGTTGACCTTTCATCAGATGATTTTACCTGGGATTTTAAAGAACTTATGAATGAAGGATCTGCATCTCTTGATTTTGTATATAGTTGACATGGAAGGAGCTTTGTGAAACCAATGGGTTCACTCAGTATAACTCACCTTCAACTTTTGGTGATGTTTTGGAAAACATCACCATCTGAAATTAATGCAGATAGTAACTGTATATGGGCAGTCAAAGATGGTTATGTTTCCTTGGGTACTGTCTCTCCCTGTCAAATCTGCCTTCATCACTCTCTTGTTCAAAAGAAATAGCAGGTTGATCCCTTTTTTCTTGCAAATGATCTCTCCACCTTGAATCTTCCTTTTCTTTCTAGACCTCGATTATGATGTTATCTCCAAACTGCACGGCCATATCTATCTCACTTATGTTTTCCTACAGTCTGAAAATAGAGTGGGGCTGTTTTAGCTCTGGGCTAGACAGCTGGTTTGTGTTGCAGAACGAGGCCAGCAGCGCGGGTTCAATTCCCGTACCAGCTGAGAATTCTGAAGTCTCTCTCTGTGTACCCGAACAGGTGCCCGAATGTGGCGACTAGGGGCTTTTCGCAGTAACTTCATTGCAGTGTTAATGTAAGCCTACTTGTGACAATAAAAAATAATTTATTTATAATAACTCTTAACAAAATGTCAAAATTACATTCTAGAGTCAAAAGTACAATCTGCTCACTAATAATTCCAATAGAAAATTCAGGAGTAGCATATCTTTACCCAGTGCTTACACAAGGCTGATTGAGAGGATTAGGATAGATGAATTTACAGAGAAATTTGAGGGAGAGAGGAATAAATGGGTATGTTGACAGTGTTCGATGAATAAGGATGAGAGGAAGCTTGTATGGAACATATGCACCAGCATGGATTTGTTGGACAGAATGACCTGTTTCTGTACTCGATGTATGATGCAATACCATGACTATGACCATTGTTCATTATCTCTCTGGATCTTTCTGCAACTGTTGGCATGGTTGATCACATCCAGTACTTCCTCCAGTACTTCTGTTCCATTGCTCAGCATGTTTGGATTGCCGTACCCGATCCTACTCTTTCTTACTGATCTGATCATAGCCAAAGCATCTCCAGCAATAAATTGTCTTCTGACTGCTGCACCTTAACAGTGGGAGCCCTTCATCTGCTTCTTAAATCCTTATCCATGTACTTGTCTTCTGCAGGCACTTATCCTGGTCCTCCAGTATGGCAAATTTAACAGTTTCATTCTTGTATTAAATTGCCTCACACTCTGTCTACACCTCCCGCTGCATTGGGAGAGAGGGCAGCATTATCAAAGATCCCTCTCATCTGGGTTGTTTTCACTTCCCATCTCTTCCATCGGGCAGGAGGTACAAAAGTCTGAGAACATGCACTGACAGGTTCGAAAACAGCTTCTTCCCTGCTGTTACCAGACTCCTGAATGAGTCTCGTATGGACTGATCTGATCTCTTCACACTTCTACTCTACTGAGTAGTACTGCACTCTGTATGCTTCAACCGACGCCTGTGTCAATGTATTTACATTGTGTATTTATCATAGAATCAGAGAATTTACAGTGCAGAAGGAGGCCATTCGGCCCATCGAGTCTGCACCGGCCCTTGGAAAGAGCACCCTACCTAAGCCCATACCTCCACCCTATCCCCACACCTCCACCCTATCCTTGTAACCCCATCTAACCTTTTTTGGACACTAAGGGAAATTTAGCACAGCCAATCCACCTAACCTGCACATCTTTGGACGGTGGGAGGAAACCGGAGCACCCGGAGGAAACCCACGCAGACGCAGGGAGAACGTGCAGACTCCGCACAGGCAGTGACCCAAGCCGGGAATCGAACCTGGGACCCTGGAGCCGTGAAACAACTATGCTAAAACTACTACCATGCTGTCCCCTTATGTATGTCCTATGTTTTTTCCATGTATGGAACAATCTGTTTGGACTGTACGCAGAATAATACTTTTCCCCATACCTCGGTATATGTGACGATAAATCGGCTCCCGGCAGGATGACGCCAAATGTCTCCGGTTGTGACCATGAGCATTTGGCTGAGTTTTTAAAAAAGAAAACTCCCTGGCTTAAGGAAACTGAGGCCAATTTTGGTGCCCCACCACTGTAACCCCACCTGTTCGGCCAAGTATCTTTCTCAACTGGATTTTGGTGCCAAGTGAGCTTGTTTGTTCACACAGTCGCTAACAATAACTCTTCCTCCCTGCCTGTCAGAGCCCTGCTGCCTTAGTGGTTAGAATATTGAATGGTGAAAGTGGCTGAAAACAACT
This sequence comes from Scyliorhinus canicula, assembly GCF_902713615.1. NCBI lineage: Eukaryota > Metazoa > Chordata > Chondrichthyes > Carcharhiniformes > Scyliorhinidae > Scyliorhinus > Scyliorhinus canicula. The sequence continues at coordinate 54,090,328 of NC_052151.1, read as the reverse complement.
GCATCTGGAACCTTCTTGGGGAAGGTAGTGAGAAAATTGATTTTATAACTAGTCCACTTTTATCGTCCGTAGTTAACAAATGTTTTATGCTGAATCATGTTGCACATTTCGGCAATGAAATATGCTTTTGTATGTTGCTTGATGCTAACCCTTTTAACCTTCTTTTGCAGTTTTCGCCAATGTGCACTGGCTCTATGAGATTCCTGTCTTCCACAGGAGCAGATGGCACAGTTTGTTTCTGGCAGTGGGATGCTGGCATGTACAAATTTAGGTAAGGAGATGTGCTTTCTTTTCAAAAATAGATAGTAGAGTTTCTTAAAGCAAATAATATTTTGTAATTGATTGCTCTTGACATATTTTGGTATTTAAAAGTCTGGAGTTCAACAGAACAGAATAATGTGGGTTACATCAGTTAACTCAAAGCCATTTTCTTCTGGAAGAATTATTGAATTAACACGATTGTTTGAATTGAGCAATTTTAATATAACGCCACAGGAGGCCTTTCCATTTGAACGACCCCAGTTTGAAATTTTTTCATCAGTTCGCATAATCCATTCACGTACAAAAAGAAAGGTAGAGTATCTCAAATCCGGTAACCTCAGTGCCAGGTCCATGCCGGATTTCGGAACTTGTTGGTTTGCAGGGTAAAAAAATCGGAATGCCTTAATTCAGTGAATAGGGCATGGAGGAAAAGCAACTAATCTGATTGCAAGGCACTTTAGGTTAATGGCCATATCCCTGCTGATATTAATTAACTTCTCCCGCATTGGTTTCAATAACCTCTCCCCCCCACTTCCCTATATCAGTGCACCCTGTTTAAACTGAGGAAAGATCAATGAACTGAAATTATTCTAAAAATACCCTGTCAATGTAACTAAGATTTTTTTTTTTTATTCATGCAAGATTGTACAGTAATCTTCAATTCAGTCCGAACTCTCTTTGAACTGACTTGATCCAGCTGCAAGATGCTAGCCAGTGCCTATGGAACTTTAAAGGCTTTTAGGAATCAAGTGCTATATTTGAATTTAAGCCTGTGGGGTTCAATTTGGATGGCCTTAAAGGCAACAAAACACAGTATAGGTACCATGGGCAGAATTCTCCGCGCCCACCCCCCCGATTCCGGGGCCTTCGTAAATCCCACGCCAGCGTGGCCGGAATTCTCCGCCACCCGGGAATCGGCGGGGGCGGGAATCGCGCCCCGCCAGTCGGCGGGCACCCCGCGGTGTTTCTCCGATGGTGATGGGCCGAAGTCCCGCCGCTGTCAGGCCTCTCTCGCTAACGTAGTTTAAACCACCTCTGTGCCGGCGGCGCGAGCAGGCCCCGGGGTCCTGTGGGGGGGGCGCGGGGCGATCGGACCCCTGGGGGTGCCCCCACGGTGGCCTGGCCCGCGATTGGGGCCCACCGATCGGCGGGCGGGCCTGTGCCATGGGGGCACTCTTTTTCTTCTGCCGCCGCCACGGCCTCCACCATGGCAGAGGCGAAAGAGACCCCCTCCACCGCGCATGCGCCGGTGGTGACGTCAGCAGCCGCTGACGCTCCGGCGCATGCACGGACTCACGCCGACCAATGAAGGCCTTTCGGCTAGCTCCGATGCCGGTCGGCGTGGCACCAAAGGCCGTTGGCACCAGTCGGCGGAGCGGGAGCCACTCCGGCCCGGGCCTAGCCCCTAAAGGTGCGGAGAATTCCGCACCTTTGGGGAGGCCCGACGCCGGAGTGGTTGGCGCCACTACGCTACGCCGGGACCAGGGGAGAATACCGCCCCATCTGGTGCAGCAAGAATAGGCTTGTTTCCTGCCCACCAGTACAATAAATAGCTAGATATTCTACCTGGTTAGATTCTGCAAACGTTTAATGTTCTTCCGGGGTATGGCTGTCTCCACCACATCTGCAGTGGCTCGGTGGGGTCAACGTTCGCTGGAGCCTGGAAAATATCAGCAACTCCTCGAACTTCACCACGCTCTGCCAGGTGGGGTCAAGGCAGTGCCGTGCAAGAAAAAATGTCCAGTTTTCAGACACCACTGGTTTTTTTGCTGGCTGGATTACTCTGCCTGTACATATGAACATACGAATTTAGAGCAAGAATAGTCCATTCAGCCACTCAAACCTGCTTAGCCATTTGATAAGACTCTGGCTGATCTGATTGTGGCATGAAGTTCATTTTCCCTGTCTACTTTCTATATCCTTGATTCGTGATTGACAACATGTGGGTGACATGGTGGCACAGTGGTTAGCACTGCTGCCTCAACTCCAGGGTCTCGGGTTTAATTCAAGCCTCGGGTGACGTTGCGGAGTTTGCACGTTCTCCCCGTTTCTGCGTGGGCTTCCTTTGGGCGCTCCAGTTTCCTCCCGCAGTCCAAAGATGTGCAGGTTAGGTGGATTGGCCATGCTGAATTGCCTCTTAGTTTCAAAAAGGTGAGGTAGGGCTACTGGGTTATGCTGATAGGCTGAAGACATGGGCTTAAGTAGGGTGCTCTTCTCAAGGGCCGGTGCAGACTCGATGGGTCGAATGGCCTCCTGCATTGTAGGGATTCTATGAACAACGCCCTTTACAATTGCAGCAAAACAGCTCTCCTTTTATATGCGGCACAGTAGCCAAGTGGTTAGCACTGTTGCTTCACAGTGTCATGGACCTGGGCTCGATTCCCAGCCTGGGCCACTGTCTGTGCAGAGTCTGCATGTTCTCCGCATGTCTGTCTGATTCGTGTACAAAGACACTCAAATCCCTTTGTACCGTATTTGTCTAAATTTAAATACTGTACTGCATTTTTATTCTTTTTGACCAAGTGGATAAGTTCATATGTTCCCACATTATACTCCATCTGCCAGAATTTTGCCCACTCCTTTTGGCGATTCTTTATATCCTCTTCATAGTTGACTTCCCTACCTATCCTCACATAGAAACATAGAAAATACGAGCAGGAGTAGGCTATTCAGCCCTTCAAGTCTGCTCTGCCAGTCAGTATGATCACGGCTGATCCTCTATCTCAGCACCATATTTCTGCCCTTTATCCTTGACATCTTTGGACTCCTGAAATCTATCTGTTTCCTTCTGAAATGTATTCAGTGACTTTGCTCCACAGCCTTCTGTGGTGGAGAATTCCACAAGTTCACCACCCTTTGAGTGAAGAAGTTTCCCCTCCTCTCAGTCCTAAGTGGATACCCCCCCTATCCTGAGAATGTGACCTCCTTTTTCTAGACACCGAGCCAAAGGAAACAACATCCTTGCATCCAATCTGTCCAACCCTGTCAGAATTTCATGCATTTCAATTAGATCCCCTCTCATTCTTCCAGCTTCCAGTGAACACAGGGTAGCTAGAGAAAGAGTTGATGCACTCAAGGACAAAGGAGGAAAATTATGTGTAGAACCAAAGGAAGTAAGTGAGATTCTTAATGAGTATTTTGCATCTGTATTCACAAAGGAGATGGACACGTTGATTGGTGGTGTCTCAGAGGGATGTGTAAACACTTTAGAACAAGTTGTTATTACGAGGGAGGAAGTGTTAGGTGTGTTAAAAAGCATTAAGGTAGATAAATCCTCAGTGCCAGATGGCATCTACCCCAGATTACTGAGGGAGACAAGAGATGAAATCACTGGGCATCTAACAGAAATCTGTGTCCTTGTTGGCCATAGGTGAGATCCCAGAGGATTGGAGGGTAGCCAATGTTGTACCGTTATTTAAGACGGGTTGCAAGGATAACCAGGTTAACTATAAATCATTGAGCCTGTTGTCAGTGATAGTGAAATTGTTGGAAAAGATTCTCAGAGATAGTGGCCAGGATTCTCTGGTGTCCGGCGGGGTGGGCCGTACTGGCGCCAAAGAGTGGCATGAACCACTCCGGCGATGGGCCGCTCGGAAGGTGTGGAACCCTCCGCACCTTCGGGGGCTAGGCCGGTGCTGGAGTGGTTGGCGCCGCGCCAACCGGCGCCGAAGGGCCTCCGCCGGCCAGCGCAAGTTGCCACATGCGCAGGAGTGCCAGCGTGTTCCCAGAACCGCTGGCGTGATTCCTGCGCATGCGCAGGGGGTTTCTTCTCCGCGCGGCCATAGCGTTGCTTTACACAGGCTGGGGCGGAGGGAAAGAGTGCCCCCACGGCACAGGCCCGACCGCAGATCGGTGGGCCCCAATCGCGGATCAGGCCAGCCTGGGCCCCCCCCCGGTGCCGGATCCCCCGACGTTCCCCTGAGGACTCCAAAGGCCGCCCTGAGAGGCAGATCCCGCCGATACGGATTTGGTCTATTCCACGCTGGCAGAACTAGCCGAAAACAGGCGACCGTTCGGCCCATCTGGGTGCGGAGAATCGCCAGGGGGTCCACTACCAACGGCCCCCAACCAGCGCGGCGCGATCCCCGCCACTGCAAAAAAAACCGGCGCCGGAGTATTTGGCAGCCCGTGTTGGAGCGGCGAGGCGGGATTCACGCCGCCCCACGGCGATTCTCCGACCTGGCGGGGGGGTTGGAGAATCTCGCCCAGGATCTTTGCACATTTTGAAGTGAATGGTCTTGTTAGCGACAGACAGCATGGTTTTGTATGCGGGAAGTCATGTCTCACTAATTTAATTGTGTTTTTTGAGGAGGTGACAAAAATGATTGATGAGGGAAAGGCTGTGGATGTTGTCTACATGAACTTTAGTAAAGCATTTGATAAGGTCCCTCATGACAGGCTGGTGTAAAAGATTAAATCACATGGGGTCAGGGGTGAACTTTCTGGATGGATACAGAACTGGCATGGCCATAGAAGACAGAGGGTAGCAGTGGAAGGGTGTTTTTCTGAATGGAGGTCTGTCACTAGTGGTGTTCCGCAGGGATCAGTACTGGGACCTCTGCTCTTTCTAATATATATAAATGACTTGGAAGAAAACATAGCGGATCTGGTTAGCAAGTTGCAGATGATACTAAGATTGCAGGAGTTGCCGATAGTGATGAAGATCGTCAGAGAATACAACAGGATATAGATAGGCTGCAAACTTGGGCAGAGAAATGGCAGATGAAATTTAATCCAGACAAATGCGAGGTGATGCTTTTTTGGTCAATCCAATTCAGAAGGAAACGCCATTCGGCTCATCGAGTCTGCACCGGCTCTTGGAACGAGCACCCTACCCAAGGTCAACACATCCACCCTATCCCCATAACCCAGTAACCCCACTCAACACTAGGGGCAATTTTGGACACTAAGGGCAATTTATCATGGCTAATCCACCTAACCTGCACATCTTTGGACTGTGGGAGGAAACCAGAGCACCCGGAGGAAACCCACACACACACGGGGAGGAGGTGCAGACTCCGCACAGACAGTGACCCAAGCCGGAATCAAATCTGGGACCCTGGAGCTGTGCAGCAATTGTGCTATCCACAATGCTACCGTGCTGCCCATCAGATGGCAGAACCATCAGGAGCATAGAGACACACAGAGAGATCTTGGCGTGCAGGTCCACAGATGGAAATGGTGGTAAAGAAAGCATATGTCATGCTTGTCTTTATAGGACCGGGTGCCGAGTATAAAAGCTCAAAAATTATGTTAGTTATATAGAATGTTGGTTAGGCCACATTTGGAATACTGTGTCCAATTTTGGTCACCACACTACCAGAAGGATGTGGAGGCTTTGGAGAGAGTACAGAAAAGGTTTACCAGGATGTTGCCTGGTATGGAGGGTATTCGCTATGAGGAGAGATTGAATAAAATGGGATTCTTCTCCCAAGAGAGATGGAGGCTGTGGGGCGACCTGATAGAACTTTATTTAATTATTAGGGGTTTGGATATGGAGTGGAATTGAAAAATACAAGGAGGCACAAGTTCAAGGTGAGGGGGTGTAAGTTCGGTGGAGATGTGCGGGGGGAAGTTTTTTGCACACAGGGTGATGGTGGCCTGGAATGAACTACCAAGTGAGGTGGTTGAGGCAGATACGTTAGCGACCTTTAAGACTTATCTGGATAGACATATGAACAGATGGGGGATAGAAGGAATCAAGTGGTTGGTCTAGATAGGACACGTGATCGGCGCAGGCTTGAAGGGCCTGTTCCTGCGTGGTATTGTTCTTTGTTTAGTCAACCCAATCCTCGTACGACAATCCTGCCATCCCAGGAATCAGTCTAATGAACCTTCACTGCACTCCTTCTATGGCAAGTATATTCTTGCTTAGGTAAGGAGACCAAAACTGCACACAATACTCCAGCTGTCGTCTCACCAAGGTCCTGTACAGATACAGTAAGATATCCATGCTCCTGTATTCACTTCCTCTTGCAATAAAGCCCAACATACCATTTCCCTTCCTAACTGCTTGCTGTACCTGCATTTTTTTTTCAGTGACTGGTATACAAGAACACCGAGGCCCCTTTGTACTTCAACTTTCCCAATCTATCACCATCTAAATAATACTCTGCTATTCTGTTTCTCCGTCCGAAGTGGATAGATTCACTTTGATCCACGATGTACTGCATCTGCGATGTATTTGCTCATTCACTCAACTTGTCAAAATAACAATAATAATCTTTTTATTGTCACAAGTAGGCTTACATTAACACTGCAATGAAGTTACTGTGAAAAGCCCCGAGTCGCCACATTCCGGCACTTGTTCGGGTACACAGAGAGAGAATTCATAATTGAACCTGTGCTGCTGGCCTTGTTCTGCATCACAAACCAGCTGTTTAACCCACTGAGCTAAACCAGCCCCTTAAACCCTCTTCGTATCCTCACCACTCACATTTCCACCAAGTTTCATGTCGTCAGCAAACGTGAAAATATTACATTTTGGTTCCTGTACCTAAATTATTGATATGTATTGTGAATACTGAAGCCCAAGCAGTGATCCTTCTGTGACTCCACTTGTCACTGCCTACCGCTTCGTAAATCCCATTTATTTCTGTCTGTTAATCAATTCTCAATCCATGCCAATATGTTACCCCAAATTACATGTGACGACAGCTGGAGTATTGTGTGCAGTTTTGGTCTCCTTACCTAAGCACGGTGGCACAGTGGTTACGGTGCCTACGGCGCTGAGGACCCGGGTTCGAATCCTGGCCCTGGGTCACTGTCCGTGTGGAGTTTGCACATTCTCCCCGTGTCTGCGTGGGTTTCATCCCCACAACACAAAAGATGTGCAGGCTAGGTGGATTGGCCACGCTAAATTGCCCCTTAATTGGAAAAAAATAATTGGCTACTCCAAATTTGAAAAAAAATAAAAAAATAAAAAATTTTGTTCATTACCTCTTATGTGGGATTTGATCAAAAGCTTTCTGATAATCGCACTAAACAGCTGGCTTGTAAAGCAGAACAAAGCCAGCAGCGCGGGTTCAATTCCCGTGCCAGCCTCCCCGAACAGGCGCCGGAATGTAGCGACTAGGGGCTTTTCACAGTAACTTCATTTGAAGTCTACATGTGACAATAAGCGATTTTCATGTAATTTCATTTTCAAAATCTCAAAACATAACGTCCACTGGTTCACTCATACCTATTCTACTAGTTATGTCCTCAAAAAACTCTGGGACGGTGGTCACACATGGTTTCCCTTTCATAAATCCATGTTGACTTTGTCTAATCCCATTAATGCTTCCGAAGCGTCCTTTTATCGCATCATTTATAATGGACTTTAATATTCTCCCTGCTGTTGATAGTCTAACCAGTCTGTAATTCCATGTTTTTGCTCCCCTCCCTTTTTAAATAACGGAGTTACCTTTGCCACCCTCCAATCTGCTGGGAGGGTCCCAGAATCTACAGAATTTTGGAAAATTACATCCAACGCTTCCATTATTTCCATGGCCACCACTTCCCTTAGTACCCTGGGATGTAGATTATCAGGTGGTGGGTATCAGTTTTCAGATCTATTAATTCTGCAACACTTTCTTTTAGTGTAATGCTAATTTCCTTTGATTCCTCCTTCTTATTAGATTCTTGGTTCCTTAGCATTTCTAAGAAGTTATTTGTGTCTTCCTCCATGAAGACAAAAACTAAAGGAGTTATTTCATTGGGGGCTGGTTTAGCACACTGGGCTAAACAGCTGGTTTGTAATGCAGAACAATGCCAGCAGCTCGGGTTCAATTCCCGTACCGGCCTCCCCGAACAGGCGCCGGAATGTGGCGACTAGGGGCTTTCCACAGTAACTTCATTGAAGCCTACTTGTGACAGTAAGTGATTATTAATATTATTAATTGCTCTGCCATTTCGTAGTTCTCCATTGTAAATTATCTTGTTTTGAAATGTAAGAGACCTACATTTTTCATCAATCATTTTCTTTTTACACATTTATAGAAGCTTTTGCAGTCCATTGTTATATTATTTGTAAGTTTATTTGTAAGTCAAGGGGCTGCTTAGCACAGGGCTAAATCGCTGACTTTGAAAGCAGACCAAGGCAGGCCAGCAGTACGGTTCGATTCCCGTAACAGCCTCCCCGAACAGGCGTCGGAATGTGGCGACTAGGGGCTTTTCACAGTAACTTCATTTGAAGCCTACTTGTGACAATAAGCGATTTTCATTTCATTTTTCATTTCAAGTTTACTTGGAGACTATTGTTCCCAACTTAGTCAATCACCTGGTCCTCTTTTGCTGGATCCTGAACTTTTCCCAATCTTCAGGCTTTCTACTTTTCTCGCAACTTTATATGACTCCTCTTTGGACCTAATAATAGCCTTTATTTAGTTTGTAAGCCATGGTTGGTCTGTTGGTCAGCATTTATTTCCCATCCTGATGCTGGTCATGTCACAGGGCAGTTAAGAGTAGGGTTGTACGTCTGATATCAACTGTAGACTACACCAGGTAAGAATGGCAGATTTTCAAGGGCACCACTAAACCAGATTGATTTTTATACAGCAACCCAGTAGTTTTATGGCACCATTAATGGTGTCACCTTTTTATTCCAGGTTTTATTATGAAGGGTAAAGTGATTAACTAGGTTGGGATTGTTCTCGCTCGAGTTCAGAAGAATATGGGGGAATCTCATAGAGACTTATAAAATTCTAACAGGGCTAGATAGGGTAGATGCAGGGAAGATGTTACCAATGATGGGTGTGTCTAGAACCAGCAGGATTAGGCTATTGAGTTGGATGATCAGCCATGATCGTGATGAATGGCGGAGCAGGCTCGAAGGGCCAAAAGGTCTCCTCCTGCTCCTATCTTCTATGTATTTATGTATCTATGATAATAGCATTTACATGTTTTAATGATGGGTGGTCCAGGGATAAATTTCAAATATGCGCCAGGATTTTTGATTGAATTTGAGTTAGCATGTTTGCAAACCAGTCATCTCGCTAATTCCGGCCATACAAATTTTTACCATGATCGTCTGCTCTTCACATCAGAATGAAGATTTAGTTTTAATGAAAACCCTCCCAGTATTAAGAAAAAGTCTATTTCCAAGTGTGTGAGATATTCATTTTTTGAGGCAATACTTTCCTGAGTAATTCCATCAAGGTCTACATCTCAGAGGAATGCCACTCAATCCATTTGTTCCAGCAAACTAAATGAATCCAACCTCTCTTCTTTTCCAATAGCTTTAAACCTTCCTCTGCTTCAAATATTTATCCCAAACCATTAAAAATGTAGTGATCTCTGCCACATCGGTTTCTTTTGAGAAAGCCTTCCATGTTTTAACACCTCTGTGTAAGGACATTTTAAATAATTTCTCTGAATCTCTTGGTAAGTGTTTGAAATCGATGAACCCTCATTATTATTTGGCGGAGAGACTTACCGCGTCTCTCCTCTCTCTTCTCCACTCCTGGCGGCGTGTTTCTCGGCCACCCCCTGCCATCGGGAACCTGGCAGGGGTTCGCCGCCACCGGAACCGGAAGATCCTGCCGGTGAGAATAGCTTCTCCTTTCTCTCTCTCTCTCTCTTTCTCTTTCTCTCATAATTTCTCACTCCTGATGAAATCCTGCTGTATGCCTTTGTGGCTTAAATGTTCTTTTTGCAACGGGGTGTTCAAAACTGCATGCAGTGCTCTAACTGTGACCAACCTATCTTGTAAAAAATAAATAAAATTCTAGCCTCTTTGCTTTTGTGCTCTCAGCTTTTGTTTATAAAGCCCAAATTGGTATTGGCCTTTTAATCGTTAATTTTCCTGTACCTTTATTTTCAACGCATTATCTACTTGCGCCTCCAATTCTCTTTTTATATATTTTGATTGAGTGTATTCTATGTGGTTTTACATTCAACATGCATCATTTCACACACATCTGCAGTAAATTGCATCTTCTACCGCTCTAATAATTTGTCCACGTGCCCTTAAAGACGTTTTGTCCACAGTGCTGATTGCACTACTTTTATGTCACTAAAATAATTTGATATTGTGCTCTTATGATCTAGATAATCCTTGAGAATAAATGTGAACCCAGCATTGTGACCTGGAGCATACCACTTACAATCTTTCACGAACTTGAACAGCACTCATAACCCTAATCTCTTGCTTCTTGTCTATCAGTTAGCATTCTATCCAAGCTGCTTCATTTTCTCTGTTTTCATACAATTGGTTACATCTTCAGCAAACTCACTAATCTTTGGGCATGGCTTCTGTTTAAAAAAGTGCAGGGTAAGTAGTGTACATGATTTAATACATTCCATGTTTCTCTAATATACTTTCAGATCTTCAGATGTTTAGTCCAAATATGGCAAGCAGTATCAAAGAACAAAGAACAGTGCAGCAAAGGAACAGGCCCTTTGGCCCTCCAAGCCTGCTCCGATCATGATGCCTGTCTAAACTAAAACCACTTCCATATCCCTTTATTCCCATCCTATTCATGTATTTGTTAAGGTGCCACTTAAACACTGCTATTGTAGCTGCTTCCACCACCTCCCCTAGCAGCGTGTTCTACTCACCACCCTCTGTAAAAGAAACTTGCATCGCACATCTCCTCTAAACTTTCCCTCCTGCTCTTAAGCCCATGTCTTCTAGTCATTGACTTTTCCACCCTGGGGAAAAAACGTCTGACTATCCACACTGTCCATGCAACTCATAATTTTGTAAACCTCTATCTGGTTGCCCCTCAACCTCCGTCGTTCCAGTGAAAACAATCCGAGTTTATCCAACCTCTCCTCATAGTTAATACCCTGCAGAGCAGGCAATGTTCTGGTAAACCTCTTCTTTACCTTCTCCAAAACATCCACATCCTTTTGGTAGTGTAGTAACCAGAATTGTACACACTATTCCAAATGTGGCCTAACCAAGTTTCTTGACATGACACTTTTTATACTCAATGTCCCAACCAATGAAGACAAGCATTTCGTATGCCTTCTTGACTGCCTTATCCACCTGCTTTGCCACATTCGGTGATCTGTGGACCTGTACGCCCAGATCTCTCTGCCTGCCAATACTCCTCCGGGTTCTACCACTTACTGTACAATTCCCACTTGCATTAGACCTTCCACATTTGTCCAGATTAAACTCCATATGCCATTTCTCTGCCCAAATCACCAACTGATCTATATCCTGCTGCATCCTCTGACAGTCCTCTTCACTATCTGCAACTTCACCAATCTTTGTGTTTTCAGAGCAGCTACATTTTCCTCCAGAACATTTATATATACTATGAACAACTAAGGTCCCAGCATTGATTCCTGCGGAACACCACTAGCCACAGCCTTCCATTCAGAAACGCACCCCTCCACCGCTACCCTCTGTCTTCTATGACCGAGCCAGTTGTGTATCTTGCCAGCTCAGCTCTGGTCCCATGTGACTTCACCTTTTGTACCAGTCTACCATGAAGGACTTTGTCAAAGGCTTTACTGATGTCCATGTAGACACCACCCACTGCCCTTCATTCATCAATTATTTTTGTCATCTCCTCATAAAACTCGATCAAGTTAGTGAGGCACGACCTCCCCTCCACAAAGCCATGCCGCCAACCACTAATAAGTCTATTTGTTTCCAAATGTGAGTAAATCCTGCCCCTAAGAATCTTTTCCAATATTCATCATTCAGACCAATTTTTGTCTTTTCTCCTTCCTCATGCATACAAACTAGATTTGAAATTTACCAAGTATGTCTAAGAAATATATAATGATAATTTAGTCATTTAGAGATATTTAATTCCTACTGGTATGTCTGGGGTCAATCAATCTTGATAAAACTATATAACTTGTGTGAAGAGAACTAATTCACTATTTTTTTTAAAATTTAGATTACCCAATTATTTTTTCCAATTAAGGGTCAATTTAGTGTGGCCAATCCACCTACTCTGCACATTTTTTTGGGTTGTGGGGGTGAAACCCACGCAGACATGGGGAGAACGTGCAAACTCCAGACGGACAGTGACCCTGTGCCGGGATCGAACCTGGGACCTCAGCGCCGTGAGGCTGCTGTGCTAACCACTAGGCCACCGTGCTGCCCGAACTAATTCACTCTTGCTAGACAAAGAATACAAATCTAATCAATGTCCAAGTCTGTACAGCCAGCATTTTTATAAGATACTGATATTACAACAGGCACTTAAGGGAGGCACTTTGGGGGAGTCATTGGTGTCGTGGTATTGTCGCTGGACGAGTAATCCAGAGACCCAGAGTCATGCTCTGGGGACCCGGGTTCAAATCCCGCCACAAAATTTAAGTTCAATAAAAATCTGGAATTAAAGTTGAAAAGTGAGCATGAAACCATTGTCAATTGTTGTAAAAATCCGCCTGGTTCACTAATGTCCTTTAGGGAAGGAAATCTGTCATCCTTACCTGCTCTGACCTACATGTGACTCCAGGTCTGTACTTAGCAGTACAATTGAGTTCTTGAGCTCTTAAACCTAAGTGAGAATCTGTCATCATCCCGAGCAATCTTCCTTTGGATTCATTCTTCATCTTTTGACTTTGGTTCAACTAACCAGTGGGTACTAATTTGTTAGATTGAGTACTGAAGCTCTAATAACATGATATACAACTCTTAAAGCTCTTTGTGTTTTCCCTTTCTCGCCTGAATTGATTCTCCCCAACTGTTCTGAGATTTCTCTGACTGTGATTGCCGGCAACTCTTCTGACACTTCGTAGAATCATAGACTCCCTACAGTGCAGAAGGAGGCTATTCGGCTCATCGATTCTGCACTGACCCTCTGAAAGAGCACTCTAATTTGTCCCACTTCCCTGCCCCATCCCCACCGCCCCACCTAACCTGCACATCTTTGGAAAACAAGGGACAATGTTGAGCATGGCCAATCTACCAAACCTGCACATCTTTGGCTTGGCTGTTTGATTACTGGCTTGGTAAGACTGTTCTCTGACCTGATTGGTGGTTTGATCACTGTCTTGGTTAGACTGTTCTCTGGCCGGAGTGGCTGTTTGGTACCTACTGCCTTTGTGTAACGTGGCAAATGTCTGAGCTGAGAGGAGGTCACTGAATGACCTTCTGTATCTTAAATGTCACTGAAAAATATTCACTTTATGTTTAAACATCATCGTATGCTTAAGGTTTATTTTGGTTGTGTGCCTCCCATTCAATAGGAGGAATTCTCTGGCCCTGTCTGTGAGAGAGAACGGAAAATTTGGCTTTCCAGCCAAAGCATAGCGGCACTGGAAAATTCTGGCCGCGAATGAGGACAGGAGATTTTGGTCAAAGTGATGGTCAATTTTGATGGGCATTTATATTAGAAATTATGGACGAGACCAGGGGCAGGATTCTCCATTTGGGAGACTATGGGCTGGATTCTCCGATTGTCAGGCTATGTCCTGAGATAACAGTGGCGTTTTACAACTGAAAAATCGATGCAAAACGGCCACCGATCCTGTCTGGTGGGGGGCTAGCAGGCAGACAGTGTAGAGCACCCGGCTCCAGCTGCCGATACGGACAGAGAATTGTCGGGTCCGTGACAACGCGCGCGGCCCCGGCCCCGGCCTGCCAAATAGTGCCCCAACCCCTGCCAAAGTTACCCCTGCCCGTGGATCAGGCCCCCCCCCCCCCCCACTGTGGTGTCGCTGGACTGAGTCCGCAGCTGCCACGCCGAGTCCCTGACAAATTCCCACGCCGTCAGAAACTCGGCTGGTCGGGGTCAGTGGACGTCAATATGGTGTGCGCGTACTCCTAGGGTACGTTGTGTTGGAGGGGGCGGCACCACGAAATGTCCCCGATTCCGACTCAAACGGGGATTCTCTGGCCGACCGGCAAAAGCGATTTTGGCATCGGAGACCGAAGAATTTCGCCCTATGTTCTCCCAACTTGGCTGAATTGTCTGGGGAATACAAATCGGATAGCAATTCCCAATCCTTAGCCATGCAATTTTTTGCATGGCAGGGAGTACGGCACTGCTTTAACACTCACCTGGGCAATACACCTGCTGACACATGAGGCTGCACTTGTCAATTCCTAGAAAGAGAGAAAGTCAGCTCGGTTTAAACCTCTGCAGACCTTTAATCTGTAAGCCTTTCATTCGTTTCTGTGATATTGATTTTACTGGGCTGTGATTGACAGCTTCCACACACACCCAGCTGTCAGCATTGTTTCATTCATCTCCCTTCACGCCTGAATGACTTTGAAGTAGCCAGCTGTGAAACTAACCAATGTTTATGCCAATGTTTGAAGCTCCAGGACCACATCAAAGAGAGTTAATTGCTTTCTGTTAGTTTCACAGCTGACTACTTCTGAAGGGAGATGATTGGAACAATGCATCAGGATTGGATGTGTGTAGAAGCTTTAATTAGGGGATCGCTGGTTGTGGAGGGTATCTAGTGGCGATGGAGTGAGCAGATCTTGTATTGTTGGAGAGGGTAGCCCTCTGCTGGACTTTAGGGCAACTCTCAAAAAGTTGACCCTTGGCCCACAGCATGTCAGGGCTGTGCTTGTCAAGATTTGTACCAATTCTCGCCCATGTGATTCCCATCCCAGAGGACCGGAGTATCACCGGGGCAAGGAGAATATGGTGCTCGGTGCGTTAATAGTATGCAAATGGACATTAATGACCTATTTGCATCCACCCGCTGGTGCGGGGCGCAAACCTCGCTCTCGGTGCCGACCCCGTTTTCTGCCGGACGCAGGATTCTCCGCCGCTTGTAGCAGAGTTCCTGAAGCGGTGGAGAATTCCAGCCCCTGAGCATGTGCTCAATTTTTAAAAAAGTATGTGCTAACTTTCAATAGGTAGGGTTAAAAAAAGGACTTTAACGTTTTCATGAAAACCAAACCTGCTGATCACTTGACTTGATAGGATCCTAAACAAATTGATCTATTTTTTATCTGTTCAAGCTGCTGCTGAACATGTTTATAATCTTTGCTGGAAGAACAGTTGATCTGACTGCAAATGTCTTTGAATGTTTGCTGGCTCATGGACTGACTATTCAAATTCTTTAGTGTTTTCCAGAATTAATGTGAGTCAGAGTTTCCCAGAAATCTGCAATATGGTTTGGGAAACCACTGGAAATACAAAATCCAGGCTGCTTAAATTTGATTACCACATGCTCCTCGAAATATGTATAACTTTTTCTTGAATTCTTCAAAATGGCATTGAATGAACTGCCTCCTACTCTGACTCATTAAATTTGTTGAGTCAGCTCAGTGCGTCATTCCTGTAATGTGAAGTAAAATAATGTAACAATGCAAAGATACTTGGAACCAGCTCATTATCTATTGTCCAGCTTTCTAATGGTTATGAAACCTAATACAGGAGCAATTGAAAGAATAGGAACGACATCTTACTGGGGGGATTTTCCACATTCGCGCTCTCTCTCTCTCTCTCTCTCTCTCTCTCTCTCTCTCTCTCTCTCTCTTCCCCCCCCCCCCCCCACACACACACGGTGTGTTTCTTGCTTCAGGAGGTGGTCCGCTATTGTCTGGTGGCGGAATGTTCTTGTCCCGCCGCTGTCATTAGGATTTCCCATTGAATCCATCCCCACCGCTGGGAAACGCACAGCGGGGTTCGCCGTTGGCGAGAACAGTTGTAAACTCTTTTATCCCCCCCCCCCCCCCCCACCGCATCGTGTTTGTACTGCCATTTAGCTCTGCTTTTATAAACCAGTTTGGAGTCTGATTTGCAACCCAACAGTGTGTGCCTGTCAGTCTGTGCCCATCTCCGTGCATGTGTAGCCCCTGACATTTAAAGTTGTGGTTGCAATTTCTAAGAATCAGTGTCACACATTAGTAAAGGAGCAAGATTATGTTGCGTAATGAAGAGTGCAGAAAAGATTTACGAGGATGCTCCCGGGACTTGATGGTTTGAGTTATAAGGAGAGGCTGGATAGACTAGGACTTATTTTCCCTGACGCGTGGGAGGCTTAGGGGTGATCTTATAGAGTTCGATAAAATAATGAATGGCATAGATCGCGTTCGGCGATCGGCCGGAGAATCTCCGTTCACGACCAAATTGGGGGCGGTGTCGCTTTCGCAATGCTCCGCCCGTCCAAAACAGCGTACTTGGACGCCGTCGGTCGCATGTGGTCTCATCCGCCGGGAACTCGACATGGCGGCTGCAACCTCAGTCCAGCACCACTACAGTTAGGGGAGGGTCAATCCGCGGGCAGGGGAACTATGACAGGGTGGGGGGGGGGGGGGGGGGGGGGGGGGGGAGGGGTGCGCGAGCCGGCCAAAGGGGAAGCACTATTTTGCAGGCCGGGTCCGCGAGCGGCCGGCGCCATGTTGCACGGGGAGCCGCCGCAGTGAGCATGTGCGGCCACGGACCCAGCAATTCTCCGGGCCGTATCGGCAGCTCGAGCCGGTGCTCTACGCTGCCTCGCTGCTAGCACCCAGCTAAACGGAGGATCGGTGGCCGTTTTACTCTATCTTTTCTGTTGTAAAACGCCACTGTTCCCACGCCAGCATGGGAACATAGCCTCAAAATTGGAGAATCCAGCCCAAGGTAGATAGTCAACATCTTTTCCCAAAGGTAGGGAAATCTAAAACTAGAGGGCATAGGTTTGAGGGGAGAGATACAAAAGGGTCCAGAGGGGCAATTTTTTCACATGGAGGGTGATGAGTGTCTGGAACGAACTGCCAGAGGCAGTCGTAGAGGCGAGTACAATTTTGTCTTGTAAAAAACATCAACTCAGTTATATGGGAAAGACAGGTATAGAAGCAGCACAAATGTGGGCAATTGGGACTAGCTTAGTGGTAAAAACTGGGATGGACAAGTTGGGCCAAAGGGCCTGTTTTCATGCTGTAAACCTCTATGTCTCTAAGATATCAGTTCCCGTTCCCTTCTGTTCAAAATGCCTGAGGTAACTCATGTCATTAAAAAAGGTGTTATCTCCGGAGCTGGAAAAAGCTCAAACTCCAGTTTCTGCTGGAAATGTGATCTTATTGGTGGTTATTAGAACATTGATCTAATATTTTAATTATAATTTCTTTGAGTTGAAGATGCTAAAATGTATCGGTTCAATACATTATTCTGTTTGGGTGAAATATTCGTTTTGTGAGGACCACAGACAATATTCACCAATTTCAATTCTACAACGGCTTATTGTCCTGTATCCTTATAGCTTGTGTGATGGACAGGAGTACTTTATTGTTCTGCTTCTACTCCTCCTTTATTAACAATTTTGCATTGTATTTTAAAAGTTTTCCTTTCATGACTAGAATTCATGAAGTTTAAAAAAAAAAAGATTATATCAAACTTTGAGTTTCTTTCAGTTCTTGGCAGGGATTCTCTGGCCGTTCAGATTCTCTGTTGCCGCTGCCAGCGCACCCCCGCCCACGGGTTTCCTGGTGGCGTGGGGTGGCTTTAATGGGACCCATTAACAAGCGGCGGCAGTAGAGAATCCTGCCGCTAGTGAATGGCGCATTGCCGAGAAACACACGGCAGGGGCACTGGAGAATCCAGCCCCTTGTACCAGAAGACTGTTCTTACATTAGCGTTGAAGTGTGTCATTCCAATAGCCTGTTCAGAAATGTCACCTGAGTGGTTAATTTTATAAAAATTTGACATTGACATGGGAATTATTTTTAAAATCAATATTAATGATTGCTGCTGATGCCAAATTTCACTTTAAATAATATTAATGTCCAGGAGCAAAAAATTCTCTCCAAAGTAAATAGAAAATGTGTTATGCCTCAGTTTGAAATAAGACATGTTGGTTAAGACCACCATAATGATAATCCTTTAATGTTCTGTTTTTAATACAGCCATCGGCCAATTAAATTTACTGAGCGACCAAGGCCAGGGGTCCAAATGATCTGTTCTTCTTTCAGTGCTGGTAAGTGACATTTGAGGATGTTGATCCTTAAGCGAGATCTGAGTGACAGTAATTGTTTTAAAACTCAATGTGGAGGTAAATGTCAAATATATAATCTCTCATAATTTAAAATATACACCTGGGATATTTTATGTTAGCAACTGGCAGGGGCTGGTTTAGCTTGGAGGGCTAGATAGCTGGTTCATGATGCAGAGCGATGCCAGAGGCGAGGGTTCAATTCCTGTACCGGCTGAGATTATTCATGAAGGACCCGCCTTATCAACTTTGCCCCATGCCTGAGATGTGGTGATCCTCAGGTTAAATCACCACCAGTCAGCTCTCACCCCTCAAAGAGGAAAGCAGCCTATGGCCATCTGGGACTGTGACGATTTTACCTTTTACCTGTTTCTAGAAACTACAGACCAGTTCTTGGTTTTCAGGTAGATACTTCATTAGTTTCATTTTTCACTTGTTGCTGAATCTAATGCAAATTAACTTTTTGTAAAATTAAAGAGAAACTGCACCATGGGATGTTTTATTCTGTTATAGGCACTACATAAATAGGCTTGTTTGTGATCCCTTTGCCCATCCACTCCCCAAAGACTAGGCTTCTTCATATGTACCAACGCCTACTTAGGTCATCTGTGCATTGCGTGATATTAATGAGGTGACCAATACCTTTGTAGCCATTATTGTGATGCATGCAGTTGCCTTTTAAAACAAGCAAATATTCATCTGGGTGAGTGGATGGCTTCTGCCTTGGTTTTGCTGGGACCATCGCTAGTGTTCTTATTTTTTACATGCACTTTTATCCAGTGATAGAAAGTTGGATGCAAAGAGTCATCCTTTTTCTCTTTACATATTTGATACATCGTCCCATTACATGTATTCTACTCTCTATAAACTTGACGTCATTCAAAAGTCTATTGCCTGTATCCTTAGTCGCACCAAGTCTGTCCGATTTACTCATCACCTTTGTGCTCGCTGACCTACATTGGTTCTCAGTTTAACAGGGCCTCGCTTTCGAATCTCATCCTTGTTTCAAGTCCCTCTGTATCCCTGACCCTCTTATCTATCCAGCTTTTAGGATGGCCACGAGGGATCCAGCACATCTTTGTAGAGTACAACCATATTTACATAGCACCAATAGTTCACTGCTGGTTCTCTCGCTAGCCGGTACCACACTGGGCAGCTCTATTTGTACAGCTGAATTGAGGGGCAGCACGGTAGCATTGTGGACAGCACAATGGCTTCACAGCTCCAGGGTCCCAGGTTCGATTCCGGTTTGGGTCACTGTCTGTGCGGAGTCTGCACATCCTCCCCGTGTGTGCGTGGGTTTCCTCCGGGTGCTCCGGTTTCCTCCCACAGTCCAAAGATGTGCAGGTTAGGTGGATTGGCCATGATAAATTGCCCTTAGTGTCCAAAATTGCCCTTAGTGTTGGGTGGGGTTACTGGGTTATGGGGATGGGGTGGAGGTGTTGACCTTGGGTAGGGTGCTCTTTCCAAGAGCCGGTGCAGACTCAATGGGCCGAATGGCCTCCTTCTAGAACATAGAACAGTACAGCACAGAACAGGCCCTTCGGCCCTCGATGTTGTGCCGAGCAATGATCACCCTACTCAAACCCACGTATCCACCCTATACCCGTAACCCAACCCCCCTTAACCTTACTTTTTAGGACACTACGGGCAATTTAGCATGGCCAATCTACCTAACCTGCACATCTTTGGACTGTGGGAGGAAACCGGAGCACCTGGAGGAAACCCACGCACACACGGGGAGGACGTGCAGACTCCGCACAGACAGTGACCCAGCCGGGAACTGAACCTGGGACCCTGGAGCTGTGAAGCATTTATGCTAACCACCATGCTACTGTGCTGCACTGTAAATTCTATGATCTATTGATTGCCCCGCCCCTTCATTGGGAGGAGCTCATATTCCCCAAGACCACATGGGGTAACCAATTGTCCCCAGCCAATAGGGTCTGGGCAAGTTATAACACCAGCGACATAATATTTTGAGATAGCTGCACTTCTTTAATTGGTCTCGAACTGGTCTCTTCTGCATCCTTGATTTTAATTGCTCCACCATTAAGCCCTATAATATGCTCCCAGAAACATCTCTGCCTCTCTTGCTTTTTTTCTCCTTTAAGATCCTTCTTAAAACCTACATCTTTGACCAAGCTTTGGGTCATCGGCTGTCTGTGGCTCAGACCAAATCTTACTTCATAAAATTCCTGTCCTGTACCTTGAGTTTTGTTTTTATTATGTTAAAGGTGATGTGTTAGGCAGGTTGGTTCGATGTGGACTGCACTCGATGCAGGGAAGTTAGAAACAGACGTCTAACACGGGAGAAGATCCAACACTATTTTATTCAACTATAGAACAGCTATACATATTCAGCTGTGGGTCGACACTATACTGATCTGACTGGTGACCTTGTAGCAGCCTGACCAGACTTACTAGCTACCGCATGGTGTTTGCACTGGCTAGCTCGTGGACTCTTGACTGTCTCAGTAGCTGAGTCCCGAGAGAGCGGGAAACCTAGTGCCCTCTGGCTTTATAGTGGTAGTGTCCTGTCTGGTGATTGGCTGTACTGTGTTGTATGTTTACTGGTCATCCTGTGTGTCAATCACTGCCTGTCTGCATCTCATTATATACATGAGTGGATATTATGACATCTCCCCTTTTTTTTAGTTAAATAAATACTCAGTATGTATACGTGTATATATATATATGCCTGACTATATACAAAGGGTGCTTGAACAAACGTATATACATGGGAAGGTGTCGATAGTGCAGATACATGGCAAACGAAGCAATATTTACAAAGGTCAAATCGATGAATTCAGTCACAAAATTTACAAAAGTTCAGTCTACAGATTCAGTCTTTGTGGTGGGCGACAAATTCTTGTCTATCGCTGCACGTGGATAGGTGGGATCGCTGCCATCGTGGTGGTCGCGTGGGCTAGCAGGATCGCTGGCAGATCGGTGGCCTCATAGCAGGGTACGTCTGGAGGAAATATGATGGCAGGCGGAGCACTGCGGTCAGGTGGTGTGCGTGGAACTCTTCGCAATGCCCGTCTGTTGAGCCGTAGCAGGGAGCCATCAGCCAAGCGGACAAGGAAAGACCTTGGGGCAACTTGTTTGGCAACAACAGCTGAGGCTGACCAGCCGCCCTCAGGCAACTGGACGCGAACATGATCGGCTGGAGCCAGCTCGGGTAGATCCGTGGCATGAGCATCATATGTGGCCTTCTGTTGGGCCCGCGACTGCTGCATTTTTTGTAAAACCGTGAGGTGGCCAAGGTCTGGAACATGGATACCTGGAGAACTGTGGTCCTCAGAGTGCGATTCATGAGCACCTGCGCTGGAGGCAACCCAGTGGACAGTGGGGTAGCCCTGAATGCCAGCATTGCTAGGTTGAGTCGGAGCCTGAGTCTGCAGCTTTGCACAGCAACCGCTTGACAATATGGACCCCTTTCTCGGCCTTCCCGTTTGATTGCGGGTAGTAGGGACTGGAGGTAACGTGACGGAAGTTGTAGGACTGTGCAAAATCAGACCATTCCTGGCTGTAAAAGCATGGACCATTGTCGCTCATTACCGTGAGCGGTATCCCATCCCTGGCGAATGTTTCTTTGCGGGCTTTGATGACCCCCTTCGACGTGAGGTCGGACAGTTTCGCCACTTCTGGGTAACTGGAGAAGTAGTCGACCAGGGGTATGTAGTCACGCCCCTTGGCGTTGAAAAGATCTACACCTATTTTGGACCACGGAGAGGTCACAATCTCATGCTGTTTCCTTGGGTTGAGCCGGTTGAAACTTCTGACAGGTGGGGCAGTTGAAGACTGTGTTGGCAATAACCTGGTTAATGCCTGGCCAATAAACCGCCTCCCGAGCTCTATGTTGGCATTTCTCGACTCCAAGGTGACCCTCATGGTGTTGACCCAGCACCATAGCCTGCATGCTCTGAGGAATAACGATCCTGTCGAGTTTCAGAAGGATTCCCTCCACAACCGTCAGCTCGTCTTTCACGTTAAAGAATTGGGGACATTGTCCCTTCTGCCAGCCATGGGTAAGGTGCTGCATCACACGATGCAGTAGAGGATCCTTGGCCGTTTTCTCACGAATGTGGACCACCCGTTCGTCAGAGGGTGGGAGGTTGGTGGCACACAATTGCACTTGCGCTTCTATGTGGCAGATGAAGTCACCTTGTTCACACGGTGTGGTGATGGACCGGGATAGGGCATCTGCAATGATCAGCTCTTTGCCTGGCGTGTAGACAAGTTCGAAGTCATAGCAGCGGAGTCAAAAAAGAATTTGCTGTAACCGAGGTGTTCAGTCATTTAAATCCTTCTGGATTATGTGGGCTAGAGGCCTGTGGTCCGTTTCCACCGTGAATTTCGGCAGCCCGTAAACGTAGTCGTGAAACTTGACTATTCCTGTCAGGAGACCCAGACACTCCTTTTCGATCTGGGCATACCGTTGCTCAGTAGGCGTCATGGCCCTGGAGGTATATGCCACTGGAGCCCAGGACGTGGAGTCATCTCGCTTGAGGAGCACCGCCCCAATGCCGTCCTGGCTTGTATCAATTGATATCTTGGTTTCCTTGGTTGGGTCGAAGAACGCTAGAACTGGGGCTGTGGTGAGCTTTGCCTTCAGCTCACGCCATTCCGCTTCATGTGTGGGCAGCCACTGGAAGTCCGTTGACTTCTTGACGAGATGGCAGAGGGCCGTGGTGTGGGATGCCATATTGGGAATGAATTTCCTGAGAAAGTTGACCATCCTGAGGAAGCGGAGTCTTGTCCTCCGGGGTCTTGTCCTCCGGGGTCTTCATGGCGTTGATCGGCAACACCTTGTCAGCGTCTGGCCGCACACCCTGCTGCGAGATGTGGTCACCGAGAAACTTAATATCCGATTGACCAAATGAGCACTTGGCCCTGTTGAGCTGGAGACCATGTTCATGTATTCACTGGAAGACCTGCTTGAGGCGAATGATGTGTTCCTGGGGCATTGTGGACCAGATAACCACGTCGTCCACGTATACTCGCACCCCCTCGATGCCCTCCATCATCTGCTCCATGATGCGGTGAAACTCTTCGGAGGCAGATATGATGCCGAAAGGCATGCGGTTGTAGCAGTAGTGACCGAACGGGGTGTTGGACGTGCACAGCTTGTGACGGGACGCGTCCAGCTGTATTTCCCCTTGAAGCAATTTGGCATGACCATCTCACTGGTCAACTCTTCACGTTTTGGGATCGGGTAATGCTCTCGCATGATGTTGTGGTTTAATCCTTAGCATCAATGCAAATGCGGAGCTCCCCTGATGGCTTCTTTACGCAGACCATGGAGCTGACCCAGTCTGTTGGCTCTGTGACCTTCGAGATGATGCCCTGGTCTTGGAGGTCCTGTAGTTGCTTTTTCAGACGATCCTTGAGGGATGCCGGCACCCGGCGTGGTGCATGAATTACAGATGTGGCGTTCGGCTTGAGCAGGATTTTACATCGGTACGGGAGTGTGCCCATTCCATCGAATACGCTGTGGTACTGCGTGATAATGTCGTCTATGTCGTCTTGCAAATTTCCATCGGGCGAGGCCGTCGCCGGTGACGACGACATGGTGTGGACTCGCTGAACCAGGTTCAGGAGCTTGCAGGGGTGAGCACCAAGCAGGAACGCCCTGTCAGGCCTGACGATTTCAAACCGTAATGTTGCCTTGATCGCGTTGTTGGATACCCCTAGTTGACACGAGCCACTGGCAGCTATTGCATTGCCATTGTAGTCGAGGAGCTGGCAGGCCGGTGGAAGAATGCTTGGTCGGCCCTGGATGGTATTGAGGTCGGATTGTGAGATGAGGTTCGCAGATGCGCCGGTTTCCAGTTTAAATCGGATGCGAGCCTTGTTAACTGTGAGGACAGCACACCACTCGTCGTCTGGATCCACACTGAGGATCGAGAGCGTTGCGCAGGCATGGTGGAGGCCAGCTTGTGTGTGGTTATGATGCTCACCAGATATGGAGACTTGAGGCAGTCAGTATCAGGGTCCATTGGGCTGTCGGAATCTGGCATGCCTTGCTGTATCGAGTGGACACTTCTGCGCCGCAGCCGGGATCGCTGGCTCCTGAGCGGTGGAGCAGATCTGCAAAGGGCTGCGTAGTGGCCAAGTTTGCCACACTGGAGACATCGGCCTCCTTTTGCCGGACTTTGCCGCTTTAAGTGGGCGGAGCCACAATTCAGACAGGTCATGACGCTGACGTCAGCGCGTTCCGTGCGCCATCGTGCATGCGCAGTGCGTTCGGTCGACGTACGCACCTGCGCAGTCGGGTTGTCGGTCTCATTGTCCACTCGGTCGTGGCGCGCATGCACAGGGATCTGGGAATAGCGCGCGAAACAGCCACTCTCCTCGATGCTCAGGCCCTGCATCTGTGCGATGGCCTGCACCCTTTCCGCCTCGTGGGAGGCCAGCTTTGCAGTTTCTGCCGCCCTGATGTGGGAGTAACGATTCTTGGCATGCTCATGGACAACGCACGTCTCAATAGCGACAGAGAGGGTCAACTGTTTGATTTTAAGGAGCTGCCGCTGCAGGGAGTCAGAGTGGACCCCGAAAACGATCTGATCCCGTATCATGGGATCAGTCGTTGAGTCATAGTTACATGACTGCGCTAGGATGCGGAGATGGGTCAAGAAGGACTGAAAAGGTTCATCCTTACCCTGAAGCCTCTGCTGGAAGATGTACCGTTCAAAGCTCTCATTCACCTCAATGTCGCAGTGGCTGTCGAACTTCAGCAGGACTGTTTTGAATTTTGTTTTGTCTTCGCCATCGGCGAACGTAAGGGAGATGTAGATGTGAATGGCGTGATCCACCAAAGTGGAGAGAAATAGCGCGATCTTCCTGGCATCCGATGCTGCCTCGAGGTCGGTGACCTCTATGTACAATAGGAACTTTTGCTTGAAGATTTTCCAGTTGGCGCCGAGGTTGCCGGAGATGCGGAGTTGCGGAGGAGGCTGGATGCCAGCTGGCATTCCTCTGAGCTTCTTCCTGCTCCTCATGTCTGGGTCTGTCACCTCTGTGTCGTCCGCCGGGTCGTTCTCCAAAGTGGGCGGGGTGTACCTTATAGGTGCCCGTCTTTTCCTTGAAGACCTCCTTGGAAGTTGTTCTTCCTCCTCCTCGGGGAGAGGTGTCGCGGCGGCCTCATCGAGTGTGTCCATCTCCGACTCTGATGACTGGATGATGGGGTCTGGAGAAATTGCTCGGGGCTGGGTATCCTTTCCGTCTGGGCTATCCCAGCTTGAGGCGGTCCTGCTTCGCCTGCCTCCAGGTGTGGTTCCGCTGCCCTTATTTGGTCTAGGTGTTTCTTCAGCACCTTACCTCCTATTGAAACCTCATAGGATATGGGTCCTGTTTGGGACTCTACCGTGCCGTTGACCCACGTTGGTCCATTCCCATAATTCTTGGCCCAAACCGGTGCCCCCACCTGGAAATGTCTCTGCTGCCGACTATTATCATGCCCCCTGCGTTGGGCCTCCTGTTGTTTCTCCACTTTCCCCGTTAAATTTGGGAAAAGGAGACTCAGCCTCGTTCGCAGCCGCCTTCCCATTAAGAGTTAGCTGGCGGTATGCCCGTTGTGGAATGCGGTGTGGTCCTGTAATCAAACAGCCAGCGGGAGAGCTTTGTGTCCATTGACGCTGCCGGCTGCTTCTTGAGTCCCGCTTTAAGTGTCTGGACAGCTCTCTCTGCCAGGCCGTTGTTTGCTGGATGGTAAGGGGCCGTTTTGATGTGACGGACTCCGTTTTCCTTCAGGAATTTTCCAAATTCCCCACTTGTGAATGCCGTTCCGTTGTCCGACACCAATACCTCCGGAAGTCCATGTGTTGCAAACGAGGCCCTGAGCTTTTCAATTGTCGATGCTGTGCTTGCCGTGTTTACCCGGTGGACGTCCAACCATTTGGAGTGGGCGTCCACTATCACCAAAAACATTGAGCCCATGAATGGGCCGGCATGGTCAATATGCAGGCGGGTCCACGGTCTGCCTGGCCATTCCCACGGGTGCAATGGTGCCGCTGGTGGCACTCTTTGCCCCTGTTGGCACTCCTGGCACCGACGTACCAAGGCTGCTGTGTCTGTGTCCAAACCTGGCCACCAGACGTAGCTTCGAGCTAGCATCTTCATTTTAGACACCCCTGGTGTCCGTGATGTAACTCAGTTAAGATTCCCTGACAGCCCTGAGCTGGGACGATTACCCGGGCTCCCCATAATAGGATACCGTCTTCAACGGTTATTTGGTCCCTTCTGCTCCAGTACGGGTGCATCTGGGGCTCCACTGGTCTTTCCAGTTCCCCTGTTAGCAGTAAATGCTTCATCTTGGCTAAAACTGGGTCTTTTTGCGTCCACAACCGAATATGTTGTGCGTCTACTGGTAGGGTGTCCAAAAAATTTAGAGTCATTACTGTCTCCTCTACTTTTGGTATTTGCGGCGGAGTGTCCGGGAGGGGAAGTCTGCTCAAAGCATCTGCATGTGCTACTCGCGTTCCCGGTCTGTGCTCCAGAACGTACCTATATGCCGCCAGTAGCAACGCCCAGCGTTGGATTCTAGCTGATGCAATCGGGGGTATTGACTTGTCTTTTAATAACCCTAATAACGGCTTATGGTCCGTCACTATGGTGAATTTCCGCCCGTACAGATACTGGTGAAATTTTTTTACTGCGAATATCACCGCCAGTCCTTCCTTCTGATTTGGGCATACTTCCTCTCAGCCATCGCCAAGGTCCTCGAAGCATAGGCTATTGACCGTTCTTCCCCATTCCTTCCTCTATGGGCTAAGACGGCTCCTACCCCATAGGGGGATGCATCACAAGTGACCACCAACTCCTTCCTTGGGTCTAACTAATTGTACTTGTGTCCCATCTCTGGACTGTTTCTGATAGATTTGGGTCTGAGCCTTGGATTGTCTTTGAAAATCTTTCTTTTATACTTCAGTGGTGCATTGGCTCAACATGTTCTACCACCTGACAATCATACATTAAATTGCCACGTAAACATGACACATTGAAAATGCAAATGTGTATTCTGGAACGGCTACTTCTGCATATATATATTTGATACCTCTTTATAAATATTATTAAAACTGGTTCTCATTTTTTGGTTATTTTTCTGTCCTACGTTTGAATAACATGTAGACTCTTCTGTACTCTAGCTTGTCACTAGTTTTCCTATATTTCTGTAAATATGGTTCAGAAATAAATCCCATTGTTTCCGAGGATAAATTGGTTTAATTTTTGATCCAAGCAACAATTTTATTAAAGCAAAATTGCTTTGAATTTCAGTTACAAGCTCAGGTTACCTAAGGAAAATTAATGTCAAACAAGCTTCTTTTGACTGCTAAAATTATAATTAGTTGCATTGCACCAGCAAATCTTTCATTTGATTTGCCAGTCATTTCAAATGAAATTTTAGACTAGCTGGTGTTAGCATTTCCTAATGTGGAGTGGGTCACTCCAATTGTCCTGGGAGCATAGATTATTCTAATGGCACATACACAGGTACATTTAAGGACCCCTGAATTTCACAAATGAGAGAGAGCATTGTAGAGCAGGTGACTTACAACATTAATTATGCGACTCCGGGAACGATGGATCCAGCACTGCATGAAATGAAATGAAATAAAATGAAAAATGAAATGAAAATCGCTTATTGTCACGAGTAGGCGTCAATGAAGTTACTGTGAAACGCCCCTAGTCGCCACATTCCGGCACCTGTCCGGGGAGGCTGGTACGGGAATCAAACCGTGCTGCTGGCCTGCTTGGTCTGCTTTAAAAGCCAGCGATTTAGCCCAGTGAGCTAAACCAGCCCCCAGTGTTATGGGAGCGCCGTTTTCAGAACCCCAAAATGTATCATGGAGTTCAACTAACCTCTCCCTTTAATGTATTGTTGCTTTTGAAGCACACGGCTTTGTCTCCAGGTGTGGTATTACAATTATGGACACATGGGTTTTTAAACACAAAACAATGTTTATTCCATGAATTCAAATTAACCTTTTTAAATAAACATTGGATCATTTACCACCCCTTACTCCAAAGATAACCCCGAAAATACGACAACACTAAATAATCCCTCAAAATGTTGCTTCAAACCTCCAAATGACTTAACACCGTTAACAACAGAAACACATCAGGTTAAAGACATTACTATTATGAGTTTAAATCACCCAAATGATTCAGAGATAGTCTTCATGGCAGATCACAGCAAATCCAGCTCCCTGCAAAACACAGACACACCCAAGCTCTTTTCCTCAAAACTGAAACTAAAACTCCCAAAAAGCAGAAGTGAGCTCAACTCAGCTACCCCACCCTCTGACATAACTTCAGTAAAATGAGCTGCTCCATTTCTTAAAGGTACTCTCACATGTCACACGAGAGATGACGATGGATGCTGCACTTGCAGCAAGTGGGGGTTGCCGGACCCAGTCAGGCAAACTCGGTGAGGAATGTGCGGGACGTTGTAATGGTTGCTGAGGGCAGCATGGATGTTGCCAATTGAGCCACAGTTCAGACTGCTTTTCAATCAATCTTGACTGGAGAAGATTTGATAGAGACGTTGAAAATCATGAGGGGTTGGTCTGGAGAGAGTAAAAATGGGAGAACACCAGGACAACCATTTAATATCAATGGCAAAAAAAAAAGGCAACACGAGGAAAACCCTTTTCACGCAGGTAATGGTTAGGATCTGGAATGAACTTCCCGCGAATGTGGTGAGATTCAGTTGTGGCTTTCAAAAGTGAATCGGATGATTATCTGAAGAGAAATATAGTGCAGGTCTGAGTGGAAAAGGCAGGAAAGTAGGTCCAGCTTCCCTCTTGTAGAGAGCCCACATACATATATTGGGCCAAATGGCCCCCTACTTTTAGTGGTCATTCTGTGATTCTAAATTCATTCATAGATTCACCCTCATTAAAATCAAGGTTGCGTGCAACGTACCTGCATTTAAGGCAATTATCACACCGCTGCTAATTGGACTTAAAATAATCATAGGTTATTTTGCTGGCAAAGTGTGATTTATTGCTGCAAGGTACATTTATTTGAAGAATAAAGGGATTAAGGGTTATGGTGTTCGGGGCGGAAAGTGGAGCTGAGTCCACAAAAGATCAGCCATGATCTCATTGAATGGCGGAGCAGGCTCGAGGGGCCAGATGGCCTACTCCTGCTCCTAGTTCTTATGTTCTTATGTACTTGAGCCTTCAGAAGAACTGCAGCTGCAACAATTATCATCGGTATCATAATTCGATTCCAATATTTCTTGGCAAATAAATTATGTCCTTATTAAGATTTATTTAATGTATAGAAGGTAGCATAATCCAGCAGTCAAGCATATGGAACCTTGAAATACATCAATATCTACACAAACAGTCTCTATATGTAGTAGAAATGTTCACACTCAGTGTTATCAATTATTTTTAAAAGGCATGGAATTTGTTTAGTTGGCATATTGTTTAGTTGAGTTTAATATGCAACATGAAATCCACAATCTATGATATCTAATCAATTAATAGTTGTCAGTGGTGCGTAATAAATAATACTTAAATTTAAGTTTGAATCCTTGAATGCCTTACTAGAAATCAATGTCATTGTCTGGGTGATCATGTACATGTCATCTGCCTTCCCTCAATTTAGAATTTTTATTTATGCCCGTTCATGGGAAGGCCAAGGCCAGCATTTATTGCCTGACCATCCCTAATTGCCGTTGAGAAGTGAATGGGGTAGGTGCCTTTCTCTGTAGTGGTTTGATATAACTGAATGGCTTGCTGAACCATTTCTTAGGGCAGTTGAGAGTCAACCACATTGCTGTGGATTTGGATCCATGTGCAGACTAGACATCAGTGGAAGGACATTAGTGAACCAGATTTTTTTTATGACAATCCAGTTTCTACTTGCTTTGTCTTTTTTCTGTTTCTTTCTCTATCCTTTTGTCTTTTTGGAAGGAAGGTATGATTTGTTGTCTGGGAAAGATTCAACCAGAATTTTGGACAGGTTTTGAGAAGTAGGTAGGGAGAGAGAAGGGATCCAACAGGGATGATGAATCACAGGGTAGCAGAAAGCAACATGAATGGTTGACATTTTAGTCCTGTGGCTGCATGTTTGACATCCGCCTAGGGCTGAATATTCATCTTGGGAGGTGGGCAATGAAAGTCGGGGGATTTTCTGACATCGCGGTCCCACCTCCAGTATTGACTTGCTTCCAGGCCCGCTGGTTACCGCATAAACCATGACATAATTCAAGACCAAATTGGATGAAAGAAAATAAATCTAAGCAGGACTTGTAAATGTGATTAGATGGTTTGCTTATTTTGAGTGTGAAAGCCACATATAGGCAGTTTATTTCTGTCAATGTGCTACTCTTCATCTTGTGAGAAAGGTGCTGATTAAACATATGTTCTTTTAAATCCTAGTCAGATGTGACTAACGAACGTTTACATGAGTCTTGTCTTTTTCTTTACAGGTGGAATGTTTTTGGCAACAGGGAGCACAGACCATATTATAAGAGTTTACTACTTTGGGTCAGGGCAACCTGAGAAGATTTCAGAGTTGGAGTTTCATACTGTAAGAATCTTTGTTCTCTAGGAATGATATTAATTGATTTACCAAGGTGAAATCAAAATTAATGTCATGACGTTGAATATTGGAAATAAAATTAAATGTGACCAAAGAATCTTGCAACAGGAAACGAGAAATTTGGACCTGTGTCGGCTATTTGGGGAAAGCTGTCCTCACCCAGCTATTTCTTCTTGCCCCATCCCGTTGGTCCTCTTCCCGTGCATGTTAAATTTCTTTTGAACTTTCCCATGTATTCTGCTTTCCAAATCTTAACAACTCTCTGTGAAAAAGTTCATCCTAAAATCCTCTCTCTTTACGCTCCCATGATTTTAAATCCACGATATCTAGTTACTGCCTTGATCCCTAGAGGAAACAGAACAAAACTGAGAAACCATCAAAATCCCAAATAAACCTACTGGATCTCCCTATAACCTTTTTCACTGCAAGGCGTAGAATTCCAACTTTTCCAATTTCTCCACATCACCTAAGTCCCCCATCCTTGGTAGAATCCTAGTAAACTTTAGCACGGTAGCATTGTGGATAGCACAATTGCTTCACAGCTCCAGGGTCCCAGGTTCGATTCCGGCTTGGGTCACTGTCTGTGCGGAGTCTGCACATCCTCCCCGTGTGTGTGTGGGTTTCCTCCGGGTGCTCTGGTTTCCTCCCATAGTCCAAAGATGTGCAGGTTAGGTGGATTGGCCATGATAAATTGCCCTTGGTGTCCAAAATTGCCCTTGGTGTTGGGTGGGGTTAGTGGGTTATGGGGATAGGGTGGAGGTGTTGACCTCGGGTAGGGTGCTCTTTCCAAGAGCCGATGCAGACTCGATGGGCCGAGTGGCCTCCTTCTACACTGTAAATTCTATGATAAACATTCCTTGTTGCCTGTTGAAGATCCTGACATCCTTCCTAAAATACACAATTGCACACAGCACTCCAGCTGGAGCCTAATCAATGATTTGTTAAGAATTATCATGACTTTCCTGTTTTGTATTCATTTCAACTATTTACAAGGCCGACTGGGCATCCCATAGGCTTTCTTAACCTCCTGATCAACTTTCCCTGCCACCTTCTAAGATTTGTGACTATGCACCTCAGGGGTCTCTCCTCTTGCAACATCCTCAAAACAATTTGGATTACGCTGCCTCTCAGTATTGTTTATTTCCAAAATGCATTGCTTCACATTTAATAATAATAATCTTTATTGTCACAAGTAGGCTTACATTAACACTGCAGTGAAGTTTCTGTGAAAAGCCCCTAGTCACCACATTTCGGCACCTGTTCGGGTACACTGTGGGAGAATTCAGAATATCCAATTCACCTAACAGCGCGTCTTTCGGGACCTGTGGGAGGAAACCGGAGCACTTGGAGGAAACCCACGCAGACACAGGAAGAATGTGCAGACTCCACACAGACAGTGACCCAAGCCAGGAATCAAAACTGGAACCCTGGAGCTGTGAAGTATCAGTGCTAACCACTGCACTACCATGCAGCCCACCTGGGTGCCTGTACCCACCCACCTTTCTATGGTAGAATGTCGTTCAGTTTTCTGCTACTGCTGGATCCCACTGCCCGATGTACTTCCATTGAGAATTTGATTGAAGGGCTAACAGCTTGATAATGTAAAAGGAATTACAATAACCATGGCTTGATTGTGATAACTTCAACATTGTCTCAACCAGAAGTGGGAAGAAAGTGAAGCATGTCCCTCTATTCTCTACAGCTCTTTGCACCCTACACCCTGTAAGAACTCCATCCCTTTCTCTCAACTGCTTTGTCTCCGTCGCATTTGTTCCGATGATGCCACTTTCCAAAATGGTGCTTCGAAAACGTGTTCCTTTTTCCTCAGCCGTGATTTTCCACCTACAGTTGTGGACAGGGCCCTCAACAGTGTGCGGTCCATCTTCCGCGGCACTACCCTCGCCCCCTCCACTCCCTCCCAGAACAAGGATAGAGTCCCCCTCGTTCTCACATTTCATCCCACCAGCCTCTGTATGCAAAACATAATCCTCCGCCATTTTCTCCAACTCCAGCATGATGCCACCACCAAACACATCTTCCCTTCATTCCCTCTGTCAGCATTCCGCAGAGAACGCTCCCTCTGAGACAATATAGTCCACTCCTCCACCATACCCAGTACCTCTCCCATCACCCATGGCACCTTCCCATGCAATCGCAGAAGGTGTAACACCTGCCCCGTTACCTCTTTCATGCTTAACATTCCAGGCCCAAAACACTCATTCCAGGTTAAGCAGTGTTTCACTTGCATCTCTTCCAATTTGGTCTACTGCATTCGCTGCTCCCAATGTGGTCTCCTGTATATCGTAAGAAGTCTTACTTAAAATCCAACATGTTTGTTTCAAACACTAGCTTTTGGAGCACTGCTCCTTCCTCAGCTCAATCTACTGCTAAAGTTTGAATCTATTGGCATGCCTGAGACCAGGACAGCTAATTGCTGCTTACTTTGCAAGTGGAAATCCTTACGAGGGGCCCAACGCATGCATGACAAGGAATTGTGGCAGCCAACTGATAATCTTTATTATCACAAGTAGGCTTAGATTAACACTGCAATGAAGTTACTGTGAAAAGCCCCCAGTCACCAAACTCCGGCGCCTGTTCGGGTATACCGAGGGAGAATTCAGAATGTCCAATTCACCTAACAAGCACGTCTTTTAGGACGTGGGAGGAAAATGGAGCACCCAGAAGAAACTCACATAGACACAGGGAGAACATGCAGACT
Organism: Scyliorhinus canicula; assembly: GCF_902713615.1. NCBI lineage: Eukaryota > Metazoa > Chordata > Chondrichthyes > Carcharhiniformes > Scyliorhinidae > Scyliorhinus > Scyliorhinus canicula. Next base: position 54,056,958 of record NC_052151.1, on the reverse strand, counting down.
CCACACAGACAGTGACCCAAGCCGGGAAATGAACCTGGGACCCTGGCACTGAGGCAACAGTGAATACAGGGGCTGGTTTAACACAGGGATAAATAGCTGGCTTTTAAAGCAGACTAAGGCAAGTCAGCAGCATGGTTCAATTCTCGTACCAGCCTCCCCGAACAGGCGTCGAAATGTGGCGACTAAGGGATTTTCACAGTAACTTCATTTGAAGCCTACTTGTGACAATAGGCGATTTTCATTTTTCAAGCACTGTGTTACCGTGATGCTCTTTGAATATTGGAAAATCCATGCAAGAGGTTTACCTATCTATAAAATGGAACATTTAGAACATAAGAACTAGGAGCAGGAGTAGGCCATCTGGCCCCTCGAGCCTGCTCCGCCATTCAATGAGATCATGGCTGATCTTTTGTGGACTTGGCTCCACTTTCCGGCCTGAACACCATAACCCTTAATCCCTTTATTCTTCAAAAAACTATCTACCTTTATCTTAAAAACATTTAATGAAGGAGCCTCAACTGCTTCACTGGGCAGGAAATTCCATAGATTCACAACCCTTTGGGTGAAGATGCTCCTCCCAAACTCAGTCCTAAATCTACTTCCCCTTATTTTGAGGCTATGCCCCTTAGTTTTGCTTTCACCCGCCAGTGGAAACAACCTGCCCGCATCTATTCTATCTATTCCCTTCATACTTTTATATGTTTCTATAAGATCCCCCCTCATCCTTCTAAATTTCAACAAGTACAATCCCAGTCTACTCAACCTCTCCTCATAATCCAACCCCTTCAACTCTGGGATTAACCTAGTGAATCTCCTCTGCACACTCTCCAGCGCCAGTACATCCTTTCTCAGGTAAGGAGACCAAAACTGAATATAATATTCCAGGTGTGGCCTCACATTACACCTTGTACAATTGCACCATAACCTCCCTAGTCTTAAACGCCATCCCTCCAGCAATGAAGGACAAAATTCCATTTGCCGCCTTAATCACCCGTTGCACCTGTAAACCAACTTTTTACGACTCATGCACTAGCACACCCAGGTCTCTCTGCACAGCAGCATGTTTTAATATTTTATCATTTGAATAATAATCCCTTTTGCTGTTATTCCTACCAAAATGGATACCCATATTTGGCATGCATGTAGATTCCAATATAGATGTTTAATTTATTTTCAAATGGCCAAATGATTGCTGTCACCTAATTTTTACTCCTGTCTACATTTCTGTTAGGACAAAGTTGACAGTATTCAGTTCTCCAACATGAGTGACAGGTAAGAATAAGAATACGACATGCAACTTTAAATCCGTGTAATTGCTACAGTTTGTTAGATAACATTTGTCAACTGATGACTTGGTTTGTGCTTCCTAATGCAGTGAACCTGACTGTTCTTGTACATCAAAACTTACATTTTTAGAATTATATGATAGAAACTGGCCTCTCAAATATCAAGTTTTTAAAAATTCATTCATGGGTGGTGGGCATCACAGGCTGTGCCAGCATTTATTGACCATCTGTAATTGCCCTTGTTAAGAGTTAACCACGTTACTGTGGATCTGGAGTCACATGTAGGCCAGGCCAAGGCAGGATGGCAAACATTCTCCCTAAAGGATTAGGGCAATGAACCAGATAGATTTTTACGGTTTTATGATAATCAACAGCGGTTTCATGGTCATTATTAGATTTTAAATTCCAGATTTTTAGGACTCTGATTTACTAATCCAGTAGCAATACCACTATGCCATCGCCCCACTTTGTGCAAATTATTTTTGTTCTCATGGAAACAGACATTAATAGGAAAGAGAGCTATTTGGTCCATCATGATTGTACCGACTATTTGCTGGAGTAACTCTAATTTAAACCCACTGCTCTGTTGTCTCCCCATATCCCTTCTTGAGCATCCACTCTCTTCCAGATTCTCAGTAGGTTTTATCATTGCTCTTTTTAAAGCAACTATCTTTAATTCCCTTTTAGAAAAGTTCATGTATTTTGATTTAGCAATAGTTTGAAGCATAGAATTTCACATACTAACTGCCCTGTGTAAATATTTTTTTCTAATCGTCCTTTTATTCCTTTTATGGGATTGTCATAAATTTGTGTTCTCATTATTGTATCATTGATGGGTTGAACCTGTTTACACTTTCTGCATGTTTTTCTGTTACATCTTTGAATAAAGATTGCATTATCTTTCCTACCACCGACATTAAGCTTAAGTGGTCCATATTTCTCGCGATTTATTCTAAATTCTGTTTTAAATAAAGGACTCCGATTAGCTGTCTGCCAATCCTCTGGCACTACCCTTTCTAATTCTTTCCTATATGGCAGCTCTGCTATCGCACCCGTAACTTATTTTCATATACATTTAATGTAATTTTCATGTGAGGTTCTGGCTCTGTTGGTAGGTTTGTTAGCGGAAGTCGTGATGGGACTGCAAGGATCTGGCAGTTTCGACGGCAAGAGTGGAAAAGCATTTTACTGGACATGGCTGTCAAGCCAGCTGGGTGAGAGACCAGAGCTATCTTTTCATTTATGTTGCTCTACGGTACAAAGTGTTATTACTATAACACCCTGGACATTAATCTAGAAATATTCCCGTTCGCAAACTACGCCTGCAAAGTGCAGAAATAGCGTCCGTGGCAGAAAATGTGCCAGTGTTGCAAGCGCTGGGAAGCTGAAGTTTGGCTTGAACTTTGGGTGGAGCTGCAGGTAGAGAAGGTTCTGATTACAAAAGTTTGGAAATGACCATCCCTGTGATGTGATTGGAGCCAAACAGCTGATTTTAGTTATCATGTTACTTCACAGAATGGGCCAGTTCTCATTGCAGTTGTTAATCTGATCACTGAAAATTATGCCTTCCGCGGACCAATGGCAGATGCGGAAATAACTGATCTGTTATCTCACGTTCACTGTCAAAAGTGCAGTTTAGCCTCAAATCTTCACATCACTGCAATTGTACTAAATAAAACTCTGTTTCATTTTGGTTTACTTTGAATATAAATGTTGGAATTTCAAAACATAAGGAAAAACCTAGCAGGTTTCCAAATCACAAATGTCAATTGAGGATTTTACTTTAACTGTCATAATACCTGTCAATATATGGTACGAAATCTAGATCTGTGGCCTAGTCTTCTAACCTCTGTGTATTTCTTGTACTCAAATATAAAAGACCATAAGAAATAGGAGCAGAATTACGCCACTCGGCCCATCGAGTCTGCTCCGCCATTCAATCATGGCTGATATTTTTCTTATCCCCATTCTCCTGCCTTTACCCCATAACCCCTGATCCCCTTATTAATCTAGAACCAATCTATCTCTGTCTTAAAGACACTCAGTGATTTGGCCTCCACAGCCTTCTGCGGCAATGACTTCCACAGATTCACCACCCTCTGACTGAAGAAATTCCTCCTCATTTCTGTTTTAAAGGATCGTCCCTTTAGTCTGAGATTCTGTCCTCTGGTTCTAGTGTTTCCTAGAAATGGCAGTCTGTTAACTCTCCTTAGCATCTTCTCCAGAGCCGAGGTACACAGACAAAATCCAAGTATCGGTGTACCAAATCTGTCTACTGCCTATGTATGATGTTCGTGGTACACTCTAAAATCCCTTTGCCCTCACTGTAACCATCTCATATCGCAGGTCCATCTTTAACATGATGCTATCATCTTTTACCATCGTCTCTTGATTAATATGATTTAACAGGCATTCTCATGTAGAATAGTAGAATCATAGAATTTGAATGCAGAAGGGGGCCATTCGGCCTATCGAGTCTGCACCGGCCCTTGGAAAGAGCACCCTACTTAAACCCATGCCTCCACCCTATCCCCGTAATCCAGTAACCCTGCCTAACCTTTTTGGACACTAAGGGCAATTTATCATGGCCAATCCACCTAACCTGTATGTCTTTGGACTGTGGGAGGAAACCAGAGCACCTGGAGGAAACCCATGCAGGCACGGGGAGAACATGACAGTGACCCAAGACAGTGACCCAAGCTGGGAATCAAACCTGGGACCCTGGAGCTGTGAAGCAACTGTGCTGACCACTGTACCAGCTGAAGAAGAGGACATTTGACCTGCCCTGCTCTCTGCAAGAGCACTCGGGTAGTCCCAGCCGTACAATCTTCCACTGTCAAATTTTGGCAATGCTCTTGTGAAGTGCCTTGGAATATTTAGCTATGGTAAAGATGCTACATAAACGCAAATTTATTTTGCTGATACGCATCAGGGAATGCAGAGGTACTTGTATTGTTGCTTTTCTACTTTGTAATGGTCCAAAAGTGATCATTTATCTCCGGAGTCAGGTCTCAACCTGACTCTGGGAGACACCCGTGTGAGAAGCTGAAATGGAACTTAATTTCTTCTGAAAGCAGATGCTGCTGCATTTTCTATATGCAGGTAGAGTGTCTCGAGTCTGGCAATCCGAAAACAAGACTTTTTTTAAGCTGTCACTCTTGAATTTTAATTATTATAAGATGAGTAAAATAACTTACCGGCTTGTTCAGTTCAGTGCTGCAGTGGCAAGCCGACTAGTTATCTGCTTCCCGCGCCTGTCGTTCTCATGCTCGGAGGGGTCCGTGCGATCCTAAACCCCACCTGACTTGGCCCAAACCTCCTGACCCGAAAAGCGGCACGATCTGAAATGCCACATGGGTTCAGTTCCAGGATTGCCGGTTTGAGACATTGTACCTGCATTTAAATTTACTAGTTGGCAGAGAACCCCGTGCATTTATTGTTAAGGTTTTTTTCCTGGCCAGTAGAAGTCAGGTTTTACCCAGATAGCAAAACCATGGAATTCCTACCGTGCAGAAAGAGGTCATTTGGCCCATCCAGTCTGCACCATTGAGTGAGCACCCTACTTAGGCTCACTCCCCCGCCCTAACCCATGTCCCCTCCTAACCTGCACTTTTTTGCACTGGGAGGAAACCGGAGCACCTGGAGGAATCCCACGCAGACACGGAGAGAATGTGCAAACTCCACACAGACAGTCAATCCAGACTGCAAGTGAACCCGGTTCCTGGCGCTGCGAGACAGCAGTGCTAACTACTGTGCTGCCATCCGATGATGCTTACTGGACATAGATATTGGGCTGTATGCTCTGCCTCACAAATCGAGGTCCGCGCCCATGCTCCGGCCCCTCCCAGGCAGCGAAAATTAGTTTTGCATCTCACGTCGGCGAGGGCATGTAAAACCAGAATTTGCATGCATTTAAATGTGATTAGTGGCTTGGACACTTCCATGATGCCACAACCCTCTCAGGCAGGCAGCAGTCACACTGATGCGAATTACTACAAGTATTTACAAACGGGCATTGGGCGCCATGGCTGCGGAGTGCGAACGGGAGGCTAAAGAAACATTTAAAAAGTGGAAAACTGTCGGGCTTGCTGGGGGGCTGGCTGCCCAGGCCGGGGGCAGTAGCTTGGTGTTGAGTCCATGGGCTTTATGTGTCCCACTCAGGAACGCGGTGGCCTGGTCTGTATTTTAAATGCACCCCTTTGGTGCTACTTACAGGCTCCTGGCTGCTCACATGGCTGAGTGCTGCCTGTGTCCTTTGAATGCTCAGAAGACCTCTCGTCATCTGGGAGACCACCCAGGATCACCTCTGGGTTACCTGCCAGGGCACGAAAACAAGATACAATGCTGATAGATAGTGGAGTAGCAACGAGAACAACCTCGTGCTGTAAAATGCATTTTGAAAGTTATGAGAAGCTGCCATTGCATCATCCTATTCCGCTGTGTCTTTTGTACAAGTGGCGATACATTGTTCGTGCGATTATTTGTGGATCTGTAAAAACACAGGTTAACAGGTTGTTAATGATGATATTGTAGGTTAATATCAGGTACATCTTGCTACACTTCCGAAGTGCTGTGCACTAAACTCTTATTTAAACCCTTATTAAATCCCGGCTTGGGTCGCTGTCTGTGCGGAGTCTGCACGTTCTCCCTGTGTCTGCATGGGTTTCCTCCAGGTGCTCCAGTTTCCTCCCACAAGTCACGAAAGATGGCTTTGTTAGGTGAATTGGACATTTTGAATTCTCCCTCCGTGTACCCAAACAGGCGCCGGTATGTGGCGACAAGGGGCTTTTCATAGTAACTTTGTTGCGGTATTTATGTAAGCCTACTTGTGACAATAAAGATTATTTATTTAAAATGTGATTTCTCAGAAAAGCTTTAGTATGCTTGCTATAAGCTTGAGTCGCACACGTTCCAGAAATGTGCACATGTTATGCTTTATCATGTTGAAATGAGAATAAAATGACTGAATTGTTATTATTAAGTGTCAAGTGGTGGAGTCCAAGTTAAAACTAATTGAATGATGTGTAGACTATTGTACTGCTTGTGGCTTATTTCTAACATTCACGGGAGCCCAGAGGACTTTACCAGATGTGAAGCAGGTGAGAGACGCAATGAGGTGTATGTAAATGTAAAAGTTTTTTTCAGAAGTCTTACACTTTGAGAAGTTTAGTTTCCTTTTAGAAAGAATGTTGTTAACATAAGCCATTCTTGTTCTTAAAAGGTATAATCCACAAGGATTAGAAGATAAAGTGAACAAACTGAAAGTAACCATGGTGGCATGGGATCGTCATGACAACACTGTTATTACAGCAGTCAATAACCTTACGTTGAAGGTTTGGAATTCTTGCACTGGTCAGCTTATACATGTTCTGATGGTAAGAAGCTACAGTATTGGTGTTGAGTAACCTAATCTAGCACATCATCAGAATTTTCAGTTTGTGTTACAAAATGAAGATTACCTTCTTCCTCTCTCTCTGGCTTGGAGTAAATCCATGTGTTCTGTACACCAAGGCTTCTTTTGTCTCTCTTTCTCTCCCAAACCTGCAAGCTCGTCTTGACCACTCTTTAGTATCTTTTCAAAGCGACTGCTCTTCATGTTTCAGCACCGACTCTGTGATCATGGGAGATATCGCAGACAAGTCTGATCCTGACCAGTGCTTCATCGTGCAGCAAAGCCACCACATCAAGATTAGCAGTCGTAGCTCTTTTTTTAAACCTTTCCTTCAGCCTGGAACACTCAACTCTTGTACTCCATGTTAAGACCAGTGATCAAATTTATATTCTGGTTCAGCAGCACAGAATCCTCTCTTTTCAAGATTTCCTGCCAAATCATGTTATTCGTGACCGTCATTATTCGTCATTTTTTTTCTTCATCTAAAACTCACTTTATGCACAGCTGTAATAAACAAACTGGATTTGAAGTCCCTGACTTAATAATTTTCATTTTCTCCAAGGGAGTGTTACAGTTATCATACCCCGCCGCTTTAGCCCAATTCCCTTTTCCACTGAATTTTCAATACGGTGTCCTTTTGATCATTTCTCTCTGATAGTTCCTCATTTACGACCTTGCTGATATTCCTGCAGACCAGCTTTCATTCGCTGTAAACACATTTCTGTCACTCTCTCACTCTCGGGTGCAAACCCTGCCCCCCTCCTCCAAATGTTCCCATGACACTTGTTTGCTTTCATTTTATTTCTTATGTACTTCGCTTTTTCTTTTTCCATTGATATCAATTGTTTTCATGTTCCCTCACCCTTTCCAATCCCTCTCTCTTATTTATTTTATAATCCTCATCATTTTTCTCAAGTTTTAGCTATTCTGGGCAGCACGGTGGCTCAGTGAGTAGCACTGCAGTCTCACGGCGCCGAGGTCCCAGGTTCGATCCGGCTCTGGGTCACTGTCCGTGTGGAGTTTGCACATTCTCCCTGTGTTTGCGTGGGTTTCACCCCCACAATCCAAAGATGTGCAGGCTAGGTGGATTGAACACGCTAAATTGCCCCTTAATTGGAAAAAATGAATTGGGTACTCTAAATTTATTAAAAATAAAAAATAAACAGTTTTGGCTATTCTATTCTTAATTCTTATTTATCCAAAAGTTGATGCCTGATGGGCAGTATCAAAGAACAAAGCTGGTTATTCAGTAAAAGGTGGGCTTGGATAGGTAAAGTTGGATGTCATCACTAGATGGGGTGGGGGGAGAAATTTTCAGCCCGTGTTCACCGTCAGAGAGAAAGGCGACGGAGGTGGAAAATCCAGAGAAAAAATATGGTTTCCTCCAGTGACGTCGCATGGTTCACTCCCATGAGGGCGAGAACTTCATTTTAATGGATTTGAATTAATTTAAATGCCCCCCCCCCTGATGTTACCCCTCACATCGGCGAGGTTTGCGACAAGTTTTGAAAGACAAAATTCAGTCAAGGTCATCATCCCTCCTGGGGGTGAAAAGGTAAGTATTGCCCCCCGGTGCACAAAGGTAAATATAGCCTCTGGGTAGGATGGGAGGCAGTGAGGGAGTGGATGGAAAAACATGCCGCGCAGTGCCCTGGCACTGGTTGGCACTTCCGACCTGTGCCAAGGGGCAGAGCTAGGATGGGCCCTCGTGGGAGCCCCATGGTGAGGGGTATTTCCCATGGGGAGTGAGGGGAAATCTTGCAGGCAGGGGGTGGGGAAAGTGGGCACTGAGTGGGTTGAACGCTGACAATACTTCTGCGGTGATCAAGATGGGTGGGGGCCCAGGCCTCCCCGGTGCCAGCTCCGTCAGGCTCCGCCCTTTTAGGGTGATGGTGTAAATCACGGCCACTTTCTGATTTCTCAGAGAGGCTCAACATTTAGAAAGAAAACTGGGGCGCAATTCTCCGGTCCCACGCCGGGCGGGAGAATCGCGGGAGGGCCGCTCTGGCACACCCTGCGATTCTCTCTCTCTCTCTCTCTCTCTCTCTCTCTCTCTCTCTCTCTCTCTCTCTCTCTCTCTCTCCCCCCCCATGGAGTTTTGCGGCACGCCGCTCGAACGGCGACCCGCGATACTCCAGCCCGGATGGGCCGAGCGGCCTGCCGTTCCCGACCTGTTCACGCCAGCGGCAACCACACCTGGTCGCGGCCGGCGTGAACATGGCGCCAAAGGTTCGTTTGTGGCTTGTGGGGGGCGGAGAGGGGAGTGAGCACCATGGCCGTGCTCGGGAGGGGACTGGCCCGCGATCGGTGCCCACCGATCGTTGGGCCGGCGTCTCCAAGAGACGCACTCTTTCCCCTCCGCCGCCCCGCAAGATCAAGCCGCCACGTTTTGCGGGGCGGCGGAGGGGAAGACGGCAGCCTACGCATGCGTGGCTGACATCATTAGGCGCACCGGCCGCGTCATTCTCGGCGGCCGACATTTACGGAACGCCGCTCCTAGCCCCCGGGGGGGGGGGGGGGGGGGGGGATAGGGGGCGAGGAGTGGCCTCCGACGCCGTCGTGAAACACTCCGGGTTTCACGACGGCGTCGGGAGTTTCGGAGAACTCCGCCCCTGGTTTGTGCAGCTGGAGAGCTACATGCTGGGTTTCAGTTTGAGTCCGGCACTTTGAGAAAATATGATACATTTTCGCTCCATATAAGCTGACTCTATACGATTTCAAAAAATTATTTGTGGCTGATATTTTCAGAAAAGCAGCATACTAATTTCCCATACATGTGTTGCTGGTTATTAATAATTCATCATTGTTGTTGCAGGGACATGAAGATGAAGTGTTTGTACTTGAACCTCATCCTTTTGATCCCAGGGTCCTCTTCTCTGCAGGGCATGATGGCAATGTGATCGTTTGGGACATAGTGCGGGGAGTGAAAATTCGATCTTATTTCAATATGGTACAAATGTTTATGTTTTTTTTGAAGTGCATAAATGCAATTTAAAAATGAATTTACCCTATTTGCATTGATAATTGCCATTATTGTTACAATTATTTATTTTCAGCTGACAGAGAAAGTTACTTTAAATCTTCCAGTGGTTTGGTACTTTGTCACCTTTCTGGTATTATAAATACTTTTGGTTTAGTTGCCTTTTTTTGCACTTAATGAACATCATTAAATACATTAGCGCATGGAAATGTTTTTACTCTCGAGCCTTGGAGAGGCATCACTGAACAGGATGGAATAGTGGGATTATTTTGCTGTCACTAAATGTACCTATTCAATTTACAGGTCACTGCATATTTTGCATATAGCACAACATAAGCATGCATTTCAAATGATATATAATTTCTCCCCAACTCTATTTTGACTCGATGGGAAAATAAAATTAGAATACTTAGGCAGTCATTTTGTCCAGTACAGATGCGATGGGCCAAAGGCCGTTGTCCGTGCTGTAGATCCCTATGACTCTTAGCCGATCTCCATTCTTCTGAAGGTTGTGACTTCAGTCGTTCTGTGGGTATTGTAGGTCTTCCAAGTGGTTGCTGAATTTTGCATGTACGTGTCTAAATACTGCATGCTTCAGACATCATGGCCCAAATCTTTGTTGAGTAAGGTCTCTGTGCTTTAGCGAAAATGGGACTGGAGCCCTGATTCTCAAAATCCTAACCCCAAACCTAATGAGCACAATTTCCGGTGGTGTGGGAGAGCAGGGGAGAGCTGTAGTTTGCATATCTATGGTTCATGGAGGCATGTAAAGTGCAGCTGCCTTCAACAGATGCAATTTCTGTTAATGGGGATGGCCAAAACACAAATCGTAGGCTTCTGACATTTGAGGTCCAAACCTGCTAGAGTTATTTGAAGAGGTCCAGTTACCCTTTTGGGAGAGGTCCAGGTACCCATTTGGAAGAAGTAGACATGAATGTGTGTAAAAACCCATTTTGTCAAGGCATTTAAAACCTCAAGCTCATTTAAAAATAACTGCTTGTATTTGAAACAAAATGGTGCTTGCAACTTCACTAGCTGTCTGTTCACACAAGCCGGAGGACTATCATTAAATGATTAACACTGCATGAATGGTTGCACAGCCTAACATCACAGTGGGAGGGTGGGATGTTAATCCACAGTTTGATAGCTTTGGGTGGCTATAGAGTTTTAAAATGGTAAAGTCATCAGTAGACACTTAGAATTTTATTTTATCTCACCATGGCTCCTGAGATCTATCCATGGTGGATACTGGGTGGGTTGCCGTTGAAAGTATAAGGACTAAGGGTGATGAGGCATGGTTCTATAAAGGCCCATGGGGATGGGTATAGGGACAAGTGGACATGGAGGGTATGAGGGGCTGGCAGAGGGGCATCAGGTGGCATGGAAGAAATGAGGCATGGGTTGCCTTGAGTTGCCAGTAAGTTGGCATAGGTTATAAAGAGCCATGGAGGTGAGTAGGTTGGCATGGCCGGTATGGAGGTCATGGGGGTAGGTGGGGGCATTAGATGGCATGGATGGGGAATGAGAAGTGTGTGGGTGGTGGGGTATGAGAAGCAAGAGCTAGAGGGCTGATTTTGGTTTTATTCTTTTCTTTTTAAGGTTGGGAAAAAATTGCAGAGCCATGAGTTGGGCCTCTTAAACAGCCCGCTCCGCACCCAGTAGCCCCATAGTTGCCTCTGAAAACTTTCTGGGGGAGGCGGGCCCGACTCCAATTAGCACCCCCGGAACAAAAATCAGACTATACAGACAGGTTTGGGGTGTTGGGGATTTTCCTGTCATTGCGCTCCCAAATCGGGAGTGAAAATTTGTTCCGACGTTTCTACAAGAGCATAAACGCAGAGCCTGACCTAGTTCTCCCATAATATCTGTAGAGATATAGTTTCAAATAATAATCTGTGAACAATACCAGCCGAATAATTTTATTGCAGAGAATGATCCTGTTCTCTGTCCAATGAGACCTGCATTATTTAATTGATATCAGCAGCAGATTTGAGGGCAGCACGGTAGCATTGTGGATAGCACAAATGCTTCACAGATCCAGGGTCCCAGGTTCGATTCCGGCTTGGATCACTGTCTGTGCGGAGTCTGCACATCCTCCCCGTGTGTGCGTGGGTTTCCTCCGGGTGCTCCGGTTTCCTCCCACAGTTCAAAGATGTGCAGGTTAGGCGTATTGGCCATGATAAATTGCCCTTAGTGTCCAAAATTGCCCTTAGTGTTGGGTGGGGTTACTAGGTTATGGGGATAGGGTGGAGGTGTTGACCTTGGGTAGGGTGCTCTTTCCAAGAGCCGGTGCAGACTCAATGGGCCGAGTGGCCTCCTTCAGCACTGTAAATTCTATGATATATATGTTTAGGGTTACAGTACCACAGGATTCTGAGCAGGAATCCTTATAGGAAAACTGAAATTGGGTTTCTTCAATCCAGAGGAATGTTTTCAGTCATATTGTAATTATGAGTAAATAAAGTCTTCAGCACCCCTGCTGACTATTTGCATTGCAAATATTTACGAAAATAGGGGTGCGCGATTCTGCGGTTGGGAGAATAGCGGGAGGGCCTCCCGACATTTTTTGCGCACTCCCGCTATTCTCCCCCCCCCCCCCCCCCCCCCCCCTCGCCCGACCCACGTCACAAATCGCCGCTCGCCGTTTTTTACGGCGAGCGCCGATTCTCCGGGGCTGAGTGGCCGGGCCTTTACGCCCGTTTTTTCACGGCAGCAAACACACCTGCTTGCTGCCGTCGTAGAAACGTGCGCTGGATGCCCGTTTGGGGCATCCAGAGGCCCGTTTGGGGCGGGAGCACCACAGCTGTGCTCGGGAGGGGACATGCCCGTGATCGGTGCCCACCGATCGTCGGGCCTGTGTCCAAAAGGGATGCACTCTTTCCCCTCTGCCGCCCGACGAGATCAAGCCGCCACATCTTGTCGGGCGACGGTGGAGAAATGCGGAACCGCGCATGCGTGGGTTGGAGCCGGCTTGGCGCGCGGCCTTAACGACAGTCGTTAAGGCCGCGGCGCCGTGGGTCCCGGGAACGGGCGTGAAGGCTGCCGTGAAACACGGCCAGTTTCACGGCAGCCTTTACGACTCTCCGCATTTGCAGAGAATCTCACCCATGGTCTCTTGTAACCACGAAGATTGTTAGAAAGTATTAACTCGGTGCTCGAGTAGTTCAGATTGTGGGAGAACAAGGCCGGAAATGGCTCCCTAGAATTATACTGCTGAAATTGGTGTGTTTTGTTGTGATTCGGTGACAGACTTATCTCCGAGCTGTCAGTTTAAATGGAGTTAAATCTGAACAATTTGAAATGAAATGAAAATTGCTTATTGTCACAAGTAGGCTTCAACGAAGTTACTGTGAAAAGCCCCTAGATCGGGGAGGCTGGTACGGGAATTGAACCATGCTGCTGGCCTGCCTTGGTATGCTTTAAAAGCCAGCGATTTAGCCCAGTGTGCTAAACCAGTCCCTGATAATTTAAAAGCACTTGAAGCTTTTTTTTTTGAGTATCATGATTTTTGATGATCCCTAATTAACGTGGGAGGACCACCATGTGTTCCCCCAACTCTAATATAAATGGATCCCCCAACGTTGCCTTATTGTTGATTCTTCTAACTACATTTGTGGGAAACACATAACATTTGGAAAGCCTCAGCCATGACGTATTTGGGCACAAGAGTGAATCTCAAAGTTATTGTTACATGTCTCCACTTCAAATCTAACTTGGGTTTAGTGTCACTGCTAAAAACAAGTCCTTTAGACAAAGCTATAAATAACACAGTGGGAACCATGGATGACGGGTGGAATTGTGAGACTAGCTAAGATGAAAAAGGAAGCATACATAAGATCGAGGCGACTCAAAACTGATGAAGCTTTGGAGGAATATCGGGAAAGTAGGACGAATCTCAAACGTGCAATAAAGAGGGCTAAAAGTGGTCATGAAATATCTTTGGCTAACAGGGTTAAGGAAAATCCCAAAGCCTTTTATTCGTATATAAGGAGCAAGAGGGTAACTAGAGAAAGGATTGGCCCACTCAAAGACAAAAGAGGGAATTTATGCGTGGAGTCAGAGGAAATGGGTGAGATTCTTAATGAGTGCTTTCATCAGTATTCACCAAGGAGAGGGACATGACGGATGTTGAGGCTAGGGGTGGATGTTTAAATACTCTAGGTCAAGCCGTCATAAGGAAGGGGGAAGTTTTAGGTATTCTAAAAGGCATTAAGGTGGACAAGTCCCCAGGACCGGATGGGTTCTATCCCAGGTTACTGAGGGAAGCGAGGGACGAAATAGCTGGGGCCTTAACAGATATCTTTGCAGCATCCTTGAGCACGGGTGAGGTCCCGGAGGACTGGAGAATTGCTAATGTTGTCCCTTTGTTTAAGAAGGGTAGCAGGGATAATCCAGGGAATTATAGACCTGTGAGCTTGACGTCAGTGGTAGGCAAACTGTTGGAGAAGATACTGAGCGATAGGATCTATTCATATTTGGAAGAAAATAGACTTATCAGTGATAGGCAGCATTGTTTTGTGCAGGGAAGGTCATGTCTTATAAACCTAATAGAATTCTTTGAGGAAGTGACAAAGTTAATTGATGAGGGAAGGGCTGTAGATGTCATATACATGGACTTCAGTAAGGCGTTTGATAAAGTTTCCACGGCAGATTGATGGAAAAAGTGAAGTCGTATGGGGTTCAGGGTGCACTAGCTAGATGGATAAAGAACTGGCTGGGCAACAGGAGATAGAGTAGTGGTGGAAGGGAGCGTCTCAAAATGGAGAAAGGTGACTAGTGGTGTTCCACAGAGATCCGTGCTCGGACCACTGTTGTTTGTGATATACATAAATGATCTGGAGGAAGGTATAGGTGGTCTGATTAGCAAGTTTGCAGATGATACTAAGATTGGTGGAGTTGCAGATAGCGAGGAGGACTGTCAGAGAATACAGCAAAATATAGATATATTGGAGAGTTGGGCAGAGAAAGGCAGATGGAGTTCAATCCAGGCAAATGCGAGGTGATACATTTTGGAAGATCTAATTCAAGAGCGGACTATATGGTAAATGGAAGAGTCCTGGGGAAAATTGATGTACAGAGAGATCTGGGAGTTCAGGTCCATTGTACCCTGAAGGTGGCAATGCAGGTCGATAGAGTGGTCAAGAAGGCATACAGCATGCTTGCCTTCATCGGACGGGGTATTGAGTACAAAAGCCGGCAGGTCATGTTATAGTTTTATAGGACTTTGGTTAGGCCACATTTGGAATACTGCGTGCAGTTCTGGTCACCACATTACCAGAAGGATGTGGATGCTTTAGAGAGGGTGTAGAGGAGGTTCACCAGGATGTTGCCTGGTATGGAGGGTGCTAACTATGAAGAAAGGTTGAGTAGATTAGGATTGTTTTCGTTGGAAAGATGGAGGTTGAGGGGGGACCTGATTGAGGTATGGACAGGGTGGATAGCAACAAGCTTTTTTCAAGAGTGGGGGTGTCAATTACAAGGGGTCACAATTTCAAGGTGAAAGGGGGAAAGTTTAAGCGAGATGTGCGTGGGAAGGTTTTTACACTGAGGGTGGTGGGTGCCTGGAACGCTTTGCCAGCGGAGGTGGTAGAGGTGGGCACGATGGCATCATTTAAGATGCATCTAGACAGATATATGAACGGGTGGGGAACAGAGGGCAGTAGATCCTTGGAAAATAGGCGACTGGTTTAGATAAAGGATCTGGATCTGCGTAGGCTGGGAGGACTGAAGGGCCTGTTCCTGTGCTGTAATTTTCTTTGTTCTTGTTCTAAATCGCGCTCTCAACCTCTACTAGCAATCACCCATTGTCACCTCCAGACTCATTACTCCAATACTTTACTGACTAGCTTCCCAGTCTCAATTCCCTTCATGTTTCTGTTAATTTAAGCCTCTGCGGCCCTTACCAATTCGCATACAGCTACAATCGGTCCACAGCAGACGCCATCTCCTTGGCCCTACACTCATCCTGGAGCATTTTGACAAGGACTCTTAAACCAGATCCTATTTATTGACTACAGCTCCACCTTCAACATCATAATCCCAGCCAAGCTCAGATCAAAGCTCCAAAACCTAGGACTTGGCTCCTCAATCCGCAACTGGATCTTCGACTTTCTGACCCACAGACCTCAATCAGTAAAAACAAACAGCAACACCTCCATGATAGTCCTCAATACCTGGGCCCCGCATCATAGCTTGGTGTGGCAGCTGCTCAGAAACTGCCACAAGAAACTTCTCACAAGAAACTTCAGAGAGTCGTGAACACCACCCAGTCCATCACACAAACCTGTCTCCCATCCATTGACTATCAACACCTCCCGCTGCCTGGGTGGGACCCCTCCCACCCAGCTTACTCACTCTTCCAACTTCTTCCATCGGGCAGGAGATACAAAAGTCTGAGAACACGCACAAACAGATTCAAAAACAGCTTCTTCCCCGCTGTTACCAGACTCCTAAACGACCCTCTTATGGACTGACCTGATTAATTCTACACTCCTGTATACTTCACCTGATGCGGTGTCTATGTATTTATAGTGTGTACCTTCTGTTGCCCTATTATGTATTTTATTTTATTTTCATCTCCTAAATGATCTGTTTGTGTTGCTCACAGAAAAATACTTTTCACTGTACCTCGGTGACAAATCCAAATATTGTGTACCAGACTGAATCCTGCTCTCCCAGCACCCGTATCCTCACTGACCCATGATGGCTTACAATGCTACAAATTTAAAATACTCCAATGGCTCCACTCTCCCCATTGGTGTAACTTTTGAAAGGATTGCGACATAATTCTCCCCACTCTGCCTCCCCATTTTAATCCACTGCGTTTTGTTGTCTCAGCACCACCTCTCCTTCACTCTACTACTGGTGGTTGTTTCTATAACTACACATTCTGTATTCCGGAATTGCTTCCTTCAATTCCTCCAGTGACCCTTTGTCCCTGAAAAAGCGAGTTCTTCAGCAAAGCATTTGGTCACGCCACCTGTGAAGTGTTTTGGAATTTGTTCCTGTTTTAAACCAAGGTGATGGTGATTGTGGTCATCACCCTTTTTACATTACTTGTTCTCTGGAAGTGGGCAACACTGGTAAGGTGCAATTCTTGCCCATCTGTATTTGGCCATCTCCTTAAATTTCTGTACTTGTTGTGCTGATTTTGTTCCCACAATGATGTTAGATAGGGGACTGGATTCTCCGCAGCCCCCGCGCCAAAATCGCGTTTGACGCAGGGGCGGAGGATCGAAGTTCCCGACCGAATTGGGCCCGGCGATTCTCCGGGCTCCGGAGAATCGCTCGTCCGCGAATTGGGATGCCATTGCCAGAGGCCCTCCCAGCGATATTCCGCTCCCGATCGGCCGAGTTCCCAACTGCGTAGAACTAATATGGTCGGTACTCTTGCGCGGCGGCACTGGTGAGGGGGGGGGGGGGGGGGGGTGTCGAGCACCAGGGGGGCCTTGTGGTTGGTCCGCGGTCCAAGGCCGCCATGGTGCTTGGCGCGGCCGCTGGAGGCCGCTACAGTGTGCGCACTGGGAACCGGAAATGGGGGGCCCGTATTTGCAGCCAAAGCTGTGTGAAGCTCCCTGGGTCCCTGCTGCCCCCTGCATTGTTTCCAGGAAACTGGGGAGTGAAACAACAGCGTTTTTACGCCGAAGTGGGGACATAGCCCCATTCTGGGAGAATCCAGCCCAGGGAATTCCAAGGAACAGACCCAGCAATCATGAACGAGCCGCGCTATATACCCGACAGAAGTTGGAAGCGATTGCATTCCCACAACATTGCTGTTCTTGCCATTCCTGATGGTGGATGTGGTAGAGGATGAAAATGTTATTAGAGTAATTGGGGTGATATACAACAGTGAATCTTGTAGGCTGTATACAGTCTGTGAGAGGGTATGAGTGACGGGTGGAATTGATACCAAGTCCAGTGTGGGGCACCAACTAAGGAAATTTCTGTCCAGGATTGTGCTGATTTTGAGTGTTATTCAGGCTAAATCCACCCAAACAGATGGTGAACATTCCACCACACTCACTTGAATCGGATGGGCTTTGACTTGATAGAGAATGGCCAATTTCTCCAAGTACCCAACCTCTGCCTTGTTCTTGTAGCCATTCATCCAGCTCTTGAAACTCAGTTTTGTTTTTGGAGAAAATATCTGAGCTTTATTCTATATAGTAACTTCCTATTTTCCCTGTCAAATCCGAACTGCCTGGTGGAGGTTTTGGATAACAATATTACACGATCCCATAGAATATTACAAGCCGCCTTTGTTAACCGGAATTAATTGTAAAATATTTAGTGGTTTAGCTTTGCAATTGAGAAAGCTGAAACCTGGGGCGGAATTCTCCACTCCCCACGCCGGGTGGGAGAATCGCGGGAGGGCCGGGCGACTCACGACACGCCGCCCTGGCACCCCCCCCGCGATTCTCCCACCCCCCCGCTCGGATGAATCGCTGCTTGCCATTTTTCACGACGACCGCCGATTCTCCGGCCCGGATGGGCCAAGCGGCCTGACGTTCCCGACCGGTTCACGACGGCGGCAACCACACTTGGTCGCTGCCATCGTGAACATGGCGCCAAAGTTTTGTTTGTGGCTTGTGGGGTCGGAGAGGGAAGTGAGCACCACGTCCGTGCTCGGGAGGGGACTGGCCCGCGATCAGTGCCCACCGATCGTCGGGCCGACATCTCCAAGAGACGCACTCTTTCCCCTCCACCGCCCCGCAAGATCAAGCCTCCATGTCTTGCGGAGCAGCGGAGGGGAAGACGGCAACCGCGCATGCGCGGGTTGGAGCCGGCAGCTGTCGTGACGTCAGCCGCGCCAGCGCGGGTTGGAGCCGGCCAACCTGCATATGCGCGGCTGACGTCACTTAGGCGTCGCGTCATTGTCGGCGCACCGCCTTGGCGCAAGCATCAAGGCCCGGTGGCCGAGATTTACGGAGCGCCGCTCCTAGCATCCTGGGCGGGGGGGGGGGGGGGGGGGGGGGGGGGGGGGGGGGGTGAATAGGGTGCGAGAAGCGGTCTCTGAGGCCGTCATGAAACTCGGCCGAGTTCACGACGGCCTTCCTGATGCCGCGCGGGAGCGGAGAATTCCGCCCCTGATTTTGTTGTTCTCTTTTGCGATCTCTCTCATTAGTATTTTCAGTTGATATTAGGAAGATAAAAGATCAAGCAGTATTCAAGTATATTTTTATAAAGCTTATTATGAATAGAAATTATGCGTCAGTTTAGTTTCATTAGTTTGTAACCAGTTGAATATTCTAGAGCTCTTGATTCCTTGGTGCTACAAATGACTGTCACTTCTAGAGTCTGTGTAACACTTAAAACCGACCTCCCTCCCAAGTAATCACTACAAATGCAAATGTGCGTACCATTGTCAGCACATTTACTTGGGAATTGTGAGATCTTCGTTCTATTTAAAGCCACTTAAGTCATGTGGGGACGATGAGTGTAATTCATGCAGCTGAAATACTGTATGTAGTGTTCTGGTTGTTTTCAACGGGTAGCCTTGGGCATTAGTTCAATAATTGTCTTGTGCTTTAGCCCACTCTACAAAAATTCCAAGACTTCTTTTGCATCTAAAGAACAGAATAGTCTCTCTGCCATTGCTGCTGGTGTTTTTAATCTTTAAATCACTAACTTCTCTTGAATTAAATGTGGCTTAATTTCTGTGGTGAGTATGGTTATAGAATGTTTCTTGTCCTTGGGGAATATAATGGAGTTATGTAATTCTAATTTTTAAAAAAACCTCCAGGACCAGAAGTGCAATAATTTCAGTGTTCCATGTGGTTCAATAAAATTAACCGTTCCGTTCTTTATTAATCATCCTAATATTTAATTTTTTTTTTGTAATGCAACATGTACAACTGCTTTACCTGTGCATGTTCCTGCTCATTTTTACATGCTGTGTATGTATTTATCTTTCAGATTGAGGGTCAGGGGCATGGAGCAGTGTTTGACTGTAAATGCTCCCCTGATGGGCAGCATTTTGCATGTACTGACTCCCATGGGCATCTTCTCATCTCTGGTTTTGGTTCAAGCAGCAAATATGACAAGGTATGCATAAGGAAAAAATATATATATAATTTTCTGTTTGTATTGGTAAGGAACATTTTCTAATTCTTTTTGTGACTAAAGCAGTGTAACTACATTTAGATTATGCTATAATTTGACCTCATTACTTAAATGTTTAATTCTTAGCTGCTAACTTAGCATGAAGATAGGAAACTGGAGATCAAGAAGAGTATGGTAGAAAGTTATCCAGATGTGTGTTTCCTACAGGCTGTTATTCCGTAACGAACGGGTTTGTCAGTGTGAAATAAGATCGCTCTTTGCAAAAAAGGAAATGAGTGAATCGATATTTTTGATAATGTAGGAGATTTTTTACTTTCAGATTGCAAATTTTTTTGTTTGTTGATCTATTATTGTAAGTCAGCAAAAGTGACATTAAGCATATTCTGTTTTTTCTTCCGGTTGCTTCATAACTTTATTTAAATTTTTGGCCTTTTATTGTTTCCCTGAGGCCATTAAAAGTGAGCCACATAATCTGAAACTGTAGTCACAGGTCGAGGTAGCAAGATTCATTCCTTGAAAGACATTGGTTATATTTTTACAAAAATCTAGCATATTTCTTGCTCATTTTCTAGTACTTGTCCACAAATTAACCAGATTTATTGAATACATTTTTACAACTTGACGTGGTGGGCTTTGAACTCATGACCTCTGGTGGCAAGAAATACGACATGAAAAGAAGATTGGGAAGATACATCATTCGGGTCTTTAAAGTGATGAATTAATGGGTCATATAGATGTGAGAAGGCTTATTGGCTTCAGATGATGTGTAGACGATATAGATTCAATCTCGTGAAACCCTATCCTCGGTTAGAGATTCATTAGAAATATATTTCCACACAGTTACATGTGGAATCAGCTTCCATCTGAGTTAGTGTTTAATTCTCTGAATTAAAAATAGTTGAATAGTTATCTGGCAGGAAGTTGCATTGAATGTTACAAAGATAGATCTAAGCCTGAGTGATCAAATAGCTAGGAAACATCCCTGGTATGTTGTTCAGTACATGGCTTGGAGGACATTTGTTGTTTAGGAGTTTCACCTGGTATCAAGCGCCCTCCTCAGGCATTTTGGATTGTGTTGCATGGGCTTTGTCTGGTACATTGGAGGGTATGGGTTTGATGACTTTCTTCCATTCCACTGTTTCTTGCAATATTGTGTGGTTTTTTTTCAGAAGCTACTAATTAATTTAGCATTTTCCGGTTGCGTATATCTGAGCTTATTGATCTTTTTTAAAAAATAATAAAAAGGGTGTAAAATGATGATTCGGGATATTGTTGTTTTGGCCTGGTTGGGAAGGTTTAGTGATGGTATGACTGCTTCCTTTACTTTATGGATGTGATCAACGTATTTTGCATGCAAATATCAGCCGGGTAAATATGTAACCATTCTTTTTTTTTCCAAAATCTTTATTTTTCATAAACACCAAATGTTAAGATTTTCTATTCAGGTGCCACAATGAAGAATGCTTTTTATTGACTTTTATTAGTTTAAACCTAAAACTCATGACATGTTTTTGGAAAGTGCTACATAACATGCAGTTTGATATAAATAAATGAATATCCAAAAATACAGGGGACATTGACTGTAGGTGAACAAATGTTTATCGAAAACAGACATTGTCTTTAAAGTTTTTGGTAATGATGGCCTGGGCTTTATGGTCAGCAGCAAAGTGATCATGTTCACTGCTGACTTCAAAAATGGTTGCCCGCAAAGATCACGCGATCGTATTTATTTCCCCTTTTCTGGTGTCAGCTGTTGGGAATCTCCAGCATCCAGCAACAGTGATTTCATTAATGTATATACTCATATGCAGTGACCTGTTCTCTGCAAATGAAAGGATATGTTTAAACCATGCACGTTTTTTGATTTACCCTGGAGCTTGGGGAGGCAATTGTTCCTCGTTGGTTTCTCCATGGCAAAGCCTTGGTCCATCAGCGTTGACTTGCCAATCAGTCAACACCCTGTATAAATTGTTGTGATCATTTGAAATTTGCCATTATTGTGTGCCCTGATGAGTGCAAGGTGAAAAGTTTCAGCAAGATGTCTCTGATTTCAGCAATAATAATGGTTTCTTCTACTTGGTTAATTTATGTGGGTCCCAATGGAAAATGCTCCAAGATAAATGCCATCAATTCAACAAAGCTTTCAAAATAAATTCCAATATCTTTCAATATATTTTCCTGTAGATTTCTGATCAGATGTTCTTCCACACTGATTATCGACCCTTAATTCGCGATGCCAACAACTATGTCTTGGATGAGCAGACACAACAGGCGCCACATCTCATGCCACCTCCATTCCTCGTTGATGTGGATGGCAATCCCCATCCACCAAAATACCAACGACTGGTACCTGGACGCGAGAACTGTAAAGATGACCAACTCATCCCACAGATGGGTGTGTCTGCCACAGGTAATGGATTATGTTACAAGCTAAAATTTCTGAAACAGATGTTTGCTCTCCTGAACTTGGTTAATGTTCACTTAAAAACATCTACACTTTTGCTGGAATGCAAGCACATGACCTGTTAAAAGTTGTTTCTTTTGTTACATTTTTGCCTGTCAATAGTTGGAATTTTTATTGCTCTGTTAAGTCGGTGTTGTTTCTGATACTCGTTAAGTGGATGATAACGATATCGCCAAGGATCGATGTCTTGACAAAATGGTACATCTCATTTATATTTTTCTGAGTTTAGTATATTGTAACCGGCATGAGATCCACGGGGCCAGACCGATCAGGCTCCCCGCGAGTCTCGTGGAGTACAAACTCCCCACACTGAGGGGTGGAGCTCCCTCATCAGCAGGAGAGCAAACCAGAATATAATAATAATAATCTTTATTAATGTCATAAATAGGCTTACATTAACACTGCAATGAAGTTCCTGTGAAAAGCCCCTAGTCGCCACATTACGGCGCCTGTTTGGGTACACAGGGGGAGAATTCAGAATGTCCAAATTACCTGACAGCACGTCTTTCGGGACTATTGGCAGGAAACCGGAGCACCTAAAGGATACCCATGCAAACACTGGGAGAATGTGCGAACTCCACACAGACAGTGACCCAAGCCGGGAATCGAACCTGGGACCCTGGAGCTGTGAAGCCATCGTGCTATATAAAATATATAGAACATAAAAACTTGGCCCGAGTGTGGGCTGGGCGCGGGTAGTCCCTTCTGGGACCTGAGTATGGAGTGTCTCAGGAAAAGAAACATAAAAACAAATAGGAGCAGGAGGAGGCCATTTGGCTCTTCAAGCCAGCTCCGCCATTCATTATGATCATGGCTGATCATCCAGTTCAATAGCCTAATCCTGCTTTCCCCCATATCCATATCTAACTGCTTCTTGAAACCATACAATGTTTTGGACTCAACTACTTCCTGGGGTAACGAATTCCACAGGCTCACCATTGTCTGGGTGAAGAAATTTTTCCTCATCTCTGTCCTAAATGGTCAACTCTGTATCCTCAGACTGTGTCCCCTGGTCCTGCACACACCCACCACTGGGAACATCCTTCCTGCATTAACCCTGTCCAGTCCTGTTAGAATTTTATAGGTTTCTATGAGATCCCCCTCATTCCCCTGAACTCTAGCGAATACAATCCTAACCGATTCAATCTCTCTTCGTACGTCAGTCCTTCAATCCCAAGAATCAGTCTGGCCAACCTTCGCTGCACTTCCTCTATAGCTAGAACATCCATCCTCGGATAAGGACACCAACACTGCATGCAATATTCCTGGTGTGGCCTCACCAAGCCCCTGTATAATTGCAGCGAGACATCCCTGCTCCTGTACTCAAATTCTCTCCCTATGAAGGCCAACATATCATTTGCATTCTTTACAGCCTGCTGCACCTGCATGCTTACCTTCAGTGACAGGTGTACGTGGATACCCAGGTCTTGTTGTATGTTCCCCTCTCCTAATTCATGGGCATTCAGATAATAGTCTGCCTTCTTGTTTTTCTACCAAAGTGGATACCCTGCATTTATCCAAATTATACTGCATCTGCCATTCATTTGTCCACTCACTCAACATGTCCAAATAATACTGAAGGACCTCTGCATCCTCCTCACAACCCACCCTCCCACCCAACTTGGTGTCATCTGCAAATTTGGGGATATGACATTTTGTTCCCTCATCTAAATCATGAAAAGATATTGTAAATAACTGGGGTCCTAGCACCGATCCCTGTGGTACTAGTCACTGCCTGCTAATTTGTTAAAGACCCGTTAATTTCTACGCTTTGTTTCCTGTCTGCTCCTATCCAGTCTTTTTTCTTCTGTGAATAAATATTTCTTTCCTTATGCTTCCTATGTGGCAACTTCTGTGAACTTAAACAAAAATAGAGCATATTTAAAGAATATAAATGTATGTTCAGGGCATGTTACAGGCCAAGCTAGAAAAGGACAGGTACGTGGACAGTATTGTCTCAACAGGGTAACTGTGTAGAGTGCAGGAAGTAGATTAAGTATGCCAAGCGTAGCAATCAGGAATTCAGATTTTTCAAATATTGCTATTGCCATATATGGATATAATCCTGATTTTTATTTTTGTTCATTGTTTAAGAATTGGTGCTCAGTAAAATATTGTGCACCAGTCGAGACTCTACTAAGTTACCTATTTTGGAAAATGTTACCAAACATTTCTACAGTGATTGGCTAATAATTATTTATGTTAGTAATAATTATTTTTGCTTACCCTCCTGGTTTTCTATTTGCCACTTTCTCTTCAGGGTTAAACCAGGTTCTTAGTCAGCAAGCAAGCCATGAAATCAGCCCTTTAGACAACATTATTCAACGACTTCAACAGGAACAAGACCAGAGACTGACTACAGGTACCAACAACACCTTGAACAGAGGAAGAATAGGTAGGATAATTTAAAAACTGCTCAATAAATGCATTCTTATAGCCTTCTTTTAAAAAAAACAGGAAGTTTAGAATAGGACAGATCTATACCATTCATCCATCTGTCCAAGAAGGCCAAATTGTCACTTCCGAGGGCTTCTGCAGGATTTGATGGGATCTTGACTATTGTCCATCGCATTAGATACCACAATTCCTTTCTAAAGTAGCATGAGCTCCAGGGTTTGGCATGAAATGGTTGACTGCCTCAATACTCCTTCAGCATCAAACTTAAATACACTTCATTCTCTCCTTTCTTGTGCACTCCATATACTTCAATTTGAGCCTACGGAACTCAGAATTGCCACCAGAATAATAGTAATTAAATATAATATTAATCGCTTATTGTCACAAGTAAGTTACTGTGAAAAGCCCCTCGTCGCCACATTCCGGTGCCTGTTTGGGGAGACTGGTATGGGAATTGAACCCGCGCTGCTGGCATTGTTCTGCAATACAAGCCAGCTGTTTTAGCCCACTGTGCTAAACATTTATTGTATGCTTAAATAAATTAACAAATTAATATAACCCAATTAGAATTAAGAACAGCATATATAAATTGTGGGGGGAGAAAGCTGAAGGAGTTCACCAGGACAAATGAAGAACATATAGAAACATTGAGGATAAAGACAGGGTCAAAAAGGGACCTATTGAAACTAAACTGGAGATATATAAACATGACAGCAAGTTAGTATTTTAGTGGTGCAACAGTAAGCAGGCAGGTGAAGGGATGCAAACAATGTAGAATCTGGGGATGAGCCTGAGATAGTATGTTAAATGATTCCATTCTTCATGATTACTTGAAGACATTGAGTACCGTGCTGTCTCTCAGTATTGAAAATGAAATGAAATTAAAATAGCTTATCGTCACAAGTAGGCTTCAAATGAAGTTACTGTGAAAAGCCCCCAGTCGCCACATTCCGGCACCTGTTCGGATGGCTGGTACAGGAATTGAACCGTGCTGCTGGCCTGCCTTGGTCTGCTTTAAAAGCCAGCGATTTAGCCCAGTGTGCTAAACTGATACTTCCAAGTAGAACTAAATTCAACATAAATCAATTGGAAGCTGACAAAGGACTAAAAGGGTCCAAAACAAATTATTTTTCATGAATCGGTTACCTCTCTGAGTAAAGATGTATGCCAAAGGAGCCGATGTATGAATCACAGACGGTCAGTTCATTACTGGTGGCATGAGTGTAGACTATATTGGTTACTGATGTGCCTCTAAATATTGTGTTTACAATGGCGCTGCTGACCCAGTGTCCTGGATGGCATATGTGGAACAGCCTGTTAAGTGGCCTCCTCTTGTGCTCCAGGACGCATCACTGACTCAAGTGAGGTTAGGACCCAGGTGTGGTCCTATATAATATAGGCCTTCAACTCTGTCCTAATGCATGTCGTCATTTCTTTAGTGAGACTTGTCCTTGCCTTGTACATACTACTTCATACATTACCTTGTACATATTGTATAAAGAAAGAAAGAAAGAGGCTAACAATGCAATGCATCACAAAAAATGCTATGTTTTTGTCATCAGGAACTTGGCATATCATTGTCATTTAACCATTTTGCCTTTTATTCTCAAGTTCTGAAATGGTTTGGTGATGACCCTTATTAGTGACATTGATTGTATTATATCCAGCATAAGTAAGATTTGACGCATGCTAATGTTTGGGCAGTAGTATAAAAGCACAGCGGCATAATGCCTTGGATAGAAATTCAATCTCCTTTTAACTCCTCCCTGCTTGTTTGCAGCACAGTGGCGCAGTGGTTAGCACTGCTGCCTCACGTCGTCGAGGTCCCAGGTTCGATCCCGGCTCTGGGGCACTCTTCTTGTGGAGTTTGCACATTCTCCCCGTGTTTGCGTGCGTTTCACCCGCACAACCCGAAGATATGCAGGCTAGGAGGATTGACCACGCTAAATTGCCCCTTAATTGGAAAAAAAAGAATTGGGTACTCTAAATTTATTTTTAAAAAACAAAAAAAAACTCCTCCCTGTTTGTGCCCCAGGTAACATTGCATCAGTTTGTGAGACACACACTGCCTCTGCTCGGGGAATCGCCTCTTTACATAGCAAAGACTATAGAGAGTGATTTAACCCAATCGTTAGTTTGCTGTTATTGCATTACAAAAGATGTCATTCATCCATCTGCCCGCCCAAGCCATGTCAGACTCTCTGGCTTCTCATACTCAGACTCCTTCAGTTTACAAACATTCCAATGCCAAACTTGACTAAAGCAAGAAAAACATGAGGGCCTTGATACCTAGCTATTTTTTATCTTAGCTCTATGCACTGTTGATTTCTCTGCCCCCTATCTGGGGCCTCTGGCTCAGGTGGTTTACTTTTTACCTTTTAGCTTACCACTCTACCATTTGGTCGATGAAGGTCCAAATCACAATTTCCCCAGCAAATCATTTCCGGCTGCTTTTACCCAGGGTGTACTGCAAGCAGGAATATAACAGTGCAATACAAAGTTAAGTGTGACAGAATTAGAAATAGACAGCCAGTCACAGTACTACAATTAATTTTCAATGTAGTAATGCCCCAGCATTCCTACCACCATTAGATTTTGAACATGTATTAAGGCGCTCTGCAAATGGGAATTTGTTTGCTGTCACACAGGAATCCACACATTAGCTCATACAAATTTGTAATCTCAGCAAGTGTAACTTCATTAGGTTTTAATCAAATATGTAAATAAGTCGCAACCATTAAGCTTCAATTTTCTGTTAAAATTGCTTGGTAGGTCCTTCCATTTTGTTACTTCATAAATACTGTACTAGGGGAATTGAGAGTGGACGATTAATATAATCTTGCCAACGTCTCGAGAGGAAAATGAAAACAAATTAGACCATTCTATAAACCGTCCGTGTGAAGGCCCGTGCAAAACGGATCTTTAAAATAGCATTTTGATGTCAAAGTAAATCTTGTTAAGACCATGAGAAAAAGGAACAGCAGTAGGTCATTTGGCCCCTCAATCCTGCTGGACAATTCAGTAGGATCATGGCTGATCTGACATTCCCCACATCCACTTTCCTGACCTTTCCCCGTAACCCTTGATTCTCTTATTGATCAAGAATCTGTCTATCTCAGCCTTAAATATACGCAAAGAATCTGCCCCTACAGCTTTCTGTATCAAGGAGTTCCAAAGACTCACAACCCTCTGAGAGAAGAAATTCCTCCTCATCTCAGTCTTAAATTGGCACCCCTTCTGAGACAATGCAATCTATATTTAAAATCTCTCAATAATCATGACATTTGCATGCACATGTATTATTCTTCGGGTTCTAACTCGAGGGCAATTGGTTTGGGAAATAAATGCTGGCCGAGCCAGCGAAGCCTTTGAATTATTATTTTTAAAATTTTATGATTTCTACAACTATTCACATATTAATGGCGTTAATTACTTTGGGAGGAATGATTTACGATCATTTGTCATTTACACAAGTTATTATCACTACTGCCTTTTCTATACATCATTTGATGGCAGGCTTCTTGGGAAAACTAAATCTACAGAAAGAATTAAACTCATCCAAGCTGCATTTGAAACTGCGATTTTTGTGTTAATGTTAGTGATTCGAAAGCCCCTCTTATCCTGCTTTTCCTTATTTCTATTCAGTATTTGTGGTTGTTTGACTGTTTATTGATGCTTCCAAAAATAAAATTGTGTCGGAAGTATGCTTTTTCTAAATTAGCTCCATTTACGGTTTTACCTGCCTTTGATATTGTAACATTCATTGCAAAGCTTCTGAATTTGTTCATACCAGGCTCTCAAAGTTCGGCTTCTGAAATGCATTCACCTCCAAATGTTGGATTGAGACGCAGTGGACAAATCGAAGGAGTACGGCAGATGCACAGTAATGCACCAAGAAGCGAAATTGCCACTGAACGGGACCTTGTGGCCTGGAGTCGAAGAGTGGTAGTACCAGAACTAACCCAAGGTGTAGCCAGGTGGGAATACTTACTCATTACAACAAAATGGAAGTCTTACTTGTCATTTTTTGTTGTTGTCGTATTTAAAGGTGTTAAATGTATCTTTAGCGTATGACTAATAATCTGTGAGTTACACTTCTGTGTAACCTTTTGAAATATAGTATCCAACCTACATTATGGTTTGTAAAGCCATGCTAAAGCAGTTTGTGGTAAAGTATCACACTAAATGCACTGAGTATCTTAAATCTAATGTTTGCTTTTAAACTTATTTCGCAGTGTAAAATTTTATATCACTTCAGCGGCAATACTTTCCCATTTTGGGCATCACTTTTAAATGTAAACTCATAAACAATCCTGACAGTTGTAAGTATTTGCCGAATTTATACATTGTGATCACATTCCCATGCATTATTCCTTTTCTCCAATGTCAGAACTCTCACTTTTCAGTATCCTGCAAATTTGTTGCAACTTGGAGCAAGATTTTCATAACCGAAGATAATTAGTGACATGGATTTATGAAAGGGAAATCATGTTTGACAAGCTTGGTGAAATCTTTTGATGACATAATTTGCAGGGTAGACAAGGGAGAGCCAGTGCATATGGTGTATTTAGGTTTACAGAAAGATTTTGATAAAGTCTTACAGAGGTTAGTGTGAAAAATTAAAGCACATGGGATTTGGGGTAATATATTGGCATGGATTGAGAATTGGTTAGCAGACAGGAACAGAGAGTAGGAATAAATGGATCTTTTTCAAAGTGGCAGGTGGTGACGAGTTAGGTGCTGCAGGCTCAGTGCTTGGGGCCCCAGCTATTCACAATGTATATAACAATGGATTATGAAGCAAATGTAATATTTTCAAGTTTGCTGATGACACAATACTTGATGGGAATGTGAGGAGGACGTTAAGAGGCTTCAAGGCTCTTCAGACAAGTTGAGTGAGTGAGCAAATACATGTCAGATGCAGTGCAACGAAGTATGAATTTATCTACTTTGGTATGAAAAACAGAATGGCAGAGCATTATTTAAATGGTGATAGTGAAATATAAATGTCCTTAAACACCAGTCACTGAAAGCAACCAATGCGAGTGCAGCAAGTAATTAGGAAGGCAATTGGTATGTTGGCCTTCATTGCAAGAGGACTTGCTGCAGTTGTACAGGGCATTGGTGAGACCAGCTGTATTGTATAGCTTCTATGGCCTGAATTTATCAGATGGCGGGGCTCTGGGAACCCATTCCCACCAACTCCAACAAGCCTGCTGCCATTTTACACTCTTTAACGAACTTTGATTGTTAACAGGTGGAACGTCCGTCCGTCACAAGGAGGAATTTACGTCCTGGAGAGCTGTTGATCAATCAGATTGACCGATAGCTCTCCAGGCCCTCCAGGCACAGCACTGTGTTAGATGTAAGGGGCACTGCACTGACGTGCCTGGGACTAAATGGCAGGACGTGGAAGCCAGGTATTTGGTAGGGGTCCTGGAAGGGGATGGCACACCTGGAGGAAGAGGCCAGTGGTCGAGGGAAGTTTGGAGGTCTCTGGGCCTCCTTGTGGGATGGCTGCACTCAGCATCAGAAGAGGGCTTTTGTTGCACATGACCCCAACCCCCCTTTCGACCCAGAGATGTGTTTTTTTTAAATTCTATACCCTCCTCCCCCCCCCTGCTCTGTTGTTGCCCGACAACCTAAAAATTGAGGCTGGGCACATTCTCCCCATGTTTGCATGGGCTTCACCCCCACAACCCAATGCTGTGCATGGTAGATGGATTGGCCATGTTAAAATGCCCCTTAATTGGAAAAATTAATTTAAAAAATGAAGAATTGAGGCTGGGCAGGTAAAACCCGAAAGTAGCTACCCCAAGGCCCAGGCTCTCTACCACCCCCCCCCCCTCCTCCTCCTCAAAACCCATCGATGGAGAGTATAAAATTCAAACCTATGTTTCTGTGTGAAACATTTAGGGCTTACCTCTCCACACTGACACTACTCTTTAAGAATTGAATTGAGACTGCCCAAAACCAATTTCATTTTTGACCGTTTGCGTTGCCAAAGTTTCTCGTCTCATTGCAAGGCCAAGTTGTCATCTAGATTTTGAAGACGGCAGTCGCTTTTTTCCAAAATTCTGCCACCAAATTCCTGCCGAAACATAATTCTGGAAAGAATTGTTTTAATTATTTTTCCCCTCTCTGAAACGAAAGATAAAGCTTTCAGTCAGTCCTTAAGGTGTTGCTGAAATTCAAAATTGCAATGCGTAATGTACATGACACTTGTGCTGTGAAAGAGGAGACAGGCACCTAATTAACGTGAGGCATCAATTAATAGACGTTTTACCAATTACACGGGGTCCATTTAAAGTGGAGCAATCTGTAATATGTTTTTTTTTGAGGGGAGCTAATTAGTAGCTACCTCAGTGGTTGTATGGCGTGGTAGGATAAATAACGATGGATGTATCTGTATGCCTCTGAGCTCTCTTTTGTAATTATACTTCTCTAATATTACAGTAAGCAGGAAGAATGTAGAACAGCCAAAGGGGAAGAGGAGATAAACATTTTTAAATATGAAAAGAAAAAGAAATCAGCAATTCAGGTTCAACGAGAAAACAAGGTAACTACTCCTTCAGATACTTCCAGTAATTGCAAAAGGATAGCCTGAGAAATATGAGATGCTGTCTCTTGGATGGTGAAAAGCACATTGTTTATATCTAACTGCTCTGTTCGCTCCTGACCCCTTCCAGTTCTGCAGCATTATGGCAAAGCTATTTTGCTAGATTTATTTGCTGGAGTTATTACATGTTCTGAATCTTTCACAGAAAATATATTACAATTTTAGAGACAATTCAGTTTGGTGATGGTCCAGGGTAGCAATTACGTCCCTCTTTTTTACAACTTCCGAATATTCCAAAGCCTAATCCTGGAACAAGCCATTATCAGAAAAAAAATTATTTTATTTTTGCTTTCTGCGGAACCCTCAAATAGATGGGTAAACTTCTTATCTATAAAGGGGAAATAAACCAGTACTTTGGGTATAAGCACAGCATTTCTGAATCTGATGTACAAAAATCCAATGGATTTGCAATTAGCTGAAATCTGTTCAGGGAGCACTGCAAATGAGGTTTTTATGGTTCAGCTTACTTCATTAACGTTTGTGTTGTTCGTATTAGAGTTTGCAGAGACTCTTTCCATATATACTGTGATATAAGACACACATTTGTGTGTGATTATGAAACTGAAAAACACATTTTGTAACAAAAGAGCTAACAATAAAGTAGCTATTTAATTGAGGGCAATTAAGAGTGCAGCAGGAATTAAGAGGTCAGACACCTTTCCCGCACTCTGTTAATTTCACACTTGAACTGACTACTAGGAGGTGAAGTTAAAGCAGCCTGGATGAATCACGTTTATTCCTCTTTCCTTCATGTGATAAAATATTTTCTCAGCTGCGTACATTCCTAATTTTGCAGATGAAATTACAGCTGCCAACTTTTGCTCAAGCTTTGCTTGGCATTGTCTGTTGAAGTCATCTGGTTACTTACTAACGCTTGAAAGATTAACCATAATTTTGTAGGTGATATGTTTTAAAAAACAGAATAAATAGCAATTGTGATGTATTTAATATTGGGAGAAAAAATCCAGATACGCATGAAAAACAGTTAATCCTATCTGCATCCTCCTCACAGCTCACTCTCCCACCCAACTTTCTATAATCTACAAATTTGGAGATAAAACACCTAGTTCCCTCACCCAAATCATTAATATATAATGTGAACAATTGGAGTCCGAGCACAGATCCTTGCAATATCCCACTAGTCACTGCCTGCCAATCAGAAAAAGACCCATTTATTCCAACTTTTGGCTTCCTGTTTGCTAACCCGCTTTCTATCCATCCTGAGACACTACCTGTAATCCCATGTGCTTTAACTTTACATAGTAATCTGCTATGTGAGACCTTGTCGAAAGCCTTCTGAAAGTCTAAATATACCACATCCACCGGTTCTCCTTGGTCAACCCTACTAGTTACATCTTCAAAGAATTCTAGTAGATTTGTCAATCATGATTTTGGCACCCTTTCTAATGCCTTCATATCCTTCCTTAAGTGTGACGCCCAGAAATGGATGCAGTTGAGGGAAAACTAGTGCTTTATAGAAGCTTAACATAACTTCTTTGCTTTTCTACTCTATGCCCTCATGTTAAAGTCTAGTATGCTGTGCTAACCATTCTCTCAACCTTCAATGACATGCACATCTACATGCAGGTCCCTCTACTCCTGTACTTCCATTAGAATTTTACCTTTTATAATCTCTCGCCGTACTCTTCCAACCAAAATGAATCACTTCTCTGCATTAAATTTCATCTCCCATTTGTCTTCCCATTCCACCAACATGTCTATTCCTTTTGAAGGTCTCAAATCATCTTCACAGTTCACAATGCTTCCAAACTTTGAATTATTTATAAACTTTGCAATGAATCCTTGTACACCCAGGTCTAGGTCAATAATGTATATCAGGAATAGTAGGATTCCTGACACCAACCCCTCGGGATCTCCACTATAAACCTTTTTCCAGTGATTCTACTACACATCCCAACCACAGGAATTAATAATACTCCAGTAACTAAATGAGATGAGTTTAATCAGATTCTGGATTAGTAATTTTAGAAATATTTTCATATGGTAACTTTGAAAGCATTAACATAGACCAGTTCCACTGCAGATTTCTCGATTTACTTACAAATGTAATGAGCAAGCAGCTTGCAGTTGAGTGATGGGGCGCTTCTAAAGTTCTTTACCATTCCTGAATTTCCCTGACAAAATATTATACACCAGTTAAATCCATGTCTCAGGAACCATTTTTTGCACAGAACAAAATGGAGCCACAATACTTGAAATACATGGCAGATGTACATTGTATGAAACCATTTGTCCAGCGAGGAATTTACTGTTGAGTATATGCCTATGGAATGAGGTTTTGCAAAGCTCATTTTGAAAATTCCTCCTAGTGTTTATTTTTTGAAAAAATGGAAACTGGTGTGGAGCGGGTGAAGGGAGCAGTTGACCCAAGATCAGATTGTTGAGAGGGCAAATTTTTTTCACATCGATCCCAAGTTAAGTTGAATGTCCCTAGGCTTCACTTCTGTCAAGCACATTTTCCAGGCCTTTCCGGACTTGGGCGGATGCCTTGGAGAGAGTCAACTCTTCCTCCTCATGTGCGAGGCTTAGTCTCATCCAATTTAAGGTGCTGCACCGGGCCCACATGTCCGGGACTAGGATGAGAAGGTTCTTTGGGGGTGAGGACAGGTGCACCAGATGTTCGGGGAGTCCAGCGAACCACGCCCATATGTTCTGGGCATGCCCAGCACTGGAAGAATTCTGGAAGGGGGTGGCGGGGACGGTGTCGAAGGTGGTTGGATCCAGGGTCAAACCAGGGTGGGGACTCGCGATTTTTGGAGTTGCAGTAGAGCCGGGAGTGCAGGAGGCGAAAGAGGCCGGTGTCCTGGCCTTTGCATCCCTAGTAGCCCGACGAAGGATTCTGCTACAGTGGAAGGATGCAAGGCCCCCAAGTGTAGAGACCTGGATCAGTGACATGGCGGGATTTATAAAATTGGAAAGGGTCAAATTTGCCCTGAGAGGATCAATACAAGGGTTCTATAAACGATGGCAGCCTTTTCTGGACTTCCTGGCTCAAAGATAGGTAACTTGGTCAATAGCAGCAGCAACC
The DNA here is from genome assembly GCF_902713615.1 of Scyliorhinus canicula. Lineage (NCBI taxonomy): Eukaryota > Metazoa > Chordata > Chondrichthyes > Carcharhiniformes > Scyliorhinidae > Scyliorhinus > Scyliorhinus canicula. The sequence continues at coordinate 54,022,709 of NC_052151.1, read as the reverse complement.
CCCGGGGGGGGGGGGGGGGGGGGGGGTGGTGTTCCTTATTGTAGTGTCTATTCTGTAACTTTATATTGTGTTAATTTGCATTGTTGTTAAAATGCTGTGTTGTTCATGGAGGTGGGGCGAATGTTTATTATTGTTATTTTTGGTATTTTACTATGGTGCGTTATTGTTGTATAAATTCAAAATTTTTCAATAAAAATTATTTAAAAAAAAAATACAGCATTTTTATATAGGAAATTATCAACTTTATCAGAAGCTACATTCACTTAAACTTGCTGATCTCATTTCATGTAAAATCTAATTTTGTTCCAAAGTCCAGATGGAAGTAGGAAAAGGAAGTGTTAAGTTTACATTGCAGCAATCCATCATACTGCTTTTACCATGCAATAATTTAAAGTTTAAACTGTTGCAAAACTTGGTGGTGCAATTAATATTGAAAATTGAGTAGAAAAGTGCAATGTGACGTTCTGAGAGTAATTTAAGTTTTAAAAATATTTTGAGAACTCTCTCTTCATCTACTTGTCCCACTTGCCTGCTTCCTAGATGCATTCATACGAACGCTTGCAAGAAAGTGGAGAAGGGAGAAAACAGAATCGCCAGAGTATACACAATTACTGCACACGGTCTGCAATGGATGAGGGCAGCAGAAGTTCACAGCAGAATGTAGATTACAACAGCTCCTCAGAGGTGAGCTCCATTGGGAGAAAAACGTAGCTTTCATAATAATTAGGTTTGCATTGGATAATTTAATCTATCTCTCTCTCCAGTTGGTAATACAGGTTACTGTCACTGCAACTGAAATAATAAGAAAAACATTTCAAGGACCCAATTATTTTTTTTCTAATTAAGGGGCAATTTAGCGTGGCCAATCCACCTGCCCTGCCCATCTTTGGGTTGTGGGAGTGAGACGCACGCAGACATGGGGAGAATGTGCAAAATATGGGGAGGCAGTAGTATTGTCGCTGGACTAATAATCCAAAACCCAGAGTCATACTCTGGGGACCCGGGTTCGAATCCCGCCAGGACAGATGGTGAAATTTAAATTCAACGAAAATAAATCTGGAATTAATAGTCTGACCATGAAACTATTGTCGATTGTAGTAAAAATCCATCTGGTTCACTAATGTCATCTGGGGAAGGAAATCTGTCGTCCTTACCTGGTCTGGCCTACATGGGATTCCAGATCCACAGCAATATGGTTGACTCTTAAATTACCTCAGGGATGGGCAATAAATGCCGGCCCAGCCAGCGATGCCCACATCCCATGAACAAATAAAAATAAACTTCACTGCAACTGAAATAATGTACAATATAGACAAATATAAACGTAATATATAAAATAACTTATGAATATCGCAAAGCTTTATACGCAATAAAGTGCACTGACTTTTTCTGTGTCTGTAAACTGTTTATTATGAAGTGAAAAATAGTTCAGTTAAACAAGTTTTCCTTGGAACTTCTCTATAGTTTCCATTTTTTGAATAATTACTATAGACACAAATGCATTTTTCCCCCTCTTTATTGAGCTGACTTAGTTTAGATTTTGAGATGCTAATGCAACTAATTCTTCAAATCGGTACTTTGTGGATTTAAAGCTTTAACGGCTTTAAGTTGTCACGGTACCGAGTTTGCGTACTGGGGGTCATATCCATTATGCAAATTGATGCACTAACTCGAGAAGACACAACATTTGATTTCGGCCAGACGTCACAGAGACAGCTTTTCAACGGAATGGATTTATTTTGCACAGAAATACTTTTGGAAATACTGGAGTAAAAATTGTTCAGTGTTAAACTCATTATTTGGACATAACTGTGATGAATTTAGCATAGAGAAAGCCCAAGATCAAATCTTTGGATGTCCAGGCCACAGTTAAAATTTGTCATGACAATTTTAGCTTACCTCCCCACATTCACTTTGTTCAATGGGTGAGCTGCCTCTGGAGTCACTTTAGGGTATTGACACCTCTCTCAATTGACATGAACGAGAGAGACCCAAGTTCAGAGGGTTACAACAAAAACTGGCTTTTGGGAAATCCAATGGGAGGGTATAATTGCATTGATAATTTATTAGATAAAGAATTGTGGCTTTTTGCATAGTATTGAATTTTAAAAGGTTGTAAGCTGTACAAGGGGTTTACCAGCTTCTGTTTTGAGTATATTATTTTGGCTGCTTCCCGCATCCTAGAACTGCAATGTGTTCTACTGCATGTGAGAGTGGTGTGAAGACACACAGGCGAGGAAAGTGCCTCCTCTTGCTGTTGTAACTGGGAAAAGTTTGAAAGAACATTTATCGTTTGACAACATTTTGTGTTGTGGACAACAGTCCCAGTGCACAACAATTTCTGAATTTTTCGTAAGTGTGACCTACTGTGACTTCAGATGCCAACACTTTTAAAATTTCATTATTAATAAATAGCACAGCTTAATCTGATGCATCTTTACTCCAAGGAACAACATGCATTTTAAGAAATGTATTGTGTAAAATGCCTTTAGTTATATAAATAAGTACCTTCAGTGAATTTGATTTTAATCCTCAGGAGGCTGAAGTCCGTGCTGTCAATGGTGTGACCTCGGAGGAAGATGGGGATGCCTGGCACAATGAAAGCAGCAGCTCCAGGCAAGTGATCTTTGAAGTTATTTCGTGTTTTTTAAAAAATGTTTTTATTCTCCATTTTCACATTTTCCTTCAAAATTTACACCCCACCAACAGACAGTAAACGGTAACAAATACAAAGTCAATCCCCTTAACAATAACAACGATCCCATCCTCCCACCACCCCAAACAACGGCCCACCTGTCAATATATGCATCCAATAAAACAAACCCTCCCACGGTGGAAACAAAAACAAAGGAGAAAAAGAAAAAGGAGTCCGGGACCCGCCCATGGTCACCATTAAACTATACATGGTACCCAAGAGTTGTAAACCCCGCCCCAACTCCTCCCCTCCACTGCCTCTTGTAAAACTCCTCCCCCCAATTTCGGTTCCTTCGCCCCAACTTTCCACCCCGGCTAGACCCCTCGGACCCTGTTCTGCCAGGCTCCGATGGCCGCAGCCCCTCCCCCCACCTCACTCCTGTTCATTACCCAGCTTAAACCGGCCAGCGTGGAGGCCCCCGCCCGGGTCCCTTTCCCCCTTGCCGGGCCCTAGGAAAGCCCAGAAATCCCCTTTCAGCACACAAACCCCGCATATCCACCTACACCCCAAAGAGCCCTCATTTCGAGTGAAAGTCCCATCACTTCCCTTGTCCAAATATATACAACATTGGCTCCTTTAGCCCATACACCCGCGCGGGGTGAAACATAAAAGAAGAAAATACAGTCATGAGGTTACATCGGCACATGGCCATTTCTCAGTTCTGCCACAGTCCTTCTGCCTTCGCAAACACCTCCGCTGCTTCCGCCGTTCCAAAATAAAAGTCCTTGAGCTTGTAAGTCACCCTCAGCGTCGCTGGATATACAATGCCGCCCTGCACCTTGCTAATGTACAGTGCCCTCTTCACCCGATTAAAAGCAGCCCGCCTCCTCGCCAGCTCCACCGTAAAGTCCTGGTATACACGTATACCAGCTCCAGCCCACTGCACCTCCCGCTTCTGCTTGGCCCAGCACAGGACCTTCTCTTTCACACTGTACCTACGGAAGCACAGTCACTACCCTTGGCGGCTCACTCGCCTTTGGTACAGGCCTCCACGACTGATGAACCCAATCCAGTTCATATCCTCCCATCCCCCAATAGTTTCGCCAGCATCGCGGCAAAATACTCAGTCGGCCTCGGTCCTTAAACTCCTTCGGGCAGCCCCACAATCCTCAGATTCTGTCGCCTGGATCTGTTTTCCAGGTCTTCCATTTTTCCTCGCAGATCCTTGTTAATCTCCATCACCTTCCGCATCTCCTTCCCCCATCGAGGTAAGTTGATCAACGTGCTGCAATAATGTCTCCTCCCCTTCCTTCAGTGCCTCACCCTCCTCCCGCACCTCCGCCACTGCGCTCGCCATCACCGTCCTCACCGGGGTAATCGCCTCCTCCACCAACACACTCAAAACCTCCCTCATCTCATTCCTCATTGCCTCCATGTATTTTGTAAACTGCCTTTCGAATTCCGCAGCCATCACCTTAGTTATTTCTTCAGCCTTAAGCAATGTGGCCTCCCCTGATGCTCCAGCCTCCATTTTCCTTGGTGACCTTTCCACTCCCCGACGGACCGTCAGCTGTTTTTTTTACTGCCGTTTCTTTGCTCACCCTCGACATTTTCCTTCACTGTGCCTCCTCTCTGCCTTCTCCCTGCTTTTGCCGCCTCTGTGGCCCCTGCACCGGGCTTAAAGCCCCGAAAATGCCGTTCCCGAACGGAAGCCCTCCAATGCACGGCTGCCTCCCGCCCGCCGTCACCGGAAGTCGAAGTTATGTGTGTTATTTAATCCCAAATTATATCTATTGACCTAACATTGCACAAAGCATTAAAACAGCATTACATCTAACCCTCAAACTGAGAAATTGACATCATGGTAGCTCTCGCATGGCACTTGTCGACTCTTCTGATGGTAAATACTCCTCTAGCGGAAGCTTCATTGGGTTTCATTGACTGCAGATATGGTTCTCGTTGGAGCATCACTAAAAGTTACGCGAGAGCTTTTGTCAATCGCCTCCTGTTGCTCAGCATCACCAGGCTTTAGTGATGGACTGTTGTCCCTTTATCCAGCCTCTCTGATGTTAAAACCAGTTGAATTTATCCCACTTATTTTTTTGAAACACAGAATCGCTGAGCAGAAACTTATAGCCAATTTCCGCACACATGAGTGCGGCCTCAACCGGGACCTGGGATTCATGTCGCATTACATTCATCCCCCACCCTCTGGCTCCTATCTCTGGATCTGTAAAGATTTAATCATCTGCTCATGCTTGCATTCTAAGCATTGTCTGGCATCTTTGAATTTGTCTATATATATGTTTCTGGAACATACCTCTTCATTCACCTGAGGAAGGAGCAGTGCTCCGAAAGCTAGTTTTTGAAACAAACATGTTTGGACTTTAACCTGGTGTTGTAAGACTACTTACTGTGCTCACCCCAGTCCAACGCTGGCATCGCCACTTCATTTTTTTGGAAGAGTGGAGGGTGTGGACTCTCTTTAGCTGGATGCAGACCCCGTTAAGGCGTGTGTCTCTGCAATGGGCCCAGTCTTTGCTAACTGCTTCATGATATTTATGGTTTGTCAGTTCCCGGGAATTCTGAGAGACCTGGGGCGGGATTCTCCGAGCCCCCGGGGGGTCGGAGAATCGCTCGGGGCTGGCGTCAATCCCGCCCCCGCCGTGTCCCGAATTCTCCGCCACCCGAGATTCGGCGGGAGCGGGAATCGCACCGATCGGCGGGCCCCCCGCGCCAGTCGGCGGGCAACCTGCGGCGATTCTCTGGCCCGCGATGGGCCGAAGTCCCGCCGCTGAGAGGCCTCTCCCGCCGGCGGGAATCAAAACACCTACCTGCCCGGCGGGACTGGCGGCGCGGGCGAGCTCCGGAGTTCTGGGGGGGGGGGCGCGGGGCGATCTGACCCTGGGAGGTGCCCCCACGGTGGCGTGGCCCGTGATCGGGGCCCACCGATTGGCGGGCGGGCCTGTGCCGTGGGGGCACTCTTTTTGTTCCGCCTCCGCCATGGCCTTCACCATGGCGGATGCGGAAGAGACCCCCTCCCCTGCGCATGCGCCGGTATGACGTCAGCAGCCGCTGACGCTCCGGCGCATGCACGGACTTACGCCGGCTGGCGAATCCTTTCGGCCCTGGCTGCCATGGCGCCAAAGGCCGTTCACGCAGCCGTCTCCGGAACCACTCCGGCGTGGGCCATGCCCCTCAATGTGAGGGCTTGGCCCCGCACCTTTGGGCCGGCCCGACGCCGGAGTGGTTCACGCCACTCCGACACGCCGGGACCCTCCACCCCGCTGGGTAGGGGAGAATCCCGGCCCTGGTTTAAAGAGAAATCGCGAAGTTACTCCAGTACTATCTGCATATTGTTGCCGTGGCAGTTTACACACTCAACAACGGGTTATTAATCTTTTCCTCAATACATAAGTATTCAGTTTATTTTCCTTCAACTGGCAGAACGTCGACCTCTCTCTACGTCGACCTCTCCGCGCCGCCCCCTTCTCCTCGCCATCCCCCTCTCCCCCCGCCGTCCCCCTCTCCCCCCGCCGTCCCCCTCTCCCCCCGCCGTCCCCCTCTCTCCCAGCCGACCCCCTCTTCCCCCGCCGTCCCCCTCTCCCCCCGCCGTCCCCCTCTCCCCCCGCCGTCCCCCTCTCCCCCGCCGTCCCCCTCTCCCCCCCGCCGTACCCCTCTCCCCCCGCCGTGCCCCCTCTCCCCCCCCGCCGTGCCCCCTCTCCCCCCCGCCGTGCCCCCTCTCCCCCCCGCCGTGCCCCTCTCCCCCTCCGCCGTGCCCCCTCTCCCCCCCGCCGTGCCCCCTCTCCCCCCCGCCGTCCCCCTCTCCCCCCGCCGTCCCCCTCTCCCCCCGCCGTCCCCCTCTCCCCCCGCCGTCCCCCTCTCCCCCCGCCGTCCCCCTCTCCCCCCGCCGTCCCCCTCTCCCCCCGCCGTCCCCCTCTCCCCCCGCCGTCCCCCTCTCCCCCCGCCGTCTCCCTCTCCCACCGCCGTCCCCCTCTCCCCCCGCCGTCCCCCTCTCCCCCCCGCCGTCCCCCTCCCCCCCCCCCGCCGTCCCACTCCCCCCCCCGCCGTCCCACATCCCCCCCGCCGTCCCACTCCCCCCCCCCGCCGTCCCACTCCCCCCTCCCCCTCTCCCCCCGCCGTCCCCCTCTCCCCCCGCCGTCCCCCTCTCCCCCCGCCGTCCCCCTCTCCCCCCGCCGTCCCCCTCTCCCCCCGCCGTCCCCCTCTCCCCCCGCCGTCCCCCTCTCCCCCGCCGTCCCCCTCTCCCCCCGCCGTCCCCTCTCCCCCCGCCGTCCCCCTCTCCCCCCGCCGTCCCCCTCTCCCCCCGCCGTCCCCCTCTCCCCCCGCCGTCCCCCTCTCCCCCGCCGTCCCCTCTCCCCCGCCGTCCCCCTCTCCCCCCCGCCGTCCCCCTCTCCCCCCCGTCCCCCTCTCCCCCCGCCGCCCCCCCCTCCCCCCGCCGTCCCCCCCTCCCCCCGCCGTCCCCCTCTCCCCCCGCCGTCCCCCTCTCCCCCCGCCGTCCCCCTCTCCCCCCGCCGTCCCCCTCTCCCCCCGCCGTCCCCCTCTCCCCCCGCCGTCCCCCTCTCCCCCCGCCGTCCCCCTCTCCCCCCGCCGCCCCCCTCTCCCCCGGCCGTCCCCCTCTCCCCCCGCCGTCCCCCTCTCCCCCCGCCGTCCCCCTCCCCCCCCGCCGTCCCCCTCTCCCCCCGCCGTCCCCCTCTCCCCCCGCCGTCCCCCTCTCCCCCCGCCGTCCCCCTCTCCCCCCGCCGTCCCCCTCTCCCCCCGCCGTCCCCCTCTCCCCCCGCCGTCCCCCTCTCCCCCCGCCGTCCCCCTCTCCCCCCGCCGTCCCCCTCTCCCCCCCGCCGTCCGCCTCTCCCCCCGCCGTCCCCCTCTCCCCCCGCCGTCCTCTCCTCTCTCCCCGCCGTCCCCTATTTCCCCGCCAACCCGCTTGCTCCCCACCATCCCCGTCGCCTTCCCGCCGTCCTCTCTCCCCACCGGCCCAATCTCTCTCTTCCCACCCCCCCCCCCGCAAATGAAATGACCCCGGTCTCCCTTCACCCACCTCTCCTGTCTCCCCACACTCCCCGGACTCCCCGCTGCCTGTTCTCCCCTCTGTTGGTCCTTCCTCTTCTTCTTTTTCTTCTTCTTCTCCTCCTCCTCCTCCTCCTCCTCCCCCCAATCCCCTGGCCTCCTTGTGACACAGAAAAGTAAACACTTGGCAATAGTCTAAAGAAAGGTGACAGCATATTGACTGACATCATACAGGTGTACCGGATTGTCTTGTTATAATCAAAATAAAAGCTTTAGTTGGATTATGTAGCAACCTCCCGTCTGAATTTTAAAACTTATATTGTGTAAGTTTAAATATCGTACATTGCTAAGTTACTATATTCGTAAATTAAATAAGTTGTAAAGTAAAGTATATTTAAAAAATATGGAAGAAATATGCTAACTCTTTCTCTGTCCCTCCCACTCATCGACTCTCCTTCTCATTGTGTCTTCCACTTCTCGCATCTCCAGCTCCCAACCCATAAACTCCCTGACCCTTCTGTTTCCGAACCTCCCGGGACCATTGTCCACCTACTATCCAACCCTCCCGCTGACCACTTCCCTCTCTCTGGCCCCTGCTGTGAGCGAGGGCTCAGAGGATGAATGATGAGAAGCAGGGAGCAACCTACAGAGCTGCCGAGTGGTGGGAGTAAGCCGCAAGTGATGAGGCAGCAATTGGTTGATCAGCCAACAGAAGGTTCAGCGGTGGCCGGGGGTGTGGGAAAAGCCACTCCAAAATGACACCGATTGGGTCAGCACCCGACCAGGAAACTACATTAATGAGAATCCAATGCACAGTACTAAATCGAAGCAACCTAAAGTGGGGCAACTCCATATTGCCCATTTAACATGATTGCCAAAAGTTGAAATTACTGTCCGTCATGACCTGTTCAACTTCACGCATGTAGCTGTTCAGAAGAACCATCTGGGAAAAATTGGGTGCAGGCAGCACTCTTTATTGGCCTAAAACCCTGCTGATAAATGCCCATATCTAAATTACTCTGCCATCAAAAAATATAGGCTGCTTTGCGCAGCCAAGCTTGTACACATAACTGGATAAAGCTGAATAAATTATTAGGCAAGCATTCTGGAGACGTCTGAAGCGTAGTTTGGGCAATAAAATCAAAATGTGCTGGAAGCACTTAGCACGTCAGGCAGCCTGTGCGAAGACAAGAAACAGTTAGTGTTCCAGATCAATGGCCATTTCATTTATTATGGATCTCTTTTTCTAGTGACTATTCAAGTGACTATTCCGACTGGACAGCAGATGCCGGCATTAACCTCCAGCCCCCAAAGAAATCTTCACGACAACAAGCAAAAAAAGCTGTCAGCAGTTCAGAAGACGAAGGAGAAAAAGAGAAAGGGAAAGAAAAAGAGACCAAGAAGGAAAGGAAGAAGCATAAAGAGGATAAGGATGGCACAGCACCTCCAAAGATCAGAAGAAAACCGAGGGAGAAAAGAATAAAGGTGATGGTCTACTTGTGAAGATTTTTCCGTTCCTTCAGTAGAATCAATTTAAGAGAGCGTGTCTGTTTGATAGTTACTTAAGCTAATAGATTGCACTACAGAGGCCGTTTGCAAATAGCTGCACTGGAGAAATGTGATTGATAGAAAATGTTGTGATTTTATAGGGACCACCAGCTGGAGTCATACCGAAGCAGGGAGAAACTCTGGAAGAATGGCTTCCACCTGTGTGGATTACTGATACTATGCCCAGGCGCTGCCCTTTTGTACCACAAATGGGAGATGAGGTATTATAACTTTACGCTTTTACTGCTATGATAACTGCTTACTCTTTTATTTCAACATGGGATACATATGGCCAGGTTGGTCTGGTTCATCTCACTGCCGTGAGAAAATCCCTTCAGTTTTATTAATTTTCACCTTTGTATTTTACAATGTTCTCTTGTTGTGCATTGTTCTGAGAATTTAATGTATGGCTCATCGATCATACTAATATCTGAAAATAGTGTACCGTTTATCTTTTGACTTTCCCATTCTTCTCTTGTAGTCTCCCATTACTCATTATGGGAATGGGCTGCAGGCTACTTCCAGTCTTGTGGCTCGTTGAGCTATCAGATAACATGCTGGCCCTACAGCGGGCTGCGATGAGGGCATCCATGATCGCCCTGCCCATGCGATCCCTTGTCTCCAGCTGGCCTCCATCCTCCGGCTTCTCCTCAGCCTCTTCCTCGACTCCCCTCTGGACGTTCAGCTCCTCCAAGTCTTCATCAGTGAGGTTATCGCCCTGCTTCTGAACCAGGTTATGTAGGGCATAGAAGTCCACCACGATGGGGGAGACCCTTGGGGACTATTTTGTAGGGCCCCGCCGGACCTTCAAGGCAACAAAAATACACCTTGAGGAGGCCAATGCTCTGCTCTGTCACAGACCAGGTGGCACTGTGAGCCTCGTTGTACCAGGCCTCTGCTTTGGTTTCAGGCCTCTGCACTGGCCTCATCAGCAATGACCTCAGTGGGTAACCTTTGCTCCCAACAAGCTATCTCTGCAGCCTGGGGTAGCCTCAGAAATTCTAGAGATTTGCAATTGCCCAAGGATGAAGCAGTCATGCACGTTCCCTGGAAAGTGTGCACCCACATGCATGAACCTCATCTGGTGCTCGCACACCAGCTGGACATTAAGGGAGGGGAACTATTCCTGTTACCATTGCGTGCGTTGAGAGACATGAATGCAGTCAATCACGCCCTGAAGCTGTGGCAGACCAGATATGGTACCAAATACCACAGCCCTTTGTTCCTGTTGGGCCTCGCCCAGGTCAGAATGAATGAAGTCCGATGCCGTTGCGTAGAGTGTATCCTTGACCTCACGGATGCACTTATGGGCCAATGACTGCGAAATACCACACAGGTCACCCGTGGGTCCCTGGAACGTACCCATTGCAAGGAAATTGAGTGCTGCCATGACCTTCACGGCTGCAGAGAGCGGATGTCCTCCGCCTCCACATGGTGCTACGTTGGAAGGAATATGCCACTCTCCCTGGTGAGGCGGGGTTTCTTGCGGCGCATGTCCAACAGGTCCACGAAAGAGACACCACCCTCTGTTCCTTTGGTGTGGCCGCCTGCCCTGCCGGCCCCTGGTCTCCTGGCGCTTAGTGTTCCCTGGGTGCTTCATTCGTTGCTGCTCGAGCCTGGTGCTGCTCCAGCAGTGTAATCAGCAGAGATGCCAGCTCCATTCTGATATCTCTTGGTAAGCTGCGAGGAATTGGAGAGAAAGAGAGATAGACAGTCAAGTAGATGTCTCAGCCACTCAACTACAGTACCTCCCCTTACCCATTGGCCTCCTGGTCCTGGAAGTAGCCAATCCTACACCTCACCTGGCTACTAGCGCTCACTCATATATCTCCGATGCCCTTCCATTTCTATTGCATGATCGGTCCTGGTCAATGTGTTCACCCTTTGAGAGTCTGGCTTTCACCTCTGGTTGTCTCCTGCCTTATTCTCTGCATCATTGGGAATTCTGACAGGAGGTTTCCATGGTCTCCCATCCCCCATGGGCAGGGCCAACTGGATGGTGATGTCCTCCTTGAGGGCTAATGGATCCTCTATGGCAGGTGCTAGGGTTTGGCACATATGCAGACACAGTCCCTCTTGATCCAGTGTACCAGAGGTTTATCCTTGAACCCTGAATATTCACCCCTATCCTTGACATTGAATTATTTTAGTTGGTCGATCCTTGACTGAGACTGTGTGCAGCTGACATTGTTAAGGCTTAACTCATGATGGGCAATTAGTTTGATGAGCGTGAAGCTCAGGAATGTTAGAGGCCACAATTGTTTTCTGTTTCAGGGATAGGCAAGGCTCATATTCATCCTTCTTACTCAGGCTGCATAATTCTGAGATTTCACTGCTGTCAGGCCTCTAAACGCCTGGACAGCTACTGCTTTAATTTTCCCCGGAGCTAACCCGTGGGCTCGGTCCCCTAGGACTCCCTGGTATTAGGTGGAGACAGTGATGCTCTCCTCCTTCCTTCATCTCTGAGGTCATTGTGCCTGGTTTCCGTTTTTAAAAAGTAGTAGTAATTTGTGCCCGCGTGACCTCGCACCTGGTGGGTGGGAAGATTTAATGAGGTCTGGAGATTTGACTTTAATCTCTCTAAACACATTATAATAAGTTCAAATTGAGGCAAATCAGGTTCGCACGCTTCCTGGGTGTGAACCCGATCATGTCATCGGGGAGATCCCAGAAAGATTGGGCTCTGAAATGTCATTGATGCAAATCCTGTTTTTGGTCTCGCAATATTTTACAGCCATTATGGATTTTGCACCCACAGCTAACGGGGCCCACTAAATCCCGGCCACATGTCATTGTCAAGCAGAGACTGTTAATAGTCCATTACCACAAACTGCTCTTAATTTGGTACTATTATAATCTGCACGGGTCTTACGGGGTGAGGATGATCAACTACTCCGTGGATCTTGCAGAATACCAGCTCCCCTGATAATGGAATGGGGGACACTTAACAATACTTGGTTTTGGGACTTCCGGTTGCGGCTATGCGGAGCTAAGCCGCACGTTCGGCAGCTTCTGCCAGGAACGGACTTTTGGGCTCTTTTTAGGGCTCCCAGCAGTACTTGATCGACAGTTCCCGACATGGGACGGTGTCAGCAGCAGATCCCCAGTGTTCTATGGTCTGGACCAGGAGTGGGGCGAGCAAAATAGCGGTGGCAGCGCCTAGGAAAAAGCGGGGGAAGAAAAACAAGATGGCGGCCGGCGGAGGCAGTGGGCGCAGGAGCAGCAGGAGACTCTCTAGCGCTGCTTTCGGGAGCTCAAAGTGGAGACGCAGACAGCCCAGGGGGTGGCAATCCGGCAAGCCTCTGAAAGAGAGGATGAGGCCTCAGCCCTCGCGGTAAAGGTGGAGATGCATGAGGCGCTCCATAAGAAGTGGCAGGAGCGGTTCGAGGAGATGGAGAACTGGTCGAGGTGGGAACATTTGCGGATCCTGGGCCTCACGGAGGGGCTGGAGGGGTCAGACCTGGGGGCCTATGTGGTCGACTTGCTGAACTCGCTGATGGGAGCTGGGTCCTTCCAGGGCTCCCTGGAGCTGGAGGGGGTCCACAGAATACTGGCCAGGAGGCCCAAGCCGAATGAGCCGCCACGGGCTGTGCTGGTGCGGTTCCACCAGTTCGTTGACCGAGAGTGCGTGCTTAGGTGGGCCAAGAAGGAGCGGAGCAGCAAGTGGGAGAACACGGTGGTGCGGATCTACCAGGACTGGAGTGCGGAGGTGGCTAAGCGGAGGGCCGGGTACAACTGGACGAAGGCGGATGCTCCACAGAAAGAGTGTGAAGTTTGGCATGTTGCAGCCGGCGTGTTTGTGGGTCACCTACAAGGACCGTCACTTTTACTTCGAGTCCCCGGAGGAGGCGTGGGCCTTTGTGCAAGCCGAGAAGTTGAACTCTAGCTGAGGGCCGGGGGTGGGGTTTGTATGTAACTGTGTTAATTTTTGGTGGGGGGGTTCTCTGTTTTATGCTGGTTGTGTGTTGTTTCTAGGGTGGGTGGGGCGCTGTTTTTTTGCGTGGGTTCGGTGGATGGCTCGAGTCGGGGGGTAGACTTGGAATGTGGGGAGCTGGTGGTGGGGGCCGACAATGGGAGCTACCCTAGAGGAGCCGGGGTTGGGCAGGGTGAAAGCGCAGGGTTTTTCTTTTGTTTCCCGCGCTGAGGGTTGATGGGGGCGGGGTCGGAGCTGAGAAGCGCAGGCTTTTTTTCCCCGCGCAAGAGCGGGAGGGGGAAGAGGAGGGTCTGCTGATGGGCATGGGGGAGGAGAAGTAGCCCCACGTTTGGGGGGGGGGGGGGGGGTGGTCGGAGATGTGGCGGGAGTCGCCGGGGTCAGCAGAAGTTAGCTGGCTCACGGGAGTGCTATGGAGGGAGTAACGCGGCTGGGAGGGGTCCTAGCCTTGGGGGGGGGGGGGGGGGGGGAAGAGAGAGATGGGGGGGGGGGGGGGGGGGAGAGAGAGAGAGAGAGATGGGGGGGGGGGAATACCGGGTTGCTGCTGAAATGGCCAGGAAGGAGCTGGAGTATGCAGGGGGGGCCGGGTTGGGGGTTTGCCGCTGTGGGGAACGGGCCGAGCGGGGGGCACTGGCCTGGGGCGGGCAGGGGATGGGTTATGGCTAGTCGGCAGGGGAGGGGGGCAGGGAGCCCTCTGATCCGGCTGATTACTTGGAATGTGAGGGGGCTGAATGGGCCGGTCAAACGGGCCCGGGTGTTTACGCACCTGTAGGGGCTGAAGGCGGACGTGGCTATGCTCCAGGAGACGCACCTGAAGGTGGCAGACCAGGTTAGACTGAGGAAGGGATGGGTAGGCCATGTGTTTCATTCAGGGCTGGATGCAAAGAATCGGGAGGTGGCAATCCTGGTGGGAAAAAGGGTGTCGTTTGAGGCATCAAAGGGGGTGCTGACAGTGGCGGGAGGTATGTGATGGTGAGCGGCAAGCTGCAGGGGGAGCGGGTGGTGCTGGTGAATGTCTATGCCCCGAACTGGGACGATGCGGGTTTTATGCGGCGCATGTTGGGCCGCATTCCGGATCTGGAGACGGGAGCCTGATATTGGGGGGGACTTTAATACAGTGCTGGATCCCCCATTGGATCGATCCATGTCCAGGACGGGCAGGACGCCCCGCGGCGGCTAAGGTATTGAGGGGGTTTATGGACCAGATGGGAGGGGTGGATCCTTGGAGGTTCGCGAGGCCGAGGGCCAGGGAGTATTCATTTTTCTCCCACGTGCATAAAGCCTATTCCCGGATCGATTTTTTTGTTCTGAGCAGGGGGCTGATTTCGAGGGTGGAGGATGCCGAATATTCGGTCATAGTCATTTTGGATCATGCCCCGCACTGGGTGGACCTCGAGCTGGGGGAGGAGAGGGACCAGCGCCCACTCTGGCGCCTGGGGGTGGGGCTGCTGGCAGATGAGGAGGTGGGCGGGCGGGTTCGGGGGTGTATCAAGAGGTACCTAGAGGCCAATGATAATGGGGAGGTCCGAGTGGGGACGGTTTGGGAGGCATTGAAGGCGGTGATTAGAGGGGAGTTGATTTCCATCCGAGCCCATAGGGAGAGCAAAGAGAGAGGGAGAGGTTGGTGGGGGAGATGGTGAGGGTGGACAGGAGATACGCAGAGGCTCCGGAGGAGGGATTGCTGGGGGAGCGGCGTAATCTTCAGGCCAAGTTCGACTTACTGACCACCAGAAAGGCGGAAGCTCAGTGGAGGAAGGCACAGGGAGCGGTTTATGAATATGGGGAGAAGGCGAGTAGGATGCTGGCGCATCAGCTTCGTAAGCGGGACGCAGCCAGGGAGATTGGTGGAGTGAAGGATAGGGGAGGGAATGTGGTGCAGAGGGGGGTAGACGTTAATGGGGTCTTTAGGGACTTTTATGGGGAATTGTACCGGTCTGAACCCCCGGTGGAGGGGGAGGGAATGGGGCGCTTTTTGGACAGGCTGAGATTTCCGAAGGTGGAGGAGGGGCACGTGGAGGGGCTGGGGGCGCCGATTGAGCTGGAGGAGCTGGTCACTAGGATAGGCAGCATGCAGTCGGGGAAGGCGCCGGGGCCGGATGGGTTTCCAGTTGAACTTTATAAAATGTACGCAGACCTGCTGGGCCCCCTGTTGGTTAGGACCTTTAACGAGGCAAGGGAGAGGGGGACTTTGCCCCCGACTATGTCACGGGCGCTGATTTCCTTGATCCTTAAGCGGGACAAGGACCCCCTGTAGTGTGGATCATGTATGCCGATCTCGCTGTTAAATGTGGATGCCAAGCTGTTGGCGAAGATCTTGGCCACAAGGATAGAGGACTGTGTGCCGGGGGTCATTCATGAGGACCAGACGGGGTTTGTGAAGGGAAGGCAGCTGAACACCAACATACGTAGGCTTCTGAATGTTATAATGATGCCGGCGGTAGAAGGGGAGGCGGAGATAGTGGTGGCATTGGACGCGGAGAAGGCCTTTGATAGGGTTGAGTGGGGGTACTTGTGGGAGGTGCTGGAAAGGTTCGGGTTCGGGGAGGAGTTTGTCAGTTGGGTGAGGCTGCTATATGAGGCCCCGATGGCGAGCGTAGCCATGAATAGGAGGAGATCGGAGTACTTTTGGTTGCACCGGGGGACGAGGCAGGGGTGTCCCGTGTCCCCCTTGCTCTTTGCGTTGGCAATTGAGCCCCTGGCCATGGCGTTGAGGGAGGCGGGGAATTGGAGGGGTCTGGTGCGGGGTGGGGAGGAGCACCGAGTGTCACTTTACTTGTTGCTTGTTGCTATATGTGGCGGACCCAGTGGGGGGAATGCCGGAGGTGATGAAGATTCTCAGGGAATTTGGGGGCTTTTCAGGGCACAAGCTCAACCTGGGTAAGAGTGAGTTGTCCGTCGTGCACCCGGGGGATCAGGAGGAGGGGATTGGTAGGCTCCCACTGAAAAGGGCAGGGAGAAGCTTTAGGTACCCGGGTGTCCAGGTGGCTGGGAGCTGGGGGGCCCTACACAAACTTAACCTCACAAGCTGGTGGAGCAAATGGAGGAGGAGTTTAAAAGATGGGACATGTTGCCGCTGTCGCTGGCGGGCAGGGTGCAGTCAATCAAGATGACTGTGCTCCCAAGGTTTTTGTTCCTGTTCCAGTGCCTCCCCATCCTTATCCCAAAGGTCTTTTTTAGGAGGGTCAACAGGAGTATTACGGGGTTTGTATGGGCACGCGGGACCCCGAGTGTGAGAAGGGTTTTTCTGGAGCGGGGCAGGGATAGGGGGGTGCTGGCACTGCCTAACCTCTGTGGGTACTATTGGGCTGCCAACGCAGCGATGGTGCGTAAGTGGGTAATGGACGGGGAAGAGTATGGAAGAGGATGGAGATGGCGTCCTGTCTGGACACGAGCCTGGAGGCGCTGGTAATGGCGCCGTTGCCGCTCCCTCCAACGAGGTATACCACGAGCCCGGTGGTGGCGGCTACCCTCAAAATTTGGGGGCAATGGAGACGGCATAGTGGGGAGGTGGGGGGCTCGACGGAGTCCCCGATACGGGGGAACCACCGGTTTGTTCCAGGGAGCATTGATGGCGGGTTTCTTAGCTGGCACAGGGTAGGTATTAGGAGGCTGAGGGACCTGTTTGTAGATGGGAGGTTTGCGAGCCTGGGTGAGTTGGAGGGGAAGTTTGGGCTCCCCCGGGGAACATGTTTAGGTACATGCAGGTTAGGATGTTTGCCAGGCGGCAGGTGGAGGGGTTCCCCTTGCTGCCCCCGCGTGGGGTACGGGACAGGGTGCTCTCGGGGGTGTGGGTTGGAGGAGGGAGGATTTCGGACGTGTACCACGTAATGCAGGAGGTAGATGAGGCCTCGGTGGAGGAGCTGAAGGGTAAATGGGAAGAGGAGCTGGGTGAGGAGATTGAGGAGTGGACGTGGGCGGATGCCCTGGAAAGAGTGAATTCCTCCTCTTCTTGTGCGAGGCTTAGCCTCATACAGTTCAAGGTGCTACATAGGGCTTATATGACCGGGACGAGGATGAGCAGGTTCTTCGGGGGCGAAGACAGGTGTGCTAGGTGCTGGGGGAGCCCAGCGGACCATGCCCATATGTTCTGGGCATACCCAGCGCTGGGGGTATTTTGGAATGGGGTAGCGAACACGGTGTCGAGGGTGGTAGGATCCAGGGTCGAGCCAGGCTGGTGACTCGCGATATTTGGGGTAGCAGTGGAGCCGGGAGTGCAGGAGGTGAAAGAGGTTCTGGCCTTTGCGTCCCTAGTAGCCCGGCGGAGGATTTTGCTTCAGTGGAAGGATGCGAGGCCCCCAAGCGTGGAGGCCTGGATCAATTATATGGCGGGGTTCATCAAATTGGAGAGGGGGAGGGAGGGAGGGGAGGGAAGGGGGAGGAGGGGGGGAGGAAGGAGAGGGGGGAGGGAGGGGAGAAGGGGGGGGGGGAGGGAGGGAGAAGGGAGAGGGAGGGAGGGGGGGGGGGGGGGGGGTTTGTTTCGGTGGAGGGGAGAAATGTGTACATGTGTTTGTTGAATATGCCGGGTGCTAATCTATTTCTTGTTTTTGTAGTTACTGGGGGTGGGTTTTTTCTCTCTCTTTTGTTGTTGCTAATACTGTTTTCTTGTTGATATTTTCTGTTTTTGATACTTTGTGAAAATCTTAATAAAAATTATTTTTAAAAAAAACAATACTTGGTTTTGTATAAATAGAGTCAGCCAGTAAGGCACAGACTAGAGAAGACCCAGTAGTAAACTACTGGAGCTGTACATAATTATTGTAAAATAAAGGAAGTGTTTGCCCTTACAAATTCTACCGAATTGACACTATTAATCAGGTGGCCATAAGGATGGTGCAGAGAAAGGGGCGGCTGGGTGTTCCTGAAGCACACAGAGTCCACCAACATTGTCAAGGCCTTCTCTGCCTGGAGTGCATTATTGTCTCTTTCAATCATTGATAACTTGAGTTTTATTTGTGATTTGTTTTTGTTTAATGCAGTGCCCCTTTAAGGGATTATCCCTTTTGTCCCTCAGTTTATTTGATTTAGTTTACTTGGTTCTTTGATTTACCTCACAATAGGGTAAAGAAAGGGATACTTGTGTTCTTTTGGTTTTGATCCATATTGCATGGGTAGATTTTTTTGTGTGTGTTGTGCTTGATTTAGTGTTGCTTGATATTCCTACTACATGTCTTAACTGAGAAAATGTTCCATTCCATAGCACTAATATCTGTCATTTTGATGAACGCACAACTATATCCCCACCAAAAAAAAACTGCCAAGTCCCTCCCTGTTATATTGATTCCAAGATTCAAACTCTGCATTTCATGCAGATAACTGTGTGAATTATGCATGAGTGATTGCTTCTAATGTGATTTATAATATATGTGAAAGCATATTTTTACTAGGAAATTTTTATGTATATGTGAAAGGAGTGCTTTTTCATGCATCTGTGCTAAAGATAGCATTTTTTTCCCCATATCTACTTCCAGTAAATATAAGTTTTAACATGAAGATAAATTAAAATTTTAGTTCTGCTTGCAATATATATCTCATCTGACAAATTGAGGAATTTTCATTGGTCATGGTTGACTTATTATACATTGGCCCAGGAATCTTCCTTTACTGTCTGTGCTGAATCATTGCTTTGTAACATAAATTGATTGTTTATTTTATTGTGTTGTTTTGGGAATAACAAGCTCGCTACAATTTTTTCAATGTTTGAATTCTAGGTCTACTATTTTCGACAAGGCCATGAAGCCTATGTTGAAATGGCTAAGAAGCTAAAGCTTTTTCGTATAAATACTAAAAAGCAGGCGTGGCACAAGATGGATTTACGGGTAAAGTATTTTTGGAGACATGTCGGCAGTTTGTCTGAGATCATTTGTACAGGTAACGTTCATCAGGACAGTAGCTTAGAGAACCTTGGAGAGAGAGATTCTTGCCTAAAATGCCTTGTGGTGGTAATAATGAATTGATGTCCATTGTCCTTGCAGAAAGTACACTGTAACCTCCTGTATCGGGGCCCTTGTGCATACTGAGATTTAACTTTTGTTGTTGGGTCTGCAGAATGGCTCATGTTTGACTGTCTCTCCAATTTTATCCCCATTCTTCCCATCTCCCACCCTCCACACATTAAAGTTTGGAGGTACTTGTCCTCCCTGTAACTGCAAGGGGCACTTTGAGTATAAAAGAGACTCATTTTGTTACATCTCCAACCCCCATTCCTCTCTGCCAGCTGTTTTGTGTTAACAATGGATGGGGCAGATGAAGGAATATCAAAAGGCTCAGGGAAGTCCACCTCTCATTGATTTTATCAATATTTGTAAGATATTGAACCTAGTGGCTTATGTAACAATGAAGTATCCAGAAGCTGTGCTAACATTAGGCAGGATCTTAACTTGTATCCAAGCTGTATAAGTAGAGGTAGGAAATTCAATGAATCACACCTTCTTTCTGCCTTTAAAGAGGAGAGAGCTAAAGATAGATAATATGTCTTCAACATGAGTGTCCTTGACTCCATCCCGCAGCAAGCTACCCGTCACCACCTCAGCACAAGCCAAACCCGGCACGAGGTAGGAAAGGCCGTCCGAGAGCTAAACAACAAGGGGACAGGAGTTGATGGAACCCGACTGAAGTACTAAAGAGAAGCATTCTTCTAAGGAGGAGAACATGCCAGGAGATCTACGCGATGGAGGAATTTCCCTGCTGTCAGCCACAGGAAAGGTCTTTGCAAGTTTCCTCCTTAATCACCTTCTTACTGTGGCTGCCTCCCCAAGTCACAATGTGGATTTTGCCCACTAAGGGCCACAACAGACATGATCTTCAACATAGGGCAACTACAAGAGAAATGCAGGGAACTCCACCAACCCTTGTATATTGCCTTTTTTGACCTCATAAAGGTCTTTGACACTGTTGTCTGCGAGGGATTGTGGAGCATCCTCCTCTTTTTTGGCTACGCCAAATGTTTGATGCCATCCTCCTCCGCCTTCTCCACAATAACATGTAAGCCACGATCCTCACCAATGGATCCACCACAGACACAATTCGTGTTTGGACTGGGGTCAAGACAGGCTGTATCATTGCACAAATGTTCTTCTCAATCTTCCTTGCTGCAGTGCTCCATCTCACCCTGAGCTAGTTCCCTACTGGAGTGGAGTTAAACTACAGAACAAACTGGAATCTGGTCAGCCTCGCCCATCTGCAGGCCAGATCCAAGGTCGCCCTATCCTCTGTCATTGAACTACGGTATGCAGACAATGCATGCATCTGTGCACACTCGGCCGAGCTTGAAACCATCATCCACACCATTACTGGGGTGTATGATAGCATGAGTCTTACGCTAAGCATCCATAAGACAAGGCCCTTGACACATCTGTCCCTGACACACACCACTGGCCCCTGGTTATCAAACCTGGACCATTTTTCATACGCTAGGAGCCTACAGTCAAAAAGGGCAGTCTTCAATGCCAGCGCAGCTTTCGGTCACGCAAGGAAGAGAGTGACGACAAGGACCTCAGATCTAGCACCAAGCTCATAATCTACAGAGCAGTCGTAATAACCTCCTGTATGTCTCAGAGATGTACTATGTACAGCAGGCGCATCAAAACCCTGGAGATGTACCACCAGCGCTACCTCGGCAAGATCATGTAAATCCACTGACATAGAACATACAGTGCGGAAGGAGGCCATTCGGCCCATCGAGTCTGCACCGACCCACTGAAGCCCTCACTTCCACCCTATCCCCGTAACCCAATAACCCCTCCTAACCTTTTTGGACACTAAGGGCAATTAAACATGGCCAATCCACCTAATCTGCACGTCTTTGGACTGTGGGAGGAAACCGGAGCACCCGGAGGAAACCCACGCACGGGGAGAACGTGCAGACTCAGCACAGACAGTGAGCCAGCGGGGAATCGAACCTGGGACACTGGCGCTGTGAAGCCACAGTGCTAGCCACTTGTGCTACCGTGCTGCCCTGAACTAAAGCATTGACAATGTTTGATCAGCTCCGCGAGGTGGACCACATCATCTGTGTGCCTGACATGCATCTCCTGAAATAAGCGTTCACTTGGACCTTCGACAGAGCAGGTGAGCCCCAGGAAGGCAGAGGAAACGCTTCAAAGACACCCTCAAAGCATCCTTGGAAAAAGTGGGGGAAAGAAAACCCCCACCCAAACTGCTGTACCCCTGGCCCAAGGCCTCCCGATGTGGAGTAAAAGCATCTGGGAAGGAGCTGAACAGTTTTGAGTTTCATCGCCGAGAGCAAGATGAAGCCAAGGTTCAAGAGTGAAAGGACCATATGGCAACCCAGACACTGCACCCACCCGCTTCTCCAATCGCTGCCTGTCCCAGCTGTGACAGACTGTAAGCCGCGCATTGGACTCCTCAGGCACCTCAGCCATTTTTAGTGTGGAAGCAAATCATCACCGACGAGGAGAGATGGCCTGGGATTGCCCGCTCTGGGTAGTTCTTAAAGAATTATGAATTATAATGCTCGTTTGTTGGTGGGTTCAGCTGTGGATCTCTGGTCAAGTTTAGCAGGTTCTCCCTGTTGATTTCCTCTCCTGCCTCCGACAGGGCCTTATTCACAACAAGTGTTGGGGGCGGGGGCGTGGTGAGGGCCTTATTCACAACAAGTGTTGGGGGCGGGGGCGTGGTGAGGGCCTTATTCACAACAAGTGTTGGGTTCAGGGTAAGTTCAGAGCGTGCATACTATGTTGGCGAACAGAAGCTCTACCTCTTTGAATTTCTTATTGAACATGATTAGGAAAATCCCAAACCTGATTATGGCCCTTTGTCCATGCCAGATGCCAGACTGATGAAAAGAAAATCACTCTGTGTAACGAGCTTTTTCCTTTTACTGAGAAGCTGGACTCGATAAATAAAATGCAGGAATCTGCCACCGGGTTGCTCTTTAAATGATTAAATGCAAAGTCCTACAGTGTAAACCCACTGTTCTAAAGGTCCTGCTAAAACCAGATGTACTCATCTCTGATGCAGACACAGCCACAGTTAAAGGTACAATATCAAATATATTTTTACTTTTTGCAGGAACAAGAGCTGGTGAAAATAGTTGGGATCAAATATGATGTGGGACCCCCGTCTCTGTGCTGTATCAAACTAGCTTTCATTGACCCAGACACGGGCAAACTGACAGGAGGCGCGTTTTCTATGAAGTAAGAGCTGTTTTTTTTTCATAGGAAGTAGTAATTGGACCTTGATAAATGGAATTGCCATCTGCACAGCGGGCTCGGGGGTGGGGAGGGGTTAGTTGGTGAGGTTGGTTCCGGTCTGGCAAAAAACATTGTCAGGAGAGGTGGCCAGAAACCCAGGGCAGGAAGCCCAAGATATCCCCTTGTCAGTCAGAGAGCAGTCACTCTCCACCTGATATAATAGCAATAATGTAACTGAGTTTTCAGGAATTCTTTTGACCCAGCTCCTTCTTACCGCCAATATTCACAGTTCCTTTCAGAAGTTAACATTATGTCGGGTACCAAATTGCACTATGGGTATACCAAGAGATTCAGGGGCACAGCCTTTCATTCGCTGATGCTGCTAGAAATTCAGTTGTTAAAATGGCAATGAGCAGAAAGTAGTTCATCGGAGGTTGGGGGCGAGGGGAGATGGAGAGAAAGAGACAGTACAACCTATTGTACCATTCCAGGCCGGACTGCTCTCTAGCTTCCACACAGAGGTCATATTTTTATGTGGGAGTGGAGTCCCTTTAGTCAGTGGGTCCCTGTGGGGGATCCATCTAGTTAGGGTGCCTCTGTGTGGGGTCCCTCTAGATGGGGGTTCCCTTTAATAGGGGATCCAGGTGGGGGTCCCTATTAAGTGGGTCTCGGGGGTGGTCTCCTAATTAAGTGGGTCCCTAGAGGGGTGGTCTCCTAATTAAGTGGGTCCCTGGAGGGGTGGTCTGGTAGAGGAGGAATGGCCAGGTGTAGTACATTGTTGGGAGTGGGGTGGGGGGTGGGGTGGTGGTAGCCCTTAGATGGGCTCTGGGGGCACCCCCGAGGCCCACCGCAAGGTCCACCATGCCAGGGAAATGCTGGTAGAAACCACAAGTGATCCACACTCGCGTGATTCCTGGCCGCGGGAACTGGAGAATCAATAAGAGCCAGAGCATTAGGTGCCAGGCCTGCTAAATGTATACAGTTTGGTCATTCCAGGGCAGCACGGTGGCCTAGTGGTTAGCACAACCGCCTCACAGCGCTGAGGTCCCAGGTTCGATCCCGGCTCTGGGTCACTGTCTGTGTGGAGTTTGCACATTCTCCCCATGTCTGCGTGGGTTTCGCCCCAATAACCCAAAAAAATGTGAAGAGTAGGTGGATTGGCCACGCTAAATTGCCCCTTAATTGGAAAAAATAATTGGGTAATCTAAATTTTAAAAAAAAGACCTAATTCCATTCATTTACATCCTCCCGCTGGCGCATTGTCATGAATCTTGATTCTGGCGTGTGGGGGAGGGGCGGGGGGTGCGGAGCATGAGTTCGGGCACGGATCCCAATTTTGCGATTCTCTGGTCCATCGTGAACCCCGATACTCGTTTAAGCCAATGTAGAACGCAACTCATTATTAAAATAAAATTTATTATTATTTCCACCTATTTATAATGGACAAAGGATTATTACATCACAGGAACAGGCCCTTCGGCCCTCCAACCCTGCACCAACCATGCTTCCCGTCTGAATAAAATCCCCATCCCTTCTCGGGTCCATATCCCTCTACTCCCATCCTATTCATGTATTTGTCATGACTCCCCTTAAAAGTCATTATCGTATCTGCTTTCACTACCTTCCCCAGCAGCGAGTTCCAGGCCCCCACCACCCTCTGTGTCAAAAAACGTACCTCATACATCTCCTTTAAACCTTGCCCTTCGCACCTTAAACGTATGTCCCTTAGTAATTGACTCTTCCACCCTGGGAAAAAACTTCTGACTATCCACTCTGTCCATGCCACTCATAATCTTGTAGACTTCTACCAGGTCGCCCCTCAACCTTCGTCATTCCAGTGAGAACAAACCACGTTTCTACAACCTCTCCTCATAGCTGATGCCCTCCATACCAGGCAACATCCTGGTAAATGTTTTCTGTATCCTCTCCAAAGCCACCACATCCTTCTGGTAGGGTGGCGACCAGAATTGAACACTACATTCCAAGTGTGGCCTAACTAAAATTCTATAAAGCTACATAAAACTTGCCAATTTTTAAACTCAATGCCCCAGCCGATGCCTTCTTGACTACCTTCTCCACCTGTGTTGCTACTTTTAGTGACCTGTGTACCTGGACACCTAGATCTCTCTGCGTAGCAATACTCTCAGGGGTTCTGCCGTTTACTGTATATTTCCCATCTGTTTTAGACCTTCCAAAATGCATTACGTTGCATTTGTCCAGATTAAACTCCATCTGCCATCTCTCGGCCCAAGTCTCCAATTGATCTATATCCCGCTGTATCCACTGACGGTCCTCATCGCTATCCGCAATTCCAGGAAACTTTGTGTCATCTACAACTTACTAATCAGACCAGTTACGTTTTCCTCCAAATCATTTGTATATATTATAAACAGCAAGGGTCCCAGCACTGATCCCTCAGGAACGCCACTAGTCACAGCCCTCCAATCAGAAAAGCACCCTTCCATTGCTGCTACTCTGCCTTCTATGACCTGGCCAGTTCTGTTTCCATCTTGCCAGTTCACCTCTGATCCCATGCTACTTCACCTTCTGTATCAGTCTGCCATGAGGGACCTTGACAAAGGCCTTACTGAAGTCCATGTAGACAACATCCACTGCCCTACCCTCATCAAACATTTTTGTCACTTCCTCAAAAAACTCTATCAAGTTAATGAGACACGACCGTCCCTTCACAAAACCATGTTGCCTCTCGCTAATACGTTCATTTATTTCCAAGTGGGAGTAAATCCTATCTCGAAAAATCCTCTCCAATTATTTCCCTACCACTGATGTAAGGCTCACAGGCCTGTAATATCCTTGCTACCCTTCTTAAACAAAGGAACAACATTGGCTATTCTCCAATTCTCTGGGGCCTCCCCTCTAGCCAGTGAGGATACAAAGATTTCTCTCAAGGCCCCAACAATTACCTCCCTTGCCTCTCTCAGTATTCTGGGGTGTATCCCATCAGGCCCTGGGGACTTATCTACCTTAATGTTTTTCAAGACCCCCAATACCTTCTCCTTCTTGATCTCAACATGATCCAAACCATCTACACACCCTTCCCCAGACTCATCATCCACCAGATCCTTCACTTTGGGGAATACTGACCAAAATACTAATTTAATACCTCGCCCAATTCCTCTGGCTCCATGCATAGATTCCCTCCCCTGTCTTTGAGTGGGCCAACCCTCTCTGGCTACCCTCTTGCACTTCATATATGTATAAAAACCCTTGGGATTTTCCTTAATCCTGCCGGCCAATGATTTTTTGTGACCCCCTTTTTAGCTCTCCTGACTCCTTGCTTAGGTTTCTTTCTACTTTCCTTGTATTCCACACATGCTTCCCTCCTAGCCATGACAAATACTTCCTTTTTCTTTTTGACTAGGCTCAATTTCTTCATTATCTAAGGTTTCCACAAAAAGGAGTAGATTTCACTTGGTAAAGTCAAAGGAAATAGAAATTGGGAGAGTTG
Source organism: Scyliorhinus canicula (assembly GCF_902713615.1). Classification (NCBI taxonomy): domain Eukaryota; kingdom Metazoa; phylum Chordata; class Chondrichthyes; order Carcharhiniformes; family Scyliorhinidae; genus Scyliorhinus; species Scyliorhinus canicula. The sequence goes on along the minus strand of NC_052151.1, from coordinate 53,996,949 downwards.
TGAAAAGGGCTGTCAACTCGCCATCATCTATTTTCTATTGTCACATAATCAAAGATTTACTCCAGTGTTCCCCAGTGCTGCAACCTAGTTCACTGCACTCATGATGGAGTCAATCATTACGCAGTTGTGATTTCTACTTCAGCATGCTCTGTATACCCCAGTGCTGCAACCTAGTTCACTGCACTCATGATGGAGTCAATCATTACGCAGTTGTGATTTCTACTTCAGCATGCTCTGTATACTTTCTAAATGTCTCATCAAATGTCGGTATTGGGCAAAATGTCTAAAAATCTTTAATAACCTGCTGCCGATTCCATGGGGGGATTTCTGCTCCTTTTTCCCGGGGGGGGGGGCGCAACCAAAAATCCCGCAATGACGTAACGGAAATCCCAACTTCCACAATAGATTAAAATATCATTATCAGGTTTGTAGCTCTTCCTTCTCTCTCTCTCTCTCTTCCCCCCCCCCCCCCCCCCCCCCCCCCCCCCCCCCCCCCCACCACCACCAGTTGGATTGCCTAATCATGTTGGCGTGAGGGCATGTCGACTTGAATCACGGCAGATCCCGCCAGAGGTGCACCAGTGAATACAGCCCCCAGGGGGAGAAGATCATACCTGGCGGTAACCTGGCACTGCCCCCAGGAAGTTGGGGGGGCTATTTGATGGATTGTTGCATGAGTGTGTGCTCTGTTGGGAGGAGGGGGTGGGAGCTAGATGGGTTCTGATTTAGACAGCGATGAGGAGGAATTTCTTCTCTCAGTGGGTAGTGAATCTGTGGAATCCTTTGCCGCAGAGAGCTGTAGAAGCTGGGTCATTCAATATGTTCAAGCCTGAAATAGACAGATTCTTAATAATAATAATCTTTAGTGTCACAAGTAGGCTTGCATTAACACTGCAGCTACTGTAAAAAGCCCCATTCTGTTGCCTGTTCGGGTACAGAGAGAATTCAGAATTTCCAAATTATCTAACAGCATGTTTTTCGGGACTTGTGGGAGGAAACCGGAGCACCCGGAGGAAATCCACACAGACACGGAGAACGTACAGACTCCGCTGGACCCTGGCCCTGTGAAACAACAGCACTAACCACTGTGCTACCGTGCCGCCCATCAGTCAGGGAATCTTAAGGATAAGGCGGGAAAGTGGAATTGAGGATAATGTCAAATCTGTCATCATCTCATTGAATGGCAGAACAGACACGTTGGGTCGAATGGCCAATTTCGGCTCCTATGGCTGAGTGTGTTTATGACCTTATTGAGGAGTATTCCTGCTGTTTTGTTGAGAGGGAAAAAAAGATTGTGTTGTGTGTAAAGGATTTAGTCTTTGTGTTCGTTTTTATCTTGCCTGTAGGTACCATGATATGCCAGATGTAATTGATTTTCTAGTGCTGCGTCAGCAGTTTGATGAGACAAAATCTCGACGATGGAAGATTGGTATGTAAAGGCGGATCAAATGACTTTCGTTTGTTTTTGAGTGTTCTGTTTGGCATTGGTCATAAATTCCAAAGCTCATTATTTCAATGACTATAGTAGCAGAAAAGCTATTGGGTGTCACCTCTGGTTAATAGCTCCTGTTTGTATCTGTCTTGCAGAATTGTGATCGACTTTGTGACATTGAAGAAAGAAACCTAATAACCCAAATGCACATGCTATATAGCAGTTTAACAAAAAATAAATAGGAGTCAATTATTTTAACATGAACATGGCATTGACAATGCATTGCAAGTATTCAACCCAGAACTATGCACAGCTGATCTGACTGTGTCCCACAAAATGAGGCAGCTTATGGTATATTTTAATGGTTTTCAAGGTGCAGAATTCAATAAGCTGCCAGGGATGCATTATTTAGCAAAAAATAGCCATGAAGTGCTTCTGGTTGCAGATTCTACAACCTGCATTTTGCACTGGACCGAGGCAAATTAATGCCACGGTATACAAAGGAGAAGAATCTATATTTTGTTTTCCATTTCTGTAGCTAGAATTGGAGTGGGTGCCATATTTAAATTGCTCTCAGGCCATAATTACACAACATTTACAGGTTGTGTATTGTATTCGAGTACTTATTTTCTGCTTGTTGACCACACTGGCAGGCCTTGGGTGCTCAGTGAGGTTTTGATCTCAATGACCAATATTTCAGGGTTGCATTACATCAGCATGTCCCCTCTTTTATCTACTGCATTCATTCCAAAGTTCCCAGCGAATATATGTTAGGAATGTGTGGGTGTTGCACTTGCATTAGATTGCTCATTATATGATCAAATATCATCATTTTTAAAAAATGGTGTATTTGGCTCACTGTAAAGTTTCACTTGAATATTCATGTATTTTAATAAAATACTTGCACAGGGTCTCCCACAGTTCGACATGAAATTATTGAAATTTAAACAGGACATTGTGGAGCCAATAAGGCGACCCCAATTTTGTAAAATAGAACAAGTAAATATAAATGGAAAGGAGGAATGTGGGGAGAGGGCTGGGGAGTGGAAGTACATGAATTGCTCCTGAGGAGAGCCAGCATGGACTGGATGGCCTTCGATTAAATTATGTGCCATAACGATTCTATAGGTGAGAAATGGGCGATCCTACAGGGGGGCTATGGAAATTTCCAGCACTTGACACTTAAATGAACTAGTGTGCCATTTGTTTAAGATTGTCTTGGAATTATTTTAGTACAGTTGACAAGAAGAGGCTTTTTATGCTGATATGAATACCTGTGTTCTTTTTTCCTCTAACACTTTAGGTGATCGATTTCGGTCAGTGATTGATGATGCATGGTGGTTTGGGACCATTGAAAGCCAGGAGCCTCTACAGCCAGACTATCCCGATAGTCTATTCCAGTGCTACAATGTCTGGTACGATAGAGCACTGTGACTGTATGTAAAGTTAAACGTAAAACATCTAACCGCCTCTTGAATAATTCCAAAGTATTTGCTTCCAGTACCTTACCCAAAAAGCATTCCAAGAGTTAATTCACCACTGATTCACAAATTGGTAACAAGTGACATACGTTTGGAATTAGTACTAAGACATAAAAAGGATTTAAAATTTTTCCGTGGATAGGATTACTAGGATGTGTGAAATTTGCGTATCTATTGAAGCTGAATCAACTGTTAGATTCAAGAGAGAGCTCAGTAATTGGGGATTCCCACCATAAACAGTGCAGTTTTTTGCTTTTGTATTAATTTTGCATGTTCAGCTCCTGTCCTAGCAAATTCAAGACATTTGCTGAGCAGGTTCCAGTATGGACTTCATTGCACTTACACATACTGAATTTCATCTGCTATAATTATGTCTACGCAGTGTGTGAACAAGTATTTTGCATCTGTCTACATGTTAGACACTAAAACATCATAGAAAATCAAGGGGCAAGAGGAGGGAAGAATTTAGGACTATCGTGAGAGCAAAAGTACTTGAATATTGCTGAAAAGAGAGACATGTTCCCAAAGTTTTGCACCTTGCGCTCATCAGAAAGAGCAAAAGAATGCCTAATTTCAAACTGACAGCAATTTACACTGCAACAACATTCTATAGAGAAATACAGCACAGAACAGGCCCTTCGGCTCACGATGTTGCGCCGAACTTTTGTCCTAGGTTAATCATAGAATTTTGGACAATTTTTCATGGCCAATCCACCCAACCTGCACATCTTTGGACTGTGGGAGGAAACCGGAGTACCCGGAGGAAACCCACGCAGTCACGGGGAGGATGTGCAGACTCCACACAGACAGCAACCCAAGTCAAAATCGAACTTGGGACCCTGGAGCTGTGAAGCAATTGTGCTATCCACAATGCTACCGTGCTGCCCTTAAGAAGTTAACCTACACTCCATTATTCTACCCTAATCCAAGTATCTATCCAATAGCCACTTGAAGGTCCCTAACTTTTCCGACTCAACTACTACCACAGGCAGTGCATTCCATGCCCCCACTACTCTCTGGGTAAAGAACCTACCTCTGACATCCCCTCTATATCTTCCACCATTTATCTTAAATTTATGTCCCCTTGTAATGGTGTGTTCCACCCGGGGAAAAAGTCTCTGACTGTCTACTCTATCTATTCCCCTGATCATCTTATAAACCTCTATCAAGTCGCCCCTCATCCTTCTCCGTTCTAATGAGAAAAGGCCTAGCACCCTCAACCTTTCCTCGTATGACCTACTCTCCATTCCAGGCAACATCCTGGTAAATCTCCTTTGCACCTTTTCCAAAGCTTCCACATCCTTCCTAAAATGAGGTGACCAGAACTGCACACAGTACTCCAAATGTGGCCTGACCAAGGTTTTGTACAGCTGCATCATCACCTCACGGCTCTTAAATTCAATCCCTCTGCTAATGAACGCTAGCACACCATAGGCCTTCTTCACAGCTCTATCCACTTGAGTGGCAACTTTCAAAGAACTATGAACATAGACCCCAAGATCTCTCTCCTCCTCCACATTGCCAAGAACCCTACCATTAACCCTGTATTCCGCATTCAGATTTGTCCTTCCAAAATGGACAACCTCACACTTGTCAGGGTTAAACTCCATCTGCCACTTCTCAGCCCAGCTCTGCATTCTATCTATGTCTCTTTGAAGCCAACAACAGCCCTCCTCACTATCCACAACTCCACCAATCTTCGTATCATCTGCAAATTTACTGACCCACCCTTCAACTCCCTCATCCAAGTCGTTAATGAAAATCACAAACAGCAGAGGACCCAGAACTGATCCCTGCGGTACGCCACTGATAACTGGGCTCCAGGCTGAATATTTGCCATCCACCACCACTCTCTGACTTCTATCGGTTAGCCAGTTTGTTATCCAACTGGCCAAATTTCCCACTATCCCATGCCTCCTTACTTTCTGCATAAGCCTACCATGGGGAACCTTATCAAATGCCTTACTAAAATCCATGTACACTACATCCACTGCTTTACCTTCATCCACATGCTTGGTCACCTCCTCAAAGAATTCAATAAGACTTGTAAGGCAAGACCTACCCCTCACAAATCCGTGCTGACTAGCCCTAATCAAGCAATGCCTTTCCAGATGCTCAGAAATCCTATCCCTCAGTACCCTTTCCATTACTTTGCCTACCACCAAAGTAAGACTAACTGGCCTGTAATTCCCAGGGTTATCCCTATTCCCTTTTTTGAGCAGGGGCACGACATTCGCCACTCTCCAATCCTCTGGTACCACCCCTGTTGACAGCGAGGACGAAAAGATCATTGCCAACAGCTCTGCAATTTCATTTCTTGCTTCCCATAGAATCCTTGGATATATCCCGTCAGGCCCGGGGGACTTGTCTATCCTCAAGTTTTTCAAAACGCGCAACACATCTGCCTTCCTGACAAGTATCTCCTCAAGCTTATCAGTCTGCTTCAAGCTGTCCTCTCCAACAATATGGCCCCTCTCGTTTGTAAATACTGAAGAAAAATACTTGTTCAAGACCTCTCCTATCTCTTCAGACTCAATACACAATCTCCCGCTACTGTCCTTAATCGGACCTACCCTCGCTCTAGTCATTCTCATATTTCTCACATATGTGTAAAAGGCCTTGGGGTTTTCCTTGATCCTACCCGCCAAAGATTTTTCATGCCCTCTCTTAGCTCTCCTAATCCCTTTCTTCAGTTCCCTCCTGGCTATCTTGTATCCCTCCAGCGCCCTGTCTGAACCTTGTTTCTTCAGCCTTACATAAGTCTCCTTCTTCCTCTTAACAAGACATTCAACCTCTCTTGTCAACCATGGTTCCCTCACTCGACCATCTCTTCCCTGCCTGACAGGGACATACATATCAAAGACACGCAGTACCTGTTCCTTGAACAAGTTCCACATTTCACTTGTGTCCTTCCCTGACAGCCTATGTTCCCAACTTCTGCACTTCAATTCTTGTCTGACAGCATTGTATTTACCCTTCCCCCAATTTTAAACCTTGCCCTGTTGCTCGCACCTATCCCTCTCCATTACTAAAGTGAAAGTCACAGAATTGCAGTCACTACCTCCAAAATGCTCCCCCACTAACAAATCTATCACCTGCCCTGGTTCATTACCAAGTACTCAATCCAATATGGCCTCCCCTCTGGTCGGACAATCTATATACTGTGTTAGAAAAGCTTCCTGGACACACTGCACAAACACTACCCCATCCAAACTATTTGATCTAAAGAGTTTCCACTCAATGTTTGGGAAGTTGAAGTCGCCCATGACTACTACCCTGTGACTTCTGCACCTTTCCAAAATCTGTTTCCCAATCTGTTCCTCCACATCTCTGCTGCTATTGGGGGGGCCTATAGAAAACTCCCAACAAGGTGTCTGCTCCTTTCCTATTTCTAACTTCAACCCATATTACCTCTCCATAGACCTGCACTACCAAGAAAAATGTATGAGGAAAAGCTAATAGGATAAAAGTCCCCTGGATGAGATGGTATGCATCCTAGGGTCATTAAAGAGGTGGCTGTGGAGATAGTGGATGCATTGCTTGTAGTCTTCCAAAATTCCCTCAAATCTAGAAAAGTCAAGTGGATTGGAAAACATAAATGTAACGCTCCCTATCTTGCTCTCCCCTGTCATCATGCCTCTTGTTCACCCCCACCTCCCTGTCTTTCACTTGCTCTCCTCCACTTCCCCAACTCTCTCTCGCTTACCCCTAATTTCCAATCTCTTTCATTCCTCTCACTCTCTCTCTACTCATCCCTCCATTCCATCGTCATTTTTCCCCTGCATCTCCTCATCTCAATCACAATTCTCCCCATTTCCCTCTGTCACTTTCAACATCTCTTTCTACTCCACCTCTCACCTGTCGCTTCTTGCTCTCCTCGAGCTCCTCATTCGGCCCTTGCTCTCTTCCCCCCCCCCCCCTTCCTGTCTCTCCACCCACCCCCACTCCCTTCCTCGGGCTTCCCTGACTCACCCGCTCCCTTGCTCCCCGTCTTTTCCTTGCTCCCCGGCCTCTGTCGTTCCCTCGTCTCTCCATCTCTCTTTCCACCTTACCCCCCCCCCCCCCCCCCCCCCCCCCCCCCCCCCTCTCGCACCCCCCAGCTTCTCTCGCCTCTGTCTCTCTCTTCCCTCAACTCCCTGTTGCACTCTCTTGCTCTCCCCGGGCTCTCCATTCTCTTCCTCCCCACCTTTCCTTCTTTTCTCCTCATCCCTCAATCCTCTCTCCTTCACTCGCCTCCGTCTCGCGGATGTATGTTCTCTGCTCCTCCACATCCCCAAACCTCTGCAACACCGTTAGGAAGACTCCTGCTTTGCCGCTTAAAGTTGCCTTCTCACAATAACATGTTTGACATCATAATTGCAGGCATGGTAGAGAATTGTAGGCATGGGCTCATTTTCCAATGTGGAAGCATAAAGTAGCTTTGGAGAGACTGAGAAGTAGATTTCTCTGAATGACTGGGATAGAATTAGGTGGGCATATGCATAAATTTGTGTTGGTGGCTGCCATGCTGGCTTTCCAGAACCATCCCAATCCCAGACCATTTTTCCGGAGGCAGGATTGAGACAAATGGACTAACACTACCAGCAAACAACGGGTGGATAATTAAGATAGTTCACAGGTCAATTAAGGTCCGTTTTCTTGAGGGATCTGCCTCTGTTTCTAGAGCTGGTTGTGAAATACCTAAGAGTGATGTTTTCAACTTGAAATATTATTACAGGCTCAGGGGCTTATATTTTGCCTTTCTACTTCCAGCTGGGATAATGGAGACACTGAAAAGATGAGCCCTTGGGATATGGAAGTGATACCAGCTGATGGTATGTGCAGGGAAAACTCAAGAATCACCCAAGAATATTTTTGCTTTAACTACAACTTATAGTCTATCAAACATTAGATATCAGATATGTGCATATTAGGGATTACTGGTAAGTGTGTGCGAGTGTGTGTGTGTGCGTGTGTGTGTGTATACACGTGTGCGTGTGTTTCTATTTTCTTTCATGTGCTGATTTTGTATAGCGATGGGCAGGTATTTTGTACTAAATGAATTATAGGAGGAACCATAACCATACATATTGTACAGTGCTTTGTCAAGTCATATTTTTTATATCTTTTGGGATTTTTATATGCAAAACACCTGACTGCTTTTATTAACATGGCAACTATGGAAACAGTTATACAGAGCTTGCAGTTACATGTTAGGTTTTACAATTTTCCATAGCCAATGCTGAGTATTTTGAAGTAGAATTAGAAAATAAATTGAGGAACACCATTGCTCAGTTGATTTTTATATGAGCATCAGCACACTTTAATTCTGATATAGAAATGTTATTGCAATCTTCAGAAGATTGATGATTAAGGAAGCGAAAGTGAATTGCTACGCCTGGGTAAAAATAGCTTGTGTGACATTTGTTGTGTAGCATGTTCTGAATATCTGATCATAGCTGTCAGAATGTGATGTGCTGACGAGTGAGCAGCTTTGTAATTAAAGCTGGACCATCCCAATCAAAAAGTTACCATTCTTGTGTTGAGGGGTCAGTTTAAGACAAATTTTCTTGGCTAGTAGTGAGGTGGATAGGCAGAACTAGTACAATGTTCCTTTCAGATTGCTTCCTGCAGATTCATCACGGAGTATACCAATTGGTCGAAATGTGTTCTTGTGAGTTCATCTTTCAAAAATGGGTGACTATGCAACAAGCTTACAATACAAGCCACATAAAGTGCCAGAGATGGGGTTTGTTTGTCTTACATTTTGGGGATCTGGTTGCTGTCTGGGGGGGGGGGGGGGGGGAGTTTGAGAGGGGGGAGGGGTTTACTTGCGTTTTGTAAAAATTGTTGAAAATTTGAAATTGAAATTTTTTTTAAAGGTACATAACGTAGCCGTTATATTTTATTCTCAAATGTGCTTCGTAATGTTATCACCTGGCTGTAGGTGGATTTAAATAGGAGGAGAGAAGATTCATGTGTGTGGGATGGGGGGATTTAGTGGAAACGTTGCAGCAGTTAGGCTGTATTGTTTTTGTGACTGTGATTGATGTTGGCTTTCGATGATGCTTGCTAATGTGAAGTTGTAAATCACGAACATGATTGCTTCAATTCTGTTCCTCAGCAATCAGGTCAACCCAGGAGGTCATACATTAGCCCCACCCCTTCCAGAAAAGCTGTTCAGTTGGCTGTACAACAGCCCACACAGATTTGGCAGTAATATTTTACAATGTTCGTTGATAAATTTTGAACATTAGATCCATTAGTCGTCAGAATGTAATAAATAACACTAGTTGAATGTTTACTTGGCTGCCTGTTTTAATGTCTAGCATTTATAAAATAAGGTATGTTAAATGTATCTATCCGTTAGGTTAAATGTGGCATGTATGACCCTGAGCCCTATGTCAATATTTCTTATGGAAAAATCAATTTTAAAATGTCTGAATTGCTGAGGAGGGCACTGTATTCGGAGCTGAGCATTGAGGAGTTGAATTGAGAAGGCAGATATTGCTAGCCATATCCCATTGAACAGGATCCTAACTATGTTTTCTCTACAAATTACTCAGAATCGACTAATTTTTCTTCCAATGTAAAATTTCTAACAAGGTTTTAAACAAAATTTAAAATTCAGAAGCTTCACAATAACATGACTAAATGTCACGTTATTATCCTTCATGCCTTCATTAAAGTTTTTAGTGGAAAGTCTCAGCTTCTGAAAATGCTGGGTTTGGATTTGACACTCCTGTGCAATTTCCCAGGACTGTTCGGTCAACCAGCAGCCTAAATATTTTTCTCAAGCCTTTGCTATTTTGGGTTGGAGTTGTGGGTTAAAACATGGCTCTTTGGCCCTTTTCACATTCCCCCATCACTTGTGCCTCAGTAGCCCCTCACCCCATAGGTTACTGAGTTACATGGTCAAACATGATCATAATGAATGGCGGAGCAGGCTCTAAGGTTTGAAAAGCCCAGTCCTGCTCCTATTTCTTATGTTTCTGTGTTTCATCCCATTTTGTCTTCTTGCTGCTTTGCCACTCTGTTAAAATTTTTCCAAACTTATTTGATATTAGACAAATATTCAAAAGCAGGTTGAGAATGTCCTTTCAGACTTTACAGGTCATTGTCGCTGGTTGTCCCTTGATTTGGGAACGACGTCTACTCAGGGTCGCAGGTTTCTGCAATTAGACTTCAGGTGACTGAACAGGCTTATTCTCGATCCACAGATCTTTGAGTTCATGGGTAAGATGCCCCACAAGGTAGTAGGACTCAAGAGTTTGCTTCTCTTTCTTCCCTTCTCCACCGCTGCTCTTCATCATCAAAATGACATTGTGATCCAAAGCATGAAGCAACGTCATTGATAAGTTGTCATTTTGAATGATTCGTTGCAAGCTCTTCCCAATCACTAATGTCAATGTTGTGCTTCAAGAGTGCTTCTGAGGGTGATGCTTTCCGGCCACCTGGACACAGTACCAAGTCCAATTGCAGTTGATTTTGGAGGTATTTCGCCTGATTGATTGTGGTACTAGCTTAAAGAGCACTAGCATTTGCTCGATGGTCCTCCCATTAAATCCGGATATTGTGCCAGAAGCATTGCTGATGGAATTTCCTGAGCGCTCTTATGTGTCGCTGATGTATCACTTCACTAGCCCAATGACAAAGCTTTCAATTGTAAAAAATTTTTTGTAATATGATGAAAGTGTACAAGTATTAGACGTTTGGTGGTGGTGCACATGTCAGGTTAAAGAACGTGGTCTCTCTCATCATCTGTTGCCTTCATCTTGCTGCTTCCGCACTGTCCTCTTCTGCTTGTATATCTTTCTCTGTCGTTTTCTTTCCTTAAATTTCTTCTGCTTTTCCCCGGCTTCTTCTGCTACTCTGCCTGTCTTCTCCTTCTTTTGTTTGGGTGAAAGAGATGAAAATGATAACTGAAATCTATATTTTGGGTTGGAGTTGTGGGTTAAAACATGGCTCTTTGGCCCTTTTTCACATTCCCCCATCACGTGTTCCTCAGTAGCCCCTCACCCCATAAGTTACTGAGTTGCATGGTCAATCATTATCATAATGAATGGCGGAGCAGGCTCAAAGGGCTGAAAAGCCCACTCCTGCTCCTATTTCTTATGTATCTGTATTTCATCCCATTTTGCCCTCTTGCTGCTTTGCCTTCCCACTCTGTTAACCCGAATGTTAACAAAGCCATAAATAAAGTGCAAACAAAGCACTAGGATCATTCCTCAAGGAACAGAATTGAAAAACAGACAAGTTATGTTGAAATTTTATCTTGAGCCTTCGTTAAAGCACACTTAAGAGTTTTGAGCATGCCTCTGGTCTCCGTATAACAAAAGACTATGACAACAACAAGATCTTGTGAAAGTGCAAGAAAGATTTCGAAGGACGTCACCAGAGCTGTGAGGACTCGGCAACAAGAAAAGCTGGAGCTCTTTTCCCGGTAAAATAGAAGAATGAGCGATGACCTGATAGAAAAGCACAGTGGTTAGCACTGTTGCTTCACAGTGCCAGGGTCCCAGGTTCGATTCCCGACTTGGGGCACTGTCTGTGCGGAGTCTGCACGTTCTCCTTGCGTCTGCGTGGGTTTCCTCTGGGTGTTCCGGTTTCCCCCCCACAAGTCCCGAAAGATGTGCTTGTTAGGTAATTTGGACATTCTGAAATTCTCCCTCCGTGTACCCAAACAGGCGCCACAATGTGGCGATTGGGGGCTTTTCACAGTAACTTCATTGCAGTGTTAATGTAGGCCTACTTGTGACACTAAGATTGTTATTCTTATAATTATGAAGGGGTTTCGCTTTTCCACATCTGCTCTTGTGTGTCCAGCTACACATACATGCACATAGTTAGTTGATATTTTTGTTTTGATAAAAGGTTTGTAATAAACTTTATCAGCATTGGAATGAGTTAGTTTTGACTTTCTGTTAAGAAGGGAATCTCAGAAATGCATTATTTCCTTTTGTATCAACTGTACTTATGTATTTCAGCTGTTTTCCCCACTGAACCTGGGTCAAGTGTTCCCTTGACTGCTGCTGAGCATAAGATACAGCTGTACAAATCTCAGGAAGGAGAATGGGGCTGCAGGAAGAGAGATGCTGAATGTGAAAGAATTCATGGAGGGATCAGTCAGCTCATAACGCTGGGTATGTTCTTATCCAAGGAAACCTGAAGTAACTAAATTAAATCAAACGTACAGTTGGAATGTGGATCTGTGGGCAAACGTAAATGTCCCTTTTAAGTTAATTTCACGTCGCCTTCAGAACTCCATGCTCGCCAACTAGATCCTGAACCAGAAATCAAAGTATTTTTCCAGGCTTCTGCCAGTGCTCCTGTAACTAATTAGGAAGCATATGATATTGACTTGAGGTGGGTTGAGATCTCCAATTCTTTTCACTTAACCCCTGATATATTGTGATTTTTAGTTCAACTTTGACGAAGAACTGCACTTGAAACATTAACTTGTCTGTCCGTTTCAGAAAATGATTGCCCTGTACATTTCCATCATTTTTAATTTTTAATTAAGTAAATTGTCATGCATGCCCTGGTATGATCCTACTGTTAGTGGCAGTTTTGGCAAGACATCTAACTAGAAATTCTTAATTTCTATAATTTACCATGTATAAGGGCAGCACGGTAGCACAGTGGTTAGCCCAGTTTCTTCACAGCTCCAGGGTCCCAGGTTCAATTCACGGCTTGGGTCACTGTCTGTGTGGAGTCTGCACGTTCTCCCCGTGTCTGTGTGGGTTTCCTCCGGGTTCTCTGGTTTCCTCTCACAGTCCAAAGATGTGCAGGTTAGGTGGATTGGCCATGAAAATTGCCCTTCATGCTCAAAAAATGTTAGATAGAGTTGTGGGGTTAGGGTGGAGGCGTGAGCTTATGTAGGGTGCTCTTTCCTAGTGCCGGTGCAGCCTCGATGGGCCGAATGACCTCCTTCTGCACTGTAAATTCTATGATTCTACGATAAAGGGTAACTCCCAAATGTTCTTACTAACTCCCTTTAATTTGACCTCCCCTTTGGCATTTCTGGCATCTCTTTTGCTTCCCTTCTGTATCTTTAATAATCTTCTGCATTGTAGCATTCTACAGTGCAGAAGAGGCCCTTTGACCCATTGAGTCTGCACTGATGCATGAAAGGCCCTCACCTGACCACCTAATCCCACTTAGAATCGTAGAATTTACAGTGTAGAAGGAGGCCATTCGGCCCATCGAGCCTGCACCCGCCCCTGGAAAGAGCACCCTACTTAAGCCCATGCCCCACCCTATCACGGCAACCCAGTAACCCCACCAAACCATTTTGGACACTAAGGGCAATTTAGCTTGGCCAATCCACCTAACCTGCACATCTTTGGACTGTGGGAGGAAACTGGAGCACCCGGAAGAAACCCACACAAACACGGGGAGAACGCGCAGACTCCACACAGACAGTGACCCAATCTGGGAATCGAACCTGGGGGACTGTGAAGCAACTGTGCTAACTACCGTGCTGCCCCACTTGCCCATAGCACTTGGCCCATAGCATTGAATGTTATGGCATGCCAAGTACTCATCCAGGTACTTTTTAAAGGATGTGAGGCATCCCGCCTCTACCACCTTCCCAGGTAATGCATTCCAGACTGTCGCCACTCTCTGGGTAAAAAAGGTTTTCTCAAATCCCCTCTAAACCTCCCACCCCTCACTTTAAACTTGTGTTCCTCGTAACTGACCCTTCAAATAAGGTGAACAGCTGCTTCCTGTCCACGCTCCTCATAATCTTTTACACCTCAATCAGGTCACCCCTCCAGAGAAAACAATGCAAGCCTATCCAACCTGTCTTTATAACTTAAATGATCCATCCCAGGCAACATTCTGGTGAATCTTCTCTGCACCCCCTCCAATGCAATCACATCCTTCCTATAATGTGGTGACCAGAATTGTAGGTCTTTCTTTTCTTTTACTCCCTTGTATATCTCCTTCTTCAATAACCTTTTTGTGCAAATCTCCTTATTTATCCATGAAATGACAGCCATTGACATCCCATAATTGCTCATTACTCCTAATTGGAATGCATTTAATCTGTATTTCATCCATTTTAATGCAAAATATTGTTGATTGCTGATCCAGTCCTCATTTCCAATTACTTGGTCTAGGTCCATTGAGGTTTGCCACTTTCCAGTCCAACAGTTTTATCGTTCACCTTTTTTCTTTAGTCATCTATTTTACGGACATGATAACATAGTGGTTCTGTTACTGAACTTGCAATCCAGAGGCCTGGACTTCTGTAAATATGAGTTAATTTAATAAACCTGGAATCCAAGGCTAGTCTCCGTAATGACAACCATGAATCTACCAGATTGCCATAAAAACTCATGGTTTACTTTTGTGAATTCAAAAATATAGTCATGGGACCAGGCTCAGATTAAAACATCTTAACCAGAAATGCTTCATTTGAAAACATATTATAAAAGTTGAACACAGAATTATATGTATCACAGTGTGTATGTGCACTCATTATACCAGCCCAAGTGATTCACTTCACATGTCTTGTAAGGAGGGGTATCTGCTGAGCTTTCGGGAAGCTGACGCCTTCTCCCCCGGCACTTCATTACCCAGGAGTGGATCAACCCCGTCTACAGGTAAACTGGGGGCAATCCCCACAGTTACAAGCCCTGAAATAAGGTAGCATTCCTGGTGCACTAGATGCAAAGGTATGGGCGTATAACTTCCCCTGATACAGTTCGCATTCCATGAGCTCTCTGGTGGAAAGGTCATGCTGTTTCACAGCAGAAGGGATTGGGTGGGTCCTGTATCCCTAAATATGGCTAGGAATGTTGCTTCACCCGAGGGTTAGGAGCCATCTTTCCTTTCTAATGTAGATTCAAAATCCTGGTAACGTTTGAGGATTTTGTTACACATTCGTGCACTCGCAAGAGGTATGTTTACAGGGACGCAATTAGGGCAATAAATTCTGAAATGTCCTAAAATACTAATTGGGGTGTGTATGAGCTCGTACTAGAAGCATAACACCGAAAATTCTGAACTCTCCAATAATGGCCCGAGCCGACACACATATAGTTCGAAAAGGTTAAGTAACTCAGGCGTTCAGGCTTTACTCCTAATCTTGGCACCTTTCTTTAAGGCCCTATGTTTTCAGCTTTCCCTTCTCACCAGTGGCTGTTCATTCTCCTATCACCCTTCATCTTCTATCATTTTCCAGATTTTGGGGATGACTAGGGAAGTCTTTCCCTTGAGACTCAGGGACAAGCTCATCATCATCAGCCAGATTTACTGCCTGCCTCGTCTTAACGTTTTTGTCCCTCTGTGTGGATTTTTATGGAAATAGGAAGTTCGTTTTTGAATCCCTTGACAAGTGTCACCTTTCATAGGTGAACTCTATCTTTAGCACCTGTACCCACCAGTTGAAAGCAAATTGCTTAACTCTTTCGAACTAGATGTGCGCTTGTTCCGGCCATTCTCGGAGAGTTCAGAAGTTCTGGTGGTATGCTTCCAGCACGAGTACGAGCCCATAAATAGCTGGCTTTTAAAGCAGACCAAGGCAGGCCAGCTGCGCGGGTTCAATTCCCGTACCAGCCTCCCCGAACAGGCGCCGGAATGAGGCGACTATGGGCTTTTCACAGTAACTTCATTTGAAGCCTACTTGTGACAATAAGTGATTTTCATTTCATTTCAGTTAGCTTTTTTGGTCATCTCCTAATTTGATAAATTTCACTCGGACAATATGCAATAACTCTCATGGGTCTTTCCTGTTAATTTGCTTTGCAGTGGCAGGGTCTCGCCTTCTGCTGACCACTTCAGCTATTTTGCAGGCTTTCGAAGTGAGATGAAAAATTCTCCCACCTCCTCCTCATGAAATTTTGGTATTAGCTGGGAGAACGTTAAGGACTCGGCACCCAGCCCTGAGTTAGGGGCAGTTCCCTGCCTAGCTGTGTCTTCACATAGTAGAGTAGGTCTTTCCTTACTCAGTTCGAGCTGCATTAAGTCCCTTTCTTGTTTCTCTCTCTGAAAAACTTAATCTTCCTCCTTTTCTTCTCTTTGGAATTCCCTTTCCCAAATTTCTGTTACGGCCAGGTGAGAAGGGGTTGAATTTTTCTCTTGTTTGCCCTCTCCTCATTCGATCACACATTTTTGTTTGGGAAAGGGTATAATTGCCAATGAAGTAAGTAAAAGAACAGGTTTATTTGAGTTTAATAAAGAAAGAGGTTAGGGCACACACTCAATGTTCATACACACACAAAAAACAGATTACACAGTGGGGAAGGGTAGGTCGCCAAATTAAAGTCCATAAAATAAAAGATTATAAGAGCCTGTGGTTTGGTGACTCAGCTGGCTTCAGGATGAATTTGATGATCTTAATGCCTTCAATTTAAAGATGCACATGACTGAGTTGGGTGTGTTTTTTTTGAGAGACGGTTGTGCTGATTGGATTCTTTTACAAAATCTCTGACTGTAGCAGGGCATCCTTGGATGATCACAGTCAGCAAACGGGGCTCGACGCTTAGAGAAAAAAGGACACAGGAGGATCCACCATGGGTCTTCTCCCTGAGAAATCATAGACGCGATTTGGCGTACGACCTGCCACAAAATTTGTGGCAGCTGAGGCGGCCCACTGTTGGCCAGTGGTGGGAACTTCAGGTCCTTTCATTAACATTGGGGTTTCCCGTTGAAGATAACCCGCTGCGGGGCCGTCAGTGGGACCGGAAGATCCTGCCAACGTGAAGAGCCGGAAATATCCAGCCATTGCCTGTATATTCCAAAGGTGACTTGTCTAGCTCATGTCTGGAAGCTAACTTAGTCAGGATCCCATTGTCAAATGTTTAGTCGGAAAGCCCCATCTCCAACAGTTGAATACCTCAGATGATTGTCTTCAATGTTGTGCTAGTGAGAAGCCCTTCGCACTCACCTGAAGCCATTGTCTTTGCGATTTTCACACTACCCCAATGAACTGAAATGTGGAATGTATAGTAATGCAAATTGGGCTCGGCCATCTTGAGCTGTGAGTCAAAGTCACTTGATCTCTGTGTTTCTTCAAATTTGTCTCTATAATTCCAAAATAATTTTTTGGGGTGAATCAAAGCCTCATGATGCAGATCACCCTGCATCAATGTGCGGACTGGACACAGCATCCCAGCTAGCCTTCCAGTGTTCCCCCTGCTGTCATTTGGGGACTGAGCTGAACCCACCAGACTAGTGACCCAACAGCCTGGCATAGTAATACTTACAAATCATGGCTGGGATTCTCCAAAATCCCGGTCAAGTGTTGACTCCGTCGTAAACACTGGAGTGGTGTACGCCGGCGTCAACGGGCCTCCTGACCCGGCAATTCACTGGTTTTTGGGGTCTAGCACGGCGCCGGAGTGCTGCACGCTGCTAAGGCGGCCCTGCAAGGCCGGCACAGGTCCGCACATGCGCGTGGTTGCCGTTACCGCACCAGCACGGAGCAACATGTCGGGGACCTAACAGCCCGTGCGGAAGGAGGTAGCCCCCCTCCAGATCGGGCCGTCCGCTGATTGATCGGAAGTCCCCGATCACGGGCCTGGACACCGTGGATGCTGCCCCCCCCCCCCCCCCCCGCAGAGTCAGATCCTCCCATTCCCCACCAGGATGTCCACAGCGGCCGCGGGCCCGAGCTCCCGCTGGGTGGTACCAGGTTGGAATCATGTCGGCGGGACTTGGTGAAACGCGGCGGGAGTTCGGCCCGTCGCCCGTAGAGAATCGCCGCGGGAGCCTATTTCCGCGGCAACCCGACCGGTGCCAGGGTGACTGCAATTGGACCCGTCGCAGGCTCGGAGAATCCCAGCCCATATCTTTCACCTAATGTCTCAGACTCAGCCATCATCATCCCTCGATGTGCCCTGTCACATTGACTCACAACCCGGTGAGGTTTCATGGCATCCGGTCAAGCATGGGCAAGGAAACCTCCTGCTGAATACCACCGTTTGACCTCCCTCAGCTAACGAATCAATTGATAGCAGTTGGAAGAAAACACAGAGGGGTGCAAGGGTACAGAACATGCACTGGGTGGGGGAGTTCAATGTCCTTACCATGAATGGCTCAGTAGCACCACTACTGTCCGAGCTAGCCTGGTCCTGACGGACATAACTGCCAGACTGGGCCTGTGGTAGGTGGTGAGGAAACCATCACAAGGGGGAAAACCTATAGGACCTCATCCTCCGTATTGTTAGGAGTGACTACAGCACAGACCCCGTGGAGGTGAAGTTGCATCTTAACACCTAGGATGCCCTCCATTATAACCTATGGAACTGTCAGAATGCTAATTGCAATCTAGCGGGTCAAAGTTAGTCAAATAAGCTGCTGCAAAGCATCAGCCGCAGTAGAATTGTATTCCACTACTTTTGTAATCTGATAGCCAGGAATATCTCCAACATTATCATCAAGCTAGGTGACAGTCTGGTTCAATTAGAAGTGTATGCAAGGAGCAGCACCAATCATATCTGAAAATTTTGTGTCAACCTGGTTAAGTGACAATGCAGGACCTCATACATGCTAGACAGCGTGTGCAGCAAGAGCTAAGGTGTGTTGCAACCAATGGATCATGTATAGCAGAAGCTATGAAGACTAACAACATCGCAGATGTAGTGCTTCAGAACTCGCCACACTCTTAGCCAAACTGTTACACTACAGCTACAACACTGGCATCTGCTGGAAAAAGTGGAAAGTACCCCCAAGTACCTCCTGTCCACAAAAGAACAAGATAAATCCAACCCATTCCATTTCTGCCCCATCAGCCTACTCTCGGTCATCAACAAAGTGATGACAGACGCAGCACGGTGGCACAGTGGTTAGCATTGCTGCCTACGGCGCTGAGGACCCGGGTTCAAATCCCGGCCCTGGGTCACTGTCCATGTGGAGTTTGCACGTTCACCCCCACAACCCAAAGATGTGCAGGGTAGGTGGATTGGCCACGCTAAATTGCCCCTTAATTGGAAAAAATAATTGGGTACTCTAAATTAAAAAAAAAACAAAGTGCTGACAGTGGAATCAAGTGCCACTTGTTCTGCACTAACCTACTCACTTATGCTTAGTTTGGGTTCCACCAGGAGCATCCGGCTCCAGAACTCACTACAGCATCGGGCCAAACATGGGCAAAAGAGCTGAATTCAGAGTGGAGATGAGACTTGCTGTCCTTGACTTCAAGGCAACATTTGATCAAATGCAGCATTAGGGACCTTCATAAAATTGATGTCAATAGGAATCAGAGGGAAAACTCTCTGGTGGCTGGAGTCATATCTAGCACAAAGGAATTTAGATGAGTTTGCTGGAGGTCAAATCATTTTCGGTCCTGGACATTTCTGCATATGTTTCTCAGGCAGTGTCCGACCCAGTGATCTTTAACTGCTTCAGTGACCTTCCCTCCATTTTAAGGTCAGAAGTAAACATGTTTGCTGTTAATTGCAGTGTTCGCTTCTATTCAGATAATGTAGAAGTTTGCATCTGCATGCTGCAAGACCTAGTTTCTGACCATCCTACCATTGAAAACAACATTTCAAAATAGCTGTATCAAAGTCCTTCATAATTTTAAACATCTCTTTTAAACTTAAATTTTACATACTCAAGTGGAATAATCCCACCTCTCCAACCTTTCTGCACAACAGAAGCTTATGATCCCTGATATTCTAGTAAATCTTCTCTGCCCTCTCTTCAAGACCTTGACATGTTTCCTTGAAGTCATTGTCTTCTTATTTCACAGGATGTGGGCATCGCTGGCTAAACCATCATTTGTTGCCCGTCCCTAACTACCCTTCTCAATCCAACCTGGACTACTGCAGTCCACATGGTGTATGTATACCAACAATACTGTTGGGAATGGTGTTCCAGGATTTTGGCCCAGTGACAGTGAAGAAATGGTGATACAGTTCCAAGTTGATGGTATATTGCTTGAAGAGGTACTTGCAAGAAGTGGTGTTCCCATGCATCTGTTGCCCTTGCTTTTGTACCACACCATAGCATGATGTCCCTGGGAGTAACATTGTACCATGTCTACAAAGAGCTGCAGCCAACTTTCAGGCCACAGCAGACCTGTATGTGCCAACCATTTACAGAAAAAGTCAGTCGATGGTACTCCTTGGTTTCTGCTGTTATGTTGACAAATGTTTCAAGAAGAAGTCTCTACATTTTTCCCGTACGTGTGCCAAGACCTGCTGAAATAACTGGTGACTTCATGGCAGGTTCATTTAATCACTTCACCATACCTTAATGGTACTGCACAAAAGAAAATATGACATCCTGTTATTGGGGTAAATCTGAAGTGCCAACCAGCATAAATATACATAGGACATTTATATCTCACAGTGATGTCACTGGGGTTCTCTTTCCACAACAGCAGAATATCTGCCAAAGCAAATCCACCTCTGATAACAATGCAGATTTGGCTGCAAAGAAGCAGGCACAGTTTCTCCTTGGAATCCTAAGAGCCTGCAGATTTTTTTTAAAAATGAGCAAGTAGCTTAAGCACAAATATTTGAGCTTCCTGAAGGTTCTTCTGCCTGAAGGTCAGCCTGACGCTGGTGTCCATCACACCTATAAGCTGTAAAATGGAGCAGTGCCCTTTTCTATACCCTTTTGAATTACCTAATGAAGCTCCCCATTTACTTCGAACAGAATCAAATGCTGTTTTCCAAATGCCCACCCTAGGTCCCACCACTTAATGGAGTGGGGCCTAAATTGGGTGGCAATACAGCCAAACAAATTTTCTACAGATTTGTGTGTTGAATTACCTGTCTGTGCCTGAAGCCTGGGGACAGTAAACACTAAAATCTATCTTTCTGCTTTGCTATGGGCAACTCGTATGTTTTACAAGTATCACAAATATCTCTCGTACATACAGTATACCTTAAGGATTAAAAAAAACATCCATCAGAGCACCACTTCCTATAATGAGGTAAGTGGAGCAATATTAGGAACAAGACATCAATGAATGATGTCCTCAAACTATGATGCGATCTGAATGAAGTGCCTTCCATGAGGAGATTTATTATGTTCACTTAATTTGGCATTGAAAACATTTTAATTTCTGTAAATATTCTGTTCTGTTTTAGCAATTGGACAGAGGTGGAATTTTCAACATTTAGAATATAACAGTTTAGGTGCAGTAATTTTTCATATTGTAAATTACTCAAAACATTTACAATCTCATTTCAGACATTGCTGCTCCATTTGTGGCCCCTGTGGACCTCCAGGCTTATCCTTTATATTGTACAGTAGTGGCTTACCCCACGGACCTCAACACAATTAAAGAGAGGGTAGAGAATAGGTTTTTCAGGTGAGTTTGAACTTTATTTCATATGAGACCAAGAGTAAAGGTGCAGGGGGAACCAGTACCCATGGGTGATAGAACGTGGGCATTTAACTCGGGGATTAGAAATTCGAATCTCAATTTTGACAGATGTTGATCTACTTGCTGTCAGATGAAGGGCTATACCATAATGAAATATTCCTTTTTAGGGGAACAAGTGACTTGTGCCTTGATCTGCTGTAGCAGACCACCTCGGGCAACGTGCTTAATCATAGAACCACTACAGTGCAGAAGGAGACCATTCGGCCCATCGAGTCTGAACCGACCCTTTGAAAGATCACCCTACCTAGGTCCACTCAATTGTCCACTCTGCCCTATTCCCGTAGCCCCATAACGTAACCTGCACACTCCTGGACATTAAGGGGCAATTTAGCATGGCCAATCCACCTAAGCAGCACACGTGAGACGAAACCGGAGCACCCGGAGGAAACCCACGCAGACACAGGGGGAATGTATTTACTCCATACAGTGACCCAAAGCCTAAATTAAACCTGGGTCCCTAGTGCTATGAGGCAGCAGTGCTAACCTCTGTGCCACCCTTATGTATCAGGACATGGAATAACACGTCAAAAGCTCAAGACAGCTTCTCAGGTTATTGTCTCAGTTTAGTAGCAGGAAGTTGCATTGCTCTTGGACAGATGAAAGAAGGAAAAGGTTAGAGGGTGAATTCACCTGCACTAGCTCAGATTTGTCTCTTCACTCAATGAGGGAAACAAGTGCCAGAATTAAGGGGGAGCAAATACTTGAGTGCCTTTGACAGCAGTTAGGAAATGCCCATAGGCTGGCAATTCAGTCATCTTTACTGAGGAGGACGAATTGCAATGTGAGGAATGCTAAAATTGTGTGGGCTACAATCAGTATTGTAGAGAGAAAAATTGCTTTGTATTTATTTTAAAAGTCCTGACAATTTTTACCTATTGTAAAATGAACAAATTCACTGCCAGCATTTACCTTCAATTGCTCACGAAGGAAGGGTCAACTCTCAGAAAGAACTATGGGCGGAATTCTCCGCAAGGCCCGACGCCGTCGTGAAACCCGGAGAGGTTCACGACGGCGTCGGAAGCCTCTCCCGGCCCCCTATTCTCCCCTCCCCGGGGGGATAGGAGGGCCGTACCGGGAATCTCGGCTGCCGGACCTTGTCCCTGGCTTCAAGGCCCGGCGCGCCAAGAATGACGCCGCGGCAGCGCCTAATGACGTCAGCCGCGCATGTGCGGGTTGGGCAGCTCAAACCCGTGCATGCGCGGTTGCGGTCTTTATACCCTCAGCCGCCCCGCAAGACGTGGCGGCTTGATCTTGCGGGGCGGCGGAGGGGAAAGAGTGCGTCCCCTTGAGACGCCAACCTGACGATCGGTGGGCACCGATCGCGGGCCCGTCCCCTCCCGAGCACGGTCGTGGTTCTCGATCCCCGATCCACCCCCCACAGACCCCACACTTACCTGGCGTGCCAAGTTCACGTCGGCAGCGACCAGGTGTGGTTGCCGCCGTCGTGAACAGGTCGGGAACAGCAGGCCGCTCGGGCTGGAGAATTGTGGACGGCGGCCGACGTTTCTCCGAGCGGCGTGTCGCAAAACCGGACATGCCATTTTGGGGGGGGGGGGGGGGGGGGGGAGAATAGCGGGAGGTGCGGGAGCAGACCTCCCGCTATTCTCCCACACATCGTCGTTGCGGAGAATCGCGCCCTATGTGTCAGCTGAACTCACTGGTAACATTCTAGCCTCTGAACCAAAAGCTTGTATGTTAAAGTCCTAATTAAGATTTGAGGATAAGATCTGTGTTGACACTGCAGTCTGTTTCATTATATTTCAGTGGCTGCTGAAGCGATAATGATGCATCTGCTGTGAAATATCTGCAAAAGGGTATAAATGATAGTGATTTGTACTGTTAGAATTTGCAAATTCATGCACCTATCGTGGAACTTTGCTTTCTGGTAATGAATGTTGGGAATTTAGGTGCCGAGATTAGCAGAAATGTCCACTGTTACTTCAAAAATAATGCAAGACAATGGAAGGTTTAAAAAAAAGGGCATTGTTTATCCTTATCCAGTTACATTCCCGAAATGAATGGGTATATTTAATGACAGATTTCTCCTTTAATTATTTATTGGTCTTTTAGCCCCTGACATACTTCATTGATAACTCAACTTTGATTTGTTTTTATAAAGGCAGCATGGTAGCATAGTGGTTAGCACTATGACTTCACAGCGCCAGGGTCCCAGGTTCGATTCCCGGCTGGGTCACTGTCTGTGCGGAGTCTGCACGTTCTCCCTGTGTCTGCGTGGGTTTCCTCCGGGCGCTCCGGTTTCCGAAAGACATGCTGTTGTAATTTGGACAATCTGAATTCTCCCTCTGTGTACCAGAACAGGCGCCGGATTGCGGCGACCAGGGGATTTTCATGGTAACTTCATTGCAATGTAAGCCTACTTGTAACAATAAATATTATATTTTTAAAAATTTAGAGTACCCAATTACTTTTTTCCAACTTAAGGGCCAATTTAGCGTGGCCAATTTACCTACAGGGCCGGCTCAAGGTACCGGCAACTCGGGCAGTCGCCCGGGGCGCCATGTGCTAGGGGGCGCCATCAAGGAGTGCGTGACCGGCGTCTGAGACCCGGCGCCGCGTAAAAGACTCGGGTCCCGCGCATGCGCAGTTGGGCCGGTGCCAACCAGCGCATGCGCGGTGGCCGCCCTCCCCCAGGCCGCCCCGCACAAACATGGCGGATGGATCCAGGCTCGCCGGTGGAAGAAAGGAGGCCTGCCGACAGAGAGACCGGCCCGCCGATCGGTGGGTCCCGATCATGTACCAGGTCACCCCCCCCCCCCCCCCCCCCCCCCCCCCCCCTCCGCCCCCTCCGCCCCCCTCCTCCGACCCGACCCCCCCAACTCAACTTTGATTTTGGTTTGTGTTAAATGAAGAATGGCATGAATAAATGCTGATGGAAACTTATTTTTGTCCTCTTTTGAGTGTTGTTATGCTGGGTGCGGCATTCTCTGGAAGCTCGATGGTAGTATATTTCTCCTCCCGCGCAGCCATTCCTGGTGGCCTTCACTGACTTTTGTAATAGTTTAAATTTAAGATGGTTAAGTAAAGTGAAGCTATTATTTTTCAGACGCATGTCATCTCTGATGTGGGAGGTACGATATATTGAACACAATGCACGGACTTTCAATGAACCTGGAAGCCCCATAGTTAAATCTGCCAAATTAGTCATCGATGTTCTCCTGCAGTTCATAAAGTAAGTTTTCCTTTGTTGTGCATCTGTTTGTCTATGTAAAAATACTGCACCTAGTATATCTCTGTCACACCCGAAGAGACAACATTTTGTTACCCATACCAAATACGTGTCATGTTCTGCCTGATTAACAACTGGACAAGCTTAAGGGAAAAGGTACATGAAGAAAGGAAGGCAGACACTGTAGATTATTTATTTTCATCCCCACAACAACAACTTGTATTTCTGTGGAGCCTTCAATGTAGTAAAGCATTGCATGGTGCTTCACAGATAAGTTATCAAATCAAGTTAAGAAATTAGCAAACGTGATGCCACTGTTTAAAAAAGGAGGTAGGCAGAAAGCAGGAAATTATAGGCCAGTGAGTTTAACTTCGGTAATAGGGAAGATGCTGGAATCTATCATCAAGGAAGAAATTGCGAGGCATCTGGATAGAAATTGTCCCATTGGGCAGACGCAGCATGGGTTTGTTAAAGGCAGGTCATGCCTAACTAATTTAGTGGAATTTTTTGAGGACATTACCAGTGCAGTAGATAACGGGGAGCCGATGGATGTGGTATATCTGGATTTCCAGAAAGCCTTTGACAAGGTGCCACACAAAAGGTTGCTGCATAAGATAAAGATGCATGGCATTAAGGGTAAAGTAGTAGCATGGATAGAGGATTGGTTAATTAATAGAAAGCAAAGAGTTGGGATAAATGGGTGTTTCTCTGGTTGGCAATCAGTAGCTAGTGGTGTCCCTCAGGGATCCGTGTTGGGCCCACAATTGTTCACAATTTACATAGATGATTTGGAGTTGGGGACCAAGGGCAATGTGTCCAAGTTTGCAGATGACACTACGATGAGTGGTAAAGCGAAAAGTGCAGAGGATACTGGAAGTCTGCAGAGGGATTTGGATAGGTTAAGTGAATGGGCTCGGGTCTGGCAGATGGAATACAATGTTGACAAATGTGAGGTTATCCATTTTGGTAGGAATAACAGCAAACGGGATTATTATTTAAACGATAAAATATTAAAGCATGCCGCTGTTCAGAGAGACTTGGGTGTGCTAGTGCATGAGTCACAGAAGGTTGGTTTACAAGTGCAACAGGTGATTAAGAAGGCAAATGGAATTTTGTCCTTCATTGCTAGAGGGATGGAGTTTAAGACTAGGGAGGTTATGTTGCAATTGTATAAGGTGTTAGTGCGGCCACACCTGGAGTATTGTGTTCAGTTTTGGTCTCCTTACTTGAGAAAGGACGTACTGGCGCTGGAGGGTGTGCAGAGGAGATTCACTAGGTTAATCACAGAGCTGAAGGGGTTGGATTATGAGGAGAGGTTGAGTAGACTAGGACTGTACTCGTTGGAATTTAGAAGGATGAGGGGGGATCTTATAGAAACATTTAAAATTATGAAGGGAATAGATAGGATAGATGCGGGCAGATTGTTTCCACTGGCGGGTGACAGCAGAACTAGGGGGCATAGCCTCAAAATAAGGGGAAGTAGATTTAGGACTGAGTTTAGGAGGAACTTCTTCACCCAAAGGGTTGTGAATCTATGGAATTCCTTGCCCAGTGAAGCAGTTGAGGCTCCTTCATTACATGTTTTTAAGGTAAAGATAGATAGTTTTTTGAAGAATAAAGGGATTAAGGGTTATGGTGTTCGGGCCGGAAAGTGGAGCTGAGTCCACAAAAGATCAGCCATGATCTCATTGAATGGCGGAGCAGGCTCGAGGGGCCAGATGGCCTACTCCTGCTCCTAGTTCTTATGTTCTTATGTTCTTATAAAGCCACCCCAGGAAGTAGTAAGAAGATGGCCAGAACTTGCTCAAAGAGGTAGGTCTTAAAGGTAAAAAATAGAGGCAGGGAGGCGCAAAAGTTTAGAGAGGCAATTGTGGAGCATTAAAAAGTGATGGCCACGTGTGGTGAAGAATTAAATTCAGGGATGCACAAGATGCAGATATCTCAGAGGCTTTGTAGGACTGGAGGAGATTAGAGCTTGGGAGAGGCAAGGCCTTGGAGGCACATGAAAACAATGATAGGATTTTTTAAATTAAAGAATTCATTAACAAAGTAGATCAACGTGTCCAGGGGTGCCGGGACTTGGTATGAGTAAGGACAGCAGCAGAGTTTTAGATGACAACTTTACATAGGATAAAATGTGGAAAATCTACCTAGTGTTCGTTGGAATAGTCAAGTCTAAAGCAACAAATGCATGATGTGGATTTCAGCCTCAGGAGTCTGGTCGTGTTACGGAGGTGGGGGATAGGTAGTCTTTATGATGGAAAAGATATGTGGCCAGCAGCTCATCTCTGAGTCAATATGACACTTAAGGTTCAGAAAAAAATCTGTTTCGCTGCAGACAGTTGTCAGGGAGAGGAATGGCAGTAATAGCCTGGATGAGGAGTACTAATTTCAAGATAGTTTCTTAGACCAGCATGTTCTGGAGCACGTTATATTAAATTTGGTATTGTATAATGTAACAAGATTAACTAATGACCTCATAGTAGTTGTACCCTAGGTAGCAGTGACCAAAATCTGTTTAGATCCGCCCCACACACAATTGAATATTGCATCCAGTTTGAAAGGAAGAAGAGTGGGTCTAAGACTAGTATTTTAAACGTAAATAAGAGCAACAATGTGAGCATGAAAGTTGAGCTAGCTGAAATGAACTGGGATACTAGGCTAGAGGATAGATCAATGGAGATATACCGGCAGACATTTCAAGGAATATGTCATAATATTCTGAATATGTATACAGTATTCCAATGATAAAGAACAATTCAAAGGGAGGACCCACCATCCATGGTTAAGGAAACCTTCAAACATAAGGAAAAAGCATATATAACTGGTAGGACAGATAATATAAATAATAATCTTTATTGTCACAAATAGGCTTACATTAACACTGCAATGAAATTACTGTGAAAATCCCCTAGTCGCCGCATTCCGGCGCATGTTCGGGTACACAGAGGGAGAATTCAGAATGTCCAAATTACCTAACAGCACATGTTTCGGGACCTGTGGGAAGAAGCCATAGCACCCAGAGGAAACCCACACAGACAAGGGACAACATGCAGACTCCACATAGACAGTGACCAAGCCGAGATTCAAACCTGGGACTCTGGCTCTGTGAAGCAACAGTGCTGTCCACTGTGCTATCATGCTGAATGATTGGTCAGAATATAAAGACCAGCAGAAATCAGGAGCAGTAAATTAGAGTATTAAGAGAAGGCTGGTTAGACATGTAAATATGGATAGCAAGAATTTCTACAGTTATTTAAAAAGGAAAAAAATGAGTAAAGTCAGTGTAGATCCTCTAGAGCAGTGTTTTTCAAAGTGAGGGTCGCGACCTGGGGTGGGTCACGGGATGCTGAAAATGAGTCGCCAAAAATGATCCCCGACGTGTGTCACTCTTTAGGTCCGCCCCCACACATAGTTGAACATCTGAGGTTGCAATGCATGTTTCCCCACTCCCTGGGCCCTAACCGATAAAATACTGCACTAACTAAATCTTTCCTGAACACTGTCTCCACTGGCACAACGCCTCTGATTGAACACAAAGTCAGGTTCTGCCTAACGCTCTGCCTTCCTTACATTCTGTTGTGAAAGCAAAAAGATGCTAATTGATGAAGGGTGAGAAGCTCAGAGTGTCTCCGCTGTTCTGTTGATTGTCCCCACTCTTCCTGCAGCTTTATTAAAACACGCAGTGGCTAAATCTAATTTAGACTCTAATTTAAATCTAATTTTAAATCTAATTTAGGCGGAATTTAAACTCACCTAGGAAGATTCCACGTTTTATTGAATATTTTTTCTTTCTCTCTCTTCAAAGTTGTGAGTAGATGTGCAAAATGGAAGCAGGTTTCACTGATTTTTAAATGAACACTGACTAGCTTGTTGTTTGGGGCTATTCGATTTCAACGCAACTCCTCACTGGGCCATGTGGGAGGCAGGGGTCCGGCTTCTCAGTAACAACTGCAAGTGAATTTCCAATGTTTCCACCCAGTCTGCATTCATTCCCATTGCTGATTAAAACATAACACTGCAATACAACATTCAAATTGAACATGCACACATCTATTTGCGAATACAGAACATATTAAATACCTTCATTTTAGTGCATGCTGTACCAGGAAACAGTATATAGAAGATCAACATTTTTTCATTATATCATAGTACATAGTCGTGGGCCGCGCAGGCTGGTCATTTGATAAAAGTGGGTCGGCAGAAAAAAAATTTGAAAAACACTGCTCTAGAGAATGACAATAGGGAGTTAGTCATCAATAATCGGGAAATGTCAGATAAAATGAACAAGTAATTTGCTTCTGTGTTTATCATCAAGGATACAAAAAAAATTCCAGTAATAGCTGTATATCAGGAGGTGGAAAGGAGACAGGTGAAATTGCAGTCAATAGGGAAGCAGCACTGAGCAAACTGATGGAGCTGCGAGCTGACAGGTTTCTGGGTACTGGTGGGCTCCATCCTAAGTTCTTAAAAGAGGTGGCTAATGGGGTAGTAGATACACTGGTGCTAATTTTCCAAAATCACGGGAATCATGGAAAGGTTCCATCAGACTGGAAAGTAGCAAATATATCCCCTCTATTCAAAAATGGAGGGAGGCAGAAAGCAGGAAACTGCATGCCAGTTAGCTTGATGTCTGTCGTGGGAAAGTTGTTGGAACCAATCATTGAGGAGGTTATAGTTGGAAACACCGAAACTCTCAAGATAATCGGGGAAAATTCGGCATGGCTTTGTGAAAGGGAAATCAAGTTTAACCAATTTATTGGAGTTTCCGGAAGGAGTAACATGCTGTGGATAAAGGGGAGCCTGTAGCCCTACTGTACTTGGATTTCCAGAAAGCATTTGATAAGATGCCACATCAAAGTTTAGTATGGAAAATTAAAGCACACCATGTAGGGGGTAGAAGATTGACTGGCTGGCAAAAATCAGTGAGTATGCATAAATGGGTCATTTATGGGTCATTAATGGGTCATTATCTAATTAGCAGGTTGCGACAAGCGGAGCCTGTGCTGGGGCCTCAACTTTTTATAATTTATATCATGAATTACATGAGGGGAGCGAAAACACTGTAGCACAGTGGTTAGCACTGTTGCTTCACAGCGCCAGGGACCCGGGTTAGAGTCCCGGCTTGGGTCACTCTCTGTGTGGAGTCTGCACATTCTCCCCATCTCTGCGTGGGTTTCCTCCAGGTGCTCCGGTTTCCTCCCACAAGTTCTGAAAGACATGATTGTTAAGTGAATTGGACATTCTGAATTCTCCTCTATGTACCCAAACAGGCGCTGCAGTGTTGGGACTAGGGGATTTTCACAGTAACTTCATTGCAGTGTTGATGTAAGCCTACTTGTGACAACCATAAAGATTATGATTATTATTACATGGTATCTACATTTGCAGATGATACTTTTAAAATATGTTGCGAAGAAGACAAAGAGGGGCTCTGGTTTCAATGTTATTCTGATACATTGTGTGTCAGTAATCTAAGGATGCTTCAGCAACAGTTTCATTTGTAAATTCGGTATAGAAATGGGAACATTTTCTTAACCAAGAAATTTCAGTGCTTAATTGAGTGTGTTCCAGGAAGAATGGCTACATTATAACCTGCCTGTGCTCTTATCTGTACAATAAAACTTGCTAAAGTGTTTTGTCTTTCAAAATAAGTAGCTGTTTTATTTAACAGGTTATATTTGTTTTGTGCTCATTAGCATATATACATATAAGTATTTATTTCACGTTAGGAGATACGCAACAACTAGGTGGCATGAGAGTCACACATTAACCAGGGTAACAGATGCCCACGTACAGGCACATGAATCATCTGGCAGCTTTCATGATCATTTTTTTGGTACCAATGTGTCAAATCTTACCATTACCCACAAGTTAAAATCTTAGGCACTTGTAATGCTTTTGTTAGTTTATTATGCTACTGCTGTAACATTTTGGAGGCTTTCCATGGCCCTCTGTGCAATACATGGCAGCTTGGAGCTGGTGGGAATTTCATTTGAGGGTTAATCAGCAAAATTCACATTGAGCTCTTCCCATTCAGTTTGGACGACTCTTTATCTCCAATATCACTTCCGAGCCTCGCTGGATTCACACAAGCCCATGAAACATTGGATTTGGAATTCCGCCCAAAAGGGATGGCACCAAATGACGCTCGCTGAAGTAGGTCGTAAACCTACTTAAGACATCCCTACCCAGGATACACCGGACTCCCTTGGTTCACCAGCCTCCTCGGGGAGGCTGCAGCTTGGCGCCGATCAGTGCTGGTCTCCGAGAATGTGGACCAGACGGAACGGCACCCAGGGGGGGTCTCCCAGGCTATGGGAGGCCCCTGGGTGGTCAAGGTCAGCGCAGGGTGGCTCCCTGGCTCTCCCCTGGAACGTTGACACCTTGCACTGCCACCCTCGTACTGGCAAGGTGCCCAAATGACACTGCCAAGCTGGCTGGAGCACTGCTTGGGTGCAAGGGTGGCACTGCCAAGGGTCAGCCTGAGGAGGGCCATGCTCATGAAAGGAAGGTTGGGGGCGGCGGTTTGAAGCATGGGGATGTGCAGAGCAGGTACATAGGGCCTCCGGGAGGTTTGAGGGATGACGTATGGGGGTCCTGGAAGGGAGGGTGTGCAATAAGGGGGATTAGGAGGACTTGAAATGGGGGACTTCCATGGATCCCGTAGTGGGGTGTCCTCACGTGGAGGGAGGGGGGTAGTGTCCATCTGTGTGGGGGGGGGGGGGTGACATTGCTCATGGGTTGGGGGGTGTGGCGGATCCCACAAACTCACATAGACATTGGGGCACCCTTTCAAAATGATGGCCCGATCTCTGATTCAGCTTTTCAGTGCTAAAATAAATTCTAAGTGTGGGCTAAAAAGGTGAGAAACATCCCAACGTCCAAAAGTGTAACTAAGTCTCATTGAATAGCGGTGGGAAAATCGCCGACAGAGCCAGCGGGAAACTCTCTGAAAAACCCACCAGAAATTAACTTAAAAATAGTTTGGCTTTTTAAAAATCTTTTTATTCTCCTCATTTTTTACATTTTTGTCAATAAACAACCAAAAGAAAACACAACCTGCCCGGTCCTAGGAAAACAAAGAAATCCCCTTCAACACACAAACCCAGTGTAAATACACAAACCCCAAAGAATCATCATTGCAAAAGAAAATCTCAACTCTTACCCAGCCCAAATAGGCAAATAGCTCATTTAGCACATATAACAACCATAAAGTGACAAATAAAGGCTGGTTTAGCACAGTGTGCTAAATAGCTGGCTTGCAATGCAGAACAATGTGAGCAGCGCGGGTTCAATTCCCGTACCAGCTGCCCCAAACAGCAGCTTAAATGTGGCGACTCAGGGCTTTTCACAGTAACTTCATTGAAGCCTACTTGTGCCAATAAGCGATTATTATTAATAGAGCTTCATACACTTGTCCACTGCCCCCCTACCCTCAGTCCAAGGGTAATCCTCAGTCCCATTTCTCACTTCTACCCAGTCCTTCTGCCTTCACAAACACCTCCGTCACTTCCAGAGTCTTGAAATAAAAGCCTTTGGACTTGTAGGTCACCCTCAACGTAACTGGATACACTACGCCGAAGCGCACCCTGCTATACAGTGCCGTCTTTACTCGGCCGAAGACCGCATGCCTCCTTGCCAACTCCACAGTCAATATACGTATACCAGCTCCAGCCCACTGCACCTCCCACTTCTGCTTTGCCCAACACAGGACCTTCTCCCTCATGCGGTACCGACGGAAACAAATAGTAACTGCTCTTGGTGGCTCATTCGCCTTTGGTTTAGGCCTCCACGGCCTATGAGTCCGACCACATTTGTACCGCGAGGAATCTTCCCCCTCCCCCAACAGCTCATCCAACACCTTGGCAAGAAGTCTTACAATACCAGATTAAAGTCCAACAGGTTTGTTTCAAACACTAGCTTTCGGAGCACTGCTCCTTCCTCAGGACCTGAGGAAGCTAGTGTTTGAAACAAACCTGTTGGAATTTAATCTGGTGTTGTAAGACTTCTTACTGTGCTCACCCCAGTCCAACGCCGGCATCTCCACATCATGCCTACCATCAACATCTTGCCAAAATATCCCGTCGGCCTCGAGCCCTCCACCCCTTTTGGCAGGCCCACGATCCTCAGATTTTGCCGCCTAGATCTGTTATCCAGGTCCTGCACTTTGGCTCGCAGACCCTTGTTAGCTTGCACCACCCTCTGCAGGTCATCGCCCATCGCGGTGAATTGATCTCTGTTGCATTAAGGCCTCCTCCACTCCCTTCAATTTCTCACCCTGCTCCCGCACCTCGGCCGATGTCCTCGACCCCACTGGGGCAATTGCCGCATTTCCCCTGGGACCGGGCATTAATTTCCAAAAAATCAAGCCTCGTACAGGAGCCATCCAACGTGCGACCTCCTCCTACATGCCGCCACCGGAAGTCCCCACTTAGAAACTGTTTGGGAGAATTGCGCCCAGTATTATTTTCCTACATAATTCAAGTAAAGATATGGGGCTGGATTCTTCTGCCCCACCAGATCGCCACGGGCGAGATGCTGACAATGGAAAGCTCCATTGACCTCGGGCGAGATACACCGGTCGCCAGGCGGGAGCGGCAGGAGAATTCCGTCCACTGGGTATTATCATTGAATGGCGGTCTTGGTTCAGATGTGAATAGGGCTGTTTTAGCTCAGTGGACTAGACAGCTGGTATGTGATGCCGAACAAGGCCAGCAGCGCGGGTTCAATTCCCGTACCAGCTTACCCGAACAGGTGTCAGAATGTGGCGACTAGGAGCTTTTTGTAGTAACTTCATACTTGTGACAATAAAATTATTATTATTATAAAGCTTCAAAGAGACTAACTCCATGCACATTAACTTCTTCAGAAAAAGCTTGGTAGAAGTCATTCAGTGCTAATATTTTTTAAATAATTCTTCCTTTTATAATTCACGCTAAACACATATTTTGTTACCTTTCTGTTACGATTCTTTGAATTCTTATGCATAATTCAATCCAAACATTTTAAAAGAAAGTCAGCTTGTACCCTTACCTGAAGTGATACAGTGTAATAATATCCTTAGTGTACTTTTAAAATCTTAATGTTCAAAATGGAAATGTCATCACTGGAGGTATAAACAGCTACAAACTGTTATTTTTCCTTTTCCACTGATATCTATGAACAGCCAGAAGTCATTTTGTTGATGAAGCGGCCTTTTGAATATGTCCAAAGGTTTAACTGTTCACATTTATTTACTTATGAGTCACTTGACAGCATTATCGCCTCTTGATTCAGAAGGTTCTAGGTTCAAATCCCTCTCCAGTACTTGAGCACAAAAATCAAAGTTGACATTCCACTGCAGTGCTGCTGGAGATGCCATCTTCAGGAGGAGATACGTAGAAACATAGAAGATTGGAGCAGGTGGAGGCCTTTTGGCCCTTCGAGCCTGCTCCGTCATTTATCACGATCATGGTTGATCATCCAACTCAATAGTCTAATCCTGCTTTCTCCCCATAACGTTTGATCCCATTCGCCCCAAGTGCTGTATCTAGCTGCCTCTTGAATATATTCAATGTTTTAGCGTCAACTGCTTCCTGTGGTAATGAATTCCACAGGCTCGCCACTCTTTGGGTGAAGAAATAGCTCCTCATCTTTGTCCGAAATGGTTTACCCTGAATCCTCAGACTGTGACCTTGGGTTTTGGACACACCCACCATCGGGAACATCTTCCCTGCATGAAAATCGCTTATTGTCACAAGTAGGCATCAAAATGAAGTTGCTGTGAAAAGCCCCTAGTCGCCACATTCCGCCGCCTGTTTGGGGAGGCTGGTACGGGAATTGAACCGGGCTGCTGGGCAGCCTTGGTCTGCTTTAAAAGCCAGCGATTTAGCCCTGTGCTAAACCAGCATCTACCCTGTCTAGTCCTGTTAGAATTTTATAAATCTCTGAGATCCTCCCTCATTCTTCTGAACTCCAGCGAGAACAATCTTAATCTGGTCAATCTCCCCTCATATGACAGTCCCACCATCCCTGGAATCAGTCTGGTAAACCTGCGCTGTACTCCGTCAAGAGAAAGAACATCCTTCCTCCGAGAAGGAGACCAAAACTGCACACAATACTCCAGATGTGGCCTCACCAAAGTCCTGCATAATTGCAGCAACACATCCCTGCTTCTATACTAGAAACCTCTCACAATGAAGGCCAACATACGATTAGCCTTCTTTACCGCCTGCTACACCTGCATGCTTACCTTAAGTGACTGGTGCACAAGGACACCCAGGTCTCACTGCACACTCACCTCTCCCAATTTACAACCATTCAGGTAGAATCTGCCTTACTGTTTTTGCTTCCAAATTGAATAACCTCACACTTATCCAAATTATATTGCATCTGCCATTGATTTGCCCACTCGCCCAACCTGTCCAGATTATGCTGCAGGATCTCTGAATCCTTGTCACATTTCACCCTCCCACCCAACTTGGTATCATCTGCAAACTTTGAGATGTTACATTTTGTTCCATCATCCAAATCATTAATATATATTGTGAATAGCTGGGGTCCCAGCACTGATCCCTGTGGCACTATTAGTTACTGCCTGCCAATTTGAAAAGGACCCATTCATTCCTACGTTTTGTTTCCTCTCTGCCAACCAGTTTTCTATCCATCTCAATACGTTTCCCCCAATCCCATGCGCTTTAATCTTGCACAATAATCTCTGATGTTGAACTTTGTCAAACACCTTCTGAAAGTCCAAATATACCACAGCGACTGGCTCCCCCTTGTCAACTGTACTAGCTACATCTTCAAAGAATTCCAACTGATTTGTGAAGCATGATTTCCCCTTCGTAACTCCATGCTGACTGATCCTGCCACTGCTTTCTAAATGTTCCGTGTAAAATCCTTGATAATGGATTCAAGAATTTTCCTCACTACCCCAGTTAGGCTTACTGGTCTATAATTCTGTTTTCTCTCTACCTCCCGTTTTGAATATTGGAGTGACATTAGCGACCCTCCAATGCTATGGGGCTGGTTTAGCACAGTGGGCTAAATAGCTGGCTTGTAATGCAGAACAAGACCAGCAGCACGAACAGGCGACTGAATGTGGCGACTAGGGGCTTTTCACAGTAACTTCATTGAAGCCTACTTGTGACAATAAGCAATTATTATTATTATTATTATGTAGGGACTATTCCAGAGTCTATAGAATCACAGAAGATGACTATCAATGCATCCACTATTTCCAGAGCCACCTCCTGGAGCACTCTGGAATGCATATTATCCGGCCGTGGGGATTTATCCCATCAATTTTCACAGCACCATTTCTCTACTAATATTGATCTCCCTCAGTTCTTCCCTCTCATTAAACCTTTCATTCTCCAACATTTCTGGTATCTGATTTGTGTCCTCTTTTGTGAAGACAAAACCAAAGTATGTATTCAATTTCTCAACCATTTCTTTGTCTCTTATTGTACATTTCCCCTGTAGCGGGCCGACATTTGTCTTTACCAATCTATTTCCCTTCACATATCCATAGAAATGCTTAGTGTCAGTCTTTATGTTCCATGCAAGGTTACGTTTTGTGTATTTTCCCCTTCTTAATCAATCCCTTGCTCTTTCTTTGCTGAATTCTAATCTGCTCCCAATCCGCAGACCTATTATTTTTCTTGCCAATCTGTATGCTTCTTCCTTGGATCAGATACTATTTCTAATTTCCTTTGTAAGCCATGGATTGGCCTTCATACCCATTTTGCTTTTGTGCCAGACAGGAATGAACATTTGCTGCAGTTTCCCCATGTGTTCCTTGAATGTTTGCAATTGCCTATCCCCTGTCATCCCTTTAAGTAATTCTCCACAATCTATCAAGACCAATTCACACCTCATACCTTCATAGTTTCCTTCAATAAGATTCAGCACCCGAGTCTCCGAATCAACTACTTCTCTCTCCATCTTGATAAAAAATTCCATCATGTTATGGTCGCACATCCCCAAGGGTTCTCGCACAGCCAGATTGGCAATGATTCCGATCTCATTACACAGTACCCAGTCTAAGATGGCCTGCTGTCTAGTTGGTTCCTCCACATCTTGGTCAAGAAAGCCATCCCGTTTACATTCCAGGAATTCCTCCTCTACGGCATTGTGGCTAATTTGATTTGCCCAATCTATGTGCAGATTAAAATCATCCATGATCACCGATATTCCCTTATTACATGCAACTCTAATTTTGTGTTTAATGCCATTCCCAACATCACCACTGCAGTTTAGGGGTCTATATATGACACCCACTAATGTTTTTGTCCCTTGGTATTTCTCAACTCTACCCTGACAGACTCCACATTGTCAGAGCTAATATCCTTTCTCACTATTGTGTTAATTTCTTCTTTAACCAGCAGTGCCACACCACCACCTATTCTTTTATGCCTGTCCTTCCTAACCAGTGTTCCGTCTGCCTTTTCAGGTGACGCAAAATAACGAAAACACTGGGCGTAATCTATTGGCTGCATCGCGCCCGACTTGAAATGCAACAAGGCCGGGAAATCTTGCGAAATTTACCCAGCTCGCCACAGCTCACAAGATCTAACAGGATCTTGTGAGACATCGCGATCTGGCTCCCAGCCACAATGGCGGGACCCAAATTTGCATACTTAGCTGCACACTTGAATATGCACTTGCCAGATCTAACCAGCCCCCGGGATGAAATCATCTTTGCCGAGGAGACCCCAGCTGGACACCGCTTAGCACTGGTCTCCACAGATGGGAATCAAGCGGAACAGCACTTTGGGGGTCTCCCAGGCGACCGGCCTCTGGGCAGGGTGGCACCTTGGCACTACTGATGAGGTTGGTGCAGGGGCTCAAGGACCGCCCAACAGGTAAGTTTACGGTTGGGTGGGGGGGGGGGGTAGTCTGGAAGTCACGTTGGGAGATCGAGAGAGATTTCACAATGGTCCCCCGATCTCTTCCTGCACTGATGAGCAGAGACCCTCAGAGCAGGAAATGAAGGTAAGTGCAGCCTCGAGGGTGTTCCCCGCCAAGGCCTGTGAAAATAATGAGTCCCGTTCAATTACGGGGCTCTTTTTTTTGATTAAATCATTAAATATTTTGAAGATGTTCACAGGAGTTATCTTGTTGTCCTGGATATTATTAAGGCATCTGCAGTAAGGAGGAGGGATGATATCTTGGAAGGGTCTTTAATGAGGCTTTGTGGGTAGAATTTATGAATAAAAAGGGGGCAGTCACACTGCTGAGAGTGTCATCTAGACAACCGAATAATCAGCGGGCAATAGAGGAGACGATATGTCGACCACTGAGGTGTGTGAAAACAATAATAATATTAGGGGATTTCAACTTCCCCAACATTAATTGAGACATTGTAAAGGGTTTAGAGGGAGAAGATTTCTTGAAATGTATCAGAAGTTAGCACAGTTGCTTCACAGCGCCAGGGTCCCAGGTTCAACTCCCAGCTTGGGTCACTCTGTCTACATGGGTTTCCTCTGGGTTCACAGTCCAAAGGTGTGCAGCTTCGGTGGATTGGCCATGCTAAATTGCCCTTAGTGTCCAAAAATGTTAGGTGTGGTTACGGGGATAGGGTGGAGGTGTGGGGCTTAAGTAGGGTGCTCTTTCCAAGGACCGGTGCAGACTCAATGGGCCGAATGGCCTCCTTGTGCACTGTAAATTCTATGTTCTATGTATTAAAGAGAGCTTTTTATATTAACGTCTCAAAGTCCAACCAGGGATGGTTCAGTGCTGGCCATAGTTTTGAGGAACGAAGTCGGACAGGTGTTTGAGGTGGCAGTGGGGGAGCATTTTAATGATAGCGACCACAACACTCTACTTTTTAACCATGTCACAAAAAAGCAAAAGATGGTCTGAAAAATATTGTTTTGTATCAGGGAAGGCTAATTTTATTAAATAAGGGTCTTTTCAAAGTAGACTGGGAACAGTTACATCTGGGTAAATCTACAGCTGAACAGTGGGGGGTGTCCAAATGGAATTGGCACGAGTACAGGTCCGAAATGTTCCCTTTAGGGTGAAATGTAGGAGCAGCAAGTGAATCGTAGAATTTACAGTGCAGAAGGAGGCCATTCGGCCCATCGAGTCTGTACCGACCCTGCATAAGCCCACACTTCCACCTCATCCCAGTTACCCCAGCTAACCTTTTTTGGACACGAAGGGCAATTTTGGATGACCAGTCCACCTAACCTCATATTTGGACTGTGGGAGGAAACCGGAGCACCCAAAGGAAACCCACGCAGACACGGGGAGAATGTGCAGACTCTGCACAGACAGTGATCCAAGACAGGAATTGAACCCTGGGACCCTGGAGCTGTGTAGCAACAGTTCTAATCACTGCTATCGTGCTGCCCACACCTCAGAACCCTGGATGTCTGAGAATATTCAAGACTGGACAGGAAGGAAAACGGATGTTTTTAAGAGGTACAAAGGGAGCAAATCTACAGAGGCCCTTGTGGAGTATAAAAAGTGCAGGGGGGGAACTCAAAAAAGCAATTATGAGAGCAAAGACAGGGCAGTATGTGGGTGCAGAATTCAGGCAGAGGGACTGTGAGGTTCTTGAGCAGTTTGATATAGGCAGTGAGGAGGTACTGGAGGTTTTGGCAAGCTTAAAGGAGGACAAGTCTCCAGATCCAGATGAGTTGTATCCCAGGCTATCGTGGGAGGAAATTACAGAGGTTATGACTCTAATTTCTAATTCCTCTCTGGCCACAGGGAAGGTACCAGAGGACTGAAAGATGTGAATGTGGTTCCACTTTTCAAGAGGGTGGCAGGGGTAAACCAGGGAATTGCAGACCAGCGAATCTCACATCGTTGGTAGGGAAACTGTTAGTAAAATTATTTGGAGAAGCAAGGTTTGATCAGGGACAGTGAGCATGGGTTTGTCAGAGGGAGGTTTGCCTCAAATTTAATTTAACTTTTTGAGGATGTGACCAGGTGTGCAGTTGATGTAGTTTAAATGGATTTCAGCAAAGGCTTTGACAAGGTCCAACATGGGGGACTGATAAAGAAGCTAAAGGTATATGGGATCCAAGGTAACCTGGCAAGTTTGATCCAAAATTGGCTTAGTGATAGGAGACAGAGTAGTGGTCGACACTTGTTTGTGTGACTGGAGACTGGTGTCCAATGGTGTACCACAGGAATCAGTGCTTGGGTTGCTGAATGTTTGTTATATATATATATAGATATATGAAGAAAATGTGTGTGTGGGGGTGGTGATAAATAAGTTTGCAGATTAGTTGGATGGTTGACAATGAAGAAGAAGGTCTTGGGTTACAGCAGGATATCAACGGGTTGGTCAGATGGGCAGATCAGTGGCAGATGGAATTTAACTTTGAAAAGTATGAGGTGGCGCACTTTGGAAGGAGTAACATAACAAGGGACTATTTAATGAATAGCAGAATACTAGGAAGGTCAGAGGAACAGAGGGATCTTGGGGTGCTTGTCCACAAACCCCTGAAGACGACAGGGCAGGTTACTGAGGTCATTAAAAAGGCATACAGGGCGTTCTGAATCGTGGCATAGATTATAAGGGTGGGGGAGTTATGTTGGTGCTATACATGACTTTGGTTAGGCCAGAGTTGGAATACTGTGTTCAGTTCTGGTCACCTCATTATAGGAGTGATGTGATTGCACAAGGGATGGTGCAGAGGAGATTCACAAGAATGTTGCCTGGAAGGGAGCATTTTAGTTATGAAGAGAGGCTTGATAAGCTCGGGTTGTTTTCTTTGAAGTAGAGAAGGCTGAGAAGGGACCTGATTGAGATGTATAAGATTATGAGGGCCATGGGGGGGTGGATGGAAAGCAGCTTTGTTGAAAGGTCAATAACAAAAGGGTATAATTTTAAGGTGAAAGGTGAGATTTGGGGAAATATGTTTTCACCCAGAGGGTAGTGGAAATTTGCAATGCGCTGCCTGGGAAGGTAGTTGAGGCAGGAAACTTCACAATCTTTAAAAAGTACTTGGATGAACTTGGCTCCTCCCATTGCAACTGGATCCACGTCTTCCTGACCAGTAGACCACAATCAGTAAGGTTAAACAACAACACGTCCTCCATGATAATCCTTAATACTGGGGCCCCACAAGGCTGCATACTTACCTCCTACTATACTCACTATACCCACATGACTGTGGCAAAATTTGGCTCCAACTCCATCTACAAGTTTGCTAATAACACGACCATAGTAGGTTGGATCTTAAACAATGATGAGTCAGAGTACAGGGGGGAGATAGAGAACCTAGTGGTGTGGTGTAACGACAACAATCTCTCCCTCAACGTCAGCAAAACTATGAAGTTGGTCATTGACTTCAGGAAGCAAAGTATCGTACACATCCCTGTTTGAATCAATGGTGCCGAGGTGGAGATGGTTAACAGCTTCAAATTCCTAGGTGTGCATATCACCAACAATCTGTCCTCGTCCACCCATGTTGATGCGACAACTAAAAAAACACAACAGCGCCTATACTGCCTCAGCAAATTGAGGACTTTCAGCATGTCCACGTTGACTCTTATGTTACAGATGCACCATAGACAGCATCCTATCTAGCTGCATCACAGCCTGGTATGACAACTGCTCGGCCCAAGACCATATGAAACTACAGACAGTCGTGAACACAGCCTAGTCCATCACGAAAACCCGTCTCCCATCCAGTGACTTCATCTACACCTCCCGCTGCCCTGTAAAAGTGGGCAGCATAATCAAAGACTCCTCCCATCCGGGTTATTCTCTTTTCCAACTGCTTCCATCAGGCAGGAGATACAAAAGTCTGAGCACATACACCAACAGATTCAAAAACAGCTTCTTACCCACTGTTACCAGACTCCCGAATGACGCTCTTATGGACCAAACAGATCTCTCCATGCATCTTCTCTACTGAGTAGCACTAAAGTCCGTATGCTTCATCCGATGTCTGTGTATTAACTTTGCGTATTTATCGTATGTCCGATGTTTTTCATGTATGGAACGATCTGTCTGGACTGTGCGCAGAACAATACTTTTCACATGATGATAAATCCAATCCAAATGAGCACTTGAAATGTCATAACATTCAAAGCTATTGGCCACATACTGGGAAGTGGGATTAGTATAGTTTAGAGTAGTTGTTTTGTCTGTGCAAGCTTGATGGGACAAACAACCTCTTCTGTACTGTATGATTCTGTGATCCTATAATATTTATCCCTCAAACAGCCCCACAAATGACAGATCAGCTGGTCATGATCATTTTGCTGTGTGTGAGAGCTTGCTGTTTGCAAATTGTCTGCTACATCTCTGACTTTACAACAGTGACTTCAAAAAGAACTATATTGGCTGTAAATTGCTTTGCAATGTCCAGTATTCACGAAAGGTGCTATATCTTTCACTTTTGTTGTCTTATTATTTATTGTTTCAGAGACCAGAGTTCTACTGACATCCTTCCATTCTACAATAACCTAAAGAAGAAAATGATGTCAGATGAGGAAGATGAGGTAAATAACAATGAGAAAATGAACAGAGATTAATTTTCAAAGGCTGAAATCTGGCAAAGTAGGCTATTTTATGTGTAAAAGAAAATACATTCATTAAGTTTATCTGACTCCATAGTGAGTCAGACATTGGATTACCATTATGTCCAGGCTAGGAGTGCATAGTTTGATCCTCATTCTGTCCCGAGTTAGCTGATCTCATAGAGGACAGTGACTGGGAACCATAATTGACCCCAACATCTCTGGCTTCACAGGGCAAAATTAAATAAGTCAGCATCCCTGTTGCTAATTGCTGCCCAGTCACCCCTCATTATCAAGTGCACGTGCTTACACTTCGACCAAGGATAGGATCTAACACTAATGTGATGCTCCCTGTGATTGAGTTGCCTGTCAGTAATCACTGCCTAGGACCATATTAAGAATGAGCACTTGGATTTTTGTACTGGGAGTGCTCATGGAACTGGACCCAACAAGAATTGATACTTTTGATGGAGAGTTAACCCGCTAATCAGTATCATATTATTGCCGGAATTGTTACACCCTGGGAAAATGAATATATTGCTGGAAGTGCATACAATGGGTGGAATTTAATGGGGTTCTGGTGTGTGGGTTGGGAAGTGGGGGGCGGGGGATGCTGTTGTCTGTGTGGAGTCTCCAACACTGGAATACTCTCAACAGCTCAGAAAGGTGGAGAATGGTCTTCCTGCAAAGCAACCAATTGAGACCTCAAAATGACCAATTAAAAGCCGGTCTAAGGGTCTTTTCCCAGTGCCACTTACGAAGACCGTCCAGTAAAATCTTGGGGCCAGCCATGTGGCTCAGAGTGAGAAATACCTCATCCACCCTCTCCAACCAGTGGCCTCCTTCACCGGGGCCTGGTCCCAGGGCGGTACCCCTGACACAGCTGCAGCCTGGGTGTGGTCCCATCAGTAGCCACTGTTCCTAGTTGCTTTGATAGGATGAAAGAACTGTCTGCTTTCCTGGGATCAAGGCTCTTGAACAGGAGCCCTAATGCCAAGCAATTGATTGCGTGATTGCCACAGAATTGTTTCTGGTCTCCTGGAAACAGCTGAGATGGGGTTGCCCCCAGCTTTCTGGCCTGGCTTTGCCCCCAGCTTTCTGGCATGGCTTTGCCCCAGCTTTCTGGCCTGGCTTGGGGCCACTGCCTCCCTCAACACGATTCAGCCCAATATTAGTTAATATTAAAGACCTTTTACGTCTGCACACGAGTGTGAAATACTGCTCGGCAGATTAACCAGCCATTAATTCCCTGTATTAACAATCAGATTAAATCCCTAATTATTTAGTCGTCAATGTGTATGGACATACAATGTCTTGAAATTTGCAGAAAATATTCTTGAACCTCAAGTAAACCTGTGATGTGATCTAACACCTAACGCTCCACAATCATCCATACCATGTTAATAGTTTTTTCTTTCTATCTGGAATGTTTGTCACATTGTTCTGTCCTATTTTCTGGTTATAAGGATGATGAGGCAGAGAATTCTGATGTTCCAGGAACCTCCACCAAGAATAAGAAGGTAACTTGATCTTATTTCTGTGTAACAGAAGTCTCAGCACAAATGCATGTAGCCTAAAGCAGCTGGTGTAATGCGTTATTATTTACTCTTTTTTTTGAGTGGAGAAGAAAAATTGTATTCTATATTACATATAAAGTACAATAATAAACTGCCTCCCCCATCAGAGAAAAAATGAAATGAATTTTATTTTATTCCATTTTCTTTTCTGTGGCCTGAGGAACTGAACGCTAGGAAGTTCCGAACTATACAGGCATTGTCTCATTCATACTGGCATGTTAGTAACATGGCGAGTTCCTGCTGCATGGAGAAGTATATTCAATGCTAGAGTTCTGACTTTCCTCTGTTGGGTCAG
This sequence comes from Scyliorhinus canicula, assembly GCF_902713615.1. Lineage (NCBI taxonomy): Eukaryota > Metazoa > Chordata > Chondrichthyes > Carcharhiniformes > Scyliorhinidae > Scyliorhinus > Scyliorhinus canicula. The sequence goes on along the minus strand of NC_052151.1, from coordinate 53,953,171 downwards.
GCATGCAAATTAAGTATGCTCTGGGGGTTTCACAGTGGTTAGCAGTCAAGGCGCGAGTGATGGTCGAGTTGCCCTGGATGATCTGCAGGGATGTGTGATGGACTTCTCAGTCTGTGTGTGCCGGGCCCTGGGGTCATAGGGCTGAGAGATTCTTGCTCAGACTAAAGCCAGTTATGGCTGTTGGGCGCTTTTCCCGCAATCGGGAGGGCTACGACCAATCACTCACGACCATCCCCACAATCCATCCGAGGGTTGCAACCCTGAGTTTGAAAAAGCCTGATCTAAAATACCAGTAGATGTTTCAATATACTGTAGTTGATGAAATACTAATTGTCTGCTCAGTGTACACTATTGGCTTGTTAGTGGGTGATATAAGTGGCACATAAGGCGACACGGTAGCACAATGGTTAGCACTGTTGCTTCACAGCACCAGGGACCTGGGTTCGATTCCCGGCTCGGGTCACTGTCTGTGTGGAGTCTGTATATTCTCCCCGTGTTTGCGTGGGTTTCCACTTTGGCAACGCCTGGGCTCAAGTGTTCAGAGACTGAGGTTTAGAATGTGTAGAGACTGGGGTTCGGCTGAGCATCGGGTGAGTGGGTGGTTTTGAAGGGACCTTGACCTCTTCAGGGAATTCCTATTCGAGCTGTGGCTCTGGCGCTTACGCAACTGGAGAATTCCAGCTCCTGGTGCTTGGTGCTTGTGGTCAGCACAGCAGCAGGCAGGTGTGGCAGTTGGTCCCTAGATGGTACAGTATGTTATTCGTGCATTTTAGCTGCAATGCATTTCTGAGAAAAACCTCAATGCCATGAATGTCCTTTTTTTATCTCCAACTTTTCTTGTATTCGCAAGACATTCATTTTTTAATATGGCTAGAGTACTCAAAGTTGACCATTTTGGAAATAACAGGGCGCTCATGCTTCAGCATGTTATGAATAGAATGCATGGACACAGGTTCAATCCTGATATAATCTGTATGATTAACATCTGTTCTTAGCTAGGCTGTCTGGAGTACATGTTGCATGGAAGCTTTTCCACAGAGAATGATGAAAAGAATTAAACATGTGTTTATGAAAGCAAAATACTATCAATGCTGGGAATCTGAAATGAAAACACAAAATGTTTCAAATGCACAGATGGTCGAGCAGTGTCCAGTGAGAGAATAAGGAGTTTGATGAAAGGTTCGCAGACCTGAAATGTTGGCGTGGATTCCACAGGCCACCACTGGCAAGAAAGCAAACATAAAATCGTATACCTTGCCCACTGCCTGCCTATGCTGCCATTTTACAAGTGGCAGGGAGGCATATGGTGTGCTGCTCGCCTGATTAATGCCCACTTGTAGGCCTTATCCCACTGTCACCCATCTTCAATGGTGATGGGAGATGTCTCTACCTGGGTTTGACATTAAGGGCTGCTGTCCATTTGTGAGGTCTTTCTCCATTTTGGTCCCAGATGCCAATCATAGGTTCCCCCTCCCAAACTATCCAAAATAGCTGCCTCCCCCCGCCACCCCCTTGCTAGGACCTGCCAGCCAAGCCCCAGCCAGATCCCAGGCTCGCCCGAAGGTCTAGTCCATCACTGAGTGCCTTCTTGATGTCCTCACTGAAGCACCAACAGTAGTCACTGTACTTGGAGGAACTGCCAGTACTGTAGAGCTGCCGGCCTCTAATTGGGTAGCAGCTCTGTGAAGCTGGACTTCCTCCCAAAGAGGGGTGGAAATCTTGCTTCATATCAATTAAAAGACTGTCAGCTGGAGAATTAAAGGAGGGGGGGGGCGGAGGGGCGTGCAGTTCGAACGGCTGTAGTTTGCACCTGACATTTAAGTTGGGGTGTAGGGAGCCCGCCTACAGCATCTAATCCAACCCATTAATTCTGGGTCACTGTCTGTACTGAGTACACCTCTGCAAATATGCTACCTGACCTGCTGAATGATTCCAGCATTTTATATTGTTTTTATTGTGATATATGTACATGTTGTAGGCATAAACATTGAATTCTTGTGTTTTGGGGAATTGCAGGAAAACCAGCCAAGGAGGAAACCGCGTAATCGTGTTCAGCCACCTGACATTAACGCCTGGAAGGTGCGCTGCAGAGAGCTGCTGCATCTAATCTTTCAGTGTGAAGACTCGGAGCCTTTCCGTCGGCCTGTGGATTTATTTCAGTATCCAGTATGTAAATACCTGCTTTAACTTACTTGGTTATGTGCTGTCTACATCATCGTTTTTTTAAAAATTAAATCAAGGAATTTTAGTCAAGTGCTTTAAAATATATATATATGAAAGGGAAATTTTGAAAACTCTGCCCGCAGGACCCTTGCAATTCGCAGGTTGTAGAATTGGGTATGGAGATCATGGGTGGGATTCTGCGTTGCCCGACGCCGATATCGTAATCGGCGAGCGAGCGGAGAATCCGTGTTTACGACTGAATCAGGGGCGGCACTCGTTTTCGGATGCCCACTCCAAAATGGCGTCATTGAGGAGTACGCCGCACGCCGTTGAGTCAGCCTCAGGACATTACCTGAAGGCCCTCCCCTGACGCTCCACCCCCGATGGGCTGAGTTCCCAACGGCGTGGGACACGTGTGCTCTCAGTATTCGTGAACCCGGCGTAGCGGCTGCCGACTGTGTCCAGTGCCGCCGCAGGCCGGCGGGGGGGGGGCGTCTTCAGCGAGGGCTGGGGGTACTGGTGGGATGGGCGAGGGGGTGTCCACTATCTGGCAGGCTGGGTCCGTGTACGGCCGTCGCCATGTTGTACGGCGCGACCGCTGCAAGTCGTCGCCATGTGCATGCACGGCCACGTACCTGGCAATTCTCCAGGCGTTTATATTGGGAAGACCGTGCGTTTTACGTGGTGCAGCTGCTAGCCCCTCACCGATCAGAGCGTCGGTGCAGGGGCCTCGCCAATTCTTTTATCGTAAAACCAGACACTTCCTCCGGACATAACCTCAAAATCAGAGAATCCAGCCTCGTGTCCCAGCTTTGCTGTGTAGCATTTTCAAGATTTTGATGCTGATCCGCATGATCTCACTTCACTTCTGATTCCTTTGAAAATAAACCACATCACAAATTTCAGACACATCGGTATATCCTTCCCCCACAATGCAGCCTACCTACATAAAATACTCTTTAGTTGGTCCGGGATTGTAAGAGTTTTCACTGAAAGACCGTAGGAGTTTCAGTGCTGTTTGGAAAACTCCAAGCTTGGATGAGGGTGAGGGGTTGTCGGACTCAGGATTCGTCTAGCTTGCAGGAAGGTTCTGAACAGAGAGCTGGACCGTCGTGCAGGTTGAACCTGGAAGTGGAAAAGGGTGACAGTGGATTCCGAGAGCAACAAGGAGGCAGTCCTCCAAAGCCACATTGTTTCACCTTCACCGCAGGGTTGTTATTTTATTTCACCTGAACTTCCACTGGTAAATTACTGCGTGTTGCTGTATTTGCTTTTCTTTTAGCTGGACTACCTTTCCTTGCAACCATCTTGCTTTAAGTTGCAATTGGCTGGAAGAGCAGGTCAAAAGCTGGTAATTCTGCAGTGAGTAACTCACCTCCTGGCTCCTCAAAGTCTTTTCATCATCTACAAGGCACAAGTCAGGAGCGTGAAGCAATACTGTCCACTTGCCTAGATGAGTGCAGCTCAATGGTGACCATAGGCGATTCCTAATTCCTTTTTCTTTTTTTCCTTTTTTTTCCCACCTTGGTAGGGTTTATTTAGGGGGTGGTGGGAGGATGGGATCGTTATTGTTGATAAGGGGATTGACATTGTATTCATTACCGTTTACTGTTTGTTGTTGGGGTGTAAATTCTGAAGAAAATGTGAAAATGGAGAATAAAAATATTTACTTAAAAAAACACTGCAATGAAGTTACTGTGAAAATGCCCTAGTCGCCACATTTTAATTTCATTTCATTCACATTGCGGCGCCTGTTCAGGTCCACAGAGGGAGAATTCAGAATGTCGAAATTACCTCACAGCACGTCTTTTGGGACTTGTGGGTGGAAACCGGAGCACCCGGAGGAAACCCAAGCAGACAGGGGCGCACGTGCAAACTCCGCACAGACAGTGACCCAAGCCAGGAACCAAACCTGGGACTCTGGCTCTGTGAAGCAACAGTGTGAACCACATTCAAGAAACTGAACACCTTCCAGGACAAAGTAGTCTGCCGAATTGGCACAGTATCCATCACCTGAATCATAGAATCCCTATAGTGTAGAAGGAGGCCATTCGGCCCAGCGAGTCTACACTGGCCCTCTGAAAGTACTCGCTACCTAGGCCCAATCACCTGCTCCATCCCCGTAAGCCCACATAACCTTTGGACACTAAGGGGCAATTTAGCATAGCCAATCCACCTAACCTGCACATCTTTGGACTGTGGGAAGAAACCGAAGCACCAGGAGGAAACCCCCAGCAGACACGTGGAAAATGTGCAAACTCGACACGGACATTCACCTGAGGTCAGAATCGAGCCCGGGTCCCTGGCGTTGTGAGGCAGCAGTGCTAGCCGCCGTGCAGCCCCACCTAAAACATTCACTCCCTGCAGAATTGACGCACATGGCAACAGTATGCCTTACCTCGAAGATACATTGCAGCAACACATCAAAATTTCTTCATTGGCACCTCTGAAACCCACAACCCCTACGAGCAAGAACAGCAAGCACATCAATACATCACTTGGAAGTTCCCTTCCGTGGCATGCTGGCTTGGAAATATGTCAAGGCTCCTTCATCGTCATTGGGATATGAACAAGACGTCCGTACCTAACAGTCGTTAAAGAATGCAGCTCATCATCACCTTCTGAAGAAAAGTTACGAATGGACATTAAATACTGGCCTTGCCAGCAACATCCATATTCCTTGACCCAGAAATCCAAGGTTTATGGCAATCTGTAAGTGTCAGTTTTGCGAAACCCAGAAATTTGCAAGATTATGAGTAATCAATTAGGTATAGTTAAAATATTACATCAGTTGCTAAACTGTAAACCCAAATATAAGTGGCGGGATTCTCCAATAATGGGGCTATGTCCCCACTCCAGCGTCAAAATGTGAGCGTTTCACTCTGGACTTTCTTCACCACCCTGAAGGGGGCTAGCAGGACCCCGGAATACTCCACGCAGCTCTGCCTGCCGATATGGGGCCCTGCGCGTCCAGTCAGGAGTCCGCGCATGCGCACGGCAGTGGCCTTTGGCGGCTCACAATGCAGAGTGGCCCCAAAAATATAGCCCCCCCCACCGAGATTGCGCGCGCCTGTGGATTGGTGCCCCTGATTGTTAACCTGACCGTTCCTGACAGGCAAACCGTGGTTCGAACCATTCAGTCGGGAACTCGGCCAGTTGTCGTCTGTGAATCATGGGAGGGCCTCTGTCAATGGCCCCCCTACCTGTGCCGCGTAGACCACGTGCGTGCGTGCAATTCGCGGCGATTCTACGGGGACTGGAGAATCGCGGGAGCAACGTCGCACCGGTTTTCAGCGTCAGTGCCCATTCTCTGCCCCGCGCCAATCGCGATTTCAGCGCGGAAGCTCAGAGAATTCCGCCCCAGTTCTTTGATTACTTGAAGCAAGTTAAACCTAAAATCTGTTGGGACACCAGCGTTGCTCATTGTCGAATGTTTGTTGCGTTTGTTGAAGTTTAAAATGTTAGCAAACTTTTTTTTCCAATTAGGGGCAATTTAGCGTGGCCAATCCACCTACCTTGCACTTTTTTGGGTTGTAGGGGTAAAAGCCATGCAAACACAGGAAGAATGTGAAAATTCCACACAGTGACCCAGAGCCACTGTGAAAGAAAAATTTTATGTGAAATGTGGCTTTGTAAGAACTTATAATTGATCTAGGGAACTGTAGAAAGTCAAACAACCGTGTCTATGTGGTCATTCTTGGGTTTGTTGAATAAGGCTTTGTGGTTGAAAAAAAATGCCTACCCAAAAGTGAATTGCAGTTATAAACTCTGAACAAGTCATAGGACCTGATCAAGGAATTCAGATAAAAAGATATAAAATTACTAACAATAAACAATTCAGTACTCAACACCAACAACTGCCAATCTCCAGGCGCAATTCTGCAACTCATCCGCTTCATTCTGGATCACAACGGCTTCACCGTCGACAACAAGTTCTTCATCCAGACCCACGGAACAGCCATGTGGACCAAATTCGCACCTCAATAAGCCAACATCTTCATGCACAAGTTTGAACAAGACCTCCTCACCACACAGGACCTTCAACCGACGTTATACACCAGATACATCGATGACATTTTTTTCCTTTGGACCCACAGCGAAGAATCACTGAAACGACTACACGATGAGATCAATAAGTTCCATCCCACCATCAGACTCGCCATGGATTACTCTCCAAAATCAGTTGCATTCTTGGACACACTCGTCTACATCAAGGTTGGCCACCTCAGCACTTTGCTTTACCGCAAGCCGACGGATAACCTCGCGATGCTCCACTTCTCCAGCTTCCACCCTAAACACATTAAAGAAGCCATCACCTATAGACAAGCCCTCTGTATACACAGGATCTGCTCAGACGAGGAGGAGCGCAACAGATATCTACAGACGCTGAATGATGCCCTCGTACGACCAGGATATGGCGCTCGACTCATCGATCGACAGTTCCAACGCGTCACAGCAAAAAACCGTACCGGCCTCCTTAAAAGACAAACACGGGACACAACCGACCAGAGTACCCTTCGTCATCCAGTACTTACCCGGAGTGGAGAAACTACGACGTCTTCTTCGCAGCCTTCAGCACGTCATTGATTAAGATAATCTTGCCAAGGTCATCCCCACACCCCCACTACTTGCCTTCAAACAACCGCGCAGCCTCAAACAAACCATTGTTTGCAGCAAACTACCCAGCCTTCAGAACAGTGACCACGACACCACACAACCCTGCCATGGCAATCTCTGCAAGACATGCCAAATTATCGGCATGGATACCACCATTACACGTGAGAACACCACCCACCAGGTACTCGGTACATTCTTGTGCAACTTGGCCAACGTTGTTTACCTTTTACGCTGCAGGAAAGGATGTCCCGAAGCGTGGTACATTGGCGAGACCATGCAGACGCTGCAACAATGAATGAACAGACATCACGCGACAATCACCAGGCAGGAATGTTCCAGTCGGGGAACACTTCAGCAGTCAAGGGCATTCAGCGTCTGATCTCCGGGTGAGCGTTCTCCAAGGCGGCCTTCAGGACGCGTGACAAATCAGAATCGCCGAGCAGAAACTTATAGCCAAGTTCCGCACACATGAGTGCGGCCTCAACCGGGACCTGGGATTCATGTCTCATTACGTTCACCCCCACCGTCTGGCCTGGGCTTGCGAAATCCTACCAACTGTTCTGACTTGAGATAATTCACACCTCTTTAACCTGGGGCTACCCCTATCTCTGGATCTGTAAAGATTTAATTACCTGCAAATGCTCGCATTCTAAGCATTGTCTGGCATCTTTGAATTTGTCTATATATATGTTTCTGGAACATACCTCTTCATTCACCTGAGGAAGGAGCAGTGCTCCAAAAGCTAGTGTTGGAAACAAACATGTTGGACTTTAACCTGGTGTCGTAAGACTTCTTACTGTGCTCACCCCAGTCCAACGCTGGCATCTCCACATCATAACAATAATGTGCAATAGGATTTTCATCTAAAAGAAAAGGCTACTGGCGAAGCTGTATAAGGTTCTGATGAGACTCTATTTGGAGTATTATAAGCAGTTTTGGGCCTCCTTTCTAAGGAAGGATGTGCTGGCCTTGGAAAGGGTCCACAGGAGGTTCACAAGAATAGATCCAGAATGAAGAGCTTGTCGTATGAGGAGCTGTTGAGGACCCTGGGCCTGTACTCTAAGGAGTTTAGAAGGATGAGGGAGGATCTTATTGAAACTTACAGAATGCTGAGAGGCCTAGATAGAGAGGACATGGAGAGGATGTTTCCACTTGTAGGACAAACTAGAACCAGAGGACATAATCTCAGACTAAAGAAACGATCCTTTAAAACAGAGATGAGAAGGAATTGCTTCAGCCAGGGGGTGGTGAATATGTGGAACTCATTGCCCCAGAAGGCTGTGGAGGCCAAATCACTGAGTGCCTGCAAGACAGATAGATAAATTCTTCATTAATAAGGGCATCAGTGGTTATGGGGAGAAGGCAGGAGAAAGGGGATGAGAAACATATCAGCCATGATTGAATGGTGGAGCAGACTCAATGGTCCGAATACTCCTCTGTCTTATAGTCTTATGATAAAATAAGTTACCATCTCACCCAAAGCACTAATTTCTCTCTTTATCTGCAGATGATGACTGATCTGTACCTTTCTAGTATTGTCTATTTTTATTTCTGATTTCCAGCGTTTGTACTTTTTCTTATTATCCTAAAAAAAGTCAGTGCTGTCTGTAGCAAGAAATACTTGCTGCACTAAATTAAGGATAGAAAAGCAAAACATGTTGAAAATCTGAAATAAAATCAAAAATAGCTGGAAATGCTCAGCAGGTCAGGCAGCATCTGTGGAGAGAAACAGAGTTAACACTTCAGGTCAATTGACTTTGAAGGAAGGAAAGAACTTGCATTTAGAGAGTGTGTTTAATGATTTGAGAATTTGCCAAAGTGTTTCACAGCCAAGTAAGTAACTTTTTTGGAATATAATCTTGTTAAAATGTATCTAAGCGAACTTCCGGTGGCGGCAATGAAGGAGTAAGTCGCACATTTGGTGGCTCCCGCTCGGGTCGGACTTTTGGACCTTTCCCCCCGATTTTCTACCGGACTTGAACTGTAAAACTGAAGATAGAGGCAATTGTGCACTGAATTCCCACATCGGTGCATGGAGAGAAGGACTAGAGGTGCTCGTAAAGGCAGAAACAGAAAGACAGAGAAGGCTTGGGCTGAAGCTGCAGTGGGAGACAGCATGGCGGAGGACCGGACCTCTGGCTTGCCGACCCAGCGGTCAACGGAGCAGCTGATGCTTTGCTAAGCCGAAACGGGACTGCTTGGACCCGATAAAAGAGTCGATTGAGCGGTTGGAGCATAGATTGGACGCCCAAGATCGGGCGATCCAGAAGGGAGAGAAGGCTCTGGCTGAGCAGGAGGAACATCAAATTGCGGTGGAGTTAGAGGTGGGGATGCTGAGAGACCGACAGAAGAAGCTCCTGGAGAAGGTGGAGGACCGAGAGAATAGGTCCCGCTGGCAGAACGTGAGAATCATTGGGCTCCCGGAGGGGTCCCTTTGAGATGGGCAGGGCTCACAGAGCACTCGCAAGGAAGCTGCGAACGGGAGAGACCCCCCCCCCACCCCGAGGGCAATGGTGGTGAGATTCCACGGGTACTTGAATAAGGAGTGCATTCTACAGTGGGCAAAGCAGACACGGAGCTGTAAGTGGAGCAATGGTATCCTGTGGGTCTACCAAGACCTGGGTGTGGAGGTGGCCAGGAGAAGATCAGATTAGATCGATCCTTTTTAAGAAAAAGGTGAAGTACGGACTGTTGTATCCGGCCCGTCTCTGGGTCACGAACGAGGAACAGCATCTTTATTTCAAGTCGCCTGAGGACACGCTGGACTTTATGAAAAGGAAAGGACTGTTGGTGGACTGAGAACTTTTGAACTTTGCTTCAGCGTTCATGGGTTTCTTTTTTTCTTTTGGTTTCTCTGTTCTTTTAAACAAAAAGGTTTCTTTTTTTTTGTTTTGTGGAAGCTGTTTGTAATGCCCTTTGCATTGATTTGGGACCAGCGGTAGAGCTGACTGAGTTAAGATTTTCATTTGTACTGCTGGGGGATGGAGGTGTGTTTGTTTAGATTTTGGTGTTTTTCTGTCGGGCAATTGTGTGGGGATTGTTTGATGTTGGAGTATGTTTGCATGAGCAGGGGTGGGGGGGGGGGGGGAATAATAGGTGAGAGACTATCCAGCGGCAGGGATGGGGGCCACCAAGCTAGCTGGGCAGGCTAGCTCACGAAAGCGCAGTGGGGGGTGTGCATATGTTCGGTTTGTCAAAGGGGTTGGGTTACAGAGTGTTGTTACGAGGGGGGGGGGGGGGGAATGTTCTGCTGACGAGGGCGGACTTGGGCCAAGGGACAGAGAGGAGGTTTGGGGCGGAGGTCTGGGGGCGGGCCGGTGGAGGCGTGGAGATGGGCTCGAGGTGGGCACAAAAAAGGGGATGGCTGATCGGCGAAAGGGGGGGGGCAATGAGCCCCCAACTAGGCTGATCACCTGGAATATTTGCGGGTTAAATGGGCCGGTCAAGAGGGCACGTGTGTTCGTGCATCTTAGGGGACTGAAGGTGGACGTGGTAATGTTGCAGGCGATGCACCTTCGAGTAACTGACCAGATTAGATTGAGGAAAGGCTGGGTCAGTCAGATACTTCACTCGGGACTGGACTCAAAGACTTGAGGGGTCGCGATCCTGATCAATAAGCGGGTGGTGTTTGAGGCGGGTAGAATAGTTGTGGAGGGAGGCCGGTACATTATGGTCAGTGGGAAACTGGAGGGGGTGCAGGTGGTATTAGTAAATGTGTATGCGCCAAATTGGGATGATGGGGAGTTTGTAAAGAAGTTGCTGGGGAAGATACCGGACCTGGACTCGCACAGATTGGTCATGGGAGGGGACTTCAACACAGTTATTGACCTTGGCCTGGACCGGTCAAGCTTGTAAACGGGCAGGGTGCCAGCAAAGGAACTAAAAGGGTTCATGGAGCAGATGGGGGCATGCTGGATCCATGGAGATTTGGGCAGCTGAGGGTGAAGGAGTTCTCCTTCTCATCACACGTGCACAAAGTGTACTCCCGGATCGATTTCTTCATATTGAGCAGGGCCTTACTGGCAGGGGTAGTGGACATGGGGTACTCAGCGATCACAATCTCAGACCATGCTCCGCACTGGGTTGACCTGCAGGTTAGTAAAGACAGTAACTAGCGCCCGCACTGAAGGTTAGATGTGGGACTTTTGGCTGACGAAGGGGTGTGCGAACGGCTGAGGAAATGTATTCAGAACTACCTGCAGGTCAACGACACGGGAGAAATTTCAGCAGCGTGGGCTGGGAAGCACTGAAGGCGGTGGTCAGAGGGGAGCTGATCTCGATACGGGCCGTTAGGGAGATGGTAGACAGGACAGAGACGGACCGACTGATAAAGGAGATACTACAGGTCGATAGGAGATATGCAGAGACCCCAGAGGCAGGGCTTTTAAGGGAACGGCGGAGGCTATAGGTGGAGTTCGGCTTGTTAACCACAGGTAGGATGGTAGAGCAGCTGAGAAAGGCGAGGGGGGTGATTTATGAGTATGGAGAGAAGGCCAGCAGAATGCTTGCACAGCAGCTGAGAAAGAGGGAAGCAGCCAGGGAGAGTAAATTACGGAGATTGGAACCTGGTTGGAGATTCAGCAGGGGTGAATAAGGTGTTTAGGGATTTCTACAGTAGGCTGTATAGATTGGAACCCCCTACAGGGCCGGAGGGGATGAGGTACTTCTTGGGGGGCTGAATTTCCCAAAGGTGGACAGGGAGCTGGTAGAAGGGCTGGGGGCCCCGATCGAGTTGGAAGAGATAGTGGAGGGTCTGAAGGCCATGCAGGTGGGCAAAGCCCCGGGGCCGGACGGGTACCCAGTGAAGTTTTATAAAAGGTTCTCTGGGACATTGGGGCCAGGCTTGATGAGGATGTTCAATGAGGCAAGGAAAAGAGGGCGCTGCCCCCGACGATGTCACAGGCCACGATTTTGCTGATTCTGAAGCGGGACAAGAACCCGGAGCAGTGTGGGTCCTACAGGCAGATATCCCTGTTGAATGTCGACGCCTAACTGCTGGCCAAAATTTTGTCCTCCAGGATTGAGGATTGTGTTCCGGACTTTATTGGGGAGGACCAGTTGGGGTTTGTTAAGGGTAGGTAGATGGTGGCCAATGTAAGACAGCTGTTAAATGTGATCATGATGCCCCCGGAAGGTAGGGGTAGTGATCGCAATGGATGCAGAAAAGGCTTTTGATTGGGTAGAAGAGGATTATCTGTGGGCGGTAGTGGGACGGTTCAGATTTGGGAGGGACTTTATTGACTGGGTCAGGTTGCTGTATCAAGTGTTGCTCCTGTTGCAAGTGTACGGATGAATAGGACAACATCGGACTATTTTAGACTGCACCGGGGGACGAGACAGGGATTTCCCCCCTCTCCCCACTGTTGTTCGCGCTAGCTATAGAGCCGTTGGCAATTGCCCTGAGAGCCTCAAGGGGTTGGTCCGGGGGGTAGTGGAGCACAGAGTCTCGCTGTATGCAGACGACCTGCTTCTGTATGTATCGGACCCGTGAGAGCGGATGGAAGAAATCATGAGGCTTCTAGGGGAATTTGCCCTGTTTGCGGGGTACAAGCTAAATATGGGGGAAAAGTGAGATGTTTGCGATCCAGGCGAAGGGATAGGAGAGGCGATTGGGGGAGCTGCTGTTTAGATTAGTAGGGGGAAGCGTTAGGTACCTAGGCATTCAAGTGGTGTGGGAATGGGACCGGCTGCATAATTCAAATCTGGCCCAGCTAGTAGACCAAATGAAGGACAGCTTTTGGAGATGGGACGTGCTCCCGTTGTCATTAGCTGGGAGGGTGCAGACTGTGAAGATGACGGTCCACCCGCGATTCCTGTTCGTGTTTCAATGTCTCCCCATCTTTATTCTGTGGTCCTTTTTTAAACAGGTCAACAAAGTGATCTCTGACTTTGTTTGGGCGGGCATGACCCCTCAAGTCAGGAAGGTAATGCTTGAGCGGAGTCGGGGAGAGGGCGGGCTGGCGCTGCCAAATTTTAGTAACTATTACTGGGCGGCGAATACAGCCATGATCAGGAAGTGGGTGATGGGGGAGGGGTCGGCATGGGAGAGTAAGGAAGCGGCTTCATGCAAGGGCACCAGTTTGGGGGCGTTGGTAACTGTGCCTCTGCCGTTCCCGCCGGCACGGTACTCCACCAGCCCCGTGGTGGTTTGCGGCCCTGAGAGTCTGGGGGTAATGGTGGACACATGTGGGAACAGAGGGAGCATCGGTCTGGTCCGCAATCTGTAATAATCACCAGTTTGCCCCGGGAAGTATGGATGGGGGTTCCGGATATGGCGGAGAGCAGGGATTGAGAGGATGGGGGATATGTTTATAGAGGGGAGCTTTCCGAGTACGAGGGCGCTGGAGGAGAAGTTTGGGTTGGCATGGGGAAACAAATTCAGGTATCTGCAGGTGCGGGACTTCCTACGTAAACAGGTGTCAACCTTCCCGCTCCTACCGCTTAGGGGGATTCAGGACAGGATAGTTTCCAGAGGATGGGTAGGAGAAGGGAGTGTCTCGGACATTTACAAGGAGCTTATGGGGTCGGAGGAGACGCAGACCGAGGAGCTGAAGCGCAAGTGGGAGGGGGAGCTGGGAGGAGAGATAGAGGATGGTCTATGGGCAGACGCGTTGAGTAGAGTCAACACGTCTGCAACATGTGCCAGGCTCAACCTGATACAATTCAAGGTCGTTCATCGGGCTCACATGACAGTGGCCCGGATGAGCAGATTTTTTTGTTGTGGAAGACAGGTGTGCAAAATGTGCAGGAGGACCAGCGAACCATGTCCACATGTTCTGGGCATGTCCGAAGCTTAGGGGATTTTGGCGGAGGTTTGCAGATGTCATGTCCACGGTGTTAAAAACAAGGGTGGCGCTGAGTCCACAGGTGGTGATTTTTGGGGTGTCTGAAGACCCGGGTATCCAGGAGGAGAAAGAGGCAGACATTCTGGCCTTTGCTTCCCTGGTAGCCCGGAGACGGATACTATTAGCTTGGAGGGACTCAAAGCCCCCGAAGCTGGAGACCTGGCTATCAGACATGGCCAGCTTTCTCTGTTTGGAGAAAATCAAGTTCGCCTTGAGAGGGTCACTGTTAGGGTTCGCCCGGAGGTGGCAACCGTTGTCAACTTCTTCGTGGAAAATTAATTGTCAGCAGAAGGGTGGGGGGGGGGGGGGGGTAGTTTAGCTTTGAACAGGGGGTTAACAAAGGTGGGACCTGTAAGTGAGGGAGACGGCTTTCACACTATGTTTATAGTTTCATGTACATTGTTTATCGTGTTGTTGTTATAACACCAAAAAATACCTCAATAAAATGTTTATTTTAAAAAATGTAACTAAGTACAATATGCAATTTAGATGCCACAACGTCCCACAAAGAACTATGGAGTAATTGACCAACTAATCCTTTTTTGGCATATTGTTTAAGACTTAACATTGGACAATACACTTGAAGAACTTTCCTGTTCTTTGAATAGCGCGCCCCAAAGATTCTCCATTTATGAAGGAGTTGCAATATTGTCAATGATGTGATGCAAAATAATGTAGTTTGTCATGCCTCCTGGTGAAGCCTCACCTGAGAAATGTCACCCTTCGTCTGGGAAACATTTAAACAAGACTGCTTATTTGACAAATTTCTTAAATCTTGTACACTGTAATGTATTCACAGAATTATTACGGTGCAGAAGGAGGCCAGTTGACCCATTGTGTTGGCACTGGCTCTCCAAATGCGCATCATGACCGAGTGCCATTCCGCTGCCTTTTCCCCGTAACCCTGCACATTGTTTTAATCAAGTAATTATCTAATTCCCTCTTGGATGCCTTTATTGAACCTGCCTGCACCACACCTCCAGGCAGTGCATTCCTAACCTGAACCACTTGTGCGAAAAAGTTTTTTCCCACATCACATTTGTGTCTTTTGCAAATCACTTTTTAATCTGTGCCCTCTGGTTCTTGATTCTTTCACAAGTGGGAACAGATTCTCCCGATCTACCCTGTCCAGCCCCCTCATGATTTTGAACACTTCTATCAAATCTCTTCTTTTCCTTCCTCTTTCCAAGGGGAACAGTCCCAATCTATCTTCAGAACGTAAGTTTCTCATCCCTAAACCCATTCTTACAAACTGTATTGTTGAGCTTATCACAATAAAATTACTTGTGTGTTATTTGGACACTTAAATAGACATTCATATTGTATTCGACCATTCTTACAATTTTACTTGCTGAGTATTTCCAACATTTCCTGTTTATGTTAAGGATATTTATTTGTACTTTTTGTTTTACACACAACTTCACCAGTACTATTGTGATACATAGACCAACACCAGAAATTACTTTGGCAGAAGTCTAGAAAGTAATTTACAGCACTTGTGGTCATTCGACCCATTGTGTCTTTAGAACAGTACAGCACAGAACAGGCCCTTCGGCCCTCAATGTTGTGCCGAGCAATGATCACCCTACTCAAACTCACGTATCCACCCTATACCCGTAACCCAACAACTCCCCCTTAACCTTACTTTTTAGGACACTACGGGCAATTTAGCATGGCCAATCCACCTAACCCGCACATCTTTGGACTGTGGGAGGAAACCGGAGCACCCGGAGGAAACCCACGCACACACGGGGAGGACGTGCAGACTCCGCACAGACAGTGACCCAGCCGGGAACCGAACCTGGGACCCTGGAGCTGTGAAGCATTGATGCTAACCACCATGCTACCATGTCTGTGCTGGCTTTCCGTGGAGTAATTCATTCAGTCCATTTTATTGCTTGACCCCTGGAGCCGTGCAAATGTAATTACTCCAATTTCATTTTATGTTTTCATTAAACTTAGCCAATCGCTTAGGAGATAGGTGAGGAAATTCCTGGGACATGTTTCATCATGGGAAAGCATTCATGCTAACTGATTATGTCACTTGCACGTTCTTGATCTTTGCCTTAATTTCTTAAATTGGTGGTCTTATTTTTGTAAACATTCTGTTCATTCTAGGATTATAGAGACATCGTTGACACCCCAATGGATTTTGGAACCGTTCAAGAGACACTGGAAGCTGGAAATTATGAGACGCCAATGGAAGTGCGTAAAGATGTGCGCCTTGTTTTTAGCAACTCCAAGTCTTACACTCCCAGCAAAAAGTCAAGGGTAAGCTGACAGTTAAAATGACGTATGATCTATTCAAAATAAGTAAGAAAGTCAGAGCATGATGTTGGTTTTGATTTTTGCGATTGACATTTTAGAAACGAGTACATCCTGTTTGTTGGCCATTCATCTGTGGACAAAGTAGGAAGTAGATTTACTTTTCATGACTTGTCCATCCAAAAATCTGGATATTTACATAGCCCTTTTAGAAATATTACAGGGCTAGAATTCTCATTCTCTCGCTCTTCCTCCTCCTCCCCCCCCCCCCACTTCGCTCTGAAGGTATCTAGATGGGTTTGAATCTCTCGCACCCGTTATGTGCAAAAAGCAAGGAATTAGCATTAAAAAGAGCTTCCATGCCTAGCGAAATAGCCAAATGACTCTCACCTGTTTTCCTTCTCCTTGTGTAACCGGCTGGAAGTAACATTCCAAATCAACCAGCCGCTTGATATCTGCAAAACATCTCCGAGCTTCTTGAAACAAAATTAGTGATCATTCTCAGTAGGGATGTACACATTGCTACAAAATAACTACTGCTACGAAGGAACTCTTGAGAATTGAAATTTATTGTCTTTTAAAGAATTGCTCATTGACTATAAAGTTTTAGATTGTGACATCCGCTCACAGGTGACATTGCATTGAACTGTAAGGAAAGAAGTTGCATTTAGAGTGCTTTTAATGACTCGAGGATTTGTCGAAGTGCTTTCATAGCCAATTAAAAAACTTGATTTTTGGAATGCAACCTTGTTATAATGTAACCAAGCACAATTGATCGTTTACGTGCCACAACATCCCACAAAGAACAATGGAATAATTGGCCAGTTCAATTTTTTTCACTTATTCGTTGAGACTTAAATATTGGGCATGCTATGGAGAACTTCCCCATTCTTTCAATCGTACTAAAAAAAATCTGTTTCTGAAGGAGTTTCAGAATTCAGCAGATTGCATTACTTATTGATGATGTAATGTAAAATAATGCCCAGTGTGCCATGGCTCCAAAGTCATCGAGCCTCACCAGGGAAATATCACCCCTCATTTGGGAAACACTGTTGTAACAAAACAGCCTATTTAACAAAGTTCTAAAGTAATCTAATATTCTAGCATGTAACGGTCACCTTATTTACGATGAAATGCCGCCGTGTTATTTGGACCCTTAAAAAAGCATTCATTCTCACCAGATCTACAGTATGAGTTTACGACTGTCGGCAATGTTTGAAGAACACATGAGCTCCATCATATCTGATTATAAGGCAGCAGTTCGATTCTACTCGAGAAAGAAGGCTTCCATCCAACGGCGCAAGCGGAGAAGAAGTAGCTCCCCCTCTAGCAGTGCTGCATCAAGGTATGTTAATTCAGGGCACATTGAAGTGGTTTTATTTTGAGAATGGAGATCTAATATTATTTTGTTTTCTGCGTGAAACAAACTGAATATTAAAACCTCACAAAATCACCAAAAAAGACAGATTGAACAAAGCCGTGTAACAACAAACTGATGATTTGTTAATCTAGTCTTGTCTCAAAGTATTAAACTGTTCCTGCTAATGCACATTTCAGCCTATTTAGTGAAGCTTTCAAGGTATTTAAATTGTTTTCACATGTTGAACAGGATTTTGTCAATGCTGCCCGTGTAAAATAATGGTGATTGTTTAAAGCCCTATAGAATGCAAAAATGTTCACTATGGCACAGAATATAGTTATGTGTTTCATTATGAGGTTATATAGATTCTGGGGTTTAGATGTTTCAGTAAGATTAGGGAAGGTGATAAAAGAGGAGGAGGAGTAGCGTAGTGTTAATCAAGGATAGTATAATGGCTGCAGAAAGGGGAATGGGACGTTTCGGCGTGGCCCATTTGGCGTAGCCGATTCGACGGAGGAATTTTTCGGCGGAGAGACGTTTTGCCGTCAAATGAACTAATAGTCTTGTTCCATTGGTTTGAGGATACTTATATTGGACGACTGAATAGGCGTCGAAATGCAAGGATGACCCCTCTCTTCGCTCCCGAGGTATGGAACCTTTATGAGCGAACTCTAAATAATGAAGATCGCACCAACAATCACGCCGAAGCTGCCAATCGACGTTTGCAATATGAGCTAGGAATGCATCATCCTTCAATCTGGAAATTTAATGATGCCTTACGGAAAGTTCAGAAAGGACGTGATGCATTTCTCGAAAAGTTGACAGCTGGATATCCGCCCCCCAAAAAGCTAAAAAAATATAGAGATGCTGATGAACGGATCAAAAAAGTCATATTGGAAGTTGAATCATTAGATCCTATTGAATTCCTGAGGGGTATTAAAATAGAACATAGAACACTACAGCGCAGTACGGGCCCTTCGGCCCTCGATGTTGCGCCGACCTGTGAAACCATCTGAAGCCTATCTGACCTACACTATTCCATTTTCATCCATATGTCTATCCAGTGACCACTTAAATGCCCTTAAAGTTGGCGAGTCTACTACTGTTGCAGGCAGGGCGTTCCACACCCCTACTACTCTCTGAGTAAAGAAACTGCCTCTGACATCTGTCCTATATCTACCACCCCTCAATTTAAAGCTATGTTCCCTCGTGTTGGTCATCACCATCCGAGGAAAAAGATTCTCACTGTCCAATGAGTATTGCTCATAATTACGAAATGAAGAAGTAATTTCTAAGATTAAATAGCTTTACTAGGTTTTTTAATTAATTGTATTTTATAATACAGTATTTGCAAAATTTTAAAGACAGTTTAAATATTTTAAATATAGAGATGCTGATGACGTCGAAATGTCCTGGCACCTAAACGGCTGCGCCGAATAGTCCAATTATTTCCCTGATGCCGAATCGGCCACGCCGAATCAGCTACGCCAAATGGGCTACGCCGAAACGTACCAAACCCTACAGAAAGGCAGTTTGAGGAGAATTTGTCTACTGAGGTAGTGTGGGCTGAAGTTAGAAATAGGAAAGGAGCGGCCACTTTGTTAGGAGTTTTCTATAGGCCCCCAGACAAAACAGAGAAGTGGAGGAAAAGATTGCAATGCAGATTTTGGATAGGTGCAGTAGTCACAGGGTAGTTGTCATGGGTGACTTTAACTTTCCAAATATTGATTGGAACCACTATAATTTGAATAATTTGGATGGAACTATTTTTATCCAGTGTGTGCAGGAGGGCTTCCTCACACAATATGTAGATAGACCGGCAAGAGGCGGGGCCACATTGGATTTGGTACTGGGTAATGAACCGGGCCACGTGTTAGATTTGGTTATGGGAGAGCACTTTGGAGATAGTGACCACAATTTGGTGACTTTCCCTATAGCAATGGAGAGGGATAGGAACATACGGCAGGGCAAGGTTTATAACTGGGGAAAGGATAATTACGATGCGATTAGGCAAGAATTGGGGAACATAAGATGGAAACTGGAAACAGAAACTGTCAGGGATAGGCACAATTGAGATGTGGAGCTTGTTCAAGGAGCAAATACTGCATGTCCTTGATTGTATGTCCCTGTCAGGCAGGGAGGGAATGGTCGAGTGAGGGAACCATGGTTTACAAAAGAGGTTGAATGTCTTGTCAAGCGGAAGAAGGGGGCTTATGTAAGGATGAGAAAACAAGTTTCAGTTAGGGCACTTGAGGGATACAAGATACTAGGAAGGAGCTCAAGAAAGGGCTTAAGAGAGCTAGAAGGGAGCATGAGAAGTCCTTGGCGGTTAGGATCAAGGAAAACCACAAGGCTTTTTACACTTATGTGAGGAATAAAAGAATGACCAAGGCGAAGTTAGGGCCGGTCAAGGACAGTAGTGGGAATGTGTGCATGGAGTCTGAAGATATAGGAGAGGCCCTAAATGAATCCTTTTCTTCGGTGTTCACAAAGGAGAGGGGCCATGTTGTTGAGGAGGATAGTGCGATACAGGCTGATAGGCTGGAGGAGGTAGATATTCGGAAGTAAGATGTGTTGGAAATTTTGAGAAGCCCGCGGATAGATAAGGCCCCTGGGACTGATGGGATATATCATAGGATTCTTTGGGAGGCGAGGAATGAGATTGCAGAGCCTTTGGCTTTGATCTTTATGTCCTCACTGTCTACAGGAATAGTGCCAGAAGACTGGAGAGAGGTGAATGTTGTCCCCTTGTTCAAGAAAGGGAATAGGTATAACCCTGGGAATTATAAGCCGGTTAGTCTCACTTCGATCATAGGTAAATCATTGGAAAGGGTCCTGAGGGATAGGATTTATGATCATTTGGAAAGATACAGCTTAATCCAGCATAGTCAGCACGGATTTGTGAGCGGTAAGTCTTGCCTCACAACTTTGATTGTATTCTTTAAGGAGGTAACTAAGTACCTAGATGAAGGTAGAGCAGTTGATGTCGTATATATAGATTTTAGTAAGGCGTTTGATAAGGTGCCCCATGGTCGGCTCATGCAGAAAGTAAGGAGACATAGCATTGAAGGAAATTTGGTCGATTGGATCAGTAACTGGCTATCACATAGAAGACAGAGGATGGTGGTAGATGGTAAATTTTCATCCTGGAGCCCAGTCACCAGCTGTGTACCACAGGGATAAGTGCTGGGTCCTCTGCTATTTGTGATTTTTATTAATGACGTGGATGATGGAGTTGAAAGTTGGGTTAGTAAATTTGCTGTTGACACCCAAGATTGGTGGAGTAGTGGATAATGTGGAGGGCTGTTGTAGGCTGCAAAGAGACATTGCTAGGATGCAGATCTGGGCTGAAAAGTGGCAGATAGAGTTTAACCCTGATAAGTGTGAGGTGATTCATTTTGGTAGGACAAATTTGAATGCGGATTACAGGGTTAACGGCAGGGTTTTGAAGTGTGTGGAGGAGCAGAGAGATCTCTGAGTTCGTGCCCATAGATCTCTGAAAGTTGCCACCCAAGTGGATAGAGCCGTGAAGAAAGCCTGTCGTGTGTTAGCATTTATTAACGGGGGATTGAGTTTAAGAGCCGTGAGGTTCTGCTGCAACTGTACAAGACCTTGGTTAGACCACATTTGGAGTATTGTGTGCAGTTCTGTTCACCTCATTATAGGAAGGATGTGGAAGCATTGGCAAGGGTGCAAAGGAGATTTACGAGGATGCTGCCTGGATTGGAGGGTAGGTCTTATGAGGAAAGGTTGAGGCTTTTCTCATTGGAGCGAAGGAGGATGAGAGGTGACTTAATTGAGGTGTATAAGATGATGGGAGAGATAGATATAGTGGACGTTCAGCGACTATTTCCTCTGGTGGATGTAGCTGTTACAAGGGGGCATAACTAGTAAGGTTCATGGTGGAAGATATAGGAGGGATGTTAGAAGTAGGTTATTTACTCAGAGAGTGGTTGGGGCGTGGAATGCACTCCCAGCTACGGTAGCGGAGTCGGACACTTTAGGAACTTTCAAGCAGTTATTGGACAAGCATATGGAGTGCACTAGAATGATAGGGAGTAGGTTGATTTGATCTTAGTTTCAGACTAGTTCGGCACAACATTGTGGGCCGAAGGGCCTGTACTGTGCTGTACAGTTTTATGTTCTATATTTCGTTCCACCATCTATTATGCTGCTCCTTTGTAAGAGGTCTGGAGAAGTATATTTATGGGCGTCATCAGAAGTTATAACACTGACAAAGAGTGATAATTATCGGTTCATTTTATCGTATGAAACAGTGGATCTCAATTTTTTTGGGGGTATGGTGTTGATCGGGAGAGAGATAGGAGGAGACAAAGTGAATGCATCGATGGGGGCGATGAGGGAAAGAATGGGATGGTGGCATCTGAATCACAATTTTCAAATTCACCAGAATCCTCGGGGAATTGCCCTAAATTGCGGTCAGGCTGATATGGTCAAATCTTCTTACTGCTCCTTTATCATGTTAACCGAGGCTTTAGATGATGTTCCCAGACATGGAGGAAATTATGTCTTCTTTTGGCTCAAGCAGTAGGGGCATCAACTTGCAACATTAACTCTTTCTCTCTCCACAATTGCTGGTTGATTTGTTGACAGCATTTTCTGTTCTTATTTCAGATTTTCAGCATCCGCAGTAATTCACTTTTTATGAGAAAAAAAGTTGCGCGTAATGATTTTTGTTTGGACTGAAGGAATGTAAACAGTGATGCATTTCCTTGGGTAAATGGCTGGGACTATTGTTGCTCTTAAGATATATATATATGTATACTCAAAATATTTAACATGGTTAATTGAGAAGAAATGTAATTAAATTCAGGAGGATATAGCAAAGCTAGAAAATCCAGTATCTAGATTGGGATGAAATGTAATGCAAATAAATTTGAGGCAATGCATTTTGGAATGAATGATATAGAATGTAAAAGGAGCAGCATAATAGATGGTGGAACGAAATATAGAACATGGGACATAAATTGGTTTAATAAAAAGGAGAAACTTGTGGCTCAAAATGCACAAATCTTAAAATGTTGATGGTCAGTAAAATGGAAAGTAATAATGTTAAACCTGGACAAATCATTGATTCGACTGTAGTTAGAACATGGTGTTCAGTTTGGAGCACCCTCAAGCAGAATGGCAAGGTCATGGAGAGGATATATAGAGGCGCTAGATTGATACCAGAGATAAGGGGCGAGATTCCCCGTAAATGCGGAGAATCGTCAAGGTTGCCGTGGGACAGGCCATGACCCACGGCAGCCTTCACGGCCACTTCCGGGGCCGATTCCCCCCCCCCCCCCCGGGCGGGGCTAGGAGCGCGGCCCCGTGCGTCATGGCGGTGCGGCCTTGACGACTGTCGTCAAGGCCCCACGTCAAGCGTCACGCCGGCTGACACGGCCGATGACATCATCCGCGCATGCACAGGTTGGACAACGCCAACCCGCGCATGCACAGTTGGCGTCTTTTCCCTCAGCCGCCCCGCAAGGCGTGGCGGCTTGATCTTGCGGGGCGGCGGAGGGAAAGGAGTGCGTCCGTTACGGACGCACGGCCCGCGATCGGTGGACACCGATCGCAGGCCTATGCCCCCCTTGTCACAGCCATGGTACTGCCGTGCCAATCGGGCCCCCAAACGGGCATCTGCCGCCCGTTTCACGATGGCAGCGAGCAGGTGTGTTTGCTGCCGTGTTGAAACGGGCGTGAAGGCCTGGCCCATCGGCCTCGGAGAATCGGCGCTCGCCGTAAAAAATGGCGAGCGGCGATTCGTGGCGTGGGTCGGGTGTGGGGGGGGGGGGAGAATAGCGGGAGGGAGTGAAAAATGTCGGGAGGCCCTCCCGCTATTCTCCCACCCGGCGTGAGGGCAGAGAATCGCACCCATTAAGCTTTAGTTAGGCTAGAATAACTGGTGATTTTTGTTTTGCTAGTACAGACAGGCTCAAAACCGCTGAGACCATACGTGGCCCGTGACATCGGCAACTTGGCCCATCGGAGGTGGAGCATAACGGTGGGCCCGATAATTGTATTCAAACGGGGTTGCGACTACGCGCGGCACGCATCTTGATGATGCCAATTTGGAAGGGGCGGGGAGCATCACGACCCGACATCACACCGGCACCTGCCGTGATTTCGACGTCGGGAGCCATTCTCCACCCGATCGCTGTTCCAGATTTCGGCGTCGGGCAACGGAGAATCCCACCTATGGACTTTATTGGAAGTGGAATGGAGTGCAATAATTAGGAAGTCGTTCTGAAATTGTACAGAGCTTTGGTGAGACCGCACCTAAAGAACTGTGCACAGTTTTGGTCTCCATATTTAAGGAGGGATATAGTTGCCTTGGAGGCAGTACAGTGAAGGTTCACTGGATTAGTTCCTGGGATTAGAGAGTTGTCCTATGAATAGAGTCTGAGTAAATTGGGTTTATATTCTTTGGAGTTGAGAAGAATTGAGCGTGTAGAAACATACAGGATTCTCAAGGGGCTTGACAGGGTGGACATTGAGAGATTTTTCCCCCCAAGCTGCGGAATCTAGAGAATGGGGCACAGACTTGGGACAAGGGGACAATAACTTGGGTGAAATGCCTTCGCCCAGAGGGTTGTGAATCTTTGGAATTCTCGCCCACAGTAGGATATCCCTTTGTCAAGTCTATTTAACTGAAATAGGCAGATTTTTAGTCTCTCGGAATCAAGGGACATGGGGAGTAGATGGGAAAGTGGAGTTGAGGCAAGTCAGTCATAATCATATTGAAAGTATGGTTCTAGTGCTGCTCCTAATTCTTGCATTCTTTTCAGAACCAAAAGAGCAAAGAATCATAGAACCCCTGCAGTGCAGAAGAAGGCCAATCAGCCCATTGAGTCTGCACCAACCCTCCGATAGAGCACCCCTACCTAGGCTCACTCCCCTCCCCTATCCCCGTAACACCACCTAACCTGCACATCTTTGGGCACTAACGGGCAATTTGTATCATGGCCAATCCACCTAACTTGCACATCTTTGGACTGTGGGAGGAAAGCCCGTAGACACGGGGAGAATGTGCAAACTCCACACAGACGGTCACCCAAGGCTGGCATTGAATCTGGGTGCCTGGTGCTGTGAGGCAGCAGTGCCAACCACTGTGCCACCTGTGCCAGAGAAGTAAAACGTTTTTAAAAATTATGTAGAACGTTGTTGAGAGAAGAAATGCACATCAGAGACAGTGGTGGAAACAAAATCCATAATGTTTTTTAAAATGGTAATGGATGAATATTTGATAAAGCAAGCAAAATGGTCAAATAGATAGCTTTTTAAAAAATCTACATCATATATAACAGGACAAATGTTGGGAAGTTTGGTGACTCATGGTCAAAATTTCAAAGATTGATTGAGGCAAATTCTCAAAGTTATCAAGTCCAGCATTTGAGGTGATGGTAGAGGTTGATCTAGGCTGTGAATTTAGTAGAAGATACAGAAGATTTGCACAGGGAGAGAAAATTGGGATAATGTGCTACCCCAAGCAAGTACAGTGAACTTCACTATAGCTGAATTGAATACCGACCGCAGGCGTCTGTTTGCTGGCTTCCTGCCTGCCCCTCTTGGTCGGTTAATCATATATGCCATGCGCAATTAGCACAAATCAAATGAAAAAATATTGGAAACCAGAATACAAAAGTTTTGTAAAAACTTGGTTTTGGGGCTGGTTTAGCACAGGGCTAAATCACTGGCTTTTAAAGCAGACCAAGGCAGGCCAGCAGCACGGTTCAATTCCCGTACCAGCCTCCCCGAACAGGCACCGGAATGTGGCGACTAGGGGCTTTTCACATGAACTTCATTTGTAGCCTACTTGAGACAATAAGTGATTTTTCATTTAATTTCTTCCTGAGGTTTGAATTTGTTTTTAATAGAGCTTCAAGCATGTATATAGAAAAGTTTTCTTTGAGCATGATGTTAAAGAAATTGAATCTGCTGAGGGTCAATCACCAGAGGACGCAAATTTGAAATACTGTAATCGGCAAAAGAATCAGAGTTGAATATGATTTATTTTAATGAGTTGTTATAATCTGGAATGTGCTACCCGAAAGGGTGGGGAGAAGCCCATCCAATGGTGACCTTCAAAGGGAATTGGACACATGAAAAGGAAATATTTGCTCTGGGAAATGAGCAAGGATGTTAGACTAATTGGATAGCTCTTTTAGAGGGACACGATGGCCTTCTCAGTGTTGTAAGATTCAGTGATTCTATTGATAGGTAGGTTGGTATTGTCAATGGAGTTGAAATGCAACACAGTGATTCTGATGTTGAATTAAGAAACATTTCATACAAGGAGCATTTTGTTAACGGATGAAGGGACAAGCTAGAAATAAATTATTCTTGTAATTTACCATTCTTTGATTCAAACAAACAGTGATGTGAATTTGAATTAGTTGTGTCTTTTATTTAGCCGAATGGTTTGCAGCAAAGAATAAGATGATAATGAAATTTCTTACCACTTCCCTTGAATAATGCTGAAAAAGGAAAAACCTTGCAGCCAAAAAATGAGGGTTTCAATTGTGGCTATGTAATGATAATCCCTGTTTTACTTGCAGCCCTGAAAGGAAACGAAGGTTTTTAAAACCCCAAGCCAAGGTGGAGCAGCCCATTTCTTCACTCTTATCTCTGCCTGTGAGATCGGCAGGTATGAAAACCTCGGTTATTCAGGCCAACGGCAAGGCTGGCGAATCTGCTTCTGTCGTCCGAACCAGAAGCACAAGGCTACGACCGGGGACCACCTCTGTAACTGAAACACCATCTCCGTTAGGGACGGTAGCAGCAGTTTCAAAATCATCTGTTGCAGCATCAACAGGAAGTGCAAGTAAGTGAAAGGTTTTGTTGCTCGATATCTTATTGTTGGAGTTGGTAAAATTCTTAACGCACTGTGCTGCCAACTACTTGCCAAATAAAATGCAGCAAAGTTGTGTGTGTGTGGCCGGGGTGGGGTAAGGGGGCAGGGGGGGAGAGAAGAACGACAACATTAAATAGGTATAATTTTATGAACACTGAAGCATAGATTTCATACGTTTGCGATTAGTAGATGATTAAACCTACAGGGCTGGTTGCCCCTCTGCAGCCAGGTTCTTAATATCCTCTCCTGCAACATGTAGCTGTGTTTTGGGCACTCAATTTATAAAACCTGACATTAAAAATTGGCAAACATTTATGGGTTTATATTTGCAGATATTCATTACATTTCCATTGTTTGTAGTGAATGTAATCTTGGCTGAATATTGTGAAGACACTTCAGTCTTCACATTATCCTTGGACCTCGCCACACATTTAGTAGCTTTGCCACCATTATCTCCCCAGCCACCTCCTCAAACTGAATTTAACTGTTCGCAACCATAGCAACCTGTTTGACATCCATGCTAAACTTCTATCCTTGTATCTTCTGTAGCATCATCAGCTACCAATTCAACCTCAGCAAATCTTCATCTGAATCTCCAATTGATGTGTATGGCAACTCTAGAATCAACTATTTTTGCGTGCTTCTGCCTGATACTATTTGTAGATTTGAACCAATGTGCTCATATCTTAGCCTGTCGCAAGTGCTGCTTGCCCATCACCTGTGTTCTTACTGATATATGTTGGTTTTAATAACTCCAGTTTAAAATTCATCATCTTGTATATCAACCATCCTTATTTCTACAACCCACTCCTTTGAACACTACTCTTACAACTACAGACTTTATGGCATCTTCCCACACACGCACGCACGCACACACACACCCACCCTCCCTGCCTCCAATCCCACTGCTATCTCAAGCCCTGAATGGACAACCATGCTTTATCTTTGATGGATAAATTCTCTTGAATTCCATCCCTAAACCCTCTACATCCCTAATGGTGCTTATTCGGGGAGCAGTAGCACAGTGGTAAAATTACTGGAATAATAATCTAGAGGCCCGGACTCATGCTTCGGGAGTCAAGTTAAATTCCCATCATGGCAATTGGAGGAATTTAAATTCAATTAATGAATCTGGAATAAGCTCGTCTCAGTAATAGTGACCTTGAAGCTATCGTAAAAATCCATCTGGTTTGCACTTGTGAAGAAGCACCCAGGGTAGCAAGTCACAGAATGTACTCTGGGCGGAGGCTTTCAATGCTCTTCAAGAAGAGGAGTTTGGTAGCACCACTACTGACTGAGCTGGCTGAGTTCTGAAGGTCATATCTACCAGGCTCGGTCTGAGGCCAGTGGGACTGAAACCAACTGGAACAGCTTGGCTATAGCAGCAGCTCATTCGGAAGCACAAGTCTTCAGCATTGCAGAGCCCATCACCTTTGCTGTATCCAGTGACTTCAGCTGTGTCTTGACATCACGTGGAGTGAATCAAATTTGCTAACGGAGGAAACCTACTTGACCTTGCCCTCACCAGTCTACTTAGAAACATAGAAAATAGAAGCAGGAGGAGGTCATTCGGCCCTAAGAGCATGCTCCGCCATTCATTATGATAATGGCTGATCATCAAGTTCAATACCTTGGTCCCACCTTGCAGCGCATCTGCCCATGACAGTATTGGAGCGAACACCACACAGTCATTGTGTAGTCCTTCATCATATTGTGTGGCACAATTGCTGTGCTAAATGGGATAGATACAGAACAGATCTCACAACTCAAACCTGGGTACCAATGAGGCGCTGTGGTCTATACTCTCCTCATTTCCGTTTTTAATGCCACTCACTGTTCTGCTGTTAGAAGTTTATACGTTTCAATCAGTTCTCCTCTCATCCATCTAAATTTTAATGAATAGTGGCCCAGTAGAACCAATCTGTCGTGTCCATACACAGTAAGATCCATATACAATCTCTTCCATTTCCATATAAAGCTAGGGGCTTTTCACAGTAACTTCACTGAAGCCTACTTGTGACAATGAGGGATTATTATTATACAGTAGGATCTGGATAACATTAGGCTTGGGCTGATATGGGGCAATTAACATTCACACCACATAAGTGCCAGGCAGTGAGTGGCCATTCCATTGAAGACACAATCTGGCCATCTGCCCCGACGTTCAATGACATTACCATTACTGAATTCCCAACTATCAACATCCTAGGCATTACCATTGAGCAGAACCTGAACTGGACCAGCCATATATACAAGAGGTCAGAAGCTTGGAATTCTGCTGTGAGTAACTTGCCTGTGACTCCCCAAAGCCAGTCCACCACCTGCAAGACAGGATTGCAATTGATTATTCTCCATTTTCCTGGATGTGTGCAGCTACCAACAACACTAAAATCAACACCATCCAGGACATAGTAGCCTACTAGATTGGCACCCCACCCACCATAGTGGCAGCAGTGCACAGCATCGATAAGATGCATTGCAACAACTCGCCAAAGCTCCTTTGACAAGCACCATCTAAATCCACGACCAACACCACCTTGAAGGACAAGGGTAGCAAATGATTAGGAAATTACCAGCTGCATGTTCCCCTTCAGGACATGCGCCATCCTGACTTTGAACTATCTCACCGTTCCTTCATTGCCAAAAACATGCAATCTCCATCCCAGCTGTAGTGGACCTTGACCAGGTGGACTGCAGCAGCTCAAGAAGGTAGCTCATCACCACCTTCTCAAGGGCAATTGGGGATGGGTAACAAATGTTGCCCTTGCCAGCAACCCTCAAACCCATGTAAGAATAAGGCATTTTGACCAAGGTTTGATTAATTCTTGGGATATGGGTATTTCTGGAAAACCAACTTTTCCCACCTTCTCCATGAACCACTGCAGTTTGACATAACTGAATTGCTTACAAAGGAAGTCGAGGATAAATCAAGCTTGTCTGGAACTGGAATCAGTGCAGGTCTGAACAAGTAAAGTTGGTAGGTCTCCTTCCCTCAGGACTTCAGTGAAACAGATGGACTTTTACAGCAATCCAACAACGTCCTGGTCACTTTTGTGCTGAGTTTAAATCCTCAACCGCCATGGTGGGATTTGGGCTCCAGTTTGCTAGGTTACTCTCAGATTCTCCATGCTCAACAGTTCATCCTCTACTCTCTTTCATTGCCAGGTTAAAGTCCAACAGGGTTGTTTGAATCACTAGCTTTTGGAGCACTGCTCCTTCCTCAGGTGAAGGAGCAGTGCTCCGAAAGCTAGTGATTCAAAACAAACCCTTGGACTTTAACGTGGTGTTGTAACACTTGTTACTGTGCTCACCCCAATCCAACGCCGGCATCTCCACATCATCTCTTTCATTGGTTACTGATCCGCTCTCCCACCTGTGCAGCTGAGCCAGTAGGACACAACTTGTTTGGCTCCTCTTGGAGCACCAAGTTCCATGTAGGGCTCTGCCTATTGAATCCTTCATTGTGGGAAGAGAAATTTGAATAACATTTTCAGGATCCAAGCACTTTGTCACTTGAGTTATTAGACCCAGACTGTTATTTGTTAATTGCCTGCTGCAATAATTTAGAATTATGTGAACATTGTTATGACTATCCAGTGTTATCCAATGCTATTTTGGGGGGAAAGAAGTTCTTCATAGGAAAAAATCACAATACAATTATTCTAATGGGAAAAGGAAAGACAAAGTAGGGTAAATTGGAGTATTAGCAAAAACAGGTCTGGGGATTGTGATGCACGATTAGCCCATGCCCATTCAATGGAATGAAGGCCGCATGCCTGCTTAATGCTGCCTCATCATTTCAATGATTGCTGCGTGCAGCCAGTGTTAAAGCTGCTCTTCATGGGCTGTATACATCAGCAGAGAACCCAGAATCATAACTTAAGGCACCATTTAAAGCTAGCCTGCACCTCCTAAAGGGAACAACACATCGCGGCTGGAGTAAGGGCTGGCTGTCATTCAGGAAGGGAATCTGACCCAGGAACAGTGTAAAATGGTGCAACAAGGAAAACTGTGTGTTCTCAGGTTTTTGGATGATGCACCAGGGCCCTTGGAGGAGGTTGAAAGTGGGAGATTTGAGCTGCAGGGTGTCATCCAGCCCTCCAAACACAGTCTTAAAAGGCAGTCTGAGCAGGTAGCCATGCAGGTCAATGCTAAGTGTCAAACCCAAAGGACTTGAATAAAGTGCCACAAGATGTTTAATGGCCTCACATGAGTGGCCACAGTCAGTTGTAACTTCAGGTGTCACATCCAACCCACTGGACCACAGAGACTGCTCAGTTTCCTCATCCTCATCACTCAATTATCAACAGTCTCGAGCATTCGGGTCTCGTATCTGACTTTCATGAGCTTTACCTCACCCTCACCACGTGCACAACTGCATGTCCACAGCTCTTAGCTTGCAAAACAGATTGCACAACACTCATTGACATGGCAGTCAGAGTTAATTGAACACAAACAAGTGCACATGATGTCCTCACCCCCATGGAGGAGACCCTGCTGGCCATTATTGGTTTAACCAATGTTGAAAACACAGCAGCGTCTTCTGACTTCCCACTCACAACCGCTTGTTCAGATACTTACACAACACAATCTAAGAAGATAGATTGGAAACAGGATCTGCACATGGTAAGATATTGGGCATGAGGGGCAAGCATAGTGCAGGCCCAACCTCATTGCAGAGCAAGGTTACACTAAGGCTGTGCTTAATAGGACTCAGATAAACATTTCATTGGATACAGAACTGGCTCGGTCACAGAAGGTAAAGGATAGCAGTAGAAGGGTGTTTTTCTGAATGATCGGTTGTGACTAGTGGTGTTCCACAGCGATCTGTGCTGCGGCCTCTGTTGTTAGTAATATACATAAACAATTTGGAGGAAAATGTAGCTAGTCTGATTAGTAAATTTGCGGATGACACCAATGTTGGTGGAGTGGCAGATAGTGTTGAGGATTGTCAGGATACAGCAAGATACAGATAGGTTGGAAACTTGGGCAGAGAAATGGCAAATGGAATTTAATCCAGACAAATGTGAGGTAATGCATTTGGTACGTCTAACATAAAGGGGAAATATACAGTAAATGGCAAAACTCTTAGGAATACAGAAAGTCAGAGAGTTCTGAGTTTACAGGTCCACAGATCTTTGAAAGTGGCAACACAAGGGGTAAGGTAGTCAAGAAAGTACGGAATGCTTGCCTTCATTGGACGGGGCATCGAGCATAGAAATTGACAAGTCATGCTACAGTTGTATAGAACCTTGGTAAGGCCGCACTTGAAATATTGCCCACATTTCTGGTCGCCACACTACCAGAAGCTTTGGAGAGGGTGCAGAGGAGGTTTACCAGGATGTTGCCTGGTCTGGAGGGTGTTAGCCTTGCGGGGAGGCTGAATAGACGCGGACTGTTTCCATTAGAACAACAAAGGTTGATGGGCAACCCGATAGAGACCTACATGATTATGAGGGGCATGGATAGAGTGGATAGGCAGGCACTCTTTCCCAGGGCGGAGGGGTCAGTCACCAGGGGGCATAGGTTTAAGGTCTGTGGGGCAAAGTTTAGAGGAGATGTGCGAGTCAGGTTTTTTACACAGAGGATGGTGAGTGCCTGGAATGTGCTGCCAGGGGAGGTTGTGGAAGCAGATACATTAACGGTGTTCAAAAGGCATCTCGACAGGTACATGGATAGGATGGATAGAGAGGAATATGGCACTAGAGGTATAGAGGAATATGGCAAAGCGTGGTAAGACAGGTTCAGGCTTGGAGGGCTGAACGGCCTATTCATGTGCTGTATTGTTCTTGTTCAATTAGGCATCCTACTGAGGAACACTGATGGCTATGCACAACAAAATTTGTCCCAATGTCAAAGTGCTGCAGTTGAAGCTCAGACATCTGCCATAATGGCTGTGGTTACTGTGTGAAATGTATCTCGCGATCCGCAAGCAGCCAACAACGAGCCGTCTCTGCCATCGGAAAACCGGGAGGGGGGTGTCTCTCGAACCTGGAGACAATGTGCCAGGAAGAATCCAGGACTTCAGGAGGTTGGGAACGCTGAGTGGCATTAAAAAGCAATCCCCTGCACAGGTCACTTCAGGTCAACACATTCCAGGCTGCTCATGACATCCGCATCTGAGCAGCCAACACTCACCTTCAACCTCCTATCGTCTTACACCCATGGTTCACCGTTACCTTAACTAATGATGTCCTTCCATCCTCTCTGCACAAGCCATTACCAACACTCAACTGCCCGTACAGGAGAAGAAAGCACACAACTTGCCAACTCCAAATCCAACACAACATCTGTTTCTGTAACATTCCCAACTCAAACGCAGCGGGACCTGCCTTCAACGGCCTGGGCAGAGTCTGTCTGGTGTTTCGGCATGCCAGTATTTTCCACTATGACGTGTCATGTGGTAGCACGGTTTTCACTGTGTATGTGGGCTTGCACACCAAAGTCTTCAGCCACATCACCTGTGGGTAGCCCCTTGTAACAACCTTTGGGTTTGTTGTTGTGGCTCAAATGCTGATGGCACAGAGGACTATGCAGATTGAAGGCAACATGGCGGCCACCAGGATACTAGGGCTGCGTGTCCTGCATGATTCTGTGCTACGGTCACACACCAGTTGGAATTGGCGGGAGTGGGATCTGTTTCCCTTCCAGTATAGGGGATGGTGTTGACAAGTGGCACGCAGTGTGCATGAAGTCATTGGCGCCTTGCGCCAAGGGGAAAGCTGCAGTTTTCCACAGGCCTGTCCTCTGGAAGGAGAGGGTGAATGTAATTAGTTTTTTTTTGAGTAGAGAGTTTCAGTGATTTCCCTTCCACAACAGCAGACTGCATGCTGCATCTCCAGCCTGGAAGGAGCCATGAAGCATAAATATTCATTGCCAAGGTAGGCCGTATAGCCAATGCAGTTGTTGTTATGCTCCATGGTTGCAGTTCTTGCTGCAGGAGGTGGCATTTCAGGAAGGGTATTATTAGTAAAGCACAGACATCTCACACTTTATCTTCCCTGAGGTTTAAGCAGGAGAATTGTCTTTTGAACATTCTTTGAAAACACGGCTTATTGCCGTGAACCTTTCTCCTCACTCTTCCAACAGCTTGTCCAGCTCTGCTCATTGTCCAAGGCATGCTGCATTCCATAGGGTAATGCCTACTGATGTATCCATTGGGAGCATTTGGTTTGTGCAGAAGTTAGCAACAAAAAAAAACCTTCTTCAGCTGCCATAGCACTCCCTGCAGACGTTTGCAACTGAGAACAATTATAGAAAGCACTGAACACTTGTAGAATTATAGCAATAGCTAGACGAATTCAATCACAAATAATCTGTAAGTAGTTGATGATTCCTTTAAATAGAACTGGCTGTAGGGGGACCCTCCTGCTGTAGAATGTGTGTTCAGTTGTGCCAAATTAAGAGAGTGTTGGCTGAAGTGCTAAGCTCCTAAATGGTAGTGCTATTATTAAATTAATGTTGCATGCAGGTTGATGTCTTGATCTTCCTGCTCTGCATTGCCCTTTCACTGCCCGTGTGTGAAGGTCCTCACTAATAAAGTGACCATCGCAATTTGCACACGCATTGCGGTCATCTTTTGGAGTTTAAAGGACACTTGTGCCCAGAAATAGGTGTAAACAAGCCCAATTTCCCACCTATTATGTAATTAAGACATTTTTCTTTTTAATATGTTTCAGCAGACCATAACGCTAAGCCATCGAAAGCCCAGAACAATCTTTGTTATCCTAAACTATCGGAATCAAAACACAATACTCAGACTTCATTGACAGATGAAAAGCCTGAGAAAAGGAGGTTAACACGTCGAAATAAATCAACACCATTTAAACAACCTAAAGGCAAGTATCTTAAAAAACTTCTTAATGTAAATTTAGAGTACCCAATTTTTTTCAATTAAGGGGCAATCTAGCGTGGCAATCCACCTGCCCTGCACATCTTTTGGGTTGTGGGGGCACGCAAATGCGGGGAGAGTGTGCAAACTCCACACGGACTGGGATTGTTCTCCCTAGAGAGATGGAGGCTGAGGGGCGACCTGATAGAAGTTTATAAAATTATGAGCGGTATAGATAGGGTGAACAGTTGGGAGACATTTTCCCAGGGTGGAAATGACAATTACAAGGGGGTGCAAGTTCAAAGTGAGGAGGGATAGGTTCAGTGGAGATGTGCTGGGGAAGTTTTTTACACACAGGGTGGTGGTGGCCTGGAATGCCCTGCCAATTGAGGTGGTTGAGGCAGATACGTTAGCGTCCTTTAAGACTTATCTGGATAGGCACATGAACAGACGGGGTAAAGAAGGATACAGGCAGTTGGTCTAGATAGGACACGTGATCGGTGCAGGCCTGGAGGGCTGAAGGGCCTGTTCCTATGCTGTACTGTTTTTTGTTGGAAAGAAGAAATCTTCTGATCCCGACGATGATGACCTCCGCCACGGATTTCCCAACAGCGGGGGTGGGTTCAGTGGGAAAGCCCAAAGACAGTGGCAGGGCCAGAAGATCCCGCAGCCAGCCAATGACGGGCCGCCTCCTGCCACTGAGGAACACTCCACGGCGGGTTCTGAAATTCATCCCATATTTACAATACTGCTAACGCAACAACCAGAAAATGCTCCTGCTACATTTCCAATGCTTCTAATGCAGGGCATCTTTGTCATAATGCTAGAGTGTTACTAATGCATAGCAACCAGAAGAAGTCTTTGTAATTTTGCACACACATAGTCAGCAGATTATACGCTAACCATATCCTGCATTTTAGGGCGGTGGGGTTTCAAAACTTTTCTGTGCTGGGGTACCTTTGCAAT
Organism: Scyliorhinus canicula; assembly: GCF_902713615.1. Classification (NCBI taxonomy): domain Eukaryota; kingdom Metazoa; phylum Chordata; class Chondrichthyes; order Carcharhiniformes; family Scyliorhinidae; genus Scyliorhinus; species Scyliorhinus canicula. Next base: position 53,918,264 of record NC_052151.1, on the reverse strand, counting down.
AACAACACCTTGGGCTGGATTCGCCATTTCTGGGGCTGTGTCCTCACGCCGGTGTGTAAGAAATGGCTTAAAACAGCCACCGATCCTCCTTGGTCGGGGGTTGGCATGCCGGCAGCGTAGAGCGTCCAGCTCTAGCTGACGATACGGCCGGAGAATTGCCAGGTCTATGGCCACACGTGCGTGCGGTGCTACGTGACGGAGGTTGCTCACGGACCCGGCCCACAAAATAGTGCCCCACCCTTTGGCCGGCTCGTGCGCCCCGGACCACCCCCCCCCCCCCCCACAGTGCCCCAGCCCCTGATAACGTCCCCACCTGCCCGCGGATTGGCCCTCCCCTGACAATGGCGGCGCTGGACTGAGTCCGCAGCCGCCACATCGAGTTCCCAACGGATGAGAACACATGCGACCGGCGCCGTCAGGAACTCGGCCGGTAAGGGGTGGAGCATTGGTTGAAGAGCCTCAAGCAACATCCTGTGGCCGTCGATACGTCACGCAGCGTACGTATCGCGAAAGCGGCGCCGCTCTCGATTCGGTCGGGAACTTTGATTCTCCAGCTGATCGCCGAATGCGATTTTGGCGTTGGCGACCAGAGAATCCAACCCCTTATATTTATATAGTGCCTTTATGTAAAACAAAATCCCACATACCTCATAAAAGTTTTTAGAATTGGTGAATATAGGAAATTCCAGAGGATATGGCAGAGGCTGCTACAAGCTATGCTGTGACTGGCCATACAAAGGTAGGGTGGAATATACAAATAGGCAGGTTTGGAGATCAAATGATTAGCTATAAGATTGGAGGATTATAGATGCATTTGAAAATTAAAGTAAGAATTTTAAATTTAATGCATTGCAGTACAGGGACCTAGTGTAAGTCAGTAAATATAGTGGTGGTTAAGGGTCTGTGGAATTATACATGGATGGCTAGGCTTTGGTAGGGTCATAATTTATGAAAGTTGGAAAGCCAGCAGGAACAAGATTTGACATCTGAATCTGTAATGACACCTACCATTTGCATGACTATTTCGAGTGCCTTTGAAGTCCAAATTTTCCAAAGATGCTTCACAATGGAGATAGGTAGGGGAATGGATGCCGTGCCATGGAGGGAGATATTGGGCAACATCTTCTGGCAGTTGATGGCAGTGGGATATTCTGGTCCCAGCAATGGCACACCACAGTGGCACAGCGGGTTGGATTGGATGGGTAATCCCATTGGCAGAGCCGGTACTCGTAGATCCCACTGCTGGCCAATGGCAGGCTGTTGTTGCTGCCACCAAGAAACACACCGCGGGGAGGCCAGAAAGCCTTGCCCATTAGGAGGGGTGACTAAGGAATTTTCATAAAGATAGGTTTTGACTAGGTTTCTAAAAAAATAAATGCAGAGGCACAAGGGTTTAAGGGAAGGAGTTTTCAAATTTGTATTATGTTTGCTTCTTAAGTTTAAGTAAATTAAATTTGATAGGTAATTTAAGAGAAAATATTCAGCTATGCCTAAATATGAAAGAGTGGACAAGGGTATGCCTTTGACCCAAACTTAACTTGTGCACCATTAACTTCATTTGAAGGAAAAAAATTTAACTGTCAGATGCTGTAAACCTCTATGACTCTATTAAATTATTCTGAATATAATGTGACTTGTTTACATTTTATATTAGCTTTATATATGTATGTTTTAACGTACATATTTATATTCCCTTTAATATAAGGTGACATCAAAGCTGAATCTTCAGCACAGAAGACTCCACAAATAAATGGACACAGTGCATGTATCTCTGAATCTGTGGTCAAGAGAGGTCCTGGTAGGAAGCCGCAGGAAGTAAAAAGTCTAAAAGGACCTGGTAAGAAAAGAGGTAGGAAAAGTAAAAAAGAACTACTTATTATTCAACAACAGAATGAAATGAAGAAAGCAGAAGTAAAAAAAGACACATCCAATGAAAATGGTGAAGAAGCTACCTCAGAAAGCAGCTCTAGTTCAGAGAGCAACACACAAAGAAAATCTTTGCAGAAGAAACCAACAAGAGGCAGGAAACCCAAAGGAAAGAGTCTACAAGCTAAATCCAAATTGACAGTTGCTGCTAAACGTAAAATGCAGACGAGGAGCAACAGAAGGAAGCATGAGGAGCCTGTGGAGCCCATTGAGTCTGCAGAGCCTGTGGAAGATGACAAAAGGACTGAGGAGGCCGTGGGCTCTAAATCTGTCATGAAAACGAGGAATCAAGGTAGACGGACAACGTGCTACAATGAGGAGGATTCAGAGGAAGAGCAAAGGCAGCTACTGTTTGAAGATTCCTCTTTAACTTTTGGAACATCCAGTAGGGGCAGGCTGCGGAAACTGACTGAAAAAGCAAAGGCTAACCTGATTGGTTGGTAAACAACTGTAGGGTTTTGTCTACTCAATGAGGCTTCTTGTTTAGACAAGAACAGGTAAGGGATTGGTGCACTTGAGGTCACTGCATTCTCACTTGCAGACTGCTTGGAGATATGATTTGAGTTTGGTTTAATCAGAAGGCAAAATGAGCAAGGACTGATTTGTTAAATGAAACATTTAATCTCTAGAGAGTTTAAAATCTTGTTTGGTATTTGTTAGCTACTGCCTGGTGCACTATCTCAATGCACAAATCTTTGATGTTTTGCCAGCATTAATTCACGGTAGAATCTTGGCATTTTGATGTACATTTTCACCTTCTACTTCCATCTTCTGTTCTCTGAAGAACCACAGATTCTGGTTTTGTTTAGGTTGTGGGGGCAAACTTGCAGATTAGAGGGCTGGGATCAGTTAGTATTTGCATTTGACAGAACTGTAATGATTGACAATTGGTTGCCACTAAATTTGACGAGTTCCTTTTTAAAACTGCCTTTTAAACTTCTGATTTTCATTATTTTATGTTCAGAGATATTTTAGGTATTCCATTCTGTTTTTAAACTGTTATTTGTACCTACCAAGAATTTATAAGTCATCTAAAATAATAAATTCAAATACATTCAAAATGCGATTGTCATGTTTTAGTATCCCTGCAAGCACGTGTAATGTTTAGGTTAAATGTTTGCAGCCCCCAAACATCTGCAGTAACGGTCAATTAATTTCAAAAATATACTCTGGTCAGTATTTTTTAAACTCTTCAGTTATTCCTTAAATTTGTTAGTGTTGAGAGACATTCATATGTGTAGTTTTATTTATCTTCTATACAGAACATCTGTGCTGCACTGTCTTGCATCCTATAAGGAAAGGTTTAGAATAGTGTTGTTTATCGTTGATTGGTCTGCAAATGCGCTCCCACTCTTCAGTGACCACATTTAGGTTGAAGTCTTAAATACCAAGTTGGTACGGGTGTTAAAAGATGACTTTTCCTCTCGTTTGAATCCGAAAATATATGCCCCCAAAGCCTAAGGTCAAAAGATTTTCCACTTTCATGCCTTAAATTTCCAGTTTCTGATAATTTCATACACTCGCTCACAATCAGAAAATGTTTGAAAGTGTTTGCACTACTAGCTATGTGTAACCATCTGCTCATTATTACTAAACAGGTATGATTGTGTTTTTATGCCACCAAAAATGCATTTGGATAGATAATTTTAAGTTGTTCTTCCCCTTCCTCCTCCCCTCCACAATTTAACAATCAGTCCTTGCTTATTTGCCAGTCATCATGTGCTGCAGAGGCTTGACTTCAAGTGCATTTGGGCACCTGCAATTCAAGCTTTCCAAAGAATTGCACAGATAGCCTATCATGTTCCCACTATTCTGAAGTAATTGTAAGCTGCTTCTCCCATTTATTGAATGTAGAGGCAAACAAAAAAAAAAGACTGCATTGCACTGGAACTGAGTGGTTGTCTCTTGCTTACCTTATACAATCAGGATAAAAATAACTTGCCGAGGAAGAGAAGGAGACTGGTTTTAGTTATGTTTTCACTAACATGCATTCGCACACATACACACAAATTGTATATTGTAAGTAGAAAAAATATTTTAAGATATAGTACAGGGATGGGGTTGAATTATGCCATCTGTTCAAATGGCTTTATAGCACATGCACATATAAATGCTTTATAAAGGGTTTATAAGAACATGCCCAGCTCCTTTGATGGTTGGGAAATTGGTTATGAGATTTTAGAATGACCAAGCATGTGAATCGTGCTGAAATTTCCAGACTTGTATAGTTTGTGAGAATTTCCCCCGCCCGTTCAACAATACAGGATTTCATGGGAACTTATTTGGCACTGGTACGCAAATAACAATTGTCATGGTTTAAAGGTCCCATTGTATATGAATATTAGCTCAATTATGCTTACTTGGGCTTTCTATGGAGAAACATTCATTCCATAGAGTAATCTGTTCTGGAGCTTGCTCCCTATTTTCTGATTTTAAAGGAAAGTTGGCTTTTTTGTAATCCGTAATTAAGTGGTCAAATTACTTTTTATTGGATGTTTGCAAATAGTACATTACTACACAGTGTTGTTTTTGTGCACTTTCTGCCTATGTCTGTTATGCTACATTAAGTCGATATCTTCCCTCAAAAGGTATAGCATTTGGTGATTGTGCCTTGAATATATAATTTTTTTTCTATTGTTAATGGTTAGGGCCGGGACAAAGATTATTACACTCCGGAGGTTTTCTACCTTTTGACACCACCAATTCTATGTAAATAACAAGCAAAACTGTGTTTTTAAACATGCGAGAACAGATAATCACTATTGAAAGTGATGGGATGCCATGCACTGCATGCAGTAAATGTGTACATGATTGTAGATCATTTTTCTTCCAAACTGCCAAATGTAAACAGTACATTCTTAAGCAGAATATTTCTTTAAGACATTTAAGAACTTTGTTCCCATTCTGATTTCTCCTTGGCAACCTACGGTTGATGTTTGATTTGACTGTAATCTTCTCACTGAGGTGAGCTTGTTTTCTTTTGCTATTCATTTTTCTGAAGTAATGTGACAGTTTTTATTTCTTGGTTTACCATTGTTATTTGATTGGATTTTTAAAACAAATGGTTGTTTTCCCTCTTACCTGTTATTTCTGTATTAACTGTTAGTGTTAAGAAAACAGTTTTGCAATTCATCACTTACAATTATTACAGACATTTATAGGAGAATCATGCTCATTAAGATACCAAGCAGTGTGTTGTATCCAATTAAGTTGGAGATTGTTATTATGGTAAATATTCTGGATTTTGTTTAAATGGCTGTTTCAGATTTTTTTTAATACCCAGTGAACCAAGAAATAATTGTCACTTTCTGTACAAGTTTAATGTGACCTTGTTTCAGTCTTGCTGGTTCTTAACAGTAATGCTCCCGCAAACTCAATTAAAATGTCTCTTTCCCTTTTGTAATTCTTTGTCAGACATGGTGTAAATAAATTAATGAATAATTGTGAGTGGGTTTTGAGGCCATATCCTGTTTAAGGGATTCTGATAAGAATTAAATCTGAATTGTTCATGAATGTCATCAGAACCCCTAGATTAGGTTAACATTTTAATTCACTCACTGAAATGCTTGTCATATAATATATACTGTGTTTGGAATTTTACTTGAGTTAATGCTGTTTTGTGAAGATTTGTGGGTTTCTAGAGGTCTTAACAGCATTTTGAAACATCAGTACATAACCAAAATGTTGCTCATTGCGAGAAATATTTATTCCCTTCAAACACCATTACAATGGGTTTATCAAAACTAATTTGCAGCGGAAAACAGGAAACTCCTTACACCGTATATATTATATGTACTCCCTTTATAATGTTCATCTCTGCAGAACAGCATTTTGCCATTTCCCTTAGGATCTTTATTCCGATCCTATTTTTAAAATAAAACTTAATTCAAGAAAATTGTTTCATGAGAGGTTGATCTTTGTCTTTATTAAGTTTGAGCATTCACGATTTATTTGTATTTGAACATGCAGCCAAAGTATGCAAGCTGCTTCCTCCTTTACCCATGGTGGAAAGAAAGAGTAAAAACGAATGTATTAAGTTTCTTAACATGTTAATTTATGTATTTTGGTTACATAGATGAAATAAAAGTGAAGAAAATGTATGTAAATATTGCATAAACACCCACTTTAATGACTGATGTAAAGTATTGATTTTGTTTATGCTGGCATTCCCTCTATTTACAATTATGGTAGCGTTTAGGTATCTATTCAAAACGTTAGCCTCAATACTAAGGAGACACTTTTGCCTAAGGTATATGACTTGCATGCTTGGTTTAACAATGGTTAACAGGCAATTTTTGCAAACTGAAATAACCTTTTCTTTCCCCCCCCCCCCCCCCTTGAAATTAATGGAAATTCCAGACCACGCTCCGAAGTATAATACAATTTCATAAACATGTACATCTTTAGAGTTCATCTTTTTAATATAAATCGGAGACTTGAATTTTAAAAAGTACAATTATAATTATACTTCTATATTTTATATTTAAATGTCTGAATTTTGTAGATTGAAGTTTATATGTTTTAAGAATTCTGACTCTTAAAACTAATTTGCCAACATCTTATTTTGATACTATTAACTAAGACAACCAATAAAAATAGTTCCTACTTAGTTTTTTTTCTCAATTTCTTCAGTACCTCGTGGTGCCTGTTTTTAATATGTGACATGTAATTCTCCGGCAATTTCTAATCAACTGATCATAAATTTATGTCCCATTCGTAAACGTGTAATCTTAACAACATGAGGTACAAAGGAATAGGAGTGCTCCTAACAGCACCACATTAAAACCCCAGTCACCATTTCTCATGACCGTGGCCCTCTCCAATCACCGTCACCACCCTCCATTCCTACCCTAGTCACCGACCCATATTAATAATATTCTTGAGAATAGTTGCAGGCCTTACCCAATGATTGAAATCTCTTTCCTGGTGATCTGCGTGGCGACACCCATTATCGGCACCTTGAGCCAGTTTATTAAGGTGCAGGGATCAGACCCTCTATTACTATTTTCAAGCCAGTTGAATTTTTGGCTCATTATGTTTGACAGTCTGGGATTAAAATAAATCAATAATGAAAAAGAACAATGCTGTATAAAACACATCTAATACGCAAAAAGAAGTAATTCTGAGAAGAAAAATTGGCCTTTTGGAAAACTCAGTTGCCACTGTGCTTGTTTATTGAATTTTCAGGATATTTTGTTGGTGTATATCTGAACATTTGATGAGGGTTGTTCGCATTAATCAATGACACGTTTATTTTTTCTGTTATCATTACAGCAAATATTGTTTAAGTAGCATCATGAATTTTATATATGTCTTTGGGCTAATAAAATCTTTCTTCCTTATTATGCCAGGAGTAATTGGATGATTTTTAAGATGGTTAGTAATCATATTTCAAGTTTTTGTGACAACACCTGTGGATACTTCATTAAAAAATATAAGATCTTGAATTTTACTGCTTTCAATGAATTTCCATGAATAATTTCCCAAATGCGAAATGTGTCTGCAAATTTTTTTTAAAAGTACATATAATACAACAATGACTCACCTGGATTCTAAAAACAAAACAGATCGTCTTCCATCGTAGAGCAAGCTGCAGTAACTCCAGTGTTATTCTGAAAGCTGTTCTTACAAATGTCATGGTTGATATTTTGTCTCTCTATAATCACCAAGGCCACCTGATCAGAGGTTTCTACCATGACAAATGAGAAGCCAATTAAGAGGAACGGGATGTGTGCAGGTGATTTTTTTTCCTCCACGTCTATCTGGCTGTACCTAAGCCTCAATTTCCACACATACCATAGAGTGCCATCAAGCAGTGAGTGCGGGCTATAAAATCAGACATGACGTTTTGTGACCCAACTCTCAGAGTGTATATATGTTATGGCCAGAAAATAAATGCTGGAATTTTGCAGTTGAATCAGCACTGCTTAAAATGTTACCCAAAAAGATCCCACACTAATTCCTTGCTCTAGTAATGCTCACCCATTTGAAATTAAGACAGTAGAAACCTGAATAAAATCACTTGGATTGTTTTAGTTTCTGATCAATGTATTGGGCAGGATTTTCCAGCCCTTCCAGCCAGCGAGATCTTCCAGTCCCACACCCAACAAGTTCCCCAGTGACTGGACGGGTGAACCGCGCAAAACAACGTGGGCATCGTCAGGACTGGAAGAACCGTCAGTAGTCAATGGTGAGCCACCTGAAGAAAAACCTTTGTTTCCCTAACCCCTGTTGATTTTTTGCATTGCAGGACTTTTATTTCCTATTATAACTGTTTTTCTTCCAGCCATCATTCCTTTTGCATCTTCCAAAGCGTGGACGTGTATTTGCAGGGTTCCAATGCTGTATTTAGATTTTGAGGAGTTCTTGAGGGTTAAGCAAAGCCATTGCGATTATATTGCATGCATTATATACACACGCCAGTGTTTTATTCCAGGACCCACATTTAATGGCTGTGTCAGGGGAAGGCGGTCTCAGAAATTAAACACAAGAAGTAGGAGCAGAAGTAAGCCGTGCAGCCCCTCGGACCTGCTTTGCCAGTCCCAGCGCTTCACAAATGGGGTTTCTGGAGGCCAACCTTCAAAGAATTTACAACATTTGGTTCTCACAGCCAAGGTCGTTGTCATTTTTAAAAATAAATTTAGAGTACCCAATTCTATTTTTTTTCCAATTAAGGGGCAATTTAGTGTGGCCAATCCACCTACCTGGGTTCTTTGGGTTGTGGGGGTGAGACCCAAGCAGACACTGGGAGAATGTGCAAGTTCCACATAGACCCGTGGCCAGGTCTAACCTGGATCCACGGTGCTGCCCTCCAAGGTCATTGTCATAATAAACTATTGAATCACTGAATCGTCCCAAGTCACCACCACTGAATACACACCAAATCAGCTAAGTAGTTGGCCACAGATCTCACCAACATCAAACGAGAGAGCTTGTTTAAAGAACAGCCTATTTATCATTTTCCCTTTATGGTAACAGCATCAATTCAACAAAATAGAAAACTTTTCCAAGTTGATCGGATTACTAAGAGTGCAAAGCGTTGCAAATGGCACCAATGTACTAATTTCAGATGGAGATGGTAGGCTGCTGTCCTCAGGGGACATTGTTCAGGAGTTCCAAACAGAGCAGCTCTACTTGCAGTGGTCTTATGCAGCACCACTTTAGTTGAAGACAAAATATGCACGGAGCACTAAGCAGCTTGGCAAGCATCTGTGGAGAGAGAAAGGTAGAATTAATGTTTCAGATCATTCATCAGAACACAAAGATTTCCAGCACCTGCAGTATTTTGCTTTATTTGCTTTCCTATCTCCACAGACTAGTTGATTGTTTCAGTATACTATGTTCTAAATTTCTGTCCACAATTAAGTGAGAACTCTCAAGCATGATGACCATATTCTGCTTTTGAGTGTTTTGATAAGTGCTGCATAACCAGCACTGCAAGGTATGGATGTCAGCTTACTTAGATTTTATGTGCAGCATTTTATCCCTATTCGGCTTTTAACTGCTGATGAAATCTTAAAACAGTGTGCACACTATAAGCACAGGCTGGTTTAGCTCAGTGGGCTAAACAGCTGGTTTGTGATGCAGAACAAGGCCAGCAGCGCGGGCTCAATTTCCATACCAACTTACCGAACAGGCGTCAGAATGTGGCGACTAGGGGCTTTTCACAGTAACTTCATACTCGTGACAATAAAAAGTTATTATTATTTAATAATATTGTTGTAGAATAATAATTGCAGTCTTTGATAGTTGGGTTGTAACTAATGTTAATAACAAGAGAAAAATTTTGTAACCATAAAGGCTATTTTACAAACTTAGTAATCTATCCCCATACTGACCAAAGCTATTCTTGAAGGCCCCATCTTCTGAACCTTGTCCCTCGCCTGAGGTGTGGTGATCCTCAGATTAAATCATTTAAAAAAAATTTTTTTTTATAAATTTAGATTGCCCAATTATTTTTTCCAATTAAGGGGCAATTTAGCGTGTTCAATCCACCTAGCCTGCACATTTTTGGGTTGTGGGGGCGAAACCCACGCAGACACGGGGAGAATGTGCAAACTCCACACGGACAGTCACCCAGAGCCGGGATCGAACCTGGGACCTCAGCGCCGTGATAACCACTAGGCCACCGTGCTGCCCTAATCAGATTAAATCATAACCAGTCAGCTCCTCCCCTCAAAAGGGTCATCTGGGACTATGACGACTTTATTTAAATAGATTCTGGCCAGCATGAAAAGAAAAGTGCACCATTTGTTTTTTCAGTAATATAACCCTCTTTTATCAATAGTATGTGGGTTGGAGAAATTGTAACTTTTGTTCTTAAAGACTTGACAATAATTAATAGCCAACAAGGCTTCCTGATTTAAATCAAAACTTCCAATTTCAAATACTTTTTCAAAAAGCTTTAGTATTATTTTACTTGATGGGAAAGTTATTTTAATTGATGGGTTTGTATTATAGGAATATGTTATATGCACATAAACGAGCCACATCCTCTTACAAAGGTCAATCAGCAACAGACCCACAATGAGTAATAGATTAAATTTGAAAACTTTAAAGATTAAACACTGGAATACCAACATTTTGTTTTACAGCACAAAAGGAGGCTCTTCAGCTCATTGTGCCGCACCAGCCATCGAGCATCTATCTGTCCCAATCCCATTTCCCAGCGCTTTGTTTCATAGCCATGTGTGCTATGATGTTTCAAGTGTTCACCTAAATGCTACTTAAATGTTGTAAGGGATCATCCACCTCTATCAACCTTTTAGGCTTTCAGGCAGTGAGTTCCAGATTCCCACCACCCTCTGGGTGAAAACGGCTTTCCTCAAACCCCTTTGAAATCTCCTGCCCCTTCCCTTAAATCTATGCTCCTTGGTTACAGACCACTCTACGAAGGGACACAGTTTCTTCCTATCTACTCTATCTGTGTCCCAGAACTTGGTACACCTCAATCAGGTCCCCCTTTAGCCATCTCTGTTCCAAGGAGAAAAACCCCACCCTAACCAGCCTCTCTTCATAGTTGAAATGATCCAGCCTAGACAATATCCCAGTGAATCTCCTCTGCTCCCTCTCGAGTGCAATCACATCCTTCCTATAGTGTGGCAACCAGAACTGCACACAGTACTCCAGCTGTGGTCAACGAGCGTTTTATAGAGCTCCAACATAATCTTCCTGCTCTTATATTTTATGCCTCGGCTAATAATAATCTTTATTGTCACAAGTAGGCTTGCATTAACACTGCAATGATGTTACTGTGAAAAGCCCCTAGTCGCCACATTCCGGCACCTGTTCAGGTATACAGAGAGAGAATTCAGAATGTCCAAATTACCTAACAGCATGTCTTTCGGGAAATGTGGGAGGAAACTGGAGCATCTGGAGGGAACCCACGCAGACGGGGAGAATGTGCAGACTCTGCACAGACAGTGACCCAAGGTGGGAATCGAACCTGGGACCCTGGAGCTGTGAAGCAACAGTGCTACCCACTGTGCTGCCCAAGTATTCCACATGCCTTCTTAACCACTTGATCTACCTCTCCTGCCATCTTTGAACATGCACCCAAGGCCACTCTGGTCTTCTATACTTCTTACTGTCCTACCATTCATTGTGCATTCCTTTGCATTGTTCGTCCTCCCAAAATGCATCACCTCACACTTTTCAGGGCTAAATTCCACTTTCCACTGTTCTGCCTATCTATGTTGTCCTGTAATCTAATGCTTACTTCCTCGCTATTTACCACACCACCAATTTTTGTGTCTTCTGCGAATTTACTGATCGTTTCTGCCACATTCCAGTCTAGATCATCAATGTACACTACAAACAGCAAGGGACCCAGCAACGATCCCTCCAGTACACCACTGGACACATGCTTCCAGTCACAAAAACAACCTTTGACCACCTCCTCTGCCTCCTGCCACAAAGTCAATTTTGGATCCAATTTGCCAAATTGCTCTGGATCCTATGAGCTCTTACCTTCTTGATCAAGCTCCATGCAGGACCTTGTCAAATACTTACTGAAGTCCATGTAGACTACTTCTTCAACATCAAAACTAGTTTTTAAATGACAAATATTGCAGTTTACTGCTGAAAACAGAAAATCTGGACAGCACAAAGAAAATTTAAACAAGGCTACACACAAATAATATTATCTTTGATTGTTAGAGTAGCTAATGTTCGCTAAAGTATCTAATATTCACTAAAGTCCTTATTACTGCCCTCATTTTATCAAGCTAATAATCAGTAGATTAAGATTTGCAGTAGATCAGCTAATGTTGTTATAATGACACGAGTAAACATTTTCATGTGCTTTTACATATCTTTGCACCCAACTCCATTTTCAATGGTGCAGGACCAAATTGCTCGGAATGGAAAACGTTTATATAGTAGAGGCACTCTATAGAAATTTTGCACTGGCAGAAATGGAAAGAAATTTGGTGTGGAGCAGTTTACCTTATACTGGCTGTGGGGGATGTCAGTCTGAGAAAATTTAACTCTTAGCCCAATCTGTTAAATATGGAGTTAAAACATTTTTTGTTGTTACCAGGTGAGGAGTGGTGAACTAACTCCCCCCTTGGTCGCATTCCCGGGTTGGTCATGAACAGAGTTTGGGTTTAAAAGGCTGATGGTCAGGATTCTCCGTTTGAGAGAATTTGGGTGGGATTCTTCGGCCGCGTCCGCCGGGCGACCGGAGGATCCCACCGGAGATCAATGGAGTTCTCCATTGTACGCGGCTCGCCCATGGCGTTCTTGCGGCAGGCGGGAGATTCCAGCCTGAAGTGTTACCGCCAGGACTGAATTGCGTGCCGTTCACATTCCCTTTGGGGGTGCTATTTAGGGAGCGATTGAGAACATGCAAGTAGGCCCGCACTTGCCCACTCTAGAGCAATTCACATTCATGCTGGCATCTGATTCCCTGGGTCCGGAATTGGCCCTGGAGAGTCTGACAAGCTGGTGCTGCTTATAAGGACTCCCCTCCCCAAACACTCATTCCAGTCAAGAAGATAGCACAAAGGAGACCTGCCCCAAGGTTCACTGAATCTGAGCTTGACAGAATGCTGGATGCCATGGAGGAGAGGCTGGATACCCTCTTCCTCAGGATGGGTAGGACACTCAAGCCGGACATCCTAAACAGGGCCTGGGAGGAGGTGGCAGAGGCGGTCAGTGCTGCCAGCCTAATCAGGAGCAGTGGGACCCAGTGCCGAAAGAGGATTAATGACCTCAGGGCAGCTCAGGTGAGTCACCACCTCTGTCCCCCTGGCATCACTCCTGTCCCTCACTCCTCACGTAACCCTGCCACTCACCTAGGGGCCAACCAAAAGCCACCCGCCTTCATCTCCCTCACCCCCCGGTAGAACTCGCTTCCATGTGTCTCACCATGTCCTTTATGTGTCCCCTAGGACAAGGCGGACCATAATCGCCGGGAGCAGCAGAAAACCAGCGGGGACTTCCCAGATCTCAGAATCTAAACCTCCGCAGAGCTGAGGGCGCTGGACTAGGAGGCGAGGCGGATAAAAGGGCTGTATCCGAAGTAGAGGTCAGCAGCCAGCAACCAGGTGAGCTCCCAATGCAAAATGATGTCCCTATAGCAAGTGAGTTACCCCTCTTCCACAGACCACTCCTCCTCAAGATCTCACCATGTCTTTTGTCTTGCAGGATCACCATCAGACCAGGCCAGGCCATCCGGGGTCGCTGCCCCCCCCCCCCCCCCCCCCCTCTCAGTCACATTCCCTGCACACCCAGAGCACCAGTCTGGGAAAGACACCGATTTCTCGTCACTGCTGTCACCTGCACCCTCCACCATCGCATAGACTAGCACCTCGGTGGGGCATTTTGATGAAGAGGCTCCTGGGTCACCTTCTGATGTGCTGCAGAATGTATAAAGTGCACATCAGGTAGGGGCAGAAACACCCGAGGGAATAGGCGGTTGGAGGGCTGTCTGATCATAGGAAACAGCTGTAGTCGACAGGTAATGCGCTTTTGGAAAGTATGGTCCCATCACTGGTACAGATGCAGACACAGGGCCAGGATTTACAAGAGGGGTTGTCAGCAACTTTCCAACCTCTGCAGATGCAGTTGGAGTCCAACCGCCTTGGAGATGGTGACAACAACGTGTGCTTCTCAGGCCAACACTTTACAGGTGGTATCCACTGTAGAAACCTGAGGAAAGAAGTTACAGCTATGAATCAAGATGTCCAAGGCTTGCAACAATCCCCACGGTCAATGGCTGAGGCGCTGGACAGGGGAGCCCAGTCACAGGCAGACATGTACCGGGAACCAAATGGGCATTGCTGCGGCACTCCAGAACTGGGCCCATTCACAAAAGGTCATGGATGTGGGCATCAAGAGCATTGGATGGGTGTTGACTGACCTTGGGTCATGTCACAGTCCCAGAGGGACATGTCTCACTTGCTGAGGTACGTGTCCCAGTCCCAAGTCTCCATGGTGCACTCCTGGAGTGGGCCGCAAACCTTGTTTTTGCCACCAGGGAGGGTCCGGAGCATGGCACCAGGTGAAAAACCTCAATTTTTGCATGTCGCCCAATTCTCCACTCGAATGTTATTCGCGTTTCCGGCGTCACAAGTCGGAGAATCAACCCAAAATTGCCAATTCTACATATATTCTATATATACTTAAGTGTGTGTAGATCGGCAACAATCAAGGCAGCCAGATTCCTCAAATTATAAAGTAAATAGTTAGCTTTATTGCTATAATTTACTTAAGAAAAAGGGCAGAAATTATTAACAAAAGATTTTTAAATGTGTAAATATGTGCAACTACCCACGAATGTAGAGCAGCACACACCAAACCACTGCCTTCCTCGCTGTCCCTGCCTGCAAGCATGCAAAAAAACACTGCAGACTATCAGATCTGAACCTTGGCTAAGTAAAAGTTGAGAGTCAGAAATAAAAGTTATTCATGGATGGTCCGGATGCTCGGTTACGACATTCCAAGTTGGTGCTGATACTTGGGTTTTTCAAAGGAGCAGGGAACTGTCATAGCTGATTGTCTCACTTTTCTCTTGGAGACAGTGATGCTGATTTGGATCTCTCTCAGTTTGCAGTAATGAGGTCTTCTGGTGGGTTTTCAAACCACAAACAACTCAACTTTGATCGGTGAGGTTTCAGATAAAAAGAGAGAGAAGGCGAGACCTTCTATCACTGTAGTATCCTGTAAGACAGGCGACCATCAAGTCGATCAATGAATGAACACTTTATTAAGGTAGGTAACTATTTACAGAGAGTGAGTACTACAGACTTCAAACTGGCAAGGAAAACCTGCGCTCAGCCAAAGGATTCGTGCGCTCCAGCCCAATTGGCCAAATTGATCACATGACCCTCTGAGAGCGCACCTTTTTTTCATAAATTTTTAGTACCCAATTAATTTTTCCAATTAAGGGGCAATTCAGTGTGGCCAATCCACCTACCTTGCACATCTTTGGGTTGTGGGGCCGAAACCCACTCAAACGGGGAGAATGTGCAAACACCACACGGACAGTGACTCGGGGCCGGAATTCAAACCTGGAACATTGGCTCCATGAAGCAGCAGTGCTATACACTGCACCACCGTGCTGCCCGAGAACTCACCTTTTAAAGGGGCATGCTACCATATCCCTCCCTCTTTAAGTTCCTGTTCAACACATTTCAATAACAATGGAACTATTTCCAATATTATACAGCCAGTGGAACGCAACAAAGTCCCTTATAAGGTAAGTCGGTCCGAGGATTTCCCAATTCTTTGGGACCATCATAATTCATTACTAGGTGCTCCAGCAGTAGAGGTAAATTTGATTTGAATCTCGATGTTAGGTGCTCATCTTTGGCAGCTCCTATAAGTATTACTTCATCGAGATATACAACCACCTTAGGTAGGTCCTGTAGTAAGCTTTCCATCGTGCGCGGGAAAATTGCACACACAGGTAAGACTCCAAAAGGTACTTGGGTAGCTAGCACAAGTGTTTGTGGGTATTTATAAATACAAATTCCCTAGATGCCTCATCTAACGGCATGGTAGCACAGTGGTTAGCACTGGTTTGATTCCCGGCTTGGGTCACTGTCTGTGCGGAGTCTGCAAGTTCTCGCCGTGTCTGCGTGGGTTTCCTCCCACAAGTCCTAAAAGATGTGCTGTTAGGTGAATTGGGCATTCTGAATTCTCCTTCAGTGTACCCGAACAGTTGCCGGAGTGTGACAACGAGGGGCTTTTCACAGTAACTTCATTGACTGTTAATGTAAGCCAACTTGTGACACTAATAAATATTTAAATAAATAATTAACTCTAATTGTTGGTACACATGGTTCATATCAAGTTTAGTCTAAGTTAAACCTTGAGCTAATATAGCGTATCAATCTTCAATTCTTGGTATTGGGTATCAGTCCAATTTTGCTGCCTGATTCACAGCTAATTTATAGTCTCCATATATATTAATGATTCTATATGGCTTAATCACTGGCACAATGGGAGCTGCCTACTCTGAAAACTGTACAGGCTTGATGATGCCTAAATCTTCCAACCACTCGAGTTTAACTCAACCTTCTCATGCAAGGCATAGGGCAATGGGTCAGGCTCTGTATAACTTAGGTGTGGCCTCAGGATCCATGTAAAATTTAGCTTTTAAGCCCTGTATCTTGCCTAACTCACCTTGGAACACCTGTTTTTTTAAAGATATCATGAAAATCTCCTTTATTAATTTTGAAGATTTCTAGCTAATTTAATCCAATTTGGTGAAGCCAATCTCAGCCCATCAAATTTGGCCCTTGCCCCCCACTACTATTGGCACTTTCCATAGCCCGGGAAATGTCTAATGCCGTCTTTAAGGTCATCTCTGCCTCTGCTAATAATTTCTGTTGTATGGCTGCGTCATTAACACCGCAAACTAGCCTGTTTCTCAAAATGTCATTGAGTGCAGACCTGCAAGGGCAGCACGGTAGCATAATGGTTACCACAGTCGCTTCACAACTCCAGGGTCCCAGATTCGATTCCCGGCTTGGTTCACTGTCTGTGCGGAGTCTGCACGTTCTCCCCGTGTCTGTGTGAGTTTCCTCCGGGTGATCTGGTTTCCTCCCACAGTCCAAAGATGTGCAGGTTAGGTGGATTGGCCATGCTAAATTGCCCTTAGTGACCACAAAACGTTAAGCTGGGTTACGGGGATAGGGTAGATACGTGGGCTTCAGTTGGGTGCTGTTTGTAAGGGCCGGTGCAGACTTGATGGGCTGAATGACCTCCTTTGGCACTGTAAATTCTATGATTATATTCTATGAAATAGGACTATTCAGCCATTTGTCTTAGATGTGTCACGAACACCGCTATCGTCTCCCGTGTCATTGAATTAAATTGTATCATTGCATTATCACCGAGGGCTTTTGGTGATAATGTCCCTTGAATAATTTCACAAGCTCCTGAAACGCTTTGTTGGCCGGAGCCCCACAGGCTGTTAATAGGATTATCTGCAGCTACTACTCTTTTCATCCCCTCGCCTCAATTTCATTGGCCTTAAAAAAACAATGTGTGCAAGTGTTCGATGTGCTCCGAGTTAGGGTCGAATGGCTCATGTTTCCCAAGGGACGGCACCGTAACACAGTGTTTAGCTCTGCTGCTTCACAGTGCCAGGGACCCAGGATCACTGACTGTGCAAAGTTTGTACGTTCTCCCTGTGTCTGCGTGGGTTTCCTCAGGGTGCTCCAGTTTCCTCCCACAAGTCCCGAAAGACATGCTGTTAGGTGAATTCTCGCCGCAGACATTCTGAATTCTCCCTCTATGTACCCGAACAGCCGTCAGAATGGGAATCAATCCAGGGGATTTTGACAGTAACTTCATTGCTGTGTTAATGTAAGCCTACTTGTGACACTACTAAAGATTATTATTATCAACAGGGAGATTTTTACACTCTTAAACTTTTTTTTCACACAAAAAGGCTTCCTGATTTCTGGAGTAGTAGGAAGGCCCTCGATCCATGTTGCCAGATGTAATATCCTGAAGGACTGCCGACCACAAAGTAGATCAATGAATAAACAGTTTATTAAAGTATGAAACTATTTACAGAGAGTGAGATAAAGACTACTGTACTCCTCAACTTCACACTCCAAAATTGGCATGGAAAATCATGTCTGCGCTGCAGGATTTGTGCGTTCCGCCCAATTGGGTGAACGGGTCACATGACCCTCTGAAAACTCTCCCTATAATGGGGCAAGCTATCACAGTCCCTGTGGCAGACTCTGACTGTTAGTTCAAATTCAATATATTTTACACTCGAGCTGGATCACGTGAGCTCTGGTTTCAATTGGGCCTCTGCCTCTGAGAGCTCTGAAGATTCACTGACTGAGTTTTATCTTTTTTTGGCAGAGAGAGGGTGGGAAAAGCAGCATTGAAGCCACCAGCACCAATGGCTGCTAAAAACCTCGAGGGGTGGTTCCCAGTACATCACGCTGATGGGCGGGCCAGTGTCCTTTGTTTAACAGAAGTGTTCTTTTTTTCAAAAAATGTTCAACATACCCAACCAATGACATTAGGCTGATTTCTCTGTTTGAGAGGCTAAGCGTTCCCATGGGACTGAATAGCGGGCGATTCGCATTTTCGCTTGAGGTGCGTACCGTTGGGCGTGCTATTCGGTAAGCGATTCAGGACAGGCAAGTGGGCCAGCACTCTGCCATCGCGAATTGAAGCGATTCCTGGCCCTGCGGGCGTAGTAACCACTGAGGCCGGAGTTAGTGCTAAAGAGCCTGACAGCTGGAGCTGTTTTTAAGCGTTCCACTTGCCACACATTCACTGCTGTCACAAAGGTGGCTCAGAGAAGACCTGGCCCCAAGGTCGGAAGTCCGAGGTGGACCCACTGCTTAATACCAATGAGGAGAGGGTGGGACAGAGGCTCAAGCCCGCCCTCCTGAACACCCTCTGGGAGGTGGTGGCAGAGGCAGTCAGTGCTGCCAACCACACCAGGAGAAGACAACTCGTGATTCTGAGGGGTGTGGATCACTGATGAGGCCTCTACCCTGAGAGCGGCAGAGAACCAGGAAGGGTTCCAAAGGCCACTGTGCAGGTGTCCTCTGGTTGAGGTGAGCTCTGCTGATCCTCTGCAGTGGGGCAGAACTTCTGATGGACCATTGATTGAGCTTGGCCACGCCCATCCGCTTTATGATGCTGCTGGGGTGAGGATTTCCCGAGGTGTGGGCTGGGTGGGCTCCCCAAATCACCAGAGGCTCAATAAGCATCCAGAGGACACAGTCAGCAGTGTAAGTAGCACCAAAGAGGTTCATCTAAAACACATACTGCAGCAACAGTGGTCTAAACCAGGCCACCCCGTTCCCGAGGGAGACACCCTGAGTCCATAGACTTGGCACCAAGCCATTCTCCTCTACTGCCCCCAGCTGGGCAGCCACCACCAGCAAGCCCGACAGTTAATGAGGCTTTGTGAGGGTTTTTTAAGCCTCCAGCTCCCCCTCAGCAGCCATGATGCCCAGGCCCTGCTTGTAAATACTTGCAACAATTCGGGCCCATGAGATTTCCACCTAAGAGGGACGGAGCATCGCCGAGGGGTGGAGCATGAGGTGTCCAAGCTGCTAATGATATTTAAATCCATGCAAATGACGGTTTTGCATGGACCCCCAGCGTGGGGCACAAATCTGATAATGTCGCCTGCGAGGGAACAGAGCATACTCTAGGAATCAGCGACAGGTGCAAACGTATTTTATTCGTTCCGCCCGATTGCAATTCTCGCTGCTGCCGTCACGAAGTAGAGAATTCAGCCCATTTTAAATTTATATTCTATACAGCACATCTTCATAACACCTCCAAAATGTGCTTTGTTGCCAACTTGAGAAAGAATACCTCTATGTGCCTATGATGGCCTTAAATCATAGTCTATCTCAGTAAGATGCTTGTTTTATCATCAAATTATTGACTTGTAGGCCTATGAAACTGGGTTAAGACTGCTGTGTTAGTTATCTGACAGGAGTACAGTGCATGCCACTGAAAAGTACAATGGAGTTAAGAACTGGAAAAAATATTCCCTTTTATTTAACCTGGTAGATTTTGTTAAGTGAAAGGACCGTACAAATGGGTATTGCACAAGAATGAATATGTTAGGAAAACGAGGATAATAACTGCTGACTAATTGACCAAATAATGGTTGCCTATTTGAATAATAAGAGTGTACCACGGCAGCGGAAGGCGGCTCGACAGTTGCCAGGGGTGGAATCTTCTGGTCATACCAAATATTTTGTCACACCAAATATTTTTTAAATATCAAAAACACTGAGC
Source organism: Scyliorhinus canicula (assembly GCF_902713615.1). NCBI lineage: Eukaryota > Metazoa > Chordata > Chondrichthyes > Carcharhiniformes > Scyliorhinidae > Scyliorhinus > Scyliorhinus canicula. The sequence continues at coordinate 53,898,092 of NC_052151.1, read as the reverse complement.
CCTTCATCATCCAAACAGTTTACAGGGCGTTACCTCAGGTGGTGGAGGGAGTGAATATTTAAAGTAATGAATGGGATGTCAATCACTGGACTGCTTTGTTCTGAATGGTGTTGATCTTTTCAATTTTTGGAGCTGCATTCATCCAGCCAATGAAGAGTGTCCCATCACATTCCTGACTTTTGCTGTGCAAGTGATATGCAGACTTTGGGGCTGGGCATGAGCAGGTGAGCTATCAACTTCAGAATGCACAGCCTCTGGCCTGTCCTTGTGCCAACAGTGTTTGTTTAGGCTGGACCATTTAAGTTTCTGGTCAATGGTAACTCCCATGATGTGGGAAATTGAACAATGTTAATGCTATCGAATGCTTAGGGTAGAAGGCTGGATTCTCTCTTGTTGAAGATGCTCATTGCCCAACATGCATGTGGCATGAATGCTACTTGCCACTTCAACCCAAGGCTGAATGTAGTTCAGGTCAGGACATGGACACTACCCTGAAGAACTCCTGCAGCAGTGTCCTTGGTCTAAGATAATTGGCCTCCAACAAGCACAGCCATCTTCCATTGTGATAGATATTACCCCAATCAGTGATCTTGGAGTGGATTCTCCACCACCAGTGGCGGAGTTCCCGATCCGGCGATGAAACAGGCAAAAGTGCCGATCCCATCCTGATGCTTTGGTGCCCTGCCGGCAGCGAGCTACATGCCCTGCGCCAGCGACAGGGTGCAAATGGGCCATTTGAACCCACTTGCATCTGATTAATGGGCTAGGCACCCAATTCTCCAAGCCTCCGTGATGCTCCGGTCCTCTCAGCCTGAATTGCGCAGGTATAGATTGGTGCATGTATTTTTAAGCATGGCCATGACACGATGGACTTCGTAGAGGGCCAAGGGGGTAAGTATGTAATGTAGGTGCCCCTAAAGTCCATCAGAGAGTGCCTCTTTCCCCCTCCCCACAATGCAAATCCTCCCCACCAGAGATCCCCCCCCCAATAAATCCCCATCACACATCCGTATCAGAGACACTCCCACATGTCAGAGACCCCCATATCAGAGACCCTCCCCCATATCAGAGACCCTCCCCATATCAGAGACCCTCCCCATATCAGAGACCCTCCCCCATATCAGAGACCCCGATGTCAGAGACCCTTCCCCATGTCAGAGTCCCTTCCCCATGTCAGTCCCTCCCCCATGTCAGAGTCCCTCCCCCATATCAGAGTCCCTCCCCATATCAGAGACCCTCCCCATATCAGACCCTCCCCCATATCAGAGTCCCTCCCCGTATCAGAGACCCTCCCCATGTCAGAGACCCCATATCAGAGACACCCCCAGATCAGAGACCCCCCCCCCCAATAGCACAGACCCCCCCTCCCCAATAGCAGAGACCCCCATATCAGAGACCCCGCCCCCCCCATATCAGAGACCCCCATATCACCCCACTCCCATATCGGAGATCCCTCCAACCGTCATCCCTGCCAGAAAGCTAAAGAGCAGTCCAGACAGAAAATCACTGCTTTTTCACTTACTAATCCCTTACACCTGCCTCAGACAGAAGTGTAGAAAGTAGCAGCTCTTACTTCATAGAAACCCAAAACACATCACAAGGCTTTAAACCTCTTCAGATCCTTTGATCTGCGCTTGCTTGGTTTCATTCTTATCTATCCACTCATAGCCAGAGATTGACTTACAATGGTTTCTACTCCCCCCTCCTGAGTTACTACCTTTGGTGTAATTGCTAAATTCAGCCTTGGCTCCCCCCCCCCCCCCCCCCCCCCCCCCTTTTTCATCTTCGTACTGCCCCTTAGCGACATTATTCAAAAACAACTTTTGTTTCCACATGTGTACAGATGACATTCGGCTCTACTTTACCCCTACCTTTCTTGAACCTTCCACTGCTGCTAAATTATCAGACTGCATAATTGACACTGAGTATTGGATAAGAAGGAATTTCTTCCGATTAAATATTGGGAAGACCAAAGTCATTGGTCAATTATTACCAATTTAGCCCATGTTGAAATGGCAAAACCATTTTCTGGTTTAGAATCCAACTCCATGAACAGCGTGCCCAGCCTTGGCTCTCTACCAGAATAAACCAATTATTATCCCGCCTTCGGACTCCAGAACCAATTAAGGAGGGTGGTAGAGTGGGATGACGTGACCAGTCTCTGTCAAAGGAAGGATTTCTAATTAAAGGGACCACTGCTTGTGTCAGAAAGCTCACCAGAACCTGAGCTTTTTGCACTGCAGCAACCATTAGAATGGAGAGGAGACCCAAGAAGGTTGCTCCCCAGGTGACTCACTCTTGCTTGGGAGTCCTATTGTGGGATCTGCGAGACTGCAATGAGGAGCTTGCCCAAGAACAAGAGGCAGAGGATAACCTCCCCAGCCAAGTAGGTATGGATCAAAGTGGTTGAGGAAGTCAGCAACAGGCCTGTTCTTCCTGCAGACTGCACCAAGAAGATCCAGGACCTCAGGAAGGCATGACGTGAATAGCATAACGCTTTCAGGTGCCAGACACGATACTGACTTGCTCAAAGTCTCCTGCACGATACTCCTGATGGTAATACGTTTACTGCTGCACCCATTCCTCTCTATCGAGGCTCCTCCTCGCATCGTCATCTAAACAGTCAATCCTCATACTTCATGTACCCATGCCTCACAGTCACCTTCTGTAAGTTGTGTTTATTCCTCCCCTGCACTCAAACCATTATGAGCACTGAAAACTCTGCTTTCTGTTATTATGGAAAAGAGGAAACATGCTGGTGAGAGGCCAGGGCCTTGAGGGGTCATGGGATGCCCTCAATTGACATGTACCTTATTGCCCATTGTCAGCATGTACCCACCTTGACCGTTGAAATGAATGACTTGTTGCACAGGAGGCTGCAGATATCAGCTGAAACCTGCCATAAGAGCCTGAACATCCCGAGGAACAGGTGCTCAGATAGGTTGAGATCTCCTCTGTCTCCTTCCAGCTGGATCTTGGTGTCCATCACATCTGCCCAGTATTGGGACATGCAGCAGAGGAGGAAGGACTCTGGTGCTGCTGCTGGTGTTGCTCCTGCTGGAGCTGTTGTCAGTGGTGTGGCCTCAGCACAGGTGGAAGGTATGGTTACGTATGTTATGGTGAAGGCCGGCAGTAGAGATGTGCAGCTGAAGATGAGTGAAATGCAAGACAGGTAAAGTGCCTTCCAAAAGGTTGGCAAACATAAAGAGAAGGAAAGCTTTGAGCAGCCATCTCTCAAGGGTGATGACTGAAGCTCTTCAGTTTAGCTAATCAAACTCTTCCCAGTTGCCAATTTCACTGAAGAAGCTCTTCCCACTTTGCATTCCCACTTGGTCACCTGGGTGATTTGCTGACATATTAAAAAACATGTTCCATAGCAAGGAATCTCAGGATCCAGAACTAAAGGGACAAGATCTTACGGCTGTTTGCACTGGTGGGATATTCCAGTCCCACTGGTGGCGTATCCCTGCACGGTTTTCCTGGTGACATGGGGTGGATTCAAAGGGAAAATCCCAATTATTTGACCAGAAGATCCCACCGCCTGCCAACGACGGGTGCCTCCTTCTGTCGAGAATAAAGCTGCAGGGAGGCCACCCATGAACTTCATAATTGGCTTCTTAACAAGCTCACTAGCTGCTTAGTTACTTATCCTTCAGATCCAAGGCGGTTTCCCACTCTTTAATTCCATGTTGGGCAGAGCTTGCAATGGGTGGGATCACCTTGGGACCCTGATCCAATGTCAATTTCCAGGACTCTCCCACCCACATGCCTTCAATGGCTTGGGAAAATTCTGCCCATTGCCTTTGATTTCGTTCAGAAACCCCATCACCTAGCCACCAAATGCACACACCCCTCCCTGGCAATTATCTGAAGTTAAACTAGACTTGATACTAAGTGTTGTATTTTATCCCGCCACATGCCAACGACATATTTACACCATCACTAAGACTGCCTATTTTCATTCCATAGTGTCACCTGACTCCACCCCACATTAGGTCACCTCTTGCTGAAACAATCATCCATGCCTTAGTTACCTCTATATTTGACCATTCAAAAGCTCTCCTGACCAGTCTCCAGTCTTCCACCCTGCATGAAGTTAAGTCATTCAAAAACTCTGTTTCCCATCTGTTGTGGGCCAGGGTTTCGAGAACCCCAAAGTGTATCATGGAGTTCACCTGACCCACAACTTTTACTAGATTGTGGTATGGGGAGCAAACGGCCCACTCGATAGATGTGGTACAGCAGAAATGGGAAAGTATATTTTAAAGCAAAACAATGTCTATTCTATGAACTCAAGTTAACCTTTTTACAACATGCAGTGAACATCTTAGCAACCATCAATTCAAATACAACACCCAAAGAATACAACACTAAGTAATCCTTAAGCTGACCTTTTAACATAAGACTTAAAAAAAGAACTTTTAACAGAAGCACATCAGGTTAAAGTCACTACTGAAAGCAGTTATTAGTTTTAAATCACCAAAGGATCGATTTACATTCTTTTGATTACAGAGAGAGACTCTAATACACCTGGCTGTGACTGCAGCTCTGAAACCGAAACTAAAACACACCCTGCAGCAAATTGAAAGTAAAAAGCTGACAGACAGCCCAGCTCCACCCACACTCTGACATCACTGATAAATACCCATTTCTTAAAGATACTCTCACATGGCACATCTCACAATGAGTCCCATTCACCCATCACCACTGTGCTTACTGACTTACATCGGTTGCCAGTTGAGTCACACCTCGATTTTGCAATTCTTGTACTTGTTTTCAAACACCTCCATGGTCTTTTTCTCCCTATCTTTGTAATGTCTTCCAGCCTTAAGCCCGTCCTAAATACTTATGTTCTTCCAATTCAGGCCTCTTACACATTTCTGATTCTAATCAGCTCTTTTGCTTCTCAACTTAATTTTCTTCTTCTGAGATGCTCCATAAAACTACTATCTTTAACCATCATTGCTAATATATCCTTATGTGACTTGGTGCCATATTTAGTTTAATAATACTCCTGTGAAGTGTCTTGGATATGTTATGACCTTAATGGTGCTATACAAATGCAAGTTCATGTTGTCATCAGTGAGGTGAATTGAAAATTCATGCCACCTTATATTCTAAACCATTCACACGTCACATCTATCATTGGCTTAATATTAGTTTAAAGTTTCCATCATGTTATGTACAGTAACAAATGTATGCTTGCTCAGTGGCTGTGTTGAGATTTAAACGGTCCAATTCAAATATTCCGATCTCCGAGTATCTAAACCAATTGAAAAATGTGTATTTGGATAAAGATTGTATTTTTGTGTGATTGAAATTTCTCTCTCAGCGTTTAGGAGAGGAGAGTGGATAATATAATTCACTGGCAGTTCATCGGTGTTCCATACTTGATGTTTCCCATGGAGAAAACTGCATTGTGTTTTAATTATTCATTATTTTCCTTTGTGTTCTATTATAAACTCCATCCCCTAAGGAGTACCATTTATTCTACTTCTGATACCTTTGCATTATGTAATTGAGGTATTTTTCACTTACAATACAGCCTGAATATTCCACCATTCCTCAATCTTCTATCTATCTAAGTACCATCTGAATTTTCTTAACACCAAATCATCACTTCATTCCGTAGAACTGACAATATCCATTGTGGGGCATACAAAGTTAGAAGATAGGAAAATGCTGATGTGCAAAAGGTCCAAAATAAATCCTTAAGTTGAATATTCTGAGTAGTTGCGATATGTATTGAATGGAAGTAAGATTGTACATGCTGATGAGAACTGGTGTATTTTTTTAAAAATCTTCAATTATCTTGAATTATGTATTGGTGTTACAATCAGAGTGTTACATTCCTCCTCGTGGAACGTTTATTGTTACAGCAATTGTAGCAAAATTTACAGTGTTCTGTGGTTTTTGATGTAATGTTATAAACTTTATGATTTGATATGAAAAGCACTTTCTGTTGAGCATTTTATGTGTAGCATCCTTTTTTAAACTAAATGTTTAATGGGCGGCACAGTATCACAGTGCCAGGGACCCGGGTTTGATTCCCGGCTTGGGTCACTCTGACTGCACGTTTTCCATGTGTCTGCGTGGGTTTCGTCTGGGTGCTCCGGTTTCCTCCCACAAGTCCTGAAAGACGTGCTTGTTAGGTGAATTGGACATTCTGGATTCTCCTGTGTACCCGAACACGTGTCGGAATGTGGCGACTCTGGGGTTTTACAGTAACTTCATTGCAGTTTTGATGTAAGACTACTTCTGACACTAAATTAATATTATGTCCAACTGGATTATCAAATGTGTAATGAGTACCGCCACAAACTGCAGTGAAAAAATATTCCTATTTTTAAATAAACAAATAGATACATTAATTTTTTTTAAATTTCTATTTGATTTTTCAAAGCTTTCTGTTCATCACTTCCTGCCAACTCTACACATCACCTGGATTAGGATATCAAAAGGGTATTGTACACTTTAGGAAACATAGTCTTGGGTTATTTACCAAGTGATGTCATAGAAGTAAACAATTTGAAGCAATTTGACTGTAAAAATAAGATATAGGCACAGGAGAAAAATTGGGAGAAACCATTTAATGAAAAAAAAAATACCATTTCTTTAGATTCAGTCGATTCATCTTTAACTTACTTTCTTGCAGGTGCAATATTGCATATTATTATATTTCTTAGTACTGCACACGACTTGGCCATTTGACTCAAAAAGTTCATTACCAGTATTTGTAGTCCACACGATCCTTCTCTTTTAAAAAAAAAAAAAATTTAGAGTACCCAATTCATTCTTCTCCAATTAAGGGGTAATTTAGTGTGATCAATCCACCTACCCTGCATATCTTTTGAGTTGTAAGGGCGAAACCTGAAGTGTTGGCTAGTGTAGACTTGAGAGATGAACAGACACTTCCAACACTGATGAAGGTTCAACTCAATTTTATTAACTATTTCTAACTAACTAACACACGATGACTGTGGGTCTAAATGATGCTAACTTAAACTAGAGACCTAAGCCGTGTCCGAACCAGTTGATTCTCTCAGCACGTGTTGTGAGTCTGTGCTGGGCTGGATGAGTTCTTGTTACACTCAGAGGCAGCACCCAGAAATGAGCGGGAACCGTGGTGCCCTCTGCCTTTATAGTGTGTGTATTCTAACTGGTGATTGGCTGCGGTGTTTGTAAATGTTGATTGGTCCCTGTGTGTGTCCATCAGTGTGTGTCTGCACCATGATATACTGGTGTATATTATGACAAAACCCACGCAAACACAGGGAGAATGTGCAAACTCCATACAGTCAGCGACCCAGAGCCGAGATCGAGCCTGGGTCCTCAGCACCGTGAGGCAGCAGTGCCTCTGTGCTGCCCACACGACCCTTCTCTAACTCTTTCAGCAACATATCCTCCTATTCCTTTCTCCCTCGCATTTCTATAGCTTCCTGATGAAGGAGCTGTGCTCTAAATGGCGCCCCGATCACATGGCTCCCTGAAGCAAACCCCGGTCCCCTCACTGCCGGACCTGTCGAGAGATTCGAAAAAACCTGTTGGACTTTAAGAAGTCTTACAACACCAGATTAATGTGCTCACCCCAGTCCAACACCGGCATCTCCATGTCAAGATCTTCGAAGATGAAGACTGGAATTCCTTGTGAGAGAGGTTGACTCACTGTGTTACTGTTGTCTGGGCGGGTTGTTGAGAAATCCATGGACTGTCTTGCTCACATTTGTAATGTAATGTGCAGTGAGGTGTGTCTGACCACAGTTTGCCTGTTAGTTCATATGTACTTCATATTGCCCTGAATGACAGTTAGAGTATAAAATAAATGTTGTAAGTTGTTTTATCTTTGACCTGATATAGTATAGTAGAGTTTACTTTTGTTTGTCTTTATTCTATTAGCAGGTGCCTTGAATCTCAGACTTTGTCTCCATTAAACAAAATGTTATGGGCACCCGAACGGCATGTCCTGTAGACCCCAGGAGAAACCTCCCACGGGTTGCCCGACACCTTTACACCTCAGATCTTGTGATCTGGATCCCACCCACAATGGGCAGGATGCAGTCTCGCAGAGTGAAGTCGGCTTAGAAGCTGATTTGCCACTGCCTTCACTGGATCGAGCGGCCACCTGGCATCTACTGGCCTCTCCAAGGAGCCCCAGCCGGATGCCATTCCATACTGGTCCCCACAAACAGGGGTCAGGTGGAACAATACCTGGGGTGGGGGGGGGGGTCTGCCAGGCACCTTGGCGCTTCCAGCCTGGTACTGCATCCTGGACAACCGGGCCGTATCATGTGGGTGCCAGTTTGGCAGTACTCATGTTGGGGATCGGACCTAGAGGTGCCCTGTCCGGCACCAGAAATGGTGTCCTGGTCCCTTTCTGCACTGAGGAGCTCCACTTGTTGGAAATGTGGCTAAGTGCAGCTTCATCAGGGCTTACCCCGCCCAAGCACGAATGGCGGTAGACAGCAGGGTCAGCAACAGGAACAACCCCACTAATTCTGCCTAGAACGGCACTCTGTTTTATTTTGTCTAGATCGCGCTCTACCAATCCCGAACTAGGTCCTACCAAGAACTTGGGGGTCTGGACATGGATCATGTGGTATAGGCAGTACCTCAAGTTGATAAAGCTGTGGAAAAAAAATATTGTTGGTTTTATATCAAGAGTTATTGAAAATAAAATGATACGTAATCGATGCTACCTTGAAGATGTGATCTCAATGCCCTCACTGGTAAGTATATGCATCTGTATATTTAAGATTTTTGTACAGTTGCTGGTTAAAATGGAAAGATAAAGAGCTGAATGGACAATATCAGATCTACACCATCCTGTATGGCGCACACGCCCCTGGTCTTGGCGATTCCTGCTGCTACATCCCCATCCCCACCGACCCCAATTACTTCCAGCAGCAATCGTCGTTGGCATTGGCTGCAGTGGCCAGTGGCGTTTGATAGGCCAGCATCTCCTGGAGGTGAGATTTCCTCCCTAAAGGGGGCAGAGTTCTTGCCTCAAGCGAATTGATGGCCTGCCTGCTGTGGAGTAAACTGGCCAAATAGGGGTTTGGGGATGACCTCAACTCTCTTCCCCCTTTAGGCGAGATGTGGAGATGCCGGCGTTGGACTGGGGTGGGCACAGTAAGAAGTCTTACAACACCAGGTTAAAGTCCAACAGGTTTGTTTCGAATCATTAGCTTTCGGAGCACTGCTCCTTCTTCAGGTGAATGAAGAGGAAGATTCCAGAAACACAAATATATAGACAAAGTCAAAGATGTAATACGATACTTTGAATGCAAGTCTTTGCGGAGCAACTGAAGAGAGGGATAATCACAGGTTAAAGAGTTGTGAATTGTCTCAAGCTAGGACAGTCGGTAGGATTTCGCAAGCCCAGGCCAGATGGTGGGGGGTGAATGTAATGAGACGGGAATCCAAGGTCCCAATTGAGGCCATACTCATGCGTGTGGAACATGGCTATCAGTTTCTGCTCAGCGATTTTGCGTTGTCGCGCGACCTGAAGGCCGCCTTACCCGAAGATCAGAGGCTGAATGCCCTTGACTGCTGAAGTGTTCCCCGACTGGAAGGGAACATTCCTGCCTGGTGATTGTCACGTGATGTCCATTCATCCATTGTTGCAGCATCTGCGTGGTCTCGACAATGTACCACACTTTGGGACATCCTTTCCTGCAGCGTAAGAGGTAGACTACATTGGTCGAGTCGCACGAGTATGTACCACGTACCTGGTGGACGGTGTTCTCACGTGTAATGGTCGATGATCTGGCACGTCTTGCAGAGATTGCCATGGCAGGGTTGTGTGGTGTCCTGGTTGCTGTTCTGAATGCTGGGTAGTTTGCTGCAAACAATGGTTTGTTTGAGGTTGCGTGGTTGTTTGAAGACAAGTAGCGGAGGTATGGGGATGACCTTGGCAAGATGAAGATAAACATGTACTCGTGATTTACAACAAACCTGTTGCACTTTAACCTGGTGTTGTAAGACTTCTTACTGTGCCCTTAGAACATCAAATTTAAAATAATTAAATCCCACCGTGGTAGCCGAGGAAGCTAAATCAGAGTTAACTAAAATAAAATAAAAGGCTAGTGTCAGTGATGGTGATATGAAACTGCCACATTGTCGCAAAATCCCATCTGGTTCATTAATGTACTTTAGGAAAAGAACTCAGCCACCATTACCCGTCTAGCCTCTATGTGACTGTCAGCAGTATGATTTACTCTGAAATGCCCTTCTATTTGGCCCTGCAAGCCACTCAGTTGTATTCAAGAAGGTAGTTCACCATCACCTTCTTGAGCAATTAGGAATGGATAATAAATGCTGCTGTTGTCAGCAACATTCTGACAGCAATGACCATAAAACTGTAGGCATTTCAATATGCAAGTAGCAAATCCACTTACCCTGTCTTTGCTAACATTGGCTCCCCATCATAAAGTATCCATATATTCCCATTTCATAGAACATATCCTTGCTCTTTTCTAAAATTATTCAATGCATTTCCCCATAAATCTGAATCTCTGCAAATGCTATAATTAGCTGGCTTCAGTAGAACTTGCAATGCATTATTTATGACAATTATTCTTCCTGTACTTAAAAAAGATAATTATCCTTTCCGTCATGTATGCTCTTGATGTTAATGCTCGGTGACCTTTGGGAATATTTGTTTTCTCGATTTCTTTCCACAATTGTGATCAATTCTTTTCAGGATCCTGCAGCTGAAAGATGGTCCAATGCGCAGCAACTGGACTGAACCTTCCTGTTGACAGCTGGTGACGAGAAGTGCACAAGAATGTTTTGTTTTAAATGCACATGTGTAGTATTTGTCTGGTTGAAGTACGGACCCAATCGGCAGGCTGCACCTGAGTGCTGAATTTTTGATCCATCGATAGTTGCTGGGAAGCAGCGCTGCGTCCTCCCCCCGCCCCCGTGCTGAGGGACGTGGCGACGCTGGAAACGGCGGCTGAGCAAGTCGTGGGGCGAAATTATTGGATGAGGAGACGGAGGCGACCAGGTCGCCGCCACCTGCGGTCCTTTGGGGGCGATGTGCCAGGCCGCTGGGTTAAGGAAGTGCCGAATCGGAGGGACACACGCACACACAACACAACACACTTGTTTTGCATGATGTGTTTCTCTCTCAGTTCCTGTTTACACCCAGTTGCAGGCAGGCAGGCGGGAGGGAGAGAGATGCGGCTTGCATGATGTGGTGAGGTGCCAATCGCCGATGACAGCGGACGGTGAATGCGATCAAAGCCCCCCCCCACCCCCCGTGGGTTCAGTCTGATAGAAAGAGCTACAGAGGCCGGGCCTGACTTTCTTTTCCCTCCCCCACAAAATCCACACAATAGAATATCCAGTGTTTGGTAAGTCGGGCCCGTTCCATGTTCACTGTTCAATTTAATCCTTTGCTCCAGATCCAACTCTTAGTGCTTTGCAAATGACCGGTCTCAAAAGTTACAAAGTCAGTAGCCGGCTGGTTTGAAAGGAGCTCGCAACATGTTTTATAGCTGGAAGTTTTTTTAATGATGTCATTTTTTTTTTATTTCTAAGATTTCTGTTCTTATTTGTTGCGAAAGAAGCTCCACATCATATTTCGTGGTTTCTGTGATTTGTAATGAAGTTTATAATTTGCCGGGGCGCCGGTGGATTGGGCTGCTTTCTGAGAGCAGCGTTTATTTTGCACTTGCAATGTTAGGTGAATTACATTTCAAAATAAAGTCCCGAGCTCCGGTCTACTTCCTCCAGAGTTGTGACTCCGCATCTCACAATCCCATTCGAGAAAATGTGCTCCGGTTACCGCTGCTGATCGCCAACCGCCGCTTTAAAGAAACTTTCGCCTATGGAGAGCGGAATGTTGTGTGCCGATTCTTTAGTCGGCATCAGATATTCAAAGGCTTTCTCAACCCAGTAAAAGACCACTTTCAAGTCTGTTGCTGACGCATTGAGATTAAGTTCAGAGGCAATTTTGCTTCCTCATTCGTACTTACAAGCATCAAAACTTTTTATTCTCAGGGCATTATTATATACGGGGTTATTCTTAGGGCATTATTTTCCATATTCATAGATTCCCTACAGTGCAGAAGGAGGCCATTCGGCCCATCGAGTCTGCACCAACCCTGTGAAAGAGCACCCAATTTAGGCCCTCTCTCCTACCCCATCCCTGTAACCTTAACTAACCTGCACATCATTGGACAGTAAGGGGCAATTTATCATGGCCAATCCATCTAACCTGCACATCTTTGGACTATGGGAGGAAGCCAGAGAATCTGGAGGAAACCCACAGACATGGGGAGAACGAACAAACTCCACAGTCACCCAAGGCTTAAATCCAACCTGAGTCCCTGGCGCTTTGAGGCAGCAGCGCTAGCCACCATGTTGCCCTTTGGAAATGGGAGAATGCTTGTAGGAGGCTTGACCTCTGTTGTGTTCGGCCATTTGAACTTTGTAATAGAAAATCACTGCGCATGTATCTACCTCCCAACAAAAAAATACCTTCCCCATATTTTCTTTGGCTGGTTGCTCACGACAGTGAGGGCAGTGAGGAAATGGCCTCAGTTACCAATCCATGACCACAATCAAAGTTATACCAGATAACATTCACCTTATGTTTCGTTTCTTGATGCGGCTTCATTGACCACTGGGAGCATATCCCTGCTGTTACTTTAATGTGGGAGATGCTGCTTAAGGCGCATAATAATAATCTTTATTGTCACAAGTTGGCTTACATTAATGCTGCAATGAAGCTACCGTGAAAAGTCCCTAGTCGCCACACTCCGGCGTCTGTTCTGGTACACTGAGGGAGAATTCAGATTGTCCAAATTACCTAACAGCACGTCTTTCGAAACTTGTGGGAGGAAACAGGAGCACCCGGAGGAAACTCACGCAGATACAGGGAGAACATGCAGACTCCACAGACAGTGACCCAAGCCGGGAATTAAACCTGGGACCCTGGAGCTGTGAACCACTGTGCTAACGTGCTGCTCTTCCAGCTCAAGATTTAAGAATGTTGTGTGATCAGTCATATTTAGAGATTCACATCTCCGTCCACAATTGAAGTGGAAGACTTATATTCCCTGGCCAAAGCAAGGGATAGATGTTGTGCCTAATTTAGTATTCCCCAGGACGACTGGAATGTTCAGACCTGTCTTTAAGCTCAATTTTAAACAAGCTGACAAAAACAGGTTCTTCAAATGATGCAAGCAGGGTCTCCTAACAATGGGTGGTCCACAAATCTTTCCTGGGTTGTGACCAGCCTGTGATTTTTTTTTAAATCCAGAAAATATCCCAAGTCTGACGTTTCCCCCTCATAACTAAGCTGTGTCTTGGTCTGTGATGTGAATGGTTCGTCACAACTGCATCACTGTGGAAATTAAGAAATAAATGTGTAATCAAATTAATCTCCATCTAAATATGAAGGGTGGAACTCACAGGCCTTGACGAAAGAGGGAATGGTGGAGGATGAGGCCCCAAAATACTGGAGCCAGCAAGTTTGCCAGTTTGCTTATACTGGCAATTTTGGAAAGGGGTTCAGAGCCAGCAGGGTGACCCACCCTCATGGTACATGTCGCAAATAGATTTGTTATAAAAGCCTTGTTAAATGCATTCAAAAGAGGCCAACTGGATTTTTCAATTTCCTGACCATACAGGGGTGGGAGCAGTTGAACTGCCTGGAGGTGGTCACTCTGTGGCAGACAGAGCAACAGACCCGAAGCCCTTCTTTCTCTGACTGGGTGAAGGTGCAGCCAAAGGCTGCCCTTCAGAACTCAGCAGTATTTTGTTTAAACATGGTGTGAGGGTATTCCATGTTGCAGCAGCCTGTCAGTTACTTAACCATTCATTGCTGTGCTGTTCCAGCTGGAAGGACTGTGATAGGACATCCAGTTTTGAAAGTCCACCCACGACACTGAATTAGACAGGGAACCTGTCTCCGTGCACCTTCGTGAATATCCCAAATACAGTTTACTCCTGGGGGCTGGTTCGGGACCCAGACTCCTGTTTCCTTTATCTGGAGGAGAACCCCAACCCTAAAGGTGGATTGTGAAGGATGAGCTCAGCGGAAATATTAATAAGATGGGAGTTGATGTAAGTAGAAATTTTGTAGAAGAAATTGTTGTTAAGTCACTGTCTCGTTCCCATTTTCTGATCCTTTCATGAGATGTGAATGTTGCTGGCAGAGCCAACGTTTGTTGCCCATCCCTAATTGTCCTTGAGATGCTGGTGATGAGCTGCTACCTTAAACTGCTGCAGTCCACCTGGTGTAGGCGTAACCAAAGTGGAGTTCAAGGATTTTGACCGAGAAACAATGAAGGAATAGGGTGATATTGTTCCATGTCAGGGTGTCGTACGGCTTGGAGGGAAACCGTAGGTGTTGATGTTCCCATGCATCTGCTGCCCTTGTTCATCTAGGTGGTAGAAGTTGTGGGTTTGGAAGGTGCTGGCGAAGCAAGTTTGAAGATTTGCTGCAGTGCATCTTAGTATATGGTACACTCTGCTGTCACTGCATCAGTGGTAGAGGGAGTGAATGTTTAAAGCGATGAATGGGCAGCCAGCCAAGTGTGTTACTTCATCTTAAATGATGTTGCATATTGAAGCCATCACCAGGCAATTGGAGAATATTCCATCACGCTCCTGACTTGTGTCTTGTAGATGGTGGACAAGCTTTGGGGAATCAGGAGGTGAGCGACTCGCTGCAGAATTCCTAGCCCCTGACCTGCTCTTGTAGCCAGTATTTATATAATTGATTGTTGATGGTGGTAATACCATTGAATGTCAAAGGAAGATGGTCAGATTTGCACTTGTGTGGTACAAGCATTACTTGCCACTTTTCAGCACAAACCTTAAAGTTATCCAGGTTTTGTAGCATATAGACAAGGAATTCAGTATTTGAAGAATTGCAGAGGGTGCTTGCTGAACATTGTGCAAACATCAGTGAACCTCTGGGGCTGACTGACTGACTTTCAACAACCATAACCATCATCTTTTGTGCTACATCTTTTGAATTGAGAAAGTGCAGTTATGAACTATTGAAGTTCAAATGTACCCCTTTGTGGGTGGGCATGATTCAAGTTCCTCCACTAGCTTGAGTTCCTGACCAAGGAGCAGCATGGTAGCATAGTGGATAGCACTGTGGCTTCACAGCGCCAGGGTCCGAGGTTCGATTCCCGGCTTGGGCCACTGTCTGTGCGGAGTCTGCACGTTCTCCCCGTGTCTGCGTGGGTTTCCTCTGGGTGCTCCGGTTTCCTCCCACAGTCCAAAGATGTGCAGGGGTAGGTGGACTGGCTGTGCTAAATTGCCCTTAGTGTCCAAAAAAAGTTAAGGTGGGGTTACAGGGATAGGGTGGAAGTGTGTGGGTAGGGTGGAGGTGTGGGTTTAGATAGGGTGCTATTTCCAAGGGCCGGTGCAGATTTGATGGGCCGAATGGCCTCCTGCACTGTAAATTCTGTGAACTGTGGGAAGGTACTCAGAACGGTGTAGTTACGTATTTCTCTAAATGGGTACTATGCTATGGCATAGTTGCTATGGCTTATTCCTTGGATTACTTTTCTCCACTTGTCTGTTGATTCATTTCAGTACTATTGGAGCCCAACTACCAGGTTGCCAACCAACTGGTAGGTTGTCTCGGCTATGATTAATATATTGCCTGAGATCTGAGATACTTTGGAGAAAAAATGTGGGGAATTGAGAATGATTGCTCTCTTTGGGGAGTAGAGAGTGGGTGGCACGTAGCACTGCTGCCTCATAGTGTCGGGGACCCATGTTTATTTCCAGCCTTGGTGACTGACTGTGTGGAGTCTGCATGCTCTCCTCATGTCTACGTGGATTTCCTCCGGGTGCTCCAGTTTCCTCCCACAGTCCAAAGATGTGCAGGTTGGGTGAATTGGCCATGCTTAATTGCCTCTTAGTGTCCAAAGATGTGTAGGCTGGGTGATTGACTGATTGATATTTATTGTCACATGTACCGAAGTACAATGAAAAGTATTTTTCTGCGGCCAAGGGAACATATACATAGTAGACAAAAGAATAATCGACAGAGTACATTGACAAATGTTACATCAACAAATGGTGATTGGTTACAGTGCAGAACAAGGCCAAACAAAACAATACATGAGCAAGAGCAGCATCGGGTGTTGTGAATCTTACAGCGACGAGGGAGAGTCGTTGAGGAGTCTAGTAGCTGTGGAGAAGAAGCTGTTCCTAGTGGGTTGCTGTGATAGGGTGGGGTGGGGTGCTCTTTCAGAGGGTTGGTGCAGACTTGGTGGACTAAATAGCCTTATTCTGCACAGTAGAGATTCTATGATTTACATTTTAACTTTAAAAATTGCTGAATTGTTGCAAACTACAAAGAGAGATCCTAGAACTAACACGAGCTACAATTGAAACACTATTTTAAAGTTTGTACCCTAGCATGGAACAGACATTTCCCCCTGCCCATTTTAAAGTCCTCATTGATTATGGTATCGGGATTGATTATTTGAAACCCAATATCCATTCATTCTTTTTATCGCCACTTGGTGCAACTTATTCTTCTGTGAACCAGACCTTCTGACTCTTTCATCTCTCTCATCTTTCCTTTATACAAAGTTTAATTCCCATTTTTATTTCTTACACTCCCTCACATTTATTGATATTGAAATTGTGTCCTTTTTTTTAAACGATTTCCGCCAACTTATCACTATGTGCCACTTGTTTTCTTTCTGTAAATTATTTACACTTCCTCCTTTTCTGTAAATGGAGAATAAATATATTTCTACAGTATGCAAATTTAGGTAACATTTCCGTCAGACCCAAATGCAAATTTTTGTACACAATAAACAGAAACATCAGAGCCTGATGTCACTCCACGTCAAACCACTCTGAGAAGCTGCCCTTAATACTTGAGACCTGATTTTAATGCAAAACAATGAGAGACCCATTAAATGTCAAGACCTTGGTCTCTTTGAAATGATGGTAGGTGTTATAAACTTCAAAATGACTTAATTTACTATGATGTGTTTTTTGACAGTTGAGAACTGGGTCTGTACTTGTTGGAGTTTAGAAAGATGAGGGGGGATCTTATTGAAACTTACAGGATACTGCGAGGCCTGGATAGAGTGGACGTGGAGAGGATGTTTCCACTTGTAGGAAAAACTAGAACCAGAGGACACCATCTCAGACTAAAGGGACGATCCTTTAAAACAGAGATGAGGAGGAATTTCTTCAGCCAGAGGTTGTTGAATCTGTGGAACTCTTTACCGTAGAAGGCTGCGGAGGCCAATTCATTGAGTGCCTTTAAGACAGAGGTTCTTGATTAATAAGGGGATCAGGGGTTATGGGGAGAAAGATGAGAAACATGTCAGCCATTGATTGAATGGCGGAGCAGACTCGATGGGCCGAGTGGCCTAATTCTGCACCTCTGTCTTATGGTCTAATGGAAATAAAATGTTTAAATGCGCCATTCTTATTTCTTGCTTTATTCAATTTTTATTTTTAAGGTAATGCTCTCCTGATGTGCCATGGGCAAATAGCTCCGTTCTGAGACATCAAGATCAAGAGGACAATAATATCTAGCAGCACTGAATTAGGCAAGTTGTTTTTTTTAGCTGAAGTGGTGTATGGGTGGAAAGTTTCATGCATTCTGCAAAGTGCTGGAAAACATAAGGGGCGCGATTCTCCGCTGCCCACGACGGGTCGGAGAATAGCGGGAGGGCCTTCCCAACATTTTTCCCGACCTCCCGCTTTTCTCCCCCCCCCCCCACGGCTGCGCCACGACACGAATCGCTGCTCGCCGTTTTTTTACTGCGAACAGCGATTCTCCCCTAGCCGATGGGCCGAGTTCCCAGGCCTTTACGGCCATTTTCACGAACGCAAACACACCTGCTCTCACCATTCGTGAAAACGGCCGCAAAGTGCCGTTCCCGACAACCATGGCACCGATTGGCACGGCCGTGCCAAGGGTGGCATGGGTCCGCGATCGGTGGGCACCGATCGTGGGCAGCGGGTCCGAAACCCGCGCACTCTTTGTTCCTCCACCGCCCCGCAGGATCAGTCCGCGGGGCGGCTGAGGGGCATGACGGCCCACGCATGCGCGGGTTTGACGCATATGCATGATGATGTCATCTGCGCATGCGCGGGTTGGAGCCTTCCAATCCGCGCATGCGCGGCTGACGTCATCGTGCGCGTCAGCCGCCGTGACCCTTGGCGCGCGGGCTTAGCGACGGTCGCTAAACCTGCGATGCTGTGCTTTGTGGGACCGCGCTGCTAGCCCCGACCGGGGGGGAGAATCGGGTCCCGGGAGGGGGCGCGGAGGCTGCCGTGAAACACGGCGAGTTTCACGGCAGCCTTTACGACTCTCCGCATTTGCGGAGAATCGCGCCCAAGAGATTTGGAGATGGGTATGAACTATATTGAACTCTAGGAAGTCCCTTTTCTACATTAAGGTCACCTTGTAAATGAAAGTCATTGTTATAGTGAATTTGTCAGCAATGCCTTGGGTTTACTTTATGTGGTATGTATAGATTGTGCAGGACTGCCAACACTCCTGGAAATGTAGCCTGCTGCATTCAAAAGAAAATTGACATTGGGTGGAGTGCACTGGAATAAAGTCATTTGTTGCCAACCTATAACTAAACAGTTTCCAATGACTGCTGCACACAATTGTATTGATCTCTATGTTGCTACCGAGTATCAGTGCCTTAACATTGGAAATACTGTATTAAAACTCGTGGATTGCCAGTCGCATTCAAAGACCTGGGGTGGGAGAGGGAATAATCACAACACACTTTGTCAATATGCTATGTAGCATTTTAATATAATGCTCCTCATTTTGTTACATCTTTTTTTAGCGTTTATTTATTTTGTTCATATTCACAACACATGTGAAGCTTTTGCATAATTAGAAGACCTGGTAGATTGCCGTGCAAAATTAAGTTTAACAAAATGAACATCTGACTGAATATAAAATACCTGGGAGTCCGATATCATGTATTTTGTTGCTTTAATAGTGTCAAACTTGGAATGTGCGATTTCCTGTACATTACGTGATTTTCAAAATAAAATTGCCATGTATTTAATATTCTTGTGCTTTCAATTGACAGCAGTGCAAGTTGGTTATCTTCGAATCCTCCAATTGTTAGTGAAAGGAGAGGGTGGTGACAACTGGGATGCCTCAGCTAACTGCAGCTGCTGTTTTTCAGATTGGTTTATTAATATCTGCACTTCCTGTACAGTATTTTTTATCTCGGTGGTCTGGCAGTGATTCTACCCAACGCATTCAGGCATCAAGAAGGTAATATTACATTTTTTACACATCTGTTGGTGTTTTTAACATTGTGCCATTGCTGGGATAGGGAACTCCTCACCTCATGGACTCTGTGGAACCAGTGTCAGCGTCAAGTACAGCAAGATGAAAAGGCAGTGTGCCTTCTCCCTGTGCCCGTGTCGGAATGTGGGATAAACTCCAGGCGCATTTTACAGCCTCCAAAATGTATTTTCAATCGAAGTTTCTGCTGGTAGGTTTTTACTTTGTCACTGCTATTCACTGATGCAGTGATCAGCAGAACTCAGGATTTAATGCTTCTTAAATGACTTGATCTACCCAATATACAGCAGAAAAGCAAAATATAATGCACTATACTGTTGGACTTTATTTGGGGAATCCTGGTTATAATCATATTGCCTATCCATAATCTTATCATTTCATTACATGTGGTCCAGCATTTGCTTTCTGACTGTGGGTCAGTGGGTTAACAACAAAATAAGTGATCAAAAGCAGCATTTACTACTGTGGTACAATAGACTGAACATGTTCAATACTGTCTGAGCTTCTTCTATTCACATAGAATGAGGCAGCACAGATAAGGAGGGCCATTCGACTCTTCAAGCATGCCTGGCTCTTTGATCGAGTTTGCCAATTACTCTCACCACCCTGCTTTCCCCTCCACCGCCCCCCCCCCCTCCCCCACCACCATATCCCTGTGGAAAAAAAACAATATTTAAAAGTATTTATCCAATTTTCTGTTAAACGTAATAATTCAATCTGCTAACTCCACACTTTCAGGCAATGCATCCCAGATCACAAGAACTTGCTGTGTTTCTTCTTTCACCAATCACATTAAATGTGCGTTCTCTGGTTACCTCCTACCACTGGAAATTATTTATCATTATTTACTCTATTGAAACCATTCATGATTTTGAACATCCTTACCAAATATCTTAACCTTCTCTGCTTTAAGCAAAACAACTCCAGCTCAGGGCGGTTTGGTAGCACAGTGGTTAGCACTGTTGCTTCACAGTGCCAGGGTCCCAGGTTTGATTGGGTCACTGTCTTTACAGAGTGCACATTCTCCCTATGTGTGCGTGGGTTTCCTCCGGGTGCTCCAGTTTCCTCCCACAAGTCCCGAAAGATGTGCTGTTAGAGAATTTGGACATTCTGAATTCTCCCTCTGTGTACCCGAACAGACGCTAGAATGTGACGACTAGGGGCTTTTCACAGTAACTTCATTGCAGTGTTAATGTAAGCCTACTTGTGACAATAATAAAGATTGTTATTTTCATTATTAGAATTCAGTGCCATCACATAACTGAAATCCCTCATCCCCGGTCAGATTCTAGTGAACATCCTCTTCACCCTCTCTAAGGATTGACCATCATCGGTACAGCACGGTAGCATTGTGGATAGCACAATCGCTTCACAGCTCCAGGGTCCCAGGTTCGATTCCGGCTTGGGTCACTGTCTGTGCGGAGTCTGCACATCCTCCCCGTGTGTGCGTGGGTTTCCTCCGGGTGCTCCGGTTTCCTACCACAGTCCAAAGATGTGCAAGTTAGGTGGATTGGACATGATAAATTGCCCTTAGTGTCCAAAATTGCCCTTAGTGTTGGGTGGGGTTACTGCGTTATGGGGATTGGGTGGAGGTGTTAACCTTGGGTAGGGTGCTCTTTCCAGGAGCCGTTGCAGACTCGATGGGCCGAATGGCCTCCTTCTGCACTGTAAATTCTATGATTAATCATTCCTGAAATACGGTGCCCAGAATTGAGCACAGTGGCCCAAAGCCCAGATTTGGTCATATTAATAACAGCAAGACCCTTATCATGGCGATCCAACAGGGTAAATCAGTGGCAGCAACTTCTAACTTCTGCACATATGCAGTTAAATCCAGGAGCTGCTGTCAGAAATAATATTTTCTGTGCCTTCACATCCATTCTGAAGTCTGGTGCCCGAAACCTGATTCAGTACTTCAGTAGAGGTTGAAGCAGAGTTTTATTACAGGCTTATCATAACTTCCTGGCTTTTACATTCCAAGCCTCTATTTATACCCTTTTCTGAACACGGATGTAACATTTGCAATTCTCCAGTCCTCTGGCGCCACCCCTGTATCAAAGGAGGATTGGAAAATTGTGACCAATAATCCTTTTTATGTTTCATTTAACTCTCTGGGCGCGATCTACGGTCCTGACACACTCGACCGGGAGCGCAGCATGGCAGGTACATGCCGGGTAAAGCCTCCTGCAGCCAATATGCCTCGCGAGATCTACCTGGACCTCGCAAGGCAGCACAATCAGGATTTTGCCCACAATGGGTGTGGCCAAGCTGCATTCACTTAAGTAGGTTTAAAACCTACTTAAGTGAGCTCATCCAGGATCTACCAGCCTCCCCAGGGAGGCTGCAGCCGGGTGCTATTCCGTACTGATCCACACAAATGTGGACCAAGCGGAACAGCACCCGGGCCCCAGGCCATTAGAGGCCCTTGGGTGGCCAGGGACAGTACAGGGTGGCTCCTTAGCCCTCCTCCTGGAACATGGGCACCAAGACACTGCCAGGCTAGCACCTTAGCACTGCCATTGTGGCACTGCCGGGAGCGCAGCATGGCAGTGCCACTGGTGACACTGCAAAGCTGGCAGAAGCACTGCCACGGTGGTGGTGCTAGAGTGGCACTGCCATGGGTCAGGGCCTGAGGGGGGCAGTGCCAATGAAAGGAGGTTGGAGGAGGGCTATGAAGGGTGGGGTGGGTGGATGGGAATGGGTTCCAGGACAGGTAAGAAGGGGCCTCTGGGAGGTTGAGTGTGGGGGGGGGGGGGGGGGGGGGGGTTGAAGGTTGGGGGTCCTGGAAGGGGGCAGGGGTTGCTGAAGAGGAGGGGACCCAATGGCAGGTGTCATCACTTGAGGGCGGGGTTATGCAGTATTTGTGGGGGGTGACATTGCCGATTGGTGGGGGTGTGGGGTCCCACAAGCTCACTTAGAGATCGGGGCACCCTTTCAAAATGGCGGCCCGATCTGTGTGGAGCTGGTCTGGTCAGCGAGTTCAGCTCCCCAGTGTTGAAAATAACTCTTAATGTGGGCTAAGCCGGTGAGAAACTCCCCAGGGCCCACGAAAATGACGTGAATGTGGTTAGATCGCGGTGGGAAATGAGCCGGCGGAAAATGTCTAGCAAAACCCGCCATAAATAACACTTAGAAACGTTTCCGTTTGATTGCACCCTCTATCTCTATCTCATTCAGGGAGATCAGACTTTGCTTGTCCTATCCTTCTCCTCTTGTGAGAACGTTCCTCGACTGTACCTGAACCATCTCTTTAAAGGCAATCCAATGTTCCATCAGATGTTACCTGCCAATCTTTGATCCCAATTCACCTGGGTCAGATCTTTTCTCACCCCACTGAGGTAGGCACTCCAACAGTTAACCATTATTACTTTGGCTTGTCCATTGCTCTTTCCCATGGCTAACTTAAACCTAATGTCATAATCATCACTGTCCGCAAAGTATTTCCCCACAAATACTTGATCCACTTTGACCCTCCTCGTTCCCCAGGAACAGATCCAGCAGTACCTCCTTCCTGGTTAGGTTAGAAACACACTGATCTAGAAAACTCTCCTGAGCATACTTTGGAAACCCTTCTCCACCTCTGACCTTTGCATGCAAGTATATATTAGAATAATTAATGTACCAAGAGCAGTTCATTAAAGTACAGGCCTGAAAGCCTTGTCCTGGTAGCAATTGAAGGAGAATCTGAGAGTTAAAAACAGAAGTGGAAGAAGAAAACCCGGATGGGTGGATAACATTGAGTCGTGGACTGAGGGAGATTTGAAGAAACCCGGAGTAGAAGATGATGCCAATGGCCCACCAACGCTATGTGACAAATATATTCAAGTACCCCCAGTATCATGACTTTATAGTTTTTGCACCTCTGTAATTTGCCTGAAATGTGTTCCTCTCTCTCAGGCTTGTCCAACCCTTTTGCGTGGGGGGGTGGGGGGGGGGGGGGGGGGGGGGGGGGGGGGACACAATGAGCAGATTTCAGAAATGTGAACAAAATGTCATGTTTGAAACAAAACTTGCTGAGCAAAACATAGTAAAGTCAAAGCAATAAATTGCTCATTTAAAGAGGAATTATAAAAATGACCATTAGAGTGCAGTGTGTGATTGTGTGTTGTGCTCACTCCCAGTCTCATGATGGTCTCACTCACCATCACCCACTGTGAAAGTGGCTGAGAGGTTTATGTGAGTATGTCAGTATGAGGGTGACAGAACCCTCTGACAGGGAATGAACCAGGCACACTCGATCACTCACTTGCTCGTTTGCTCGCTCTCTTTGTCACACACTGTCAACACCCTCTCCTTTGTGGGGGGCTCACTTCATTCCCTACCCAGGCACTGTGTCTTCTCACTCCCCCACCTCCCCGGGCTCAACAGTCTCTAACGCTCCCAGGCCCCACAGCACCACCACCCTCACCCCTGTGCTCTAGTCTCCCCCGGCCCCATAGTCTCTGTCTCTCCTCGGGCCCCAGTCTCTCTCCCTCTGGGCCCCACAATCTCTCTCTCCCCGGGCCTCACAGTCTCTCTCTCTCCCCGGGCCTCACAGTCTCTCTCTCTCTCCTTGGGCCCCACAGTGTTGGAGTGATCTTTACATGGGTATGTACATAAAGGGTTAATGGGAAATTGAAAGATCACTAGGGGGCAGCACTGGCGGGTATAAAAGCCAGATGCAAGCGGCTCGCTGCCTCTCTTGGTGATTAGACTGTGATGAGAGCAGGAGCATAGATCTAGTTCAGGGCTACTAGTGTGGTCAGACATAGCTACTGTATATAAACATTGTAACCTTTCTACTGGTATTGATCTTAAAGTAAGAACTCACGCAGTTGTTAAATTCTGTTACTCAATAAACCTTTCAATACCTCTGGACGACTTCGAGCCGCCTTCATCAAGCTGCAGAAAGCCTCTGCAGCAACTGGATTGAGTAACGCGTGTTACATGCCGTAGTGCTACCAAACACACTACAGTAAGGTAACAAAAGAAGTCTCTCTTTTTCCTTGGGCCCCACAGCCTCTCTTTCTCCCTGGACCCTGCCTCTCATCCCTGGGCCCCACACACTCTCTCTGTCTCTCTCTCTCCCTAGGCTCTGTAGTCTCTCTCCCTCGGCCCCACAGTATCTCTCTCTCTCTCTCTCCCTTCCTCCTCCTCTTCCTCCTTCTCGCCCCTCCCCTCTCAAGATAGTGCATTCCACCCCACACTCTTCATCCTCCACACTCCAAGTTCTACCCCTTTTCATCCACGGCAAATCAACCTTAGCCTGCAATTTACCAGTCTTGATCTGATCAACTAACCCAAAGTCTGTTTTTATATTGACTTAAGAAACACTTCCATGTCAAACAGTAAACAATATGCAACGTCAGAACAATCATCCCACAATTAGAACAATCTGAATGATTGTGTGTACTGTGATAATGGATTATTCTTTGGGTCAACATTGCAAATACAAGACTTCCAGATTTGGAATGTTGGCAAATAACTAAGGGGCAATTTAGCATGGCCAATCCACCTAATCTGCACATCTTTGGACTGTGGGGGGAAACGGGAGCATGTGGAGAAACCCATGCAGGCATGGCGAGAAAGTGCAAACTCCACACCCGAGGCAGGAATTGAACCTGGATCCCTGGAGCTGTGAGGCAGCAGTGCTAACCACAATGCCGCTCCGAAAAAACGCTGTCGGCACCCCGGAAGAAAGGGAGTGGAGGTCAGTCACAAACAAGAAAAGATTAATTATAATACATTACTCCTTCACCCCATATATACCTCTATACTAACAGTGGGCTAAACAGCTGGTTTGTAATGCAGAACAATGCCAGCAGTGAGGGTTCAATTCCCGTACCAGCCTCCAGAACAGGCGCCGGAATGTGGCGACTAGGGGCATTTCACAGTAACTTCATTGAAGCCTACTTGTGACAATAAGCGATTATTATTATTATTATATTATTATTATTACTGCGAGGCCAGGATATAATGGACATGGAAAGGATGTTTCCACTTGTAGGTAAAACGGAACCAGAGGACACAGTCTCAGACTAAAGGGGTGATCCTTTAAAACAGAGATGAGGAGTGATTTCTTCAGCCAGAGGGTGGTGAATCTGTGGAACTCTTTGTCGTAGAAGGATGTGGAGGCCAATTCACTGAGTGCCTTTAATACCGAGGTTCTTGATTAATAAGGGGATCAGGGGTCATTGGATTGGATTGGATTGGATTGGATTTGTTTATTGTCACGTGTACCGAGGTACAGTGAAAAGTATTTTTCTGCAAGCAGCTCAACAGATCATTCAGTACATTGGAAGAAAGGGAATTGAACAGAATTCAAGAAAGTACATGAGAATACATAATAGGGCTACACAATATATACAATGTAACTACATAAGCATTGGCATCGGATGAAGCAGACAGGGTGTAGTATTAATGAGGACAGTCCATAAAAGGGTCGTTTAGGAGTCTGGTGACAGTGGGGAAGAAGCTGTTTTTGAGTCTGTTCGTCCGTGTTCTCAGACTTCTGAATCTCCTGCCCGATGGAAGAAGTTGGAAGCGTGAGTAAGCCGGGTGGGAGGGATCCTTGATTATGCTGCCTGCTTTCCCCCGGCAGCGGGAGGTGTAGATGGAATCGATGGATGGGAGGCAGGTTCGTGTGATGGACTGGGCGGTATTCACGACTCTCTGAAGTCGTGGGGAGAAGGCAGGAAAATGGGGATGAATGGTGGAGCAGACTTGATGGGCCGAGTGGCCTAATTCTGCTCCTATGTCTTGTGGTCTTTTGAATACAAATCTGCAAGAATAACACAAGTTACAACGTTATCTTTTTTTAAAATATTTTTATTCTCCTTTTTCACATTTTCTCCCAAATTTGCACCCACCATCAATAAACAATAATCAGTAATGAATATAATGTCAATCCCCATATCAATAACAACGATCCCATCCTCCCACCAAACCCCAAACATTAGCCTGCCTGTTAACATAAACAAATGACAAAAAGGAATCAGGAATCACCCATAGTCACCATGAACATACACAGTCCACATTCCCCCCCCCCCCCCCCCCCCCAACTAATGTTCGCTGTTATCCAGTTCTTGAAAGTGCATAATGAATAGTGCCCATGAATTGTAGAACCCCTCCATCCTTCCCCTCAGTTCAAACTTAACCTTCTCAAGAGTCAAGAATTCTAACAGGTCCCCCCGCCATGCCAGGGCACAGGGTGGAGAGGTTGCTCTCCAACCTATCAGGATCCCTCTTCGGGCGATAAACGAGGCAAAGGCTACAACATCTGCCTCCGCACCCGTTTCCAACCCCGGCTGGTCCGACACCCCGAATATGGCCTCCTGAGGGCCCGGGTCCAGTTTCACGTGCACCACTTTAGTGATTACCCTAAAAACCTCCTTCCAGTAATCCTCTAGCTTTGGACAGAACCAAAACATATGAACGTGATTTGCGCCCCCCCTCCCGCCCCCCGCAACATTCACACACATCTTCTACCCTTTCAAAGAATCGGCTTATCCTTGCCCTTGTGAGGTGTGCTCTGTATACCACCTTCAGCTGTATCAGCCCCAACTTCGCGCACAAAGTGGAGGCGTTCACTCTCCGGAGCACCTCACGCTAGAACCCCTCCTCCATACCCTCTTCCAACTCTTCCTCCTACTTTGCTTTGATCCCTTCCAGTGGTGCCTTCTCCTCTTCAAAGATAGCTCCGTAAACCGCCGACACTACCCCCTTCTCCAGTCCCCTTGTCGTCAGCACCTCCTCCAGCAATGTGGAGGCCGGCTCCACCGGGAAGCTCTGTATCTCCATTCTGGCAAAATCTAGAACCTGCATGTATCTAAACATTTCTCCCTGCTCCAGCCCATACTTCGCTTCCAGCTCCTGCAAACCGACCCCCAAGAAACAAATCTTTTAGCATCTTAATTCCCTTCTCTTCCCATTTCCGAAAATTTCCATCCCACTTCCCTGGCTCTAATCTGTGGTTCCACCAAATCGGCATTTCCCTTGACCCTGCCCCCAATCCGAAGTGTTGGTGAAACTGCCTCCAAATTCTCAATGAAGCTATTATTACCGGACTCACTGAGTAATTGCCCGGGGCCATCGGGAGCAGCGCTGTTGCTAGCGCCATCAA
Organism: Scyliorhinus canicula; assembly: GCF_902713615.1. Taxonomy (NCBI): domain Eukaryota; kingdom Metazoa; phylum Chordata; class Chondrichthyes; order Carcharhiniformes; family Scyliorhinidae; genus Scyliorhinus; species Scyliorhinus canicula. Next base: position 53,870,700 of record NC_052151.1, on the reverse strand, counting down.
TCCCGACCCCCTGCACAAACTCTCCTCCATTCTGACCTACTGGGAATCAACCCCTCTGACCAAGCCCCGCACCTTTTCCACATTCGCTGCCCAGTAATAATTCGTCGGTTTCGGAAGACTGAAACCCCCTACCTGCCTTCCCCTCTGTAGTAGCACCTTTCTCATTCTGGCCACCTTCCCTCCCCATATGAACGAGATAATCCTTCCCTCAATCTCTCTGGAAAAAGCCTTTGGCAGGAAAATTGGCAGGCATTGGAAAATAAACAGAAATCACGCCAACACATTCATTTTAACCGCTTGTACCCGACCCGCTAGTGACAGAGGGAGACCATCCCACCTTGCCAGATCAGCTTTCACTCTCCCCACCAAACTAGAAATGTTCTACCTGCCCCCCCCCCCCCACTCCCGGGCAACCTATACCCCAGGTATCTAAAGTGAGCCCCTGCCCTACGGAATGGCAGCGCCCCTATCCCTGCCCCCACCCCCAGCCAAGACACCACAAAGTACTCACTCTTGTCTCGATTTAATTTGTACCCTGAGAAAGACCCAAACACCCGAAGCAGCTCCAATATTCCCCCTATTGACACACTCGGTTCCGACACATATAACAAGTCATCGGCATGTAAGGACACTCGATGCTCTGTCCACCCCCCCCCCCCCCCCCCGCCCCGCCCCGCCCCGCACTATCCCATGCTCGTAAACTGCACTCCTTGCTCGCCTCAGTTGGCACACCGCCTTGTTACAACGTTATCTTATACTCTATGTTTTCAGTAAATGCACAATCCATTTAAGCCAACAGGCGACCTGTGGTCAGACACACCACACTCTGAAACCAAGTGACAGATGCCACCCAATATAACATCCATGGATTTCCCATCAAATCCCCCCAGATGCTAGTCATACTGTGAGCCAACTGGTCTCATTGGAACTCTGACATGCACGCAAGGGTTTTCAAACTCCACTCTCAATGGACAAGCTTTGGAATTTTCTCTTACACAAGGCTTTCTCTCAGATACCTTCACCAAGGAGCCACATCCATAATTTCAACCTCTCCTTTCGGTATTCCTCTACCCTGGATTACCATGTGCATGCAAACTTCCACAGGATCTGTCAGGTTCCCAGCCACATCAACTGGACACTACTGATTCACGGGCTGTATTAAGGTGTCACCAACCTTAGGATGTCTGGTTTCTCAATTCCAGGTCTGCACCTTGCAGCCCTGTCTTTAACTAGGAGCCTCCCTCTTCCCTTTTAACTTCGGTAACTTCAGATTCTGGTTCTTTGTCCCTTTAACTTCAGTCTGCCTAGGACCTACCTCTCTTTCATTCCTGGGTTTCTGGAACTTTCTGTTTTTTTGCATCTGGAACTTGCTTTCTGCCTCTTACTTTATTATCCACTGACAAACCTCTGGAGAAAGCTTCTTGCTTCGCAGTTACCTGGTCTCAGACTGACTAACTGCTTCAGCTTTTCAGTGCGAGTCTCTGGTTGCCCAGCAACATCTAAGGACTTTTTTTACCCACTGTAACTGCTTTTATATCATAAACCCTGAATTACAATGCAGTGAAACTAAACTATAGACTTGTAGGCACCTTTGTTTCACATGAAGCTAACTGAAGTTTTAACCTTTTCATAGTAGACAAATACAAAAACACAAATTAAGCTTAATCGTAAATTTGTACCTGATTTCAATACCCACAAATGCAAATATGAATTATTTAAACTGTCTCTGTTCCCTAACAGCATTCAAATGACCAATTATGACCGTATTTCCCAAAAGAGAGAGTGAGACAGTGGGATTAGTTTTGGATTTGTCTAGCAAACAGTGGGCAAAGCCCTGATGGAACAATTATCTTGCTTACTACTGTAATGCTAACATACTCTCTTTGTTTATCATGCTGACGGATGGATGAAACGGAAATAAAAGGTGTTGCTTTGTCTTTAGTGAGATACTTGACAATATGCTGTCACTCTGCTAATTGCTGCCCTGGTTTAGTTTTGGAGGTATAAAATGCATTTCAGTAAGTGTACTGGAAAAGGCATAGACACGTTTTGAAAGTTAGCGTACACATTCTCTCACAGAAAAATCAACAGTAATGACATCTGTGAAAGTAAAATACAATTAATTGTTCATTAGTGTAGTATAGCTGAAACAAATGAAAGATGAAAAAAGGATTTAAATGTTGTGTAACATTGTGAAGACTGCATGCTTATGAAGCTCTCATTACTATTAACACTTGTGCCATGTGGCCTTATGGTTTCCTGTTAATTAGGCTGTGTGGGTAACAACAATACAAAAATGGATCTGTCAAAACTATATGAATCATTTCTCCTGAAAAAGATTCACATAGATTATAATAAATACTGATTTATTTATTTTGTTTCTTCCAAATACAATCCCAGCTGCTTGAAAAAGGTGAAACTTCTAATCTGGTTTAGCATTGGTTCACATTTGGTGAGTTTAGATATCTACTTCTCATATCCAAGTTTCTATCTAATTGTGTGAAATATTAGATACAATAAGCATAGTGAGAGAGGAAATACTGGAGGGACTGGCATCCTTGAAGGTGGATAAATCACCAGGGCCCGATGGGTTGTATCCCAGGCTGTTGAAGGAAGCCAGGGAGAAAATAATGGGTGCTCTGAGGATCATTTTCCAATCATCATTTGATACAGGCGAGGTCCCAGAACATTGGAGCTCTGCGAATGTTGTGTGCCATTATTTTAAAAGGGTACAAGGAATAGGCCAGAAAACCGTAGTCTGGTCAATCTGTCTTCAGTGGTGAGAAAATTATTGGAAACAATTCTGAGGCAGGATAAACTGTTACTTAGAAAGGCATGGATTGATCATGGTTTTGTTAGGGGAAGGACTGGTGGAAACGGTTTCAAGAAAGCATATGGAATAATCTCCTTTGTTGGACAAGGTATTGAATATAAAAGAAGGGATGTAATTATGGAACTGCATAAACCGCTGGTTAGACCACAGCTGGAATTTTGTCTGCAGTTCTGGTCACCACATTATAAGAAGGACAAAATGCACTGGAGAGAGTGCTGAGGAGATTTACAAGAATGTTGCCAGGGCTTGATAACTGCAGCTATGAGACGGGATTTGATAGGTCAGGATTGTTTTCCTTAGAACAAATGAAATGAAATGAAAATCGCTTATTGTCACGAGTAGGCTTCAATGAAGTTACTGTGAAAAGCCCCTAGTCGCCACATTCCGGTGCCTGTCCGGGAGGCTGGTACAGGAATCGAACCGTGCTGCTGGCCTGCTTGGTCTGCTTTAAAAGCCAGTGATTTAGCTCAGTGAGCTAAACCAGCCCCTAGATGTAACGTGATGGGGAGAAGGGGTAGGACATGAGGAAAATTCTTTTCATTCGGAGTGTGCTGGACGTCTGGAATTCACTGCCGAAGTTGGCGGTGAGCCTACCATACTCAACTCATTTGAAAGGCACCTGGATCGGCTCCTATAGTGCTGTAACCGGCAAGACCATGGACCAGATATTGGAAAGGGAGATTAAAATGAGCGGCTAATTTATTTTTCACTTGTTTAACTGGTGCAGATATAACAGAGTGGTCTCTTTCTGCACTCTAACATTTTCTATGGTTCTACGGCTGAAATCTATGAGAATATGAAGCAAATATTTTAATCGTGGAACCATTTGATTTGATTTGATTTATTATTGTCACATGTATTAGTATACAGTGAAAAGTATTGTTTCTTGCTGCACAATCAATGCATACCATACATAGGGAAGGAAGGAGCGACTGCAGAATATAATGTTACAGTTATAGCAAGGTGTAGAGAAAAGCTCAACTTAATACGAGGTAGGTCCATTCAAAAGTGTGATGGAAGTAAGGAAGAAGCTGTTCTTGAGTCGGTTGGTACGTGACCTCAAACTTTGGTGTCTTTTTCCTGATGGAAGAAGGTGGAAGAGAATATGTCCGGGATGCGTGGGGTCCTTAATTATGCTGGCTGCCTTTCCGAGGCAGCGGGAATTGTAGACAGAATCAATGGATGGGAGGCTGGTTTGCGTGATAGACTGGGCTACATTCACGACCTTTTGTAGTTTCCTGCGGTCTTGGGCAGAGCAGACTCCATATCAAGCTATAATACAACCAGAAAGAATGCTTTCTATGGTGCATCTGTAGAAGTTGGTGAGAGTCGTAGCTGACATGCCAAATTTCCTTAGTCTTCTGAGAAAGTGGAGTCGTTGGTGGGCTTTCTTAACTATAGTGTCGGCATATCGGGAACCAGCACAGATTGTTGGTGATCTATACACCTAAAAACTTGAAGCTCTCGACACTTTCTACTTCGCTCCCATTGACGTAGACAGGGGCATGTTCTCCACTACGCTTCCTGAAGTCAATGACAATTTTCTTCGTTTTGTTGATGTTGAGTGAGAGATTATTATTGTCGCACCAGTTCACTAGATTCTCTATCTCATTCCTGCACTCTGTGTCATCATTGTTTGAAATCCGACCCTCTACGATGGTATCATCAGCAAATTTGAAAATTGAGTTGGAGGGGAATTTGGCCACACAGTCATAGGTGTATAAAGAGTATAGTAGGGGGCTGAGGACACAGCCTTGTGGGGAACCGGTGTTGAGGATGATCATGGAGGAGGTGTTGTTGCCTATCCTTACTGATTGTGGCGTGTGGATTAGAAAGTTCAGGTCGCCGAGGGAGGAGTCAAGGCCAAGGCCACGGAGTTTGGAGATGAGTTTTGTAGGAATGATGGTGTTGAAGGCTGAGCTAAAGTCAATAAATAGGAGTCTGACATAGGTGTCTTTGTGATCTAGATGTTCCAGGGAGAGTGCAGGGCCATGGAGATGGCGTCTGCTGTGGACCTGTTACAGCGGTAGGTGAACTGTAGTAGATCAAGGCAATCCGGGAGGCTGGAGTTGATTCGTGCCATGACTAACCTTTCGAAGCACTTCATGATGATGGATGGCAGAGCCACTGGATGATAGTCATTTAGGCACGCTGCTTGGCTTTTCTTTGGTACAGGGATGATGGTCGTCTTCTTGAAGCACATAGGGACCTCAGATTGTTGGAAAGAGGTTGGAGATGTCTGCGAATACCCCCGCCAGCTGATCTGCGCAAGACCTGAGTGCTCGTCCGGATACCCCACTGCTTTCCATGGGCCAGTGGCTTTCCGTGGGTTGACCTTCGAGAAGGCTACTCTGACATCTGAATTAATGATCATCTCAGATACAAGTTCATCCGAGGCTTCTGGGGTGAAGGACTCGTTCTCACTGACCTCTTGCTCAAAGCGTTGAGCTCATCAGGGAAGGGTGCGTTGGGGACGGCAATTTTACATGCTTTCATCTTGTAGCCTGTTATGCTTTGCAGACCTTGCCATAGATGGCGGGGTCCGTGTGGCTAGCCTGGGCCTCGAGCTTTGCATCTTTGATGGATTTCTTCAGATCATATCAGGCATTCCATTACTAGATTCATTATTTTACTGATTAGAACGAAGGTGCTATTTGCTATCTGTTCTCATTTCACACAATTTTCCAGTTAATGGGACTGTCACCCTACTTTCCAGCTCTGGCAGTGGGCTAATGTTCTTCCCACGTGGAGAAGTACAGTCCTCCCTTGGTCCTGCCCCTCCTGGTGAGATTGGGAGCATCATGTTGCTCTGGAACCTAATGGTTTCTAGAAACAAAGGAGTGAGTTGTTACACAATATATGGAAAGTAATTTCTGAGCATGCCCTACCTTTGCAGGATGACACGAGTTTCATGTATCAAGGCCTGAACACGTGTCTGCAGATTTTTCGATCAATAAGGGAATCAAGGGTTGTGGGGTGGCCAGCAGGAAAGTGGAGTTAAAGCCGCAATCACCTCATTGATGTTCTTACTGAATGATGAGCAGGATCAAGTGGCCAAACAGCCTACTCCTGCTCCTAATTCTTATGATCCAAAGATCTTGTATTTTTCTCTTTCTCTCTCTCCCTCACTCCCTAATATATTGAATGTTTCTAATTCCTTTTTTAAAAGGTTAATCAATAACTGGAACAGATTCAGAAGATCGTATTTAAATTTACAAGCATGGAAGGACTGGCTAATGGAATGGAATCTAAAAGAGAGGTAGGATTCTGGGCAAACTAACTGGCATAAGCATTTAACCTCTGTTATTGACAACATCTGCATACAAATCCTAAAATCATAAAGGAAGATATTTATGTAGCATTAGATATATCTGTGATGCCTCTTTATTTACCTGTTGCCCATCAGCCTGACAGTGTTCCTGTTGCAATTTTTCCTCTGGTGCATAAAGGGCTGGAAACAGATTCCCTGCCCGTCCACTCTCAGTAATCGAGATTTCCATGCCTAAAACTCTGGAATTTCTCGGGTCTGAGCAGAGATTTGGACCCCAGAATCCTCTCAACTACCGGGACTGCTTTACTTCTATCTTCACAATTTTCCCTATTTCTACCACTAAGACACGATCTTTAGCTCTTTCAGGCTCAACCATTCCATTCAAATCCTTTCTGCCCTTTCTCCGCAAACTCCCAACTTGTTCAAACCTCTGCCACATGCATCCCAATCCCATGTTAAGTCACCCTTTTCTCCCGACTTAAATTGTCCCCTTGTTCCCCAATACATTCAATTTAAAACCATTGCTCTCATCTTTTGAATCCATTATTGCCTCTCTATATCCCCAAGCATGCCCCTCAACCCGACCCAACACGTATATGAATCTGATCTTCTATGTATTATTCCCCAACTCTTGATCATTCCTTCATTTGTGGCACACTCTCTTCAGCCGCTTGGGTTCTGCTCTGCAATTCCCTCTATGAATCTCCATTGACCTCTTCTCCTTAAGAATAAAAAATCCTCATGTTGTTGACCCATCTCACCCCTCCTAAACTTCCTTTTCCTGGAGGAAGGCCCATTTTCCTGGCGTTTATCTGAAGCATCTTAGAAGTTGGGATTTTCCAGTCCCGCCCTCAGCAGGAATACTTGCGGGAGGGATGGAAAATTTGACAGACTGGCCAAACTTCCGTTGACTTCGGGCTGGATCAGAAAACTCTTCACCTTCCAAGTGGAAATAAATATGAGTTTTTCTGGTTATTATCTTGTTGATAACTCGGCTTGCTCTGTCTTACATTTCCAGATTGCTTCCTGGAGGGAGTATCAGATGTAAAGATAAGAAAAAGGATTTTTCTGTTTACTAGCAATATAAAACGAATATAGGTCAGAGAGGAAGGAGGTGATACGCGACCTGCTATGGAATCGGATAGATGCGCCACAGTTTTGATCCTTATGGAACATGTGTTTGATGGTGATATAGTCCTTAGCAATTGCTTACTGCTGCTGACGGCTAAGTATTCAACCATATGTTATCACAAAATGTGGCTTGCTAGGTCATTTAAGGGTCAAGCACATTGTTGTGGCTCTTGAGTCACATGTAGGCCAGACAAGCCAAATAAGGATGGCAGATTTCCTTCCTTAAAATATACTAATGAACAAGATGGATTTTTATGACAACCATTGAATTCAAAATTCACCATCTGCCATGGTGGAATTTGAATCCAGATCCTCGGAGCATTATCCTGGGTCTCTGGGTTTCTAGCCCAGTGACAATACCACTACACCACCAATAATTTAGGGAAAGTTATTTTTTCTGCTTCACTTCAGGCATGCGGTTTTATTGAGTGGGGCAAGGATTTTCCAGGAAATGTCACACTTTCTCTGATGTTCTGCAGATCTATCCAGTTTGAAGATCTTCCTGATGAATCCCCAGCTGTGGAAGTCTTTCGATTGAAAGAAAATGATGATTACTTTACAGGTACCTTGGGAGCAGAAAATACCATCAGATAGAATCATAAAATGGACAGGGCAGGAGGCCATTCAGCCCATCGAATCTGCACTGGCCCTTGGAAAGAGCACCCCACTTAATCCCACGCCTCCTCCCTATCCCCGTAATTCCAGTAACCCAACCTAACGTTTTGAACACTAAGGGGCAATTCAGCATGGCCAATCCATCTAACCTGTACAACTTTGGACTGTGGGAGGAAACCGGAGCACCCGAAGGAAACACACGCAGACACTGGGTGAACATGCAAACTCCACACAGTCAGTCACCCGAGGCCGGAATTGAACTCTGGAGCTGTGAGGCAGCAGTGCTAACCACAGTGCCGCCCCTTGTTTGATCTGAAGAGTGTACTTTGATATGTTGCACATCTCAGTCACTTGTTTTGCCAAAATAAAAAAGCAGCTCCATTGTAAATTTAATAATTTTCTCCACCTATCCATCACTATTTGTGTAAGAGGTAAATCGGCAGAACCTTTGCTCCCGGGGCAGGGGTGAAAATATCAGAATAATTCCCGGCTCACCAAACCCAACCGAGGCAAAAGTGCCCCAGAGCTCTGGAGTCTCATTATTGGAGGGTGCCAGGGTGTATGGGAGTTGTGGCTGCTGATCCCAGAATGAATATGGAGACTGCAGGGTGCAGAGGGGCCCTGGGCAAAAGGCCTGCCTCGAAACAATGAAAAAAGACTGTGAAACAAAAAACAGCCCTCCCCCTCACCTTCTCACCCCCCACACACTCACCAAGCCCCAGGCATGCCTCCTTCCTACCCTTCATACAATCCATGCCAACCTATGCCTGCTGACCAACCCCCATGGTCCTGGTTTAGCTCACTAGGGGCTGGTTTAGCTAACTCAGCTAAATCGCTGGCTTTTAAAGCAGGCCAGCAGCACGGTTCGATTCCCGTACCAGCCTCCCCGGACAGGCGCCGGAATGTGGCGACTAGGGGCTTTTCACAGTAACTTCATTGAAGCCTACTCGTGACAATAAGCGATTTTCATTTCATTTTCATTTTCATGGTCCTTCATACCCTCTATGTGAACCTATGCCTACCCCTATTTTATTTTATAAACTCCTATGTCCCTCTGCCCACCCCCATGGCATTTTATAGTCTCCATGCCAACTTAGTGCCAAATTATGCCAAGCCATGGCTCACACCCCTTTGCCCTTATATCTACCATGCAATTCACCCAATACCTATCGGGGCAGGCCTCAGGACCCATGCTGAGATTAAATGATGTTCTTAAATGCCTATTGATGAGTTCACTATTTATATACAAATAAGATTGGAATTCATATCTCCGCTCCAAAGATTTTGCAACCACTTGAAACTGCTAATCAGGTACTGACAGACACCCCACTGTGGTAATGAAAGGTTGTGAAATTAATTATACATCACTAATCCCGTCAACAGACAAAGAAAAAAAAACTGCTTTTTTTAAACACTACAGACAATTCTCCCACCCCCAAATATTTAAATTAAATTTATTTTAATTTAAATTAAAGGGAAGGAATTTTAAATGCCTTGACAGCTTGACAACTGTGACTGTTCTCTTGAAAGTTCCTTTTGATGCTTTTGAGTGGATATATGTGAGGTTATCCACTTTGATTGCAAAAACAAGAAGGCAGATTATTATTTGAATGGCTAAAAATTGAGAGAGGGGAATGTGCAACAAAACCTGGTTGTCCTTGTGCACCAGTTTCTGAAAGTAAGCAATCAGGTGCAGCAGGTGGTAAAGAAGGTAAATGGTATGTTGACTTTCTTAGTGAGAGGATTCGAGTACAGGAGCAGGGATGTCTTGCTGCAATTATACAGGACCTTGGTGAGGCCACACATGGAATATTGTGTGTGGTTTTAGTCCCCTTATCTGAGGATGTTCTTGCTATATAGGGAGCGCAGTAAAGGTTTACCAGACGCATTCCTCGGATAGCGGGACAGAGGAGTGATTGAGTCGGTTAGGATTATATTCGCTGGAATTTAGAACAGTGAGGGGGAATCTCATAGAAACCTATAAAATTCTAGCAGGATGAGATAGGGTAGATACAGGAAGGACATCCCCAATACAGGGGAGGGGGAGGGGAAGAGTCCAGAACTAGTCATCACAATCTGAGAATATGAGGTAAACCATTTGGGACTCAGATGAGGAGGAATTTCTTCACCCAGAGAGTGGTGAGCCTGTGGAATTCTCTTAGAAATCAGTTGAGGCCACAACATTGTGGGCCGTATTCTCCGTTTCAGAGACTAAGTGCTGACATCGGGACTGAATGGTATGAGTGCTATGGCCCTGAAAGTGGTGCCAGTCCTGGAGCGATTCAGGACATCCTAATGGGATAGCACAGGCACCTAGTGGAACGAGCGCAAGTTAATTGAACACTGGCATCCAAGGTTGGGATTAGCACTGGAGAGCCTGAGAAGCAGGAGCTGCATATAGGCATTCCACTCCCCACACACCCTCATCCCAGCCAAGAAGATGGCACTGCTGGAACACACCCATCCCATTGATGGGTCAGCTGGGATTAGAAGGTACTAGGGGGGTTAGCCTGGGGAGGCATCCATATGACCTGTGGCACTACATTTACAGTGGGCAGTCAGCGTCATGCGCAGCTGCATGGCTGCCTTACACCCCCAAAACCACACCGAAGCCAGTGGCACAACTGTCAGCACACTATAGCGATGTTGGACACTTTTTGTACCCTTTCTTTCTCTCCCTCAGCAGCCACGGTGCCTGTTTCCTGATTTTAAGTACCACAAGTACTCGCCGTCGGTAATTTCTCCCGGCGGAGACGGAGCATCATAGGGGGCCAGGAAATTACCATGTCAGGCCCTTTAATAACATGCCAATGCCGTTTACTGTACAATTTGCATTCCACACCTGTACAGCGTGGAATGCATTCATGCCGCTCTGGAGGCACCAGAGCATGGCATTCCATTGGGCGCCTGGCATTGGCATCAATTTTCGGCTGACCTATCGTATTTACCAATTCCGGCGTCGCTGGAAGGAGAATCCAGCCAAGAAGGAAATAGATATAGCTCATGGGGTTAAAGGAATCAAAGGATATGGGGAGAAAGTGGGAACAGTTTACTGAGTCAGATGATCAGCCATGATCACAATGAGTAGCAGAGCAGTCTCGAAGGGCTGAATGGCTTACTCTGGTTTTTACTTTCTATGTTCCTTTTGACAGCACTCTTGAGTGTTCTGATGAGCTCGACAGTTCCAGGGAGTTTATGCACTTTTTATGTGCACTTCTGTCTACTTTTAACAACCCCAAAGGACACGTTGCCTCTACTAAAAGTGTCCTGGGGTCACATCCATAAGGGTACCATACCGGTGCAAAAGTATACACCACCCCTCAAAAGAACTGTGGGAGCTCTAATCATTCTACCATGTCTAAAGTTCACAAGTTTTTTAGATATCTCACTAACAATCAACTGCAGTTTAGCATGTCCAGGTGCAACTGTGAACCATCCATGTGCAATGTAGAACACGCCCCCCCCCCCCCCCCCCCCCCCCGCCCCCGCCTCCCCACCCAGAACCACCACCTCGCCACAAAAATGCTGCAGAAATGATTGTGTTCAGGGGCAGGACTTCCATATTTGGGCCTCTGCTGCCATTTTCGTAAAAATGGAGAGACTCTCCACCTTTGCAAACTTCAGGTCAAAATGACGGTTCACTTTCACTTGTGAATTTGGTTCCATAACTCATGGTTACAAAAGTAACTTGCTCTAAATTGAACTCTTAATTTCCACGATTCCTCAGATTCTTCTTATACCTTAAATTTGTGTCTTTGATCCCTGATATCATTTAAAAAAAAATTCATTTATGGGATGTGGGCGTCACTGGTTAGGCCAGTATTTATTGCCCTTCCCTAGTTGCCCTTCAGTAGGTGGTGGTGAGTTGCCTTCTTGAACCACTCAGTCCTTGAGGTGTAGGTACAACGACAGTGCAGTTAGGGAGGGAGCTCCAGGATGTTGCCCCAATGACAGTGAAGGAATGGTGATATATTTCCAAGTCAAGGTGGTGAATGACTTAGAGTGGAACCTCCAGGTGGTGGTATTCCCAGGTTTCTGCTACGCTTGTCCGTCTAGATGATGGTGGTCGAGGGTTTGGAAGGTGCTGCTAAGGAGCCTTAGTGAGTTGTGTTGCCTAAATGTTGTATGGTGAGCACTGTAACATCTGTACATTCTTAAGATCTCAATTTGTTGTAGCTTTGCTATCTCAGCATTGTTTACTAATCAACTTTGCCATGCTTCAGGAAACTTTCTGTTTTTAGCTGAGTGAGATAGTTTTGACACTTAAATGCACAAGGACAAATGTGCATCATGCTTGGATAAAAATCTCAATTTCATTAACAAGGCTATTTAGAGCTTAGGGAATTGAATGATCACAAGTTACCAGAATATTCTTTCGTCTCCAAGGCTAGGAACTGAATCTATCCCACATTGATAGGAGAAAGGTCTCCTACCAACTTTAATGTGCTACCCAGTGTCCAAAAATAACACAATTGCATCAAAATAATTTGAAGTGACAATTTAAAATGTAAGCTTGTACATGAATAATATTCCCACTATGAGAATTATTTTGAGGCTCCAAATTAAATTTCAATGCACACTAAAATGCCATTTCCTACTTGTTTACTTAGACTCAACTGAGCCTCGGTCTCCAAGGCCACTGTCTGTCAACTACAGAGTTGGACAGGTCTTCACACACAAGCAGGACAGATACTATGGTGTAATTGTGGGCTGGGATGAGAGAGCAAAAGCCCCAGAAGAGTGGCTTAACGAAAGATATTCATTGGACATGCAGGTATGAGAGGGATGCACAAAGGAACCTTTGTTAAATGCGCTGGCATCTGTTGAGATATCTGTCCACATACTATTTATTTCTCATTACTAAGATAATAACAGGTTAACAGCAGAAATGCTTTGCAAGAAGAAGGTTTATCTTTTCATGTATTTTGGATCAAATTCACTGAATTATCTGTCTGAAGTTCAGCTTGATCTAGCCTGCCATTGATGTCCATTTACACTCCGGTGTCACATTTTATAGACCTCTGGAAGTTGCGAGAGAGGGTGATATAAGATTGAGCATCATGACAGTAGCACCATACCAAAACCATGCCTGCTCCCACTGCAATTTTACCAGTGGTGGGGGAGGTTGGTGCCAAGTGTCTGGGACATCAGATGAAACCTGACGGGATTGGTGGCCGGTCAAGTGGGTGGGTCCCTTTTAGTCACTCAGTGCTCATCTGAGGCACCACACCTCCATGGTAATTCTCCCACCCTAGCTTGGCTTCAGTGCGAAATCAGGCTTGCCTTTCAGACTGGTCTTCATTGGCAAGGGGAGGTGGTGGCAGAGTAGTATTGTCACTGGACTAATAAATCAGAGATCCAGAGCAATGCTTTGGGGACCCAAAGTCAAATCCCACCACTGCAGATGGTGAAGTTTGAATTAAATAAAAACTTGGAATTAAAAGACTAATAATGACTGTGAAACAATTGTTGATTGTCATTAAAAACCCATCTGGTTTACTAATGTCCTTTCGGGGAAGAACCTGCCAACCTTACCTAGTCTGGCCTATATGTGACTCCAGACCCACAGCAATGTGGTTGACTCTTAACTGCCCCCTCAAGGTCAACTAGGGATGGGCAATAAATGCTGGCACAGCCTGTGACGACCACGTCCCATGGAACAAATTTAAAAACCCTCTTCTTTAAGGCTGCATGTAGTCCCAACAGTGGCTATGGCTCCAGATGGCACTGCAGGAACAAGGTAGCTCTCAGCCCTCTGATTGGCTGGCAGCTCTCAGGGGTGGGACTTCCTCTCCGGCGGGGCGAAAGGCCTGCCTCGTGCCAAGGACGGTCTGTTGGCCATAAATTGCCAATGGGTAGCTGGTCAAACGCAGGTGGACCTGTCACTGGCTTCCATGTCAGAGGAATAGAGACCCGGCCCCCAGCACAACATTCAGTCCATGGTGCTAAAAGCAGATGGAAAGTATATTTCTGACATTGCGTGTCAGAAATTAGGGATAGTTTTCAAAGGAAGGAAAGGTAATCCAGGCCAAGTAGCCTGATGTATGTTTTGCTGTAGTATTTTGGTAAGTATGAGTAATATTTTAAGGAATAATCTTGACTTTTTTGTTTTGTTTCCCTGTCACTTTGAAACTAGCCAATCAGGACCATGGAATAAAATGTGGGTTATTTTCTGCTGGAACAGTTTTAATTATGCAAGAGGATAATGCTTTACTTTTATTGCATAGGAACATAACCACTGGTGTATTTTTATCTATAGAATTTGAGAAATACTCCCCATTATAAAGTTTTGATTCATTCAGATGATGGAAGAAATTCAGAAACCGCCTATATTCCAGAGAGTGAGATGGCCATAGTAACTGGTGTTCAGGTATGTCTTTAAGTGTGGTAGATTTGGGGATGAGGTGCTGTGGAAAAGCTGAGGTGACGGAGATTGAAATTTTATGCCGAAATGCGATCGGAGCATCATACAAAACACCAGTTAGCCGTCATCCACTTATCACAAAGTGATGTCTAGAAACACATCAAGATTTAATTGTCCATTTGATCATGGTCTTGACAGACTATTTTAGTGTTTCAGACTAGACTGGGTGAGATTGTTCAACAACTGCCATATTGAAGATAGTTTACAAAACAAATTCTTGTGAATTTGAGTGGAAATGAAATAAGCTGTCAACCTACAAGCAAAAGAGTTGCCTTAGTGAAGGAGAAGGAAAATCCAGTGCCAAAAATTTGAGCGCAAAGTAATACTGATTTGTTATAAAAAAGCAACTGGATGAAGTAAATCACCTATGGAAGTGAGTGATTCAGGACTAGTCCTGATACCCGATATTGTTAAAGTACAAGGAAATGGAGCTAAACCAAGATGGAAACAGTCAAGCTTAATAATCACCATTATGCTTAGGTTTCAGTTGAGACCTTGAAATGGCGAGCTTCAAGGACTGAACATCTTCTAATCATTTTTCTCCCTCAACTTATTGCTGGTTATGGACCCCAGATTTGTTCCTCTTTCCCACTAATTTCCTTCCGTTTCATCCCCGGACGCATTGCCCTAATTTCCTGGGATACAATTCCACAGTACCCCTCCTGAGCACCCATTAGGCACATGTGGGGCAGGATTCTCCTGTACCTGGAGAGGCGGGGTGGGGGGGGTCGCGGAGGGACGAAGTGGCGTGATTGGGGCGGCCCGCCGCCGGAGTGGTTTGTGCCCCGCAGATTGGGGAATCGCCGGGGGGCGCCGCTGTGAGCGGCCGCTGACCGGCGCGACGCGTTTCCCGCCCCCGCCAAATCTCCGGTGCCTGAGAATTTGGCAGCCGGTGGGGGCGGGATTCACGTGGTTCCCCCCCCCCCCCCCAGCGATTCTCTGACCGGGGGGGGGGGGGGGGGGGGGGTCAGAGAATCCCGCCCATGGGCTTTGATAGAATGTGTTGCTAGTCTATGTAACTGGATGCGACGCCACAGCTGAGATCCAATCCTGCCTTCACCTAACCTCCACATACATGTAGAGGTGGTTGGATAGTAATTGAGACTTGAAAGTGGACGCAATGGCAAATTTTTATCCCACCTACTCCAGGACTTCAAGGCTGTGTATAGAACTCGACCACCCCCCAGGCTGAGGTTTCAGATTTGTTATCCACATTATATTTGTTCACTGGATTCTGATCAGTTTTGCATTTTGTTGTTTTTAGGTGTACCACCCTCTGTTAATATATTATTTCAGCATGTTTGATGGAGACCAGTACATAATGATGCCTTGGCTGTTGCAAGTCTACCCCCATGACTGAATGGTTTTAATTGCCAAATGATACACAAAGTATATTTTGCACCAGGAGAATTAATATGAATACTTGAAATTCATGAATGCCTTGAATACAAATGGATTTAAAATATAATGCCAAAACTCTTTAAAGAAAACTCGTATTTATTGTTATTTCCTTTGAAATATAAAATAATTGCAAGATGGCTAAATTACTGTACAAAATCAAATTTATGTTTTCGATATTTTTTTTGAAAAAATTATTAAATTCCTGTCTTCCTTTAACAGCGGCACAGCGTATCATTGGCTTTTAGCCTGTACAATACTCCTGTTATCAAACGTTTGACTTTACATTGTAATACATTAATAACCATGGGTAGCTGTATCCCACATCTCTAACCTTTTTTAATCCTAAATGGGATGTGGGTGGTTGCATTTATTGTTCATCACCAATTGTCTCAGTCCTTGGACTGAATGGTTGGCTTGCTCGGCCCGTTTAAGAGTCAACCACATTGCTGAGGCCAGACCAGGTAAGGATGTCAGATTGCCTTCCCTAAAGGTGACACAGTGGTTAGCACTGCTGCCTCACAGTGCCAGGGACCCAGGTTCAATTCCGGCCTTGGGTGACTGGAGTTTGCACTTTCTCCTCATGTCTGCGTGGGTTTCCTCCAGGTGCTCTAGTTTATCTCCAACAGTCCAAAGATGTCCAGATTAAGTGGATTGGCCATGCTAAATTGCTGCATAGTGTCCAAGGCTGTGCAGGTCAGGGGTGGTAGAGAGGGGGTGGGCCTCGGTAGAGTGCTCTTTCAGAGGGTTGATGCAGACTCAATGGGCCGAATGGCCTCCTGCGCTGTAGGAATTCTATGGTTCAAAAGGGCATTAGTAAACCAAATGGATTTTTACGACAA
The DNA here is from genome assembly GCF_902713615.1 of Scyliorhinus canicula. NCBI lineage: Eukaryota > Metazoa > Chordata > Chondrichthyes > Carcharhiniformes > Scyliorhinidae > Scyliorhinus > Scyliorhinus canicula. The sequence continues at coordinate 53,854,186 of NC_052151.1, read as the reverse complement.
TTGACAATGGTTTCAAGATCATGGCTAGACCTTTAATTCCAGATTTTTATTGAATTCAATTTTCAGGATTTGAACCGTGACACCTTATTTTTAAACAGTGACCCCTAATTCTAGATTCTCCCACAAGAGGAAATGTCCTTTCCACATCTGTGCTGTCAAGACGCCTCAGGATCTTGTATGTTTGAATAAGTTGCCTCTTGAACTTCCTGTGGTGGCTAGTATGCACCCAAGAGTGGAGGGGAGTAAATATAGGCAATTAAGCAGTCATTCATTATCCACTAAAGTAACATTGTTTGACAGAACCCTAGTTTAGCTTACATATTCATACATCCATAGAATCTCAACAGTGCAGGAGGCCATTCGGCCCTTAGTCTGCACCGACCCTCCAAATGAGCACTCTACATTGGCCCATTTCCCCCCGCCATATCCTTGTAACCCTGTGCATTGATCATGGCCAGTCCATCTAACCTGTGGGAGAAGCTGGTGGAAACTCACATAAACATGGAAAGAACATGCAAACTCCACACAGTCACCCAGGCCAGATTTGAACCCGGTCCCTGGCACTGTGCCATCATGTACAAAGATGCAGGCATACTTGCACTAGGAAAACAAAATGTAAGCTGTTGCAACTTGTATATTCAAAACATGCAACTCTGCATGTTTGGTCAGACAGCTGATTAAATGCATCCTTGATACTTCATATCCTTATGTTGAAAAAAATGCATTTTTGCCTCTAAACCATTCCATTGGAACAGAACATGTAACAGTATTGTTGATATTTAAAATATGCTTGGTATAAATTTTGTACCATTGCTGTCATATCACCCTCGTTTTTAAAAATGCAGATTTGTATTGCAATTTGAGAACTTTTGTTCCGTTCATGAATTCCTATGAATAAAAGGTTGTGGCTACCTAATGAGGTGTGATCTATTTTGCATATTCAATCAACATTTTTTGGAAATAGAATACATGTTTCAGGCTGATGGGTTTTGTCACTTAATCTTTCATGTTGGAAGTGAGCTATAAACCTGAAGTCTTTGCTCTCATTTTGTAACTCATTCTTAACTCCGTTTTATTAAACTTAATTTTTATGAGCTATTTCTCTTCAGGTCAGAACAACCCTGTACTCACCATAGCAAACAAACAGAAACTACCATGTCATATTCTTTCAAGAAATCAGCATAAATTTTGTAACTCTGGATCCACTGACCCTAAATCTAAATTATTCAAATCAAGATATCCTAGGAATTGGATTGGAGTCAAAGGATACCATCATTCATCCACCATTTATAACCAAAGGTCTCTCTGATCAGAAACAATTATGGTCATGGTAATTAAAGAGCAACAGAATTACTTTATAACGAAGCATAGATGACTTTATTCATGTTTTTTGAAGAACAAATGAGATTGGTTAAGTCAAACAACCTGAAAAAGTAGCATTCCGGCCTTGTCCTTGAATGTTTAATTTGAATGTACTTATTTTGTAACAACAAAAATAATACCTATGCCCTGAAATTCATGGGTTTCTGGAAACACTATAGGGGAGTGCACAGGCTGGGTGGAATTTAGGATTGGATATAGTTTCACTGGATCTCAATCTTTTACTGTGCTAAATGAGAAAGGGATGAGATTTCTGTCCACCCTTCCCACCTGACATCAGAAGGGGAATAGTTACTGCGTCAACCCCTAAATTCCACTGGTTCTGTCTCCCAAACACAGGTCTCTTGGGTGTGTCACAAGGCTATGCCCCTTTAATTTTGAAAATATGATTTTCAAACTTTGAATTGACTGGAAATTTTGCAATTTGAAATGAGACAGAACAACCTGCTTAAAAATGCAAGACCACCTTCCAAGGCGAAGCTGTGAAGGAAACAAGTCCCCTCATGGAGTGTGAAGGGAGAGATATTTTCTACAATTCAGAGACCGGTCGAAATAAGGAGTGATGTTAATAAAATGCAAAGTGCTGGATATTGAAACAATGACTACCCCCAGGCAGACGCACACAAAACCCTGGAAATACACAATGGATGAAGTATAACAGGCCAGGCTGTAGCCACTGCAGAGACATTTTCAGAAAAGGAAACGGTTGAAAGCTGGGCTATGCCTCTTTTGGAACAATTGTATTACCCAGTTCAGAGGCTAACTTTACTGGAAATCTACTAGCGAGGTCTACCAGAGATCTAATAATTGCAACATCCTCTACATCTGACTGGATCCATGAAATCAACTAATCCAAATCAGCCACAACATTTAAAAATCTACACCTCAAGGATAATCAAAGGACACTTACCCATATATTCTTCTAACTTTTATTAGACTCTTAACTTCCCTTCCTGATACTTGTGTGTTTGTGTCCACATGACTGTATAAGCATTGAATGCTTGACGTTGCATTTCTATTAATTTTTCTCGGGTGTATGAATGAAAGGAGATGGAATTCCAGGAAAGAGAAAGGGAAGCGGAATTTTAATTAAAACATCTCACGCTTCAATTCCATTGTGTCCATTTAAGATACCCCTAATTCAGACCTAAGGACTGAGGTATTTAGGTTTGCGGCGTGAAAGAGGTCCACGATGTGCACCAGAGGGGCAAGTAGATAAATGCAAATTGGTCTTAATGACACATTTGCAACTATTTAACGGATCTGGTACTCTATGCTCAGCCTTCCGTGATTCTCCGGTCCCCGCGGTCAGGAATCACGCGAGCACGTGGTCTCTACCTGCATAGCCCTGGCGAGGTGGACCTGGCGGTGGGCCAAGGGGAGCAATAGTTGCCCCCTTGTGAGGTCTGTCACACTGGTCGAGACCATCCAAGTGCCAATTCCCACAATGTACTTCCTTCCCACACCTCCTCAACTAGACCCCCTCCCCCGCCCCCCCAAGCATTTCTCCAGGAACCCCTGTAATAGGCTCCCCCCCACCCCACAGAAGAGACACCCTGTCTGGAAGCTAGAGAGCAATTCAGGCTGGACAGTGAGAGCTATAGATGTAGCACTTACCTTGAAACTCCATGATACCATTCCTTCAAGGAGAACAGCTGTGACCTGTCTCTGGTTCCCATACCCATTAGCTGCAAGCCATTCATAGCGTTCTAGCAATGGGCTGTGGTTCACAACTTTTACAAACCATCTGCAGCTTTGATTCATTCATCTCCCTTCACGGTTCAGTGGTGAAATCCCAGATTTTATAGAGGTAAGTGCATTCCAATCACTCAAGCAAGTGATTTTACTGAACTTGCCTCTCTTTGAGTCAGCCACATTGCTGTGAGTCTGGAGTCACATGTAGGCCAGACCAGGTAAGGATGACAGATTTTTTTCCTTAGTGAACCAGATAGGTTTTTCCGACAATCGATAAGGATTTCACGGTCACCTTCAAATTCCAGATTTTTCTTAAATTGAAATTTGACCATCTGTCATGGCAGGGTTCGAATCCAGGTCCCTTGAGTATGACTCTGGTTTACTAATCCAGCGATACCACTACCTCCGATACAGTGCCTTTTGCACTGTAAGGATTCTGTGATCCCGATACAAATATTCATATTTGCATATTGGGTACGAAGATCAAGCTTGGCTTCAGTACCTCCTCCCTGCAACTAAGGTAAGGTTAAATATCCAGCTGACAATCATGACCCGGGTACATGAAGAGTGCAGTGGCCAAGGGACAAGTCAGCTTGTGAAATCACAAGTTTAGGTATGCAAAGTACTAAGTACTTGGTGTGGAGTAGTATATTGTAAAGCAGATGTTCAATTGTAAATAACTTTAATGGTACTTGAGCAATTGGAGTACATTGTAACAAAAATAAATCCTCTTTATTTGGATGGTTTTAAAAGATCCTTATCACTTTAGAAAAATAAATGTTTTTTGCCAAACCAAAGTCTTACATATTGTCTGAAATTGTTTTAAGTATTCGTTCCACATTCCCACAAAAACTAAAATTACTGTCATGTCACTGGACAATGTATTGGTTCTCAACCATAAACCAGGGGATATGTTATTCTGACACACTTTGCTGATTCACATCTGTTGAATTTTAATAAAAGATTAGATCACAGCAATTGTTAGAAACTGCACTCCTTTCCAAGTGAAGGATGCCAGAATATTTTCAGATACTCCAACAGACTCCCGCCATTATTCTGACAAGTGCTGTTGGGAGGGCTTGTATATAGGGCAGGGTGTGGACATGCCAGGTTCCAGCCTAAGATGGGATTCCCTGCTTGATTTTGTAAATGGCAGCATCTCCACTAAAGGTCAATGACAACAGAGGACATGGGGCCAGGGTCTCATTTCCTGCCTCCTCTTCTGGAATTTGACAAATAGCTTGAGGCCAAAATAGCCACTGAGATGTGGGTGACATAAATAGGTGCTTGATGGCTGGTGCCGACATGATAGGTTATAGGGCCTCTTTACATGTTGTAAACCACTTATGACTATGACACATGCTCCCCAAGTGGGAGGGGATTCCCAGACCAGAGATTTAAAAAAAGATTATTTGCACTGGTTCCCTGTATAAGTTTGGTGGGGGATGGCAGCATATATCCTACTCAGTACAGTAGAGGGGTAGGTATTCCAGGTTCTACAACCCCAACACACCATCAAAAGTGGATGCTCGTTTTACACCTGTCTGCCAAACCCATGCAAATTCTACTGTGTGCATTAGTAGGCACAACGCTGCTGCAGTTAACTGCCAGGGTTACATCCCTCATTAATTCAGCAACGTCACAACTTGAAACAGATCTGTACCATCAACATTCATTTCCTTCTCCATTTTTTATCTGCACAACAATGACGATTGATCAAACAATAGTGAAATGGCGGAAAAAGATTGAGGATAACGACTGTTCAAAAATATAATTTGCCACATAGTCCTGTATTTGATCAAAAAGTGCATTAATAACTTTTTGTTCCCAGGGATCATTGATATTGATTGCTACAAGTTAACATCAGTTCCATGTTGCCTTGGTTACTGGTGATGAGTTGAATAAGTAGAAGCAGCAGGTGCCATCATGCACAAGACCAATGGATCCATTTTGCTTACATTAAGCAGCATATTAAAAATTAGCACTGCTAAGGACCAGCTAATGTAGCACTTACACCTTTCAATTGCCTTTCACAAAACTGCATTTTATGCATGTTTAAAACATTCACTGGCATTTTTAAAAATGCAGCTGGTTTCCTGAAAAGCTTTAATTTGTAAATTCAAAAGGGATTTCCTTAATTATTCCTTTTGAGATTATCTTTTGATTTAAGCTCAAAAGTCACAAACACTTTGGAACAAACAGTCACAGATGCATTGTTAATTTGCTGCTGAATTGTCAATGACCTCGTATTGTCTGGTGTTGCTGTTTCAGAGGTTAGACCATCGCTTTCTTTGGTTTCTTCTTCCCGGACGATCAAAGGTCTGCCCAGGGTCTGGCCAAGTAATCGGCATACTTCAAATGCTTTACGCCTTGAGTTAGCAACAGCTCGAAGACATGCTTGTCGCCTATATAAAACAAAATGGACTTTGGTTTAAATTTTAATTTATGCATTTTCAGTTGAAAGAGATTACAGGTGACAATAAGGCCGCAGATTTTAACTCACTGCTAATAAATAAGCGGCAGGGTAGATAAAGTGGAGCGGCAGACTTACCTAGCCCTTATTGGTCCTAATTTAGCGGACTCCTTTTTTCACATTGCGAAAGTGAATGTGATCGGGGCCCCCAAATTGGTAGTTGTGCTCTGATATCAATGTCTAATCTGACATTGTAAGGACAGGGTAGCAGTGGTGAGCGAAACATGCTAGAAACAGTTGCTGGGGCCAGAATATAATCTTCCTCAGAGTCCCAAAAGGAAATATTGGGCCTCCCCTGCCCTGGGCTTCCTCTCCTGGAGCACCCTGACAGACTTGACTTGTGCTGGGCCCAGATTCCCCCAGCAGCAGGAGTAGGCCGGGTCCGGGGGAGTCAGGAACAGGAAGAAAACCCCTGTCCAACAGCAACAGCTGGAGGAGCAGAGGAGGAGAAACAAGAGAAAGGAGAAGCGAAGGCAGTGATGCAGGACTAAGATCAAAGAAGGGAATGAACATTACAACAGGCTGAGGCTGCAGCTGTTTTAAAAAATGTTTTTTTCCCCCTCAAGGTGGTGCCAGAGCATAGCGACTCTCCCCTACAGATCCTCTTCCCACAGCTTTTATTACTGTTATTTATAGTATGTTTATTGTTTTCATGTATGCAGTAATCTGCCTGGACTGTAAGCAAATCAATACTTTTCACTGTACCTCGGTACACGTGACAATAAATAAATAAAACCATTCCCTGAGCCACCTGCTACTGATATTTCTGTTATCACATGTCGGCCAGGCAATGATTTGGGCAGGATATGTAGGTGAGGCACAAGAATTAACTTTGTCGTTCACTCGTTAGCCCATGCACCAACCTTATCTGCAGTATAACGTGAACTCTGGATTACCACAGGAAATTCCAGGAATCTTCCACCTAAATTATAGCAGGAAATCAGCAGATTCTCTGAAGAATTAGTGTAATTATTTTAAAATGTTTCCATTTAAGGGGTAAGGTAGCGTGGCCAATCCACCTACCCTGCGCATCTTTGGGTTGTGGGGGTGAGACCATCGTAGACACGGGGAAAATGTGAAAACTCCACATGGCCAGTGACCTGTGGCCGGGATCGAACCCAGGTCCTCGGTGTCATGAGGCAGCAGTGTTAACCACTGCCATCCCGCCGCCCCCGTGTTAGTGTAATTTATTGTAGTTTTATTATTCATCTGCTATATGTCAAGATTTCTGGATCAATAAATTCTCCAACTGTCTTGATAACTTCACAATATTATAACTTGTACCATAACTACTTTATATTTCCACAATTCCTGCAGAATTAAAAATCAAAACAATGAAATTAATTTTCTTCATTTGTAATGGAGTACAATACAATTCCTCCTACAGTAAACAAAATTGGCAGCACCTGAAACACTCCTTTTCTATCAACCCAAACTCAGGGTCCAGCCTGACGGTACAGTCCGAAGGTCATTGTATTTTTTCTCCATCATATGCCAGGGTGACCCGACAAGTAATTGTTTTGGATACATTGTAAAGAGATGTTAACAGATCCATGTGGATTATGATCAGTGCCCGCTAGTGGCCATATCCAGGGTGTGGGATTCGCCAATGAGTCTGGGGTGACAGTGGATGTCCTTGCCTTTGCCTCATTGATAGCATGGAGATTAATTTTCCTTGGGTAGAGATCCCCCTCTCGTCTAGTGCATCTGCTTGGCTGGGTGACTTAATCTCATTTCTGCATTTGGAAAAGGTCAAGTTCACCATCAGGGGGTCAGTGGAGATGACAACCATTGATTTCCACATTTAAAGAGTTAGTCACCGTCAGTTGTTAGGGGTTTGGTGATGGTCACTTTTTGTTAATTAGGTGGGTTGTTCTCCCTTTTTTTTATTGTAATGCTTTGTCTTTTTTTCTGTTTGATTCGGGTTGCATTGACTATGAAAAATTACTTAATAAACGTTTTTTTAAAAAGATGGTGGACGGGATGCTAATCAAGCGAGTTAACATAGAAACATAGAAAATAGGAGCAGGGGGAGGCTGATTATCCAACTGAATAGCCTACTCACGACTTCCATCCCCCATATCCTTTGATCCCCTTCGCCCCAATGCTATATCTAACTGCTTCTTTAAAATATACAATATTCTAACCTCAACCACTTCCTGTGGTAACGAATTCCACAGGCTCACCACCCTCTGAGTGAAGAAATTTCTCCCCACCTCTGTCCTAAATGGTTCTTGAATGTTTCTTAGAAAGGAGACATGGTGAGGAAGCTTTGTCTTGTACTCAGAAGGACTGATGGAGGAATACCAAATTTCAACAGGAACAATTTATATTGTATAAGAAAAAGGTTGCTGGCTGGTTGTCAAGTGCACTCTGCTTGGTCAAGGCATTGCCACAGTGATTGCACAAGGGAACAGTTACTCCCCCAAGTGTTTGTTTAATTTAAAAAAGGCAAGTTGACTCTGATTGGTCGAGCTGTTGCTACGAGGAATGTACCAGAGTTGTCTCTAAGCTTTGAACTGAAAAAGGCTCAAGACAGGCCATAGTCTTTCTGTTTGAAGTAATATTTTCAATACATCCAGCTCATGCTTCCAAAGCTCCGAACATAGTGTCCAACATTAGATACGATTCCACATTTGGGCGACACTAACCATTTTATCTGGCCGTGCTACGAATTACACAAACAACCAATTTAAGTTCATCAATTGGGCTAACAATGTGGCTTACTTATACTTGCTAGAAGTTACAAAGGCAGGGCTCTCCAAATAGAAAAAAATGTCCAGGCATTGCGTTTTAATAACTGTAGAATTGAAAAATATATCATCTTAAATTAAAAGTTTTACATATATATTTGTCTGTTAAGGAAGATAAAAAGGGTTTGTTTCATTTAGATTTTTTTATGAACCTTAGTGCCAGGGAGTCCGGTTAGACATGTGACTAAAATGTTTCACATCTTTTGAGTTTTTTGTATATATATATATATATATTTATTTATTCTTTATCAAGATGGATAGTGAGGTAGTTGATTCTGAGACCAGTGTCCTGAGCCTCATTATAGGTAACTATGATAGTATGAGGCATGAGCTGAATAGGACGGATTGGGAAACATTAGTGAAAAGAAGGATAGTGGCGAGCATTCAAAGAATGAACTCCCAGCTTGGGTCACTGTCTGTGCGGAGTCAGCACGTTCTCCCCATGTCTGTGTGGGTTTCCTCCGGGCACTCTGGTTTCCTCCCACAAGCCTCGAAAGATATGCTTATTAGGTGAATTGGACATTCTGCATTCTCCCTCAGCGTAGTTGAACAGGCGCCTTAGTCTGGCGACTAGGGAATTTTCACGTTAACTTCATTGCAGTGTTAATGTAAGCCTACTTGTGACACTAATAAAGATTATTGTTATACTCAGTGAGATCTTGGTGTTCTTGTGCATCAGTCAAGTAAGCGTGCAGGTACAGCAGGCAGTAAAGAAGGCAAGTATTATGTTGCCATCATAGTGAGAGGATTTGAGTTTAAGAACAAAGAACAAAGAAACGTTCAGCACAAAAACAGGCCCTTTGGCCCTCCAAGCCTGCGCCGACCATGCTGCCCGTCTAAACTAAAATCTTCTACACTTCCGGGGTCCGTATCCCTCCATTTCCACCCTATTCATGTACTTGTCAAGACGCCCCTTAAACGTCACGATCATCCCTGTTTCCTCCACCTCCTCCGGCAGCAGGTTCCAGACAGCCACTACCCTCCTCGAAACCTTGCCCCTCTCACCTTAAACCTATGCCCCCTAGTAATTGGCCCCTCTACCCTGGGAAAAAGCCTCTGATTATCCACTATGCACAGAGGGAGAATTCAGAATGTCCAAATTACCTAACAGCACGTCTTTCGGGACTGTGGGATGAAAACCAGAGCACCTGGAGGAAACCCACACAGACATGGGGAGAACGTGCAAACTCCACACAGAGTGACCTAAGCCGGGAATCGAACCTCGGAGTTATGAAGCCACAGTGCTAACCACTATGTTACCATGCCGCCCAAACAGCACTCTGTGCAATTTCAAAGTGCTGGCAAGGATCACACAGCCACTTGTGGGTGGCGGGGGGCTGAACCTGATCTCAAAGTTACATCAAAGGTGCATTAAAGGTGCCTCTGTCTCAAAGTTACATTGAAGGGTCCCCATGGAGATCGGTGAAGGTGCTGCTTTTTGAATGGGACATTAAGCCAAAGTCTTATTGTCCAAAGGTATACAACTCAAAGAGTGGAGAATTCTCCAGTGCTCTGGTCAATATTAATCCCTCAATCAACATCAATAAAACAGATTAACTGGTTGTTTTTCTCATTGTGGGACCTTGCAAATTGGCTGCTCTGTATTCTTACAACTGAGACTTTCCTTCAAAAGTATTTCCTCAGTTGTGAAACATTTTAAATATCATGAAGTAGTGAAAGAAGCTATATTAATGTAAGTTTTTAAAAAACATTTTGCTCAGTATACCAAGAGACTGCAACCTCTTTACGGTCTGAAAATTTTACTTACGTAAAATGTTTTACTACAAATGTATAGGGCATTAGTAGGCCACACCTGGAGTAAGGTGTCCTTAGAACAAAGAAACGTGTAGCACAGGAACAGGCCCTTCGGCCCTCCAAGTCTGCGCTGATCATACTGCCCGTCTAAATTAAAAACTTCTACAATTCCGGGGTCCGTATCCCTCCATTCCCATCCTATTCATATATTTGTCAAGAGGCCCCTTAAATGTCACTATCGTACATGCTTCACCACCTCCTCCGGCAACGAGTTCCAGGCATCCACTATCCTCTTTGTAAAACACTTCCCTCGCTCATTAAACCTACGTCCCCTAGTAATTAACTCTTCCACCTTGTATGAGGAAGGATGTCCTTGCTATGGAGGGAGTGCAGCAAAGCTTACCAGGCTGATTCCTGGATGGCAGGACTGTCATAATGGACGACACAGTAGCACAGTGGTTAGCATTGTTGCTTCACCGCACCAGGGTTTCAAGTTTGATTCCAAGTCACTGTGCGGAGTCCGCATGTTCTCCCTGTGTCTACATGGGTTTCCTCCGGGTGCTCCAGTTTCCTCCCACAAGTCCCGAAAGACGTGCCTGTTAGGTAATTTGGAATTCTCCCTCTGTGTACCTGAACAGGCACTGGAATGTGGTGACTAGGGGCTTTTCATAGTGTTAATGTAAGCCTATTTGTGACAAAGTTTATTATTCTTGTATGAGGAGAGTTGGCTAGGATTAAATTCATTGCAGTTTAGAAGAGTGAGATAAACTTAGAATTTAAGGATTAGACAGAGCAGATTCATAAAGAATGGTCCCGATGATGGGGAGTCCAGAACTAGGGTTCATAGTTTGAGGATAAGGAATAAAGCTCGTCTTAAGTCAATTTCTCAAACCATTAAATATGTTTTGCTACTGGGTAATGGATATATAAAGTTGCCCATGTTACCTGATAGTTTCCACAGCTTCCGTTGTGTGATAGAACTGAGGTGAACCAACAACAACAGAACTGTCCAGTTTCTCCACTAACAGGTTACACAAGTTCTCCATCTTGCCAAAATCACTGAATATAACACAGACCTGGGGAAGAACAAAATGACGTTTAAAAAAATGTAAAGTGGAATTAAAGTCTTTGATTTAATGAAGATAGAATGGCATTCAGTAATACAAATATACATCACGCTTTTAGACCTAGGCTGGTGGGTAATTGATTTATCAGGAATATTAGCTTGGGCAATGGAAATAGTTCATATAACCAACCCTTCCAATTTTTGTTTCAAGGTTACAAAATTCCAGTATATATTGTTAATTTAGCCAACAAGATGTGTTCTTGCTACAAGCTGAAGTCTTTTATTTGCTGCACCCATTGACTCAGACAGGTAATGTTGAAATATATCATATTTCCATTTGTGGGGTTGTCATTTTCAATATTTTCAAAATTTTAATTGGCTTTCAGTTTCTAAAAACGCAAAGTAGACATTAACAGTTTTGTTTAGAAATTACAATTTTCCACTTCCATTTTGGTCTTTTAGAAAGATTTACAAATTTTTGACCAATGCAAAACAAAAACCGAGCCATAATTCCATCCCCTATCCTGATTGGCTTTGGACTTAAAACATTTTAAGGCAGATAAAGATGAAATTGAAACTCTCACACATACAAATAGAACTTTCAATATTCATGGATAATGGAGTGCTGAGCAGAGGCGAACTGTTTCTTTGCAGGAAGGAAAACTGTATGTAAAGTCATCAGTTTGCTATGATGCACACCTGCCTCCATATTATAGCAACGACGGTAGGGTGCTGGGAGAAGAGGTCCTGCACCAGAATGCAGGAGATTGTGAAGACCAAAGATGAAAAATCAGTCGGTTTTAAACAAACACTGGGTGCCGAGTTCAGTTCAAGGCTTTGATAACAAGCCTCTCTCCAGGACTTCAGCACATAATGTAGGCCCTGTACTTTACTGCAGTACTGAGAAACAATTGCATAGCCAGATATGCTATCCTTATGTTAAACCAAGTGTGTTATCTTAAATGTATATATAGGAAACTATTTGAAGAGCAGTATTCTCCCACTGACTGCTCAAATTTTCTCCCAGCCAACCACAACTACCACCCCAAAAATGAAGAGACTAGACGCTGATGTAATAACTAATATCTTCCAGAGCAGTAGTGGTTGGGTCCCTCTCCTGTAATTCCCTATAAAAAACTTTTGTTTTCAGTTAGATTTTCTGGAGAAGCTACTTCGCTCTTTAAACCATATCAGAGGCTGCCAATCCAGATCACTACTGAGCAGAACCAAAGGCCTGAAAGAGACGATGAAGCCAATTTTCCTAGATTATTATCCACTGCAAAGCAGAAAAGAAAAAAAAAAAGAGCATTGATGGTTATAGGTTTCTGTTGTCCACATAGTTGTAAGGTTTTTCCCTGAGTGGGGATACCTACAATTAGTAGGCCTTACTCAATGCTCTCAAAATTCTGTCAGGCTAACAGGTCTGAGAAGGGACTAGGAAGTCCTGAAGGCCTAAAAATATAAGTTACATTTTTAAAAACTTAGAAAGCTGAGAGTGGCAGGTCAGAAAATTGGACAGAATATAAAGAATATCAAAGGATAAAAGGATTGATAAGGAGGGGAAAAAGAGTACAAGAGAAAGCTAGTTATTAATATAAAGACAGATAGAGTGTCTACGGATATTTAAAGAAAACGAGTGAACAAAGAAAGTGTTGGTTCTATAGAAAGTGGGTTTGGGGAATTGATAATGGAAAGTTGGGCGAAGCTAGATGTATTTTGCACCAGTCTTCATATAGGACACAAGTAACATCCCCAAAATAACTGTGATTCAGGGTATAGTTTAATCAATGCATATATACAACAGTTTTAACAAATTTATGAAAATTTGTACCTCTGCTTCCATTTGATAGGCATTTTCAACTCGCCGAAAATCTTTAGTCACTGTAACACTGTCCTCCTGGAACATTTGCATACAAAGTATTCAATTAGGTAGCAATATTGCAGGTTCCATAAAATCATTACCACGAGTATGTACATATCTTATTGCAAACAGATAAGAGTAGTCTTGTGTTTCCAACCCCAATCAATTTCCCATTGGGGAGGAGAAGACATTTAATTCAATTCAGCATGAATAAGATTCATTCTGCTGGAAGTGTTGATTCCTGCTAATAGTGAAATGGAGTTTGACATGAAGCCCGAGGGGACAAGTTTGGACTTACTTTTTCAGGTATCTACCCGCAACTACAGGGCAACACAGCCTGAAGTCTTACCCCGAAGACAAAACTTTATTTTCCCTTCTAGGACTAAGCCTGAAGAAAGGATTTGCTTGGTGGGCAGGGGAAAGGAGGTATATGGGAAGGGCAGTGGTGTTGTTGCTGGACTAGTAATCCAGAGACCCAGGGCAATGCCCCAGGACCCGGATTCAAATCCGGAAAATTGAATTCAATAAAAATCATGAATTAAAAGTCTAATGATGACCATGAAGCCATTGTCGATTGTTGTAAAAACCCACCTAGTTCACTAATGCCCTTTATGGAAAGGAATCTGTCGTCTTTAACTGGTCTGACCGACATGTAAATCCTGATCCACAGCAATGTGGTTGCCTCTTAAAATACCCTCAGGGTAGGCAATAAATACTGGCCCAGTCAGCAGCACCCACATCCCAAAAATAAACTTAAAGACAGAAAAGTCCATGAGCTCCTCACACTCAATGATAGCGTCAGAAGAAAAGAGTGCAAGGAGTTGGTAGTGGGGAAAACAGACGATGGTTATTTTTGCTATCCAGTGAATTTACATTGCAGAAGGAAATCATATGGCTCATCGAGTATGCGCCAGCCCTTGGAAAGAACACCCTACTTAAGCCCACGCCTCCACCCTATCTCTGTAACCCAGTACCCCCCCACCCAACCTTTTTGGACACACTAAGGACAATTTATCATGGCCAATCCACCTAACGAGCACATCTTTGTACTGTGGGAGGAAACCAGAGCACCCGGAGGAAACCCAGCCAGACACGGGAAGAAAGTGCAAACACCACATACACAGTCACCCGAGGCCGGAATTGAACCCAGGTCCCTGGAGCTGTGAGGCAGCAGTGCTAACCACTGTGTCACCCTGATGTTCCTGTAGTATTGAGTGATTGGGACAGAAGAGGGTGAGACTGCTAGTGGTTGATGTAGTGATGAGTGACTAAACAGCATCCAAACTTGCTGATAGGTCACAACCTGAAACATTAACTTGGGTGGGATTCTCCCGTCCCCAGCCACATTTCTCATCCGCGTGCTGTTCACTGGGGGCGGGATTCTACCTTCCCGCCGCTTGTCAATGGTATTTCCCATTGTAATCACTTCATGCTGACGAAACACGCTGGCTGAGATGCGTTCCCACCAGGAAAAGTGAATCGCAAGGACTGGAGAATTCTGGCCTTTGTTTCTCTCTCCAGATGATGACAGACCTGTCGACTATTTACAGCGTTCTATTTTACATTTCTAGAATCCGCCCTATTTTGCTTTTGGATAAAGTGTCTAATGGGATGGAAGAACAGAAGGATCTGGGGGTGCAGATACACAAATCAAAGTAAGTAATGTGGGTCAATAAGCCCATAATAAAATGCAAACAAAGTACTGGATTTCATTTCGGGAGGGATAGAATTAAAAAGCCGATAAATTATGTTAAACCTGTACAGAACCTTGGTTAGATCAAATTTGGAGTACTGGACTGTGAACAGTTCTGGGCTCCATATTGTAAAAAAACGAGGCACTGAAGATGGTGCAACAGAGATTTATAAAATACTACCAGCACTTAGAAGTTTTACCCATCAGGAAACATGGTGGGACTCCTTTCTCCAGCAAAACTACTGAGGGGTGAACTGAAAGAGAACTTTAAAGATTACCGAAAAGGTTTGATAAGAGTCAACATGGAAGATGGTTTCACTTGCAGGTGATACCAAAACTGAATGCCATAAATATAAACTCAACATGGATTCAGAAGAACCTTCTTTAACCAGAGTGGTTAGACTATGGAACTCACTATCACAAGTAATTGTTGAGACAAATAGCACAGATGCATTTAAAGAAAAGGCAGATAAGCTTAGGGAGAAATGGATAAAGGCCTATGCTGATGGAGTTCAATGAAGAACAGATGGAAGAAGCTTGCGAGCAGAACAAACACATGGATCTATTGCATCCAATGGTCTGTTTCAATGCTGTAAATACGCTGTAATTCTCCGTAATGTGCAAAAAATTACAGCCCTTGGACGAGGGAGAAAAGATGAGGGAAATAATCAGAGTGGTAGAGAGAGTAAAGAATTGTTTTGGGGAAGGAGGGGCAAATAGCTGATTTCTCTCTCCTCGGAGATTAAGTGCTCCACTGTTACTCCAGCCGAGAAAAGCTAACACAGCACTAAGTAGGGTTTGAGCCTGGGGCTGCTCTGGTCTGTTTAGTTCAGTTACAACTCGAGAATTCTCCACTGGAGAACAAGTTCAGTTTCAAAACAAACGAGCACTTTAAATACTTAAAGTTAGTTTTGATTGGTTTAACATTGTTTTAATTAGCGCGGGGAAATTGAGTGTGGGGAAATTGAGTGCGGTCAGCATTCACTATTGATTTTCTCAGCTGTAGAAAGCATTCAGGGAAATGTTATCTATGTGACAGTTGAGCACAAACAAACATTCTGGATATTAATGAAATTGAATGCTGACTGCCGACTTGAAATTGATGCAACTTTTTTTAAGCAATGCTCTGTGTGCTATCGAGCAATAATATATTTATTTTTGGCCACTCATTAACAGGTTAACCCCTCGGAGACATTCTTCTTCTTTGCCGATCACTCGCTAACAAGTATGAATGTCCATCTAAGGAACTCTGTTTTATTGGTCATGGGTTGTGGGTCCTTCCATGGGTCATGAGCCCAATCCTAGAGCCACATTACCCAACAAGCACGTCTTTTAGGACTTGCGGGACGAAACTGGATCACCAGGAGGAAACCCACGCAGAATTCCATATTATCATGCTGCTTCTTCCCACTTCACTCCCATTGGCAGAGAAATCCTTATTTATTTGGACAGGAAGGGTTTAAATTTCTCCCACGCCGTAGGCTGACCTAGCAGTTTACTTCTCTCCAAATCACATGATTTTTGGGTCACAGGCAGGGTCTTCCTGGGTCAGGTTGGGCTGGGTCCTGTGTTGGGTTCAGTATTGATGGTCTGGTCAGGCGCTCTTGGAATCAGGCCTTGGAGTGGGCCTGGTCAGACTTCGACATAGATTCTCCTCCTTTCCTCCATCTGCCATTAAGCCATGTCGGGCCGGGTCGAGTTGGGCATTCCGAGAGCCGGGTTGGACTTCCGGGTCAGGCCTCATCCGCTTCCAGGTCAAGGCCAGGGCCGGGTTGATTGTATTCACTGTTATCGATCACAATTGTACAGATATATGTACATTACGACAGTACTGGTAGCACCAGATACTGCCGATGGCATCGTTGAACTGTTAGAAGCTAAAATTTTCAACACGTCACTGAGAGAAGCTTGTGATTGTGTTTTACAATTTTACAACCAAGTATCTACGTAGAAGGTGAAGTTCATATAGCCCCATTGAATCAAATAACATACTGCATTAATTTATGGATTGCACACTAAATGCCAGCAGACTCAGGAGGAGAAAAAATTATTGCGTTGTGATTACGATATAAAAGTTTCCATTGACCCAGATGACCATAGGCTGCTTTCCTCTTTTAGGCGGGGGCGGGGTGAAAACTGAGTGGTGGTGATTTACCACACCTCAGGCAAGGGACAAGGTTGAGAAGGTGGACCTTAAGGTCAACAAAAATAAGCTTTTAACCACATTACATTCCTTAGTCTATTTGATGCCACAAATTGTACCCAATTCATTTTTTCCAATTAAGGGACAATTTAGCGTATTCAATTTACCTACCTGCACATCTTTGAGTTGTGGGGGTAAAACCCACGCAAACACTGGGAGAATGTGCAAACTCCACACGGATAGTGACCCAGAGCTGGGATTGAAACTGGACCTCGGCACCGAGACTGCAGTGCTAATCACTGAGCCACCGGGCTGCCCTATGTTTCAAACACAGTTGACATACGATATCGAATGGGGTTGTCCAAGTGACTGTCAACCATTAATGCTGCAGCAGCCAAATGGGAGCTACCACCAGTGACATTTATCATCACCAAAAGAGAGTAATTACACCCTTGATGCACGCTGACTGTATTTTCAACAGTCAGTTCATTATCGTGTCAGATTTAACTAGGTGACTATTAACAGCTACAGTCAACTTGTATGGATGATGAATGATGGAACAGTGTAGCCCAGGAGGCCATTCAGCCCAGTGTCTGTGCCAGTCTTTCAATCACAATGAACACATTATTTTAACTGCGCATTGGTATAAATGTGAGCAATGTTGATGTGTCTCAACTCTCAGGGTGCTAAATGAGGCCAATTGAAACACAGCATGGGAATCCAGGCTCCTTTTCCTGACACGAGAATTAGTGACGGAGGAAGAGAGAAAATAAATATTTTTAAAAATGCCTTTCGGGGTGTCTGAATGCCCAAAGTGGTTTAACCGCCAAATTGGGTATATTTTGAAATGGGCGTCACTATTGTAACGTGGCCGCCAATTTGCACACAGCAGATACCACAATAATCAAACATCGTGTGTTTGAGTGGATGTTAGTTGATGCTCTGAAATAGGGCCATGGGATAATTGTCCCAGCCCTGCACTCAGGCCCCAGTCTGGATAGAGCCTGGCCAGTGTGCGGGAGCAGTTGGAGGGCTGGAGACAGAACCCTTACCCGCACGCCGTGGGCCCGGACGCTCTGCAGGATGTAGTCGAGCCGCCGGTTGACGCTGCTCTTGGCCGCCACCGCCGCCTCCTTCCTGCTGCCCACCAGCACGCAGAGCCGAGCCCGGTTCGGCGGCGCCGACACCTGGGCCGAGGCGCTGACCTGCACCTCCCGCTCGGCGGCCGCGGACGAGGGCGGCGACTTAGCGCCGCGACACTCTGACCGGTACCGTTTACTCTTCTCCTGGTCCGACAACAACGACGCGAAGACCTGGGCTGGAGTGATCGCCATGGTTACCAAACCGCCGCGGAAAATGGCGGTGTGGGGGGAGGGGGGGGTCGCAGGCCGGCTGCCATGACAACCGCCCCGCCACGGGGGGAGAGGGAGGCGAGACGGTGCGCATGCGCGACGGCAGCTGCTGACAATGGAGTAAATGAGATGCAAATACAGAGACAGGGAGGGAAAAAGAGAAACACAAAGGCTGGAGGTGGGCTAGAGTGATTAAATGAAAAAAACACTGATGGTGGAAGATAGGAATCTGGTAATTAGATAAGTCAAGAAACAAAGATGGGGCCTGTGGAGAATTAGAGGCATTTAAGGAGTTTTCTTCACCCAGTGCATGGTGGGGATCTGGAACTAAGTGGTAGAGGTAGAAAGTCTCTATTTGAAAAGAAGCTTGAATATCATAGAAATCCCCACGGTGCTGAAAGAGGCTATTCGGGTCATCAAGTCTGTACAGACCCTCTGAAAGAGCGAGCATCCTACCTCGGCTCGCTGCCTCACCCTATCCTCGTGACCCCACCTGACTGTTGGATTCTTAAGGGGCAATTTAGCATAGCCAATCCACCTAACCTGCATATCTTTACATGGTGAGAGGAAACTGGAACACCCGGAGGAAAAGAAATGCAGATAGAGGGAGAATATGCAAACCCCACACAATCAACCCAAGGCTGGAATTGAACCCAGGTCGCTGGCACTGTGAGGAAGCAATGTTAATCTCTGTGCCATCATGCTTGAGGTTAATAATCTGCATGGATATAGACTAAAAACTGTGAGGTGGGGTAAGGCTAAATAACCTAAAAGCAAAACACTGAAATAAAAACAAAACGCTGGAAAAGCTCGGCAGGTTTAGCAGCGTTTCAGAGAGAAAAAGAGAGTTAATGCTTTGAGTCCATATAACGCAAAAGAAGAGTAATTCACTTACTCTGTTTATCGTATATTGATTTATTTGATTTCTCATTGTATTTTCTATTTATTCCTACTGTTAAAAGTCCAAGGCCAGGTCTCCTGTTAGGGGCCAATAAATTTGAATGGGAATTCACCAGCCGCCGTGAAGGAGGGGTGCATCTCATCTGCATCTCATTCACTCCATTGTCCGCAGGGGATGGTTGAGCACAGTGGGCTAAACAGCTGGCTTGTAATGCAGAACAAGGCAGCAGCGCAGGTTCAATTCCTGGTACTGGCCTCGCTGAACAGGCGCCGAAATGTGACGACTAGGGGCTTTTCACAGTAACTTAATTGAAGCCTACTTGTGACAATAAGTTATTATTATAGGAGGTGGCTCACTAACAGTTGCTGGCGGGATCTTTCAGCCCCACTATAGTCTATGGCAATTTACATTCCTTGTCATGCCTCTGTTGAGGAACCGCAGTGGTGGTCAGTCTTCAGTGGAACTCGAAGAACCTGTCAGAGGGATGGGCTGGAGAAAGTCCCACCCATTTTGTTTACAGTAGAAAAAGGTTGCAATTTCAGACACTTGCTAAGTGAAGAAAGCAATAAGATTCCACAGGTTTTGAAGCAACAAAAATAGCCTTCACAAGATCAGGAAGATTAAACAACTCACAATAACTATCTTACACTCCAACACTCAGGATTAATTTGAGGGACATGTGAATAAACAAGCAAACAGTGGTCAAACACACTACTGCGCAATAAATGCCAAATACGACAAAAACAGGTTCTGTGGATTTTTCAACAAATCCAGATGTCATTAACACTGTGAGTCAGCAAATCTCACTAAAACTTTGTCTCTCTCATGAAAGATCCCATAGGTAGGTTCTTTACTCAGAGAGTGGTTAAGGTGTGGAATGGACTGCCTGCTGTGATAGTGGAGTCGGACACTTTTTAGGAACTTTCAAGCGGTTATTGGATAGGCACATGCAGCAGACCAGAATGACAGGGAGTGGGATAGCTTGATCTTGGTTTCGGACAATGCTCGGCTCAACATCGAGGGCCGAAGGGCCTGTTCTGTGCTGTACTGTTCTATGTTCTTCAATTTTGAAGATCTCACCTTGGAATTCTCCACAAAAGTCACTCCAACTGAGATTCTGTTTCCCTGGATTCCTGAGTACACGAAAACATCAACTTAAAAACACAATTTCATTCTTCGGTCACGCCAAGCAGAACAGGGGTACCTTTGCCCCCATGTCCCATAGCATGGAGTCACCAACCATTAGAGGTCAGCTTGGATCTTTGGTGCTTCTCCTGAACACTTTTCAATTGCCAAGGCTTCTTCTGAGCCCTCTTAAAGCCTGCGCCTCCAGCACGTTCTCTAATGTGGAGTCAGCTTATCTCTTTTTTCCTTAGCTGAGGCCTGTTTCTGTCCCATATTTGGTATACCCTCTTATCCCCTCTCCTTGTTCGCTACCTGGAACAGTTTTCAGCTATAGTTCACCACTGTCGGTCACCTGACCTGGGTTCTTCACAACGTCTTCTTTTCTCTTCATGCGTAGGCGTGGGGAGGCTTGTCCTGGGCTCAAAGAATACAGGTGTAGAACTGCACATTTGCAGCCCATTCTCGGCCGCCACATGCGCAGAAAGTCTGAGATTTGTCAATTTAGGACCCCTGAACTCAAAACTGAAGTAAGTTTGGATTTTGTAACAAACCTTTCTTTTAAACTACATCTAGGTTTTCACTCAAGAAGTTACAGAGTATTTACTTCCAGTGGTGGTCATGAGGTGAACGGTCGCACATGAGGTGACTTCTGCTTGGGGATTCGGTTTCTGCCCCTTTTTGCCGGTTTTAACGAGTGCTGTCCAGGTGGAAAAAGTGTAGTTGGAGAGTTTGATTTCCTCCAGCGTAGAATTTCTGGAGATTAGATCATGACGTACAAGTTGAGTAAGGGGTCCTCGACTGATTTGGAAGGCCCTTGTGTTGCAAGAGGGGAGAAAATGGCAGAGGACTGTTGTCATTGCCCTCTAAGTGGACTCCTGAGTGGCTGATGGAATTCCTGGCGGAGGAGTTTAGGAAACAGGCAGGCGGTTACAGATGATTTGGCAAAGGTGATTGAGTCCATTTGTACATCTCAGGATAGGGGAGGTTATGTCTGACAAATTTGTTAGAGTTCTTTGAGGAAATTACAAGGACGTTAGACAAAGGAGAACCAGTGGACGTGATTTATTTAGATTTCCAGAAGGCCTTTGACAAAGTGCCGCAGAGGAGACTGTTAAATAGGTTAAGAGCCCATGGAGCTAAGGGTAAGATCCTGGCATGGATAGAAGATTGGCCGACTGGCAGAAGGCAGAGAGTAGGGATAAAGGGGTCTTTTTCAGGATGGCAGCCAGTGACCAGTGGTGTGCCTCAGGGGTCGGTGCTGGGACCACAACTTTAATGATCTGGAAGAAGGAACTGAAGACACTGTTGCTAAGTTTGCAGATGATACAAAGATCTGTAGAGCGGCAGGTAGTATTGAGGAAGCAAGGGGGATGCAGAAGGACTTGGACAAGCTAGGAGAGTGGGCAAAGAAGTGGCAGATGGAATACAATGTGGAAAAATGTGAGGTTCTGCAGTTTGGAAGGAGAAATGGAGGCATGGACTATTTTCTAAATGGGGAAATGCTTAGGAAATCAGAAGCACAAAGGGACTTGGGAATCCTTGTTCACGATTCTCTTAAGGTTAAAGTGCAGGTTCAGTCGGCAGTTAGGAAGGCAAATGCAATGTTAGCATTCATGTTGAGAAGGCTAGAATACAAGACCAGGGATGTACTTCTGAGTCTGTATAAGGCTCTGGCCAGAGCCCATTTGGAGTATTCTGAGCAGTTTTGGGCCCCATATCTAAGGAAGGATGTGCTGGCTTTGGAAAGGATCCAGAGGAGGCTCACAAGAATGATCCCTGGAATGAAGAGCTTGTCGTATGAGGAACGGTTGAGGACTACTCTGGGTCTGTACTCATTAGAGTTTAGAAGGATGAGCGGGAATCTTATTGAAACTTATAGGAAACTGCGAGGCCTGGATAGAGTGGACGTGGAGAGGATGATTCACTTGTAGGAAAAACTGGAAGCAGAGGAGTGAGGAGGGGGCTGGTGGTGGAGAGAGGGGTGTGAGAGTGGGGGTGGTATTGGTGTGGTGGTGGTGGGGAATCACACATGATCCATGGGGAACTGCAACTCAGCAGGGTCTCACTTCGCCCGATGCCAACCTTCACCCCGGCGACAACCTTTCTTTGGGCCCTCCAACCGTGTCCAGTGCCCTCTATTCCGCTGCGGTGAGGGACCGCAGGTCTGGCTGTCTCTCTCCAGGCTTCTCCCTCCTCGGCGATTGAGGGCAGCCGTCTCCTGAGGGGGAGAGATCAGAAATCGCACAAATGTTGGACAGTCCATGGCGGCCGGTATGGGTGATGGCATGGGCAGGGTGGGCGTTTCATAGAATTTACAGTGCAGAAGGAGGCCATTCAGCCCATCGAGTCTGCACCGGCTCTTGGAAAGAGCACCCTACCCAAGGTCAACAACTCCACCCTATCCCCATAACCCAGTAACCCCACCCAACACTAAGGGCAATTTTGGACACTAAGGGCACTTTAGCATGGCAATCCACCTAATCTGCACATCTTTGGACTGTGGGAGGAAACCGGAGCACCCGGAGGAAATCCACGCACACATGGGGAGGATGTGCAGACTCCGCACAGACAGTGACCCAAGCCGGAATCGAACCTGGGACCCTGGAGCTGTGAAGCGATTGTGCTATCCACAATGCTACCGTGCCGCCCTGTGGTTGGTGGTGGGGAGGGAGGGGAGTGTTGGGGTTACGGGTGTGTGGGACAGGGGTTATTGCTCTGCCGACTCACCCTGGCCGACCTGAGGAGATCGTGCCGTTTTCTTTCTGCACTGTCTGCCGGTCCTCGCAATGTTGCCCCTGCTCCTGTGAACCTCTGGCATCTGCGTCCAGTCCCGGCGAATGGCAGTAACTGGTAGCCTCCTTCCACCCTGGGGTACAGAGTCGCCCGCCTCTCCTCCACAGCGTCCAGCAAGGTCTCCACTTCGGCATCTGTAAATCCGCTCACCTTGCTGCCACACTGTTGGCTGGGATGGTGTGTGAGGAGTGAAGTGTGTACATGCGGCTGCAGGTTGTCAGCCTCCTGAGTGCCAAACCCGAATTCACTGAATCAGTCACTGTTTTTCATTTGAATCGGTCGTGTTCCATGTGGCACTGGTGCTAACCCCTTAACGACCAGTGAATTAGCCCAGGCGCGGTGCCTGTTTTGCTGTCGTAGAAGTCCATGAATCCTGCTCTTAGTCTCAGGAATGAAGAATCCGACCCAACATGTTTCACAGCAAATAATAAACTGGTTTCTTTTGTGCAAATTGATTTGCATTTCTCTCAAATACTTTTTATTTCTCTCTACTAAACAAGGTGATTGTTCAAGACATGCACTACATTTTAGCTGAGACAGTTCCGCTAACTTTCATTTAATGCAGGAATAAAGGAGCTTGCAACAATTGAGTTATTCGTAAATGATCTGCAGTAAAACCTCCAATTTTGTGCAGGAGTGAGTGGTGGGTTGAATTATGTGAAGTAAGGTTATTTATCTAAATTCGTTGAAGTGTGTAGATGAAAGTTTTCTGCTTTCGGTTGTAGAATAAAAGTGTCAAGGAGTAAATTGACTTTTTGTTGACAGCAGAATGTTTTCAGTATGGGTGTGCTGAATTCTGTTGTGATATGCAATGAGAAACACAAGACTGTTGAAGGAACAGGAAGAAAACTACACACTGTTAATAGTTATCGATACTCATACTTTAATAATGAATAAAAAAAATAGATTTATGTCTTCAACTTATTGATTCACCTTTTGAACCGGTGTAAATATATGTCGGCCTTTAATATTGTGGGAAAAAGAGAAGCTTTTCACCTTGCACTCATCGGGGCCAATGCAAGAATCCACATTTCAAACAATCACAACAATTTATACAACAGGAGAAAAGGGTTATGATTGGGTGGTAAGTTAACACTGATCAGCCAAGGTGTTGCCATGGAGAAAAAGCAACAGGGAATTATAGGTTCCCCAAATTCTGGGTAATTCAAAAAAGGCACAAGGCTTGCACATATTCCTTTTATTTGCAGAGAATGAATTCCTGACTATGAATGTATGTCGCTTCTATGGGCGGCACGGTAGAGCAGTGGTTAGAACTGTTGCTTCACAGCGGCAGGGATCCGGGTTCAATTCCCGGCTTGGGTCACTGCCTGAACGGAGTCTGCACGTTGTCCCTGTGTCTGCGTGGGTTTACTCCGGGTGCTCTGTAATGCAGTCAGTGGCGGACTGGCCAGGGTGTCAGCTTGCCCGATGGCAAGTGGGCCCCTGATGAAGTGGGCCCCCTATATCAAATAAAAATGCAATAAAGAAACAAAAACAGACAACTGTTTTAGTAATAAAAAGGAATAAGGAAAAAAAGAGAACAGGACACAAAGTCCCGAAAAATGTGCTTGTTAGGTGATTGCACATTCTGAATTATCCCTCAGTGTAGCCCTTTTAAGAAAGTTTTATTGCTAAAACTCACTCAGGCAAAGATGCAGAAATTATTAACAAAAGGTGTGAAACATAAAAATATGTCCAACTACCCATGAATTCAAAAACAGCACACACACACAGACACACACCTGCAACAAGATAGCTGATTTGACCAATCTTATATCACGCCGAGTTTTGGGAATTCCAACATGTATGGAAACATGCCCTTCTTTCCTAGGGCAGCACGGTAGCATGGTGGTTAGCATCAATGCTTCACAGCTCCAGGGTCCCAGGTTCGATTCCCGGCTGGGTCACTGTCTGTGCGGAGTCTGCACGTCCTCCCCGTGTGTGCGTGGGTTTCCTCCGGGTGCTCCGGTTTCCTCCCACAGTCCAAAGATGTGCGGGTTAGGTGGATTGGCCAGGCTAAATTGCCCTTAGTGTCCTAAAAAAATAATGTTAATGGGGGTTGTTGGGTTACTGGTATAGGGTGGATACGTGGGCTTGAGTAGGGTGATCATTGCTCGGCACAACATTGAGGGCTGAAGGGCCTGTTCTGTGCTGTACTGTTCTATATTGACTAGTGATGGTAGGCCAGTGGGAGGCAGTAATGGAGAATGCATTACTGGATTTCTCAGTAGCACATAGAGGAAAAGGAGCGGGTTAGACTACTCCATCTCAAATGTAAATTTGAGCATGTAATGCAGTCAGTGGCGGACTGGCCAGGGTGTCAGCTTGCCCAATGGCAAGTGGGCCCCTGATGAAGTGGGCCCCCTATATCAAATAAAAATGCAATAAAAAAACAAACACAGACAACTGTTTTAGTAATAAAAAGGAATAAGAAAAAAAAGAGAACAGGACACAAATAAGCAGTGCATGAAAAGGAACGAAGCAGGGGAGGTAGTGGAAGGATGTGGAATAGCGGGGCCCGGGTCGGGCATAATTAAGGAAATTCCATGTTTTCAGCAAGAGTGTGTGAATTTAAAGATAAAGTTACAATTCGTGATTTGAGATGGTCGGCAACTTCAAAGGATATCAAGCAGTAGTCTTGGTTCAGCCGGTACATCGGTCCGGGGCCCGGAGAGCCAAGAAGGGGCCCGTGAATCTCTGAAGGGCCCTTAAAAATTATAATTAATTAGATAAATAAATCTCCAACTTCTTTCCTGAGATTTGTATTCTAACTTAATAAAATGTAATTGTTTTTAAAAAGAGCAATACCAAATAAAAATGCAATAAAGAAACAAACAAATAATCACTTAGTGTATGAAGGAACAAAGCAGTGTTAAACGGATGTGAAAAGGAGTGGGGGGGGGGAGGGGGCTGGTTCACCCGGGTCGGACATATTTGGAAGTACACGTTTTCAGCAAGTGTGTTGGAATTTAAAGATTAAGTTACAGTTCGTGATTTGAGATGGTCGGCAACTTGAAAGGATATCAAGCAGTACATAGGGTCGTGAGGTCACCGAAAAGGAGAAGCGGTACCTTTGACCGTGAATCATGAGATCAAAGATATTGAAGTGATAAGCCATGATCGGTAAACTCAAAGGGTTGCGACTTGTAACACTACACTGGTATCAAACTGGACATGTTAACTTTGGTCGTGGGACCATTCTTAATGTCTTACTATAGTCGGACCAAACTTATAAGTTTCAACAGTTGTCTCAGTTGCTTGCTGGTGTGAACACTGGACAGTGGATTGTCTCCTCTTCTGAAGCTGCATAGGCCACAGTAGTATTGACTAATGAACATAGCCTATTGAAGTGTAAGTAAGTTATTTTATATTTTTTATCAAGTAGGGGTTTATCTGGCGTTCCTTCAAGTTATTCTTGCAATCATCAATATTCATTTTTCCCAATGTGGGCTATTTTTAATTACGTTTTTATTTCAGGAATATTACCCCTACCAGCATGGAAAAGAAAAAGCATAAATCTGGGTCACTAAAACGCAAAGAACAAAAAGAAGCAGAAAGGAAGGAATCAGCCAAGCGATGCAGGCCTATTACAGAGTTTATAATACCACAAGCACAATCCACATCAATATCCAGTTCTGCAACAAATAATCAAGAAGCAAGAAACAATGCTCATGGTGATGATGCAATGACATGCGAGTTACAAGAACAGAGAAGAGCTACTTTGAATGTAGAGACAAATACAAGTGCAACCATTACTAATCAACCCAGGCCCAATATTTCTTCTGGCTTCCTTGTTCCGGTATCTGAACTGCCTGTAGTTGCAACATCTGAACACATAGCTTCAACTAGTGACAGGGCATCAGATATTCCTTCAAGCATAAATGACTTGGTTTCTGAAGCACATCCAGTAAATGAACCTACGCAAGAAAATGAAAGATCAATTACTGGAATCTTCCAATATCCATCACGAGCAAAGCTAAAACAGTTTTTTGCTGAACATCCACTTCAGCCACTTGATAATCTGCCATTTGATGCTCGTTTGTATGAGAGGAAAATTATGAATGACTCAGTTCCAAGAAAATGGCTAACATATAACAAAGAAAATAGATGCTTATATTGTTCATACTGCTTAGCCTTTGAGTTTCCCAACACTTGTAATCCATCACCCTTTCTACGTGGCTTTAGTGACTACAGGCGTATTAGCCAGAGCTTGACTTTACATGAATCGAGAACAACACATGTCAGAAATGCTCAGCAATATATCAGTGTGGTTAATGATGGCACCTCAGATAATTTTTTGCAGCATCACTGATTAAAAGGAAAGAAGAAGTATTGAAGCAGAGAAGTATTGTCATGAGGATTATAGACATCATAAAGATGTTAGGCAAGCAAGCACTTCCTTTTCGAGGTCACAGAAATGAATCGGCCTACACTCTAGATAATGAGGTTCTGAATCATGGCAATTTTTTAGCTACAGTGCAGTTGATGGCAAAATATGACCCCATTATGGCAGCTCATGTTTCTGCAGTGCAAAACAAGTCTAAACAAAGAATCAAACGATTAGAGCAACAAGGAAAGGCTCAAAGTAAAGGCCGTGGTGGACCTGTTACATACCTGAGTAAAACAACTATAAACATGTTAATCAAAATTATGAAGAATATGATACAAGAAAGAATTAGTCATGAAGTTTCACAAGCAAAATATTATTCTATTCAGGTTGATTCAACACAAGATAATTGATCCATCGATCATTTTAGCATTATTATTCGGTATGTGCTTAAAGGTATTATCTGTGAGCGACTACTTTCAGTTGTGCCAAGTAATAATGGTACAGGTCAGGGACTTTTTGATCTATTGATTGACACATTACAGCATCTTAAAATTGACCCCCAAAAATGTTTATCTGATAGCACAGATGGCGCTGCAAGCTACCATGGCCAGTATAATGGTTTACAAAGTAAAATTGCTGATATGGCTGATCAACATATTCATATATGGTGCTATGCCCATGTCTTGAATTTGGTGATAACTGAAACAACAAAATGTTGTGTGCCTGCAGTTTCTTTTTTCAATTTGCTCCAGAATATAGCAACTTTTGTGAAAGCATCATACAGGAGAATGGCTGTATGGATAGAAGTTGTTGGAAAACATCTAGGACAAGAAAAAATGAAATGATTAAAGCTAATTGATGAGACCAGATGGTCAAGAAAATCCAATGCAGCAACAACTATATTTGGACGTTTTGATGATGCCGCTGCCAGTACTTTCGTAAATCTATTGACATGCTTATCAATGATACAAGATTCAGAAAAGTTTGATGCAAAAACAAAACATGAAGCAAATGTTTTACTTCAAAGTCTTCTGAAGTTTGAAACCATACTGACAGCATTTACTTACTTGTATATATTTGAAACTACAATCCCGTTATCAAGTTATCTACAGACAAGTGGTTTAGATATGTTTACTGCATGGAGTTTGGTAGATTCAGCTACAACAAAGTTGAAGGAACAGACAAGAACATTTGATAACGTTCACAGCAAGGCTTTGGAATTTGTAAATAAATGTAATGACAGGATTTCACAGATGAATATGGATGAAAATCAAACATTGGAAATTGATGCGTTGGAAACAGCATTGCCAGTTAAGAGGCAGAGGAAGAAGAAAAGAATGGCAGATGAGCTTATTGATGATGAAAGAAATTCCTCAGATTCTCTAGCTGATTTTCGAGTAAATGTGTTTAACCTAATAATGGATCACATTGTCCAGTCCCTAGAATCACGCTTTGTAAAACACAAACAGTTGTATAAAGATTTGTCCTGCTTGGACCCAGCAAAGTTTAAAACTATTGCAGAGAAGGGCCTTGAAGATGAAGCATTGGAAGGTATTATTAAGCTGTTTCCACAAATCAGCAAAGATCAAGTAATATTGGAATTGTTTTCTTTTGCTTCAAACGTTGATGTATTAAAGCTATTGCTTAATGATGGTGAGAATATGGATTCCAGTTGCAACATTGTAAAATTTGCAGCACATGCCCATCGTGTGTACTAAAAATTCTGGCATCCAACAGACTTCATGACAAGGCATATGATAACCTTTATGAACTTTATAAAGTCACCTGCACACTATCAGTTACTCAAGTCCAATGTGAGAGGACATTTTCAAAGCTAAAGATCATAAAGACAAGGTTAAGAAATTCGCTGTCTGAGGAGAATTTGGAATCATACATGTTGCTATCCATTGAAAAGGAATTGTTAGATGAATTGGATGCAGAAGCAATTATTGGCAGATTCGCACAATCATCTAGCGAACACAAACGATTGCTCTTAATATAGTGGACTGCATGCAATGCTCTATTGTGCTTTTGAACTATCTGTTAATGTGTAAATTGTGCAGTAAATTATTAAAAAATATCAACCAATTACTTAAAATTTAAAAAAATAAATAAAAAATTCAATTATAACATTCTGTATTTACATTTGGTATCTACTACCAGTAATATGTACAGTACGTGTACACTGTAATTACTAAGAAATACACATTTTTTCCATATGTATTTTTTGAAAATTTTATTTATTCGTTATGAAAATTAAATGATAACATTGTAGTTGTGGGTGGGCCCCCTTTGTCTCCTGGCAACCAATATTTTTAGACCCAGTCTGCCACTGAATGCAGTTTATTAAGGTGTGTAAGGAAATTCTTACATCATCTACAGATTCAAAGATTGTGAACCTATCACCTATGTACCGGAAGTATACATGAGGTAGGCGGTTCAGGCACATTCCATCAAAATCGTGTTTCTTGTAGAACCGATGAAAATGTTAATGAGCCAGGGACTTATAAGGGAATCTCATAGCTACACCTCTCTCTCCCTCTCTCTTTCGCCATCCCTCAAAGTGAGGAGGATACGTGCCATGGAACCTTTGGCAAGAACTTGTGTATTGAATCCTTTCACATTGGGAGGCTGTAGTGCTGCAATTACCATAATGTGCGAGCTGACCAGGAGACTTTCCCGCTCTAACCACTGGCCATAGACATATTGGAAGGTTTGCAGGTCAAAAATCAAGCTGCTTGACCACGTCACAAAAGTACCTTTCTTGGCCATCAAGTCCTGAGGTGGGACCTAAACCCGGAGCTTTTGGCTCACTGCCAGCTGTACCACAAGTGAGATAAACTACCCACAACAGGCCATTCAGCCTAACATCTTCAGTGGTTAAACCTTTAGAGCTGGTAATCCAAGCCAAACTTAATTGACAAAATAAGGATCAATAAATGAAAGTTACTTTGGGTCTGTTAAAGACAAATTGTGGTTGACTAATTTTACTGGATATTTTGATTAAATAATGGTGAGGGTTGATGAAGATAGTGCATTGTGGTTGGGACTTTCAAAATGTCTGAAGAGATACCACATAATAGGATTGTTCATTGACGTTCATAGGATTAATGGAATTCATTGGGCAGCGGGGGACTAAAATATGCTAAGAGTGGGTAGTTGTGAACTGTTGTTTTTGGCACTGCTCTTTTTGATCGATATTCAAACTAGAGTCCCAGGCCAACAACACTAACCCACAACGACTATGGATTGGATTTGTTTGGATTGGATTTGTTTATTGTCACATGTACAGAGGTACAGTGCAAAGTTTTTTTCTGCAAGCAGCTCAACAGATCATTCAGTACATGGGAAGAAAAGGGAATTAAACAAAATTCAAGAAAATACAAGAAAATACATAATAGGGCAACAGAAGATATACAATGTAACTACATAAGCACTGGCATCGGATGAAGCATACAGGGTGTAGTGTTAATGAGGTCAGTCAATAAGAGGGTCATTTAGGAGTCTGGTGACAGTGGGGAAGAAGCTGTTTTTGAGTCTGTTTGTGCGTGTTCTCAGACTTCTGTATCTCCTGCCCGATGGAAGAAGTTGGAAAAGTGAGTAAGCTGGGTGGGAGGGATCCTTGATTATGCTGCCCGCTTTCCCCAGGCAGCGGGATGTGTAGATGGAGTCCATGGATGGGAGGCAGGTTCGTGTGATGGACTGGGCGGTATTCATAAGAACATAAGAACATAAGAACATAAGAACATAAGAACTAGGAGCAAGAGTAGGCCATCTGGCCCCTCGAGCCTGCTCCGCCATTCAATTAGATCATGGCTGATCTTTTGTGGACTCAGCTCCACTTTCCGGCCCGAACACCATAACCCTTAATCCCTTTATTCTTCAAAAAACTATCTATCTTTACCTTAAAAACATGTAATGAAGGAGCCTCAACTGCTTCACTGGGCAAGGAATTCCATAGATTCACAACCCTTTGGGTGAAGAAGTTCCTCCTAAACTCAGTTCTAAATCTACTTCCTCTTATTTTGAGGCTATGCCCCCTAGTTCTGCTGTCACCCGCCAGTGGAAACAACCTGCCCGCATCTATCCTATCTATTCCCTTCATAATTTTAAATGTTTCTATAAGATCCCCCCTCATCCTTCTAAATTCCAATGAGTACAGTCCCAGTCTACTCAACCTCTCCTCATAATCCAACCCCTTCAGCTCTGGGATTAACCTAGTGAATCTCCTCTGCTCTCACGGCTCTCTGAAGTTCCTTGCGGTCCTGGGACGAGCAGTTGCCATACCAGGCTGTGATTCAGCCAGATAGGATGCTCTCTATAGTTCATCTGTAAAAGTTGGTAAGGGTTAATGTGAACATGCCGAATTTCCTTAGTTTCCTGAGGCAGTATAGGCGCTGTTGTGCTTTCTTGGTGATAGCGTCGATGTGAGTGGACCAGGACAGATTTTTGGTGATGTGCACCCCTAGGAATTTGAAACTGCTAACCATCTCCACCTCAGCCCCGTTGATGCTGACAGGGGTGTGCACAGTACTGAAGTCGATGACCAGCTCTTTAGCTTTGCTGGCATTGAGGGAGAGATTGTTGTCGTTACACCACTCCACTAGGTTCTCTATCTCCCTCCTGTATTCTAACTCGTCGTTATTCGAGATCCGGCCCACTATGGTCGTATCGTCAGCAAACTTGTAGATGGAGTTGGAACCAAGTTTCGCCACGCAGTCGTGTGTGTACAGGGAGTAGAGTAGGGGGCTAAGTACGCAGCCTTGCGGGGCACCGGTATTGAGGACTGTTGTGGAGGAGGTGTTGGTGTTCATTCTTACTGATTGTGGTCTGTTGGTCAGAAAATCGAGGATCCAGTTGCAAAATGGCGAGCCAAGTCCTAGGTTTTGGAGCTTTGATATGAGCTTGGTTGGGATTATGGTGTTGAAGGCAGAGCTGTAGTCAATAAATAGGAGTCTGATGTAGGAGTCCTTGTTTTTGAGATGCTCCAGGGATGAGTGTAGGGCCAGGGAAATGGCGTCTGATGTGGACCGGTTGCGATGGTATGCGAATTGAAGTGGGTCAAGGCGTTCCGGGAGTATGGAGGTGATGTGCTTCATGATCAGCCTCTCGAAGCACTTCATTGCAACTAATATCAGGGCCACCGGGCGGTAGTCATTGTGGCAGGACCTACACAAGATCACAGGCTATAAATCAAGGCCAGGCGGAATATCTGGGGCTGGAACATCCCTAACCGATGATCTGAACAGGTGCTATGCCCGCTTTGAGTAGTCAGCCAATGCATCAGTGTCACCCACCCCAACAGCTCTGGACACATCCATACCCACTATTACAGCCTCAGAGGTCAGAGCTGTCTTCTTGAAAGTGAATCCGTGAAAAGCGACGGGCCCCGATGGAGTCCCTGGGCGAGCACTCAGAGCGTCTGCAGATCAGCTGGCAAGTGTATTCGTAGATATCTTCAACACCCCACTCCTTCGTTCTTAGGTCCCCACCTCCTTCAAGATATTATGAGATATATCTTATGCTACAATGGTCTCAGTAATACAAAGTCCCTATAAACACACAGGCTGACTGTGGCAAGATACATTCTCCGCTCCCAACCCTAATGAATGCCTGTGCATTTCTCCTTGAAATCCCCCAAGATGTTCTTATACCATGAGCCACCTTGTCTCAATGAACTCCACCTTCCACATAAGTGATTTCAAATTCCATTTTCAAATAGACACACTTTCAAAATTTCTTTTAAACAATGCTTTCTCTCAAGTGCTCCCATCAAAGTTTTGCTTTCAGGGTTTATACCTCCCTCTTCAGGATTTCTATTGCCTTAAAGGTTGTTGCACAAAACCTGAGATCCAGCCACCAATTTTCAAATAATGTCTCCCAAACTAAATTAAAATCTCCCAAACCTGAAAATCACTTCAGATGTCTTTCTGGAGTCTCAGCCTCCTCAGCTCTGCCTGTCTTTATGAACATTTATCTGTTTTAGTACCTTTAATCTCAAGCTTCTTGGAAATGTCTCTTCATTCATCTTGTTTCCTTAACAAGGTACAATTTAGATATCCATTACTCAAGAGTATGGCTTTTCTTATAACAAAGCTGAGAAAGATATTCCTTCTCTAGCCTTCAACAATTACTTCTAGCAGAGCTGTGAGAGCTGTCTTCTCTCCCACTATTTTATCTCCAACTGCCAATGAATTCAGCTAGAACTACACTCACAAAGCCTTCGTACCTTAAAGGTGTTCCCAGTTGCAAAGCACCAACTTTTACTTCTCTAAGTTTTTATTTTACTTTTCATGCCGTAAGCACAATAGAAGCACAGTTTGAATTGAAACCAAAACCCCCATACAGACGAACACATTTGTTGAGAATGAATCTAACTATAGATTTACCCTTCTTTCCATGGAACCCACTTAAAACTATTTCTAATATTTACCATTACAAGTATAAGTCCCTTAAAATTATCTTTGTTTTCCTAAAAGGTAATTTTTTCATACCTTACTCTTCCCTCACTATTCCACACGGGAGTGCATCATGATTTAACTCCGACTGCCATAAAAATTCTGCCTGTTGCATTGCTTGGTTTGATCATTTTGAAGCATCCTTTGCTCATCCTTTGACTGGGGCTGGTTTAGCACACTGGGCTAAATCGCTGGCTTTTAAAGCAGACCAAGGCAGGCCAGCAGCACGGTTCAATTCGGGTACCAGCCTCCCTGAACAGGCGCCGGAATGTGGCGACTAGGGGCTTTTCACAGTAGCTTCATTTGAAGCCTACTTGTGACAATAAGCGATTTTCATTCATTTTTCATTTCATAACTTTTTAAAATCCAGTACTAAAGTTGCAATCCTAACTCTATTGAAAAGAAGCATTTGGAGTGTTATTTTATGTTAATGGTTGAGATGGGACAAGAAGATGTAGGTATAAATGATGAAGGAAAGTTAAACTTAATGTCAGAAATACTTGTTCATGCAGACTTAGCAATATCTGGAACGGTCATTCAGGTAAAATAGTGGAGGCACAAACCCTGGAGTCTTTCATGAAGCATTTGAGGCGGGATTCAACCGCAATCGGCGGGATGGCCTGGCGCCAGCACCAAGGATGGCGTGAACCACTCCAGCGTCGGGCCAACCGGAGCTTCAGGAAATCGCCGACCCGGAAGGGGCCAGCAGCGGCATGACACCAATCGCGACGGCGTCACCTGTCACAGACGTGGGCGCTGTCATTGGCACCGTGCGGCATCGCAGCACAAAAGACGCCACCGCCGGAGATGCGGCAAAATGGCTGCCCGCCGCGCAGCGCCGAGGTTCCAGGAGCGGGACATTAAGGTGCTCCTGGAGGCAGTGGAGCAGAGGAGGGAGGCGCTGTGTTCCCCCCCCCCCCCCCCCCAAGGATGGGTGACACAGCCCTAGCTGAAACCGGCATGGCTGCACTCACCCATGCAGGCTGCATTGGCAGGACGGGGTGTGAACCTATGCCAAATACACACAACCACTGATCTGCAAGTATATGTCCGTCTGACACTGTTGCCCTTTATCTCTGTCACCCTCCCCCCACCACAGGAGAAGCATGCTCATAACAACCGGGAGCGTGAGCGGACCGGAGGGGTCCACCTGAATTGCGCCCCCTCACTGTTCATGAAGAGAGGGCCCAGGACCTTGCAGGCGACCTGAGGACCGAGAGGTTGTGATTGCAGAGGTCGGGGGCGCAGCACCAAGTGAGACCTCCCCACTGGCTTCCCCCCTTCCCCCATCCCCCTTCCCCCCATACTCCCATCCTCCTTCCCTCATCCCCCTCCCCCCATCCCGTCTGCGTGTCTATCCATGCATGCTGTATTGTGTATTGCAGGACCAAACGTCGACCCACCCGTCCCTGCGGATGCCGACCGCCCCCAGGACGTGCCAGGGTGCCCACAGGACATGGAACGACCCGGGCCGCAGGGCATACGATGCCCCCACCCAGTGCTAGGGCACCCACAAGACAGGGATAGACCTGGGCCATCAGGCATACGACACCCCCACCCAGTGCCAGGGCGCCCATGAGCCAGGGATACATCCGGACCGTCAGGCGTACGCCGCCCCCATCTAGTGCCAGTGCGGCGACATCGGAGGGCCACACCCAGCAACGGTGAGGACAGCCACAGCAGCAGGCCCCCGTCCCAGTCGTCCCAGGGCACTGACACACACGACGCAACACCCAGGACACCCACACACAGGACACAACCACCAGGACACTCACACACAGGACACAACTGTTAGGGGCTGTTTAGCACAAGGCTAAATCGCTGGCTTTGAAAGCAGACCGAGGCAGGCAAGCAGCACGGTTCAATTCCCGTAACAGCCTCCCCGAACAGGCACAGGAATGTGGCGACTAGGGGCTTTTCACAGTAACTTCATTTGAAGCCTACTTGTGACAATAAGTGATTGTCATTAGGGCAGCACGGTAGCATTGTGGATAGCACAATTGCTTCACAGCTCCAGGGTCCCAGGTTCGATTCCGGCTTGGGTCACTGTCTGTGCGGAGTCTGCACATCCTCCCCGTGTGTGCGTGGGTTTCCTCCGGGTGCTCCGGTTTCCTCCCACAGTCCAAAGATGTGCGGTTAGGTGCCATGATAAATTGCCCTTGGTGTCCAAAATTGCCCTTAGTGTTGGGTGGGGTTACTGGGTTATGGGGATAGGGTGGAGGTGTTGACCTTGGGTAGGGTGCTCTTTCCAAGAGCTGGTGCAGACGCGATGGGCCGAATGGCCTCCTTCTGCACTGTAAATTCTATGATAATCTATGACAACCACCCAGAATACCCACACACAGGGGACAGATGGACAGGAAACACCACTCCAGGGGAACCCAGACTTCGGGTCAGATGAGAAGCACGACATTATGCCACTGCTATCTCCTGCACCCTCCACCATCGCAGAGACACTCACCTCGGTTGGGCACTTTAATGATGAGCTCTGGTACACTAACTGATGCGCACAACACAGCTGTCCGGGTACAGCAGGTGGAGGTAGGAGCAGCCGATGGGCCGGACGGTCGGAGGGCAGCCCGGCCCCAGCAACCATCTGCCGCCCAGATGGGTCCCGGGTTCCTGGAGTTACCACACCCACCCATAGACCCGATGTAGTGACGGACCCAGGGACGATCGAAGGGGGTGACGGCCGGCTTGCGGCAGCTGCAGACGCAGGTGGAGGTGTCCACCCGTGCCCAGGAGCAGGGAGTGGTGCCGATCATACGTGCCACCCAGGGCGAAACTGCACGGGTGGCGTCTGTGGTGGAGGCAATGGGGGCGACGGTGTCAGACATGGGTAGCAGTATGCAAGGCCTGGGGCTTTCCGTGCAGGCGGTGTCCGTGGCCCAGGACATGGCTGCCTTCTCACAGGCGCCTCTCTCAGAGGTGCTCAACGCCGTGGCCCAGTCTCAGCAGGCCATCGCTGAATGCATCGGCGCCATTGCCCAGGTGCTGGCCGGCGTCGCCCACACACCGACAGGGATGGCCAACTCCCTGAGCTCCATGACTGCAAACTTGCAGCCCCTTGTTGATACCAGGGCGGACCTCCAGGACTGTCAGAGCCAGGTGCAGGGAGTGCCTCGGGTTCTGGATTCCGACCCATGGAGAGGCCCGGGGACCATCGGGCACCCCGAGGGAGGAGGAGGTGCTGGGGTCCAATCCAGGTCCCCCTTCAGGGAAGGTTACGGAACATCACGACACCTCGGACTCCACTCCCCCTTCCGTCCCAGGTGCATCTGGTGGGCAACGGGCAGGACAGGTTGACAGCTCGCAATCCCCGTCGCCCGAGCCGCAGCCTGGCCCATCCAAGCCGGGCTGCCCCAGGAAACAGCCGCCAAAGGGATCCCTAGTCACAGGGCAGGAATCACAGGAGTCTGCCTCCAGTTCTGCTGAATCGTCTGGGGAACCACCTAGACGTAGTCATTGTAGCATAAGATATACCTCATAATGTGTGTTAAGGCCAAAACATTAGACACTGTGTAAGTTGGCACGGGTTCAGGGCACAGATTAGTTATAGGGGCTAGGGCACGTGTATAAACTGTTTGTCATTAAAATCACGTTCACACCTACAGAAGCTGCCTCTGTGCTCTGTTCGATGTGTGCGGGGGTGGGGTGTGAGATGTGTGCCAATGTGTGTGTGAGGAATGATAGGACGTCGAGCTCAGGTGAGTGTGCCCCCCCCATCCCTCCCCGGGTCGCCCTCACCATCCCCCCGGGCATGCGCTGCAGTGTCAAAGCCGCATTCAGGGACGGTCCAGGTGGAGGGTGTTACTGTGGCCCTGAGTCAGACATTGTCGAACGATGTAGAGCCCGGAGCTCATCGCAGAGCGGGTTGTCATCATCCTCCATGGCATGCAATAGACCCGCTTCCACTGGTGACCGTGTGAGGTCTGCCCAGTGCGCCGCAGGTGGATGTGCAATGGAGGGGTGGTGTGCATGTGGGTGATGTGAGGGTGGGTGGGGGGAGGGTGGTTGGTGGTGGGGAGGGTGGTTGGTGGTGGGTTGGGGGAGGATGGTTGGTGGTGGGTGGGGTGAGGGTGGTTGGTGGTGGGTGGGGTGAGGATGGTTGGCGGTGGGTGGGGTGAGGATGGTTAGTGGTGGGTGGGGTGAGGGTGGTGGGCTGGTGCCGTACTGTGCTGTCCGTGCCCATACTCGGTGATTCCCACAACCCCCTAATCTGTGAACTGTGCGGCTATCAACCCGTCCCGTGCCCGCTGGCCCAGCTGGTAACGGTGGGCAGCCTCCCGTCCATGTCCAGCCCGTCTGTCCTGTTCACTGCCCCCATCCTCTTCATCTGGGGAGGCCTGCCCTTCATCGTGTGACTTCCCCTCCCCCTCCTCTGCCTCCAGCACATCGCCCCTCTGCTAGGATATGTTGTGCAGGATGCAGCAGACCACAACAATGTGGCCGACCCTCTCCGAAGGGTATTGGAGGGCCCCTCCAGAGTGGTCCAGGCATCTGAAACGCATATTCAGCAGCCAAAAGCACCTCTCGACCATACCCCTGGTTGCTGCATGGGCATTGTTGTAGCGGTTCTCCGAGTCAATCTATGGCCTCCGTATAGGCGTCATCAGCCATGACCGCAACGGGTAACCCTTGTCACTCAGCAACCAGCTCCTCAGCCGGGTTGGGGGGTGGGGGGGGGGGGGGGGGTGTTCCCTTGAACATGGTGGGGATGAACGATTGTGCCAATATGAAGGAGTCATGCACACTGCCCGGGTATCGGGCGCAGATGTGCAGGATCCTCATCCGGTGGTCACAGACCACCTGAATGTTCATGGAGTAGGTCCCCTTCCTGTTCGTGAACACCGCCCTGTTATTCGATGGCGATGTGCATCCCATCGACCCCCCCTGGGTATCCTCGCCATAGCAGCAAAGCCCGCTGCCCGGGCATCCTGGTGGGCGCGGTCCACAGGGAACTGAATATAGCGATCCACGATGTCGTACAGGGCATCAGCCACTGCACGGATGCACCTGTGCACGATGCCTGGGAAATGCCGGATAGGTCCCCACTCGACGACTGGAACGACCCCGTCGCGTAGAAGTTGAGGGCCACTGGGAGATGGTGTCCTGCCCCAGTGCCACATGGTGCCAGGTGTGCCATGAGATGGCAGATATGGGCGACGATTTCCTGGCTCATCCTGAGTCTCCTCCTGCATGCCCGCTCCATGAGATCCTGGTACGACGAGTGGTGCCGGTACACACGGGGCCTCATCGGGCGTCTCCGTCACCGTGGCACCATCACCAGCTCCTCCACCTCCTCCTCCTCCTCATCCTGTCGGACGGGCGGCCCTCCAGCCTGGGTGGTTGCCACCTGCCCCTCTGTGGCATGGTCCTCTGCGGCAGCATCCGCCACCTCCCTAGCACACTCCTGCTCCAGCTCCCATAGGGCAACATGTAGAAGGGCAGCTCCTGCCACGGCAGCCAACATCGCTGGGTGATGCCCAAACATAATGGTCTGCAGGGGGTG
Source organism: Scyliorhinus canicula (assembly GCF_902713615.1). Lineage (NCBI taxonomy): Eukaryota > Metazoa > Chordata > Chondrichthyes > Carcharhiniformes > Scyliorhinidae > Scyliorhinus > Scyliorhinus canicula. The sequence continues at coordinate 53,814,896 of NC_052151.1, read as the reverse complement.
GGGGTTGGGGGTAGACGACATGTCACCATTGCCCAAACCCCCCTTCGCAGCCAGGAGCCATGGACTGCATGGTCGCCACTGTTGCCAGCTGTCACCTGACCAGGCAAACCGCCCCCCCCCCCCCCCCCATCCCTGGCACCCCCGTTTCCCTCCCCGGCACCCCCATCCCTGGCACTCCCATCCCTGGCACCTCCATGCCCGGCACTCCCATCACCGGCACTCCCAAGTCACAGCACCCCCCCCATCCCCTCCCCAACCCCCCACTCCCAGCACCGACCCCGATCACTGGCATGCACCCTCGGCCCTAGGGTACACCCTCCACCGGCACCCGCCACCCCCCCCCCCAGCTACGGCCGTGCCATCTCCTCTCCGGCGGCCGCCCTACGCCGACCCCTACCTCCTCGCTCGCCAGCATCAGCCAGCATGACTCGTTGACGCTGTTAAAAAACATGTCTAATTTATGCCGGCGTGACTTAGGGTCATGTCAGTGGGACTTTGGCCCATTCGGGCCGGAGATTGGAAGCAGCCCCGGGGCCCATCGCGTCGCGCTGATTCTCGCAATTCTGTGAGGCGCACGGCGCGATTCCTGTTGGCACGATTTTTTGCTGGCCAGAGAATACGGCGGCCGGAGTCGAAGCAGCGGGGCAGGATTCATGCCGCCCCCGGGGATTCTCTGACCAGGTTGGGGGGGGGGGGGGGTCGGAGAATCCCGCCCAAGGATTCTATAATACTGAGTAGGTGTACTATGGATGAATGAGTTTAGTTAAATTAATATCCCAAACAACCTTCGCTATAACTATATAATAGTTATTTTTGTGATCTTTCAACTTCTATCTCAAGGAAGATGTGGTTAATTGTTATGAGGATGAAAACAGCAAGCCATGTGTACGCAGCACGATTCCACAAACAGCAATTGGATGAACAGATTCACCATTGAACAGAAACTCGATTTGATCAGTCACATTTATGCTGTGTGACCAAAATATGTCAGACACTTTGGTATTCTGTGGCCTGTGGCTTCCCACTTGACCCTGCAAAGTTTCTCCAAAGCACAAAACAGGAGGGTGATTGAATATTCTCCACCTGCCTGGTTTGGTGCAGCAGCAACAACATTCAAGAAGCCTAAAACAATCCAGGACAAAACAGACCTCTTGATCAGCGGCCCAGTCATTACCTGAAACATGCGCTTCCTCCACCACTGACACACTATGGCTACAGTGCGCACTATCCATAGAGTGCACGGCAGCAACTCACCCTGGCATCTTCCAAACCTGCGAGCTCCATCGCTTAAAAGTGCATGTAGCAAGTGCAAGTGAACTTCCTGCCCCAAGTCACATATCATCCTGTTTGTTAATCCTTCTTGCTAAACAGAATAGAGATGTTTTAAAACCTATCTTTCACATGAAAACGAGTGACCTTCTGTTTCTTGGTGTAAATTTGAATTTGAGTGTGCTGCGGAGATGAAGGTCGGATTTTGATGGAGGAGTATTGTTTGGATGAGGTGTTTTGTTGAAGTGTTATGCTTGAGTCAGGAATTATATGTAATGGAAATGAATGGAAAGTGTGTTGTTCCAATGGAATTATATAATTGGATTAAAGTTGTGCTTGGATCAGGCAGGCGTGTTTCTGTTGAGTAATAAATTGCAGTGCTGTAGTATCTGTCAGCTGCCACAAGAGACCACTAAAGCATTTCCAAAGTTTTCTTGTGTTTTCAGTAGACATTGCCTCAGCAATAGCTTGGCGAAGCATGTGAAAATGATCAAATGTTAAAGTTTCCTTTCTTGTTTTAGTAAAAAGTTAAACAAGGACTTATTTAGCCAAATTACTGGAACAACTTGACAACACCATAAAATATTTACAGTTTTTCCCAAGAAGCTGTCAGCATTGCAAGTTTTATAGCCAGGCTGGATTTTTTTTCCATCTTTTTTACTGCTCTGGTAAAGCCACATTAACTTGCATTTATATAACACGTTTTAAGTCATAAAATATCTCAAGGCGCTCCATAGGAATGTAACCTGACAAAATGGACACTGAGCCAAAAAAAGAGACAATGGCATTAATTTTTTCAATGTTTAATTGGCAGACATTGGAGAAGGATGGTGCAATCAACTGTGTCAGAAACAGCAGACAGGTCAAGAAGGATGAGGAATTATAGTGTGCAACAGGTGATTTCATTTCTCACTTTGATAAACGCCGTTTCAGTGATGTGGCAAGGCAGAAACTCAAATAGAACGATTCAAATATGGCGTTGCAGGAAAGATAGGCAAGGGTTTTGGAGGCCACAACACTTCCAGTGGTTTTCAAGGACATAGGAGTCAAGGATAGTGTTTTCTTTGTGAGGAAGAGGTGATAACAGAAGATTTGAAAGGAGGTGGATGGTACTGAAGAGAGGGAGCTAGTCCCAATATCAGCTTAACTTGGGGACCAAGATGGGAAGTTGCTCAGGATTTGGTGGGAGTAGGGCCATGGGAGTAGGAGCTTGTTTCTCATGGACCAAATGAGTTACAGGCAGCGGATGAGGGTAGGCAAGAGAGAAAATAAATAAAGGTGCTGGTTCAGAACTAGGGCTTGGGAGAATCGTGGCTTAAAGGGTAAGGGAATTGGCGGAATCTGATAGATTCAACAGAAAGGATGATCTGAATCTCAATGATGAAGAAGTCTGTCAACTCCCTTGTTGATGGAGAGGATGGAGAAGGCTGAGGAGCAGTGTGTAAGGAAATGGTTGATGGTGGAGAAAATAACCCAGTGGTTATTGTTGCATTCAAGATGATCTTAGAGTGGTGAGCAGTTTTGGCAGAAGAGAGCTAAGCTGGACCAGATGTTACTTGACGTGGTCCAGCCAGATCAGCCGATGAATGGCAAATTTGTTGTGCTCTGTCTGCATTCAAGTCTGCATCTCATGGACTTAAGGAAGCGAATGGAACTGTACCAGGCTGACTGATCAGGGTGGGAGGGAGGAAGGGTTGGCGACTGGGTCATCAGTATCCTAACTACTCAAAGACATGATTAGCTGCCTAAAGGTAGATAGTACTACCAGAATTATTTACACATGCTTTTTTAACAATTGATGGATGTTTTCTGGCCTGGAGGAAGTATGAAAGCTGCCTCACATGATTCAGTTCCGTTATTGCTCTTCTCAATAGACATAAATGATATGGACTTGGGTCTGAGGGCAGAATATCAAAAGTTGCAATTGACAAAAAATGAGGAGGATCGTTAACTCATGATACACAAATGTTTTAAAGCTAATAAAGTTGCAAACGTAGCCCACGGGCTCTTACGTTTTATAATTGGGTCAAATATTAAAGCTAAGTTCTAATGCTAAATTCATGTAAATTCATTGGAGTGGCTGCTGTTTGGAAGTTGAGTGCTTTTCGGAATGCAGATTTAGAAAGTGGGTCAAGGCCATGAAGAGGAGGAGAGGGGAGTTTTATCCACACCAATGACAGGTTGGAGGGGGTCGAGGAGGTGCTTAAAGTGTCAATTACATAAAACCTGATACCAACTTGCCTTGAGCACGCTTGCTCCCATTTTAACCATTTTGGGAGAAGCCCAGTTACCCTGTGCTGGGTCCACCCTCATTGTATGTAAATGAGGGTCTGTCTGATATTTTGGCAACCATTTAAATTTAATTTTGTCTGCTAGGTTTCCTCAGGGAGGCAAGAGCAGCCAGATCCAGTAGGTAAGTGCTTCTTACAGGAAGAGCAGGAGTGCTTCCTCCTACCTTTCAAGTGTCCATTATGATGGGCTAAGCCTCACTCCCCCTCCCCTCCTGTCCTGCGATATCTCCCGTTTCTCCCTCCCTCCAGATTACTGACCTGACTCTTGAATTTTAAGCAATAAGTGGTTTCAGTTCTAAAGCGCCTAGAAAGGAAATCAAATAAAAATGAAAGAGAGCAAAAAAGGGAATGGAAGAAAAAGCATAACAGGAAAAATTAGTTGGAATTGTTTGGTTCTTTTGCTCATAGTTATGTTCCAACAATGTATTATTGTCACACCAATTACTGCTGTAGGAATGCTGATTCCCGATATTTCAGCTTTTGTTGCTAAATGATTCTTGAACCAAAAAAACCCTAAAGTGAAATATTTTCTTTAAAATTTAGAGTACCCAATTATTGTTTTTCCAATTAAGGGGCAATGTAGCGTGGCCAATCCACCTAACTGACACATCTTAGGGTTGTGGGGGTAAAACCAATGCAGACATGGGGAGAATGTGCAAACTCCACATGGACAGTGACCCAGGGCCAGGATTTCGAACCCGGGCCCTCGCCCTGAGGTTAAATTTCTAAAATGGTAAGTCCGAGAAGGTGGAAAATACTCTGCACTGCAGATGCTGGTGTTCTACGGGTTATCTATGCCCATAAAAGTGTATCTGTCCGTTGTGGTTGTTTTCACTTTGCCCGCTAACTGTTATTATGAAACTTCGGAGGGAGTTTGGCAATTTAAGGCTGGCAATTGCTGTTAGCATTAATAGCAGATAAATACATAACTCTTTGGCACGACATTCCTCTGTTTTAATGGATGCATTAACCTGTTGAGTTTAGGTGAATTAATATTACTATTAAAATAGTGGACAGAAGATTACCAAATGGACAGGTTAAATACATTTCTGTTGACATCATCAACAGCACTTTATAACCCTTAGTTGTCCTGGACTGCTGGTAATTTACTTTATGAAAGGATTTAATCAGATTGGGACTTCCCAAAAACCACATTATCGTTCTGGCTTGTTGCAGATCTCATGGATGGTGTGATAATTGATTTCATTACCCATTCTTCCAACAAAAAGATAGTGTGATATAACTCCCAATATCCTGCCTACCTACTGTGTGTCAATATATTGCCCACCCTCAGGAACCCATCCAAATTTCTATTAGATAGTTGCAATGAATCCATTTTATTGTATGTGCCAGAAAATAATTTTAGTTGTCTCGAACTCTGGTGGGGCAGAAGGAACATCTAACCTAGTTCAATGTTTTTGAAATGAAAATCGCTTATTGTCACGAGTAGGCTTCAATGAAGTTACTGTGAAAAGCCCCTAGTCGCCACATTCCGGCGCCTGTCCGGGGAGGCTGGTACGGGAATCAAACTGTGCTGCTGGCCTGCTTGGTCTGCTTTAAAAGCCAGCGATTTAGCCCAGTGAGCTAAACCAGCCCCTTAAAACTGACAGCTCCTGTTGTGGGACATGGGTATATGCCAACACCATATTAGTGACTGAATATCAATGCCATAAGTTTGAGAGAGAACCCCCAAACTTTGGGATAATGCCATAAATGGTGCATGAACCACTTACCTGTGGTTTCAACAAGTCTCCAGTTGAAGTAATGAAAGATGAGCGTGAGAGCCTTTGTGGAAATTCACATTTTGTGTGTAAACCTTTGAAAACCTACTTATCAAACATATTTTGTGCACACTTTCACTTCATGCAAGTATTTGAAAAGATGAAGCAATAGCATTTTTAGAATGGAATATTTCAACTATCCTTTGCCTTATGAAAATGTAACTAAAGCTTTCTGATTTAAGACTTATTTAAATTTAACTAAAGCTATTAAGACCTTCAAAGATCACGACAGCAAAATGTAGAATTCAGATGTGACAAATGAATTTGCAGTCTTTATCATTTGACCTCTCTTGCCAAATGCTATTGACCACAACAACGTATTGTATTTTCTCTCAAGGAAGTCGCACCTTCTAGCATTTTGCAACAGTATACTTATGTTCCATTAAGTTGAACTGCAACACCTTCCATGTTGTTTTGTTATAATTAATTCAGAGGATGTGAACTTTGCTACAAGACCAGCATTTATTGCCCATCCTGAATTGCCCTTGAAAAGGTGGTGATCCATGCCACCTTGAACCTCTGCAGTCCATGTGCTGTAGGTACACCCGCTGTGCTGTTGGGATGGAGTTCCAGTTTTTGACCCAGCGACAGAAGGAATGGCGATATACGTATAAGCCAGGGTGGTGTGTGGCTTGGATGAGAACTTGGAAGTGGTAGTTTTCCCAAGCATCTGCTGCCCTTGTTCTTCTGGGTGGTAGAGTTTAGAAGGTGATGCTGAAGGGTTGAATTGCACTTTGTATGTGGCACATACTGCAGCCACTGAATGCCAGTGGCGGAGGGAGTGAATGTTTATTGTGGTAATGATTGCCTACATTGGCGAAGTCTATCATGCAAATTATATTTGCAAAATTTTCAACATCAAACCAATGGTCTAGATTTTCCTATTCCATTGAGGAAGTCATGATGGACAGAATTTTCCTCAAACGGGTACAATTTCCTTGATGTAATATAAATATAAATATGAATATAGAATGCAAAATATTGGGTCTCCGAAATAATAGACTTTGACTTGATTAACAGTAGTTCTGTGAGAGAGTGGACATCACCCATTGACAGAGGAACCAGATACCATTCACAAAAATGATCAGATTTTCTGAACTCTCAAGGAATGAGCATGCACATTTGCAGCCCATTTCGAAATTTTCTTGTTCGTAATTCTCCAACAAATGAAATGCAAAATTAAATGCTCAGACTGGCTGTATTTGTTTGCTCTTTGGTGAACACTAAGCTGTGAACCTTATGTGTAAACACTACCACATACAGGACATATAGATATTTATTGTCATTGTCTCTGCTTTCACATATTTGTGAGTTCAGTTTTGAAACTGAATCTTTTATCTGCTTATCTTACCAGAGAAAGTGGTCAGCTTTTCATGTTGCTCACAGTGTGGGTTAGAAAGCTGGAACGATGCCACAATGTGAAAGTCAAACATTTTTAACCTTTAAGCTGGCTTGTTTAAATTCTCACAGTACCATGGGCTGGCCCCAAAACAGTACTTCTATAGCAATCATCACCGTTCAACTATTCATAAGTCTGGTCTTTTTTTTTTCCATGAAAGGTGCTTTTAAAGTCGCTGAGTTCAGTTATCACAAGTTCCTTGGGTAAGTGTAAATTATTTCTGCTGTGTTTAGAAACCACACTGCGGCAAAGCTATTTGTCACCTCTGCCTTAGTTAAATTCCTGTCTTTATTCAGACCGTTCAGCATGGATTGATTAATGCAGATGTGAACACAACAAACTGCACTGAAACATGAATTGCCTCACCTCCCATAGGGCATTACCTAAGGGTAGCAACCAGAAGTTATCACACAGTGCAAACTGCAACTGTGCAAGGGTGTAAATAATCAGTAGATTGGCCAGAAAAAGATTGTCGAAGGAACGATACATCTGAGATAATGTTCAGGGTATAAAGCAGCCACCATGTAAGATATTTTTAGGAACCTTCAGGGTTTTTGTTATATTTTGACAACTTCTAAGGACATTGGTATCGTGGAATGGATTTTAAGACAGTAAATAGACTGACTTAGGACTGATTTAGGACTCATAATTTAGAATAGCGGGTCATAAAGCAGGACGCAATTCAGTGTTCCACGCCATGCAAAGTTCTGCATGGCATGGAACGTGAGGGATTCCCAGGGAATCCTGCTATCGGGTAGCCACCTTGACTGGGCGGCCTAAGAGCAAGGTCCCGCAGCCAGCAAACCCCCCCTCCACGAACCCCAAATGTGCCTCAACCCCCACCCCACCCCACCGCAAATCAGACCCGACCTCCCTCCCCCACCACAAATTGGTCCTGACCCCCCGCAACCCTCCCTGCCCATCCCGTCCACCACATAGCAGCCCATCCCCAGATTGCCTGGACCCCCAAGTATGAGGGTGACCTGACCCACCCCGCCCAGGACCCCTGTAATAGGGGAACATCAAAGATAGGTAAGTACAGTGAAATCACACACTTGAGTAATTGGAATGTACTTAGTGCACTTACATCTCTTTAATGTGGTCAATGTTTACAAACATTGGGGGTTTTACCATCGCAAACTGGTGTCAAACCGGACCCTGCACCGGATCAGGCGTTGGAATCCATTCTCTGCGCAATCACCAATCCTGATTTCTGCGTCGGGCTACGGAGAATCCCGTCCAGGGAATTTTGGATAATTATCTACTATCGGTGGAGCTACCTCTTTCATAACCCTTGGGTGTAGCACATCAACTCCCAGAATTTGTAGGATTTGAGTTTTAAGTTTAAGTTTCTTAAACATTTTTCCTCTGCTAATATTCATTTCCTAATGTCCTCACTCTTTTTAACCCCTAGGGTGTTGTCTATTTCTGGTACAAAGCTTGTGTCTTCTACTGTGAAGACAGACATTAAATATTTTTCAACCATGCCTCTACGATTCCCTCATTCCCAATAATGCTTTTAAAGGACCAATGTTTACTTTGGCTACTCTATTTTTATATACTTACGAAAGCTCAAACAATCTGCTTTTATGTTTCTGGCCATTTAATTCTCATTCGACTCGTTTTGTTTTCCTCAACTTTTTGGTAGCCATTTGCTGGTTTCTAAAACAATCCAGTCATCAGACGTGCTAATGATTTTTGTAACATTATAAGTTTCTCTTTTAATTTGATACTCTCCTTAACTTCTTGACTGAGTCATGGATGGGCCTTTCTTGCTGCCTTTTTTTTCAATGGAATATATTTTTTGTTGATCATTTTGAATGGTTTCTTTAATCGTTTCCCACTCTTCGTTTACCTTTTATCAAATTAAGCTTAGACTCTTCTCCCCTCATGTAATTGGCTTTGTTTAAGTTTAAGATTCTTGCCTGTGATTGGAGTATGTCACTTTCAAACTTAACATGGAATTCAATGGTATTATGATCACTATTTCCCAGTGGATCTTCTGTGACATTATTTACAGTGTGCTTCATTCCACACTATTAGCTCCGAGACAGTTTTATCCCTGATCTGTTCCACAAGGTATTTCTCCAAGAAATTGCCGCAAAAATATTCTACAGACTCATCTTCCAGACCATTCTTGCCGATTGTGATTGTCCCAATCGATATGAAGATTAAAATTCCCTAACGTTATTACATTTCCTTTGTTACAAGCTCCAATAATTCTGTGATTAATGCTCTGTCAAATGGTATAGTTACTGTCCAGGGGCCTATAAACTATCCCCACCAGTGTTTTCTAACTCTTGCTATTCCTAATTCCCACCAATATTAATACTACTTCATTATTTGCCGAGGCCAGATTCTTTCTCTTAAATGTCTTTATTTCATCCTCTTACTATCAGGGCTATTCCTCCTCCTTTGCCGCCATTTTGTCTATCTTTATGACATATTGGCCGGGATTCTCCGTTCTCCACCGCTACGATTGGGAATCCCGATCAGGTGGAGAATAGAGCGTCGGTCGAAAAACAGGATGGGTGTCAGGTGACATTCATCACTACATGCTGATTCCCCAAACCTTCCCGACTCGCAGTCACACACCCCTGTCCATGAGCATCAACCAACTCTAAAGTTCTGCCTAATCTAAGGGATGTAACTGCCAGTTTGAAGTTCTCATTGATTACCTGATTCGAGGATCAAAAGTCTTTTTTGATTAAAACATTATCTACTTAAGAGATATATGAGTTTCAGGTGAACCAAGCAAGCAATTTCAGGAAGTTAGCACATTAAAGTCTTAAGGGGGCATTGGCGACCATGGACATCCACTGTATCGGTCTATGATCATGCTCGGCAAAGTACTGTTGTGGTTTGCCGTTGCCTCCTCCAGTATGGTTGATCTTATTTCCTGCCATCAGACATATTGGAAGGATTTACTGGCTAATAATTAACTTGTTTTGCCACATTATGAGTGCACTATTCACAGTCACCAAGTCCTGAAGTGGGACTTGAACCCAGAACTTTGAGCCCAGAGGTAGGGATGTTATCACTGCATTGCAAAATCTCTTCTAGTTCCTTTATCTTTGAATGAATATTTGTTCATTCTTGTATTTCAAACTATGTACCACTGGGTTTGATTGTACATAACCCAAATTGGTACAAGTGGAGTCTGGAAAACTGGGTCATGGCCTGTTGGATGTCCATACCTGTATTACTGCAAGCAAGGTATGAGGATGGCTTTTGAATTTCCAATTAAGGGTAATTTAGCATGCAGAACTTTGGGTTGTGGGGGGTTGTGGGGGGTGAGACCCATGCAGACACAGGGAGAATGTGCAAACTCTGGGGACTGGGATCGAACCCAGGTCCTCAGTGGCGTGAGGCAGCAGTGTTAACCACTATGCCACTGTACTGCACCTGATGGCTCGCAATTAAAATGACACACACAATTGGGCAGCACGATAGCATAGTGGTTAGCACAGTTGCTTCACAGCTCCAGGGTCCGAGGTTCGATTCCCGGCTTGGGTCACTGTCTGCACGTTCTCCCTGTGACTGCATGAGTTTCCTCCGGGTGCTCCGGTTTCCTCCCACAGTCCAAAGATGTGCGGGTTAGGTGGATTGGCCAGAAGGGACCATAGACCGAACCAGGGAGTGGCGAAATGTATATAGGGTCAATTAAAAGAAGGACCTGATAAACAATAAAGTAAATTAACATGGGTAAGAAAAATGTGGGCTGGAATTCTCCCGGAAATGGCAGGGCGGCTCGTACTGGCGTCAAGACCGGCGTGAACCACTCCGGCATTGGGCCGCCCGGGCGTTGCGGAATCCTCCGCACGTCCGGGGGCTAGACTGGCGCTGGAGGATTTGGTGCCATGCCAATCGGCACCAAAGGGCCGTCACCGGCCGCTGCGGCTTGGCGCATGCGCAGGACTGCCAGCGTGTTCTGGCACATGTGCAGAACCGCCGGTGTGTTTCCTGCACATGCGCAGGGGGTTTCTTCTCCGCGCCAGCCATGGCGGAGCCTTACAGAGGCCGGTGCAGAGTGAAAGAGTTCCCCCACGGCACAGGCCCGCCCGCAGATCGGTGGGCCCTGATCACGGGCCAGGCCACCATGGGGGCCTGGATCCCCTCGTGCCCCCCCCAAGGACCCCGCTAGACGGCCGCAAGCCAGGTCCCGCCGGGATGGACCATGTCCATTTCATGCCGGTGGGACTGGCCCAGAACGGGTGGCCACTCAAGCCCATCAGGGCCCGGAGAATTGCCCGGGGGTCCGCTGCCAACGGCCCCTGGCCAGTGCACTGCGATCTCCGCCCCCGCCTGAAAACCGGCGCCGGAGAATTCGTCAGCCGGCGTCAGATCGGCGGGGCGGGATTCACGCCGCCCCCCGGCAATTCTCCGACCCGGCGGGGGTGTTGGAGAATCCCGCCCGTGTGGTATATATACGATTGTTTATAAATATGAAAAATGCCAATAAAAAGATTTTATAAAAAATTAATGCAGCTTATCAACTGCAATCCATTTTTCAGGAGTTTCCTTGTAAAATCTATCAACTAGTTTTTGCCGGAATCTATTTCATATATCCACTCCTGTAGCTTGTGAACAAAAAAATAAAGATTATAAAAAGCTATGAGATTTTCTAATCCTGGTTCAATATTATTCTAAAACACGTCTCTGGAGATGGGTTTCTACACAAAAGGGGTCAGAGTGAAAATTCTGTATCATTTACATGAATTATTCCACTGTGAATCAGATGCAATTCTGCAGCTGTGCTGGAGACAGCTTTTAATGCGCTATCGGGTCACACAACTTTCAATGCACTGTTCTTTCTGTAGAATGGAACTTCTTCTACAAAACCTTTTTAGTCCGACCAGAAAATTAGTGAAAGCACTTTTTTAGGGAAGATTCAACCCTTCTGCATCTTTTCTGTGTCATATTCTAAACGCAAGTACTAACCCTTTACAGCCCACTATACATGTTTACCTCTCACAGACGTGTTGAATACACTAATAACTAATTAGTATAAATGTGGTAGAGTCACAGAACTCAACCTGAACTGTGCTACTTGACAAATCCTTCCCAAAACATCAGTCAGTTCACTAAACTTACTTTGTTTATAGTTATATTTGATTGACTTTGTTATGATATAGATCAAGATTTTTAAAAAACAATTCAGTCTTGTGAGCTGAGTGTCTCTGGCAAGGTGAGCAATCTATCCCTAGCAGGTCTACCTCCAATTGCCCTTGAGAAAGTAATGGTGAACCACCATCTTGAACCACTGCAGTCCATGTGGTGTGGATGCATCCAAGTGGTGTTAGGGAGGGGAATTCTGGGATTTTTATGCTGCAACAGTGAGTTGCTTCTAAATCAGGATAGCATGTGGCTTGGAGGGGAACTTGCAGTTTCTTGTGTTTCCGTGCTGCCATGGTCCTGTGTGGTAGAGGTTTCAGGTTTGGAAGGTGCTGTCAAAGGAGCTTAGGCAAGTTGCTGAACTATATTTTGTAGATGGTACCCATTGTGCCAGTGGTGGAAGGGGTGAATGTTTGAGGTGGTGAATGGAGTGCAAATCAAATGGGCTCTTGAGTTGGACTGTGTTGAGCCTCTTGAGTTTTGCTGGAGCTGCACTCAGCCAGGCAAATATTGCATCGCACCCTTGATTTGTACCTTCTAAATGGTGGTTGCTGAGCAAGATACTGCGGAAGGCAAATATATGAGAGATCATGACTGAGATGGGCAGCACGGTAGCATTGTGGTTAGCACAATTGCTTCACTGCTCCAGGGTCCCAGGTTCGATTCCGGCTTGGGTCACTGTCTGTGCGGAGTCTGCACATCCTCCCCGTGTCTCCTTGGGTTTCCTCCGGGTGCTCCGGTTTCCTCCTACAGTCCAAAGATGTGCAGGTTAGGTGGATTGGCCATGATAAATTGCCCTTAGGGTCCAGAATTGTCCTTAGTGTTGGGTGGGATTACTGGGTTATGGGGATAGGGTGGAGGTGTTGACCTTGGGTAGGGTGCTCTTTCCAAGAGCCGGTGCAGATTCGATGGGCCGAATGGCCTCATTCTGCACTGTAAATTCTATGAGATCGAAGTGTGCTCCTCACAAAAATAGTTGTTTCATCAAACAGATGTAATGGCAGCTAACTGAAATACTGTAAGTGACAGAAATATATAATGTATCAAATGGATAAATAGGATGAAACAGAAACGATAATACTTAAGATGCCCATCGCCAAACAGTAACGCTAAAAACAGGAGAATGCAACGAGTGGAAAGAATAAATTGGATTGCAATTTGTGCAAGTAAGATGATGGGGCATCTTACGCAGTTAACCCTATGCCGCGGATGTGAAGGAGCAAATCCAAAGAAAGAATGAGCAACGGCACCAGCATTGAAATCTTGGCAAGGAGCTGTAGATGTGTGAAAGGACTATTGTTTTGGGAATTAAAAGGCATTTGGATCCAAAAGACACTTGTTTTTGAAATACTTATGACTCTTCCCTGAAAGAAATACTGATTCACTTCAAGATTACTGCGAAAAGTCACAACCGCAGTCTTAAAATCAGAGGCTTTGATGGAGGAAATACTGTGCCCAACTGTTTTGCTGGGATCAAATGTGCCTGCTCCTCGGACAGTTCACAGAGATTTTCGTGTGGTTATTTTTAGTTCCTGGAAGCCTGGGAAGTGCAGGATCCACGCTGTTTGAATGTTCTTGAAGACGCAGCTGTAAGAGGGCCTCTGAATCTGATTATATGAAATAACAAAGATGTTTTGTATGAAGCACAAGCAGGAAGAAGTAAGGTGGGTGGCAACATCTATCATAACTCCAGAGAAAAATAACTCTCAAAGCTGTTGAAATAAATGTGGGCGAAAAGACAACAGACGTCAGCAGGTCTCACATATTATTTTCCCATGTACTGCAAATCTCTCTGGTGGATTTGAATTAACATCCTAATATTCCACTTTCTATGCAGTGTTTGCGAAGTGTCAAGTTCCCTTCTGTGAAGCTTGAATTCCACAAAAATCTGATTTGTGAGTTGATATATCTGGCTGAATGGACCGTGTTCCTTTTCAGCAGTATGACCTTGTATGGCAGCAGGCAGGATCTGAGTTTGTACATTTTAATCATGGCACTTTTTGTAGTCTGTCTTTGATTTATGATGCGGCTTCATTAGCTGAAAGAAACTGAATCACACATCAGGAGTCATAATCAATTAATCTGGACAATTCTACTCGTTATCCTCTCAACAGCAATATTGCTATTAGTCAACAATTCCATTGTCGTCGTATCATGCAGCTACCAGAATGGCAGAAGGCAAACAAAATGGACTTCGATCTTTTTCATTTAACAATTCATTTATGTTCCTCCATTGCATGCTACATAATTAGGTGCAGTAGATAATGTTGGATTTGTGGATCAATGTGGTGGATCGCGAAAAACAAAAATCGACAACTATTTTTTTTCTGAAGTATGTGATGGATATTTCTTTGAAATGGTCTTTGATGTGAAGCCATTTGCACCCATCCACAAGACTTTGTTGACTCTTACTCCAAACACAAAACACCGAAATTGCCAAACCAAATTTACAAAGACAGTGCCTTAACAATGGTATTTAACTGATCATTTGCAACATTACCAAGGTATGCCTTACCCACCAAAAGCCGGGGTCATGCCCAATACAGGAATGAAAAAATCGCAAATTTTAAAGCTGTATTTTTTGAAATGGTCACAACAGTTTTTCAGATGTCTGACAATGCAGCACGGTAGCATTGTGGATAGCACAATCGCTTCACAGCTCCAGGTCCCAGGTTCGATTCTGGCTTGGGTCACTGTCTGTGCGGAGTCTGCACATCCTCCCCGTGTGTGTGTGGGTTTCCTCCGGGTACTCCGGTTTCCTCCCACAGTCCAAAGGTGTGCAGGTTAGGTGGATTGGCCATGCTAAATTGCCCTTAGTGTCCAAAATTGCCCTTAGTGTTGGGTGGGGTTACTGGGTTATGGGGATAGGGTGGAGGTGTTGACCTTGGGTAGGATGCTCTTTCCAAGAGCCGGTGCAGACTCGATGGGCCGAATGACCTCCTTCTGCACTGTAAATTTCTATGTATAGTATGTGAGTTTGGCAATACCAGCACCTGAAACTCAAGCAAATCCTTTAATGTCTCATGAAACTCAGTGTGAAAACCCGACTACATTAGTTGGGAAAGGCTTATATGGATCACATTGTTAAGGAAGCCATATTTGTATCTGCTTTTGAAAGTTACAGCAGAAGCTATTTGGATCGGAGAGAAACGCTATGAGGGATAATAATAATAAATAAATGCATAGACATTGTCCGTGACATAGGACAAATTAATCCTAGTAAATTATCATCACATAAACTGCAAACGTTCAAGAGCGTGGCTCACCACCGCCTTCAGAAGGGAAATTAGAGATGGACAATAAATGCTGGCTTAGCCAGTGAAGTCCGCATCAGCTGAAGGAATACATAAGAAAAAAAGAACACCTGAAAGGTCATCTGAAAAGCCAGAAAAAATGGCGCAAAACGGTCACCGATTCCCTGTTTTGCTGGGGGCTAACAGGATGGCAGCATAGACCCCTGTCCTGACCACCCAGGGGTCTCTAATGGACTGCGATACCCCCCCCCCCCGCCCCTGCCCCAAGGTGCCGTCACGCCTCTGCCACGTTTGTGTAAATCAGAGCTAAATGGTGCCTTGTCGAGGTCTCGCAGGTGTGGCCATTGACTCCCTGGCGGGGAATGAATGCAGAGTCCGGGTATTTGGGCGTGATCTAGATTGCGCTGGTCAGAGCGAGTCGGGTGACTTGCAATCGGCCAAGCGCCCAGCACGGAGACCAATTTGGGGCTCTTACGGGATTTACCTGTTGTGCCCGCGGTGGTTGAATCGCACCCATAATTCAACACAGTCTGAGCTCTGTCCTGTTACCAGACTTTGATTAAGTGTATAGCCAAATATCTCCTGTGTTCCACATTCAGTAGCTTTGTCAGCCCCAGTGACATACTCTATTATCAACATCAAATGTTTATTGTTTTAAAAATCAACTTGTATTGTGGCCAGGGATCAAATTGAGATAAGTGTACAATGAAACGTTCCAAGTGAAATTCCAAGATGTTCCAATAGAGCTACAACACTGGCATCTGCCTGATAATGTGGAAGATTATCCAGACATGTCATATCATAAAAGGCAAGATAAATCCAATCCGGATAATTATCTCCCCCGCCACCAACCTCCTCTCAATCATCAGCAAATTGATGGAAAGAGCCATTGTCCGTACTATCATGTGGAACTTACATGGCAATAACCTGCTCACTGATGGTTAGTTTGGGTTCCGCCAGAGCCAATCAGCTCCTGACCTTATTACAACCTTTATCCAAATTGGGACAAAAGAGCTGAATTCAAGAGAGGAAGTGAGAGTGACTGCCCTTAATATGAAGGTAGCATTTGGCGGACTGCAGCATCAAGGAGCCCTGGCAAAATTGAAGTAAATGGGAATCAGGGCAATACTATACACTGGTTGGTGCCATACCTAGCACCATGGAAGATGGTTGTGGTTGTTGGAGGTCAATAATCTCAGTTCTGGGAATTCACTGCAGGAGTTCCCCAGGGTAACATTCTGTGCCCAACCATCTTTCAGCTGCTTCATCACCTTACCTCCACCATAAGGTCAGAAATTGGAATGTTCGCTGATGGTAACACAATGTTCAGCAGCATTTGCGATTCCCTATACTGAAGCAGTACATGCCCATATGCAGGAAGACCTGGACAACATTAAAACCTGGACTGATAAGTGGCAAGTTAAGTACCACACAAGTGCCAGTCAATGACTGGGGCTGGTTTAGCACACTGGGCTAAATTGCTGTCTTTTAAAGAAGACCAAGGCAGGCCAGCAGCACGGTTCAATTCCCATACCTTCCTCCCCGAACAGGTGCCGGAATGTGGCGACTAGGGGCTTTTCACAGTAACTTCATTGAAGTCTACTCGTGACAATAAGCGATTTTCATTTCATGACCATATCCAACAAAAGCGAATCATAAGTAGGCTTACATTAACACTGCAATGAAGTTACTGTGAAAATCCCCTCGTCGCCACATTCTGACGCCTGTACGGGTACACCTATGGAGAATTCAGAATGTCCAATTCATCTAACAAGCACGTCCTCCGGGACTTGTGGGAGGAAACCGGAGCACCCGGAGGAAATGCACGCAGACACGAGGTGAACGTGCAGACTCCGCACAGACAGTGACCCAAGCCGGGAATCGAACCTGGTACTGTGAAGCAACAGGGTCACCCATTGTGTGAAGTGAGAGGATTCGTCTCGGCAGACGTAAAACCTTTACCATCTGCACCTTTACTACAATTTATTTTCCCGATCACCCAAGGCCATGAGTACGGCATCATTAAAGCCCACTATTGGACCGCCCCAATTGGGAATGGATGGACAGATAAATTGGCCAAGGAGGGCGCCCGGGAAGGAGAACAATGAGAGCTTAAACAGGCTCAAAGCAGCAAACAGGACCTGAAACAGATTCAGGAAGGGGCACACCCCACCTCCTTTGACAAATGGCAGGATACAATTATAATACAGAACCGGCTAGTTCTTAAGGATGGCCTTTACATGGTCACGACCAAGGTTCACAACCAAATCATTTAATTAAAATTACGATGTCCTGGAGCCACGGGTGAGCAAATTAATTGATTGCGCTGGTGTCTAGGCAGAGACTAAAATTTACAACATTACTTTGAAAACTGTTAGTTTATGCCCAAAGCGATCCCGACAAATATGCCCACAAGGGCAACTGAGACACACCCGCCCCGTGGAAGGCTCCTGGACTAATTGCCGGGCCCAGGAGGTTACAAATAC
This sequence comes from Scyliorhinus canicula, assembly GCF_902713615.1. Lineage (NCBI taxonomy): Eukaryota > Metazoa > Chordata > Chondrichthyes > Carcharhiniformes > Scyliorhinidae > Scyliorhinus > Scyliorhinus canicula. The sequence goes on along the minus strand of NC_052151.1, from coordinate 53,797,301 downwards.
ATCCTAGTCGTCATTGACACCTTTAGTAAGTGGGTCGAAGCATTTCCCACTCAGACCAATATGGCCAAAGTCAGAGCAGATATCTTAGTGCAGCAAATTTCACTAGGTAGGGTCTCCCTTGTAGTTTAGATTCAGAGGACAGCACTCACTTCACCCCCCAGGTGAAGCAGTGAGTAATGAGGTTATTTGACACTCAACAAAAATTCCACATCGGGTATCATCCTCAATACAATGGGATAGTGGAAAGGATGAACAGCAGCCTCAAAGACATGGGGCGGGATTCTCCGAACCCCCCGCTGGCTGCCGAATTCTCCAGCGCTGGAGATTTGGCGGGGGCAGGAATCGCGGCGTGCCAGTCAACGATGGGCCGAGTGGTCGCCCATTTTTTTTGCCGGTCCCGCCGGCGTAAATTAGAGTAGGTCCTTACCGACGGAACCTGGCAGCATGGGCGGCCTACGTGGTCCTCGGGGGGGGGGGGGGGGGGGGGGGGGGGGGGGGGGGGGGGGGGGAGATCTGGCCTCGGGAAGTGCCCCCATGGTGGCCTGGCCTGCGATCGGGGGCCCACTGAACCGCGGGCGGGCCTGCCCCATGGGGGCACTCTATTCCTCCGCGTCGGCTGCTTTTCCTCCACAAAGGCCGATGCGGAGATGAACCCACCCTGCACATGCGCTGGGATGACGCCAGCACTCCTCGCCCCCTATTCTCCCCTCCCGGCGGGGCTAGGAGCGGCGCTCTATAAATCTCGGCCGCGGGGGCGTCGCGCCGAGAATGACGTGGCCGGCGCGCCTAATGACGTCAGCCACGCATGCGCCGGTTGGCCGGCTCCAACCAGCGCATGCACGGCTGATGTCATGACGCTGACGGCACGAACTCGCGCATGCGTGATGGCCGTCTTTCCCCTCAGCTGCCCCGCAAGACGTGGCTTCTTGATCTTGCGGGGAGGCCAAGGTGAAATAGTGCGTCCGATTTGGACGCCGGCCCGATGATCGGTGGGCACCGATCGCGGGCCTGTCCCCTCCTGAGCACAGTCGTGGTGCTCTTTCCTTTCTAGGCCACCTACAAGCACCAAATGGGCTTCTCACTCCCGTTTCACGACGGCAGCGACCAGGTGTGTTTGCTGCCGTCGTGAAACGGCCACGAACAGCAGGCCGCTCGGCCCATCCGTGTCGGAGAATCGGCGGTTGCCGTGAAAAACGGCGAGCGGCGATTCTTCCGAGTGGGGGAGGGGGGTGGAAGAATCGCGGGGGGCGTGAGGAGGGCGTGAATTTTGTCGGGGGGCCCTCCCACCACGTGGGGAGCGGAGAATCGCGCCCTATCTATCTTTATCTTGAAAACATTTAATGAAGGAGCCTCAACTGCTTCACTGGACAAGGAATTCCATAGATTCACAACCCTTTGGGTGAAGAGGTCCCTCCTAAACTCAGTCCTAAATCTACTTCCCCTTATTTTCAGGCTATGCCCCCTAGTTCTGCTTTCACCCACAAATAGAAACAACCTCCCCACATCTATCCTTACTATTCCCTTCATAATTATATATGTTTCTATAAGACACCGCCCCCCCCCCCCCCCCCCCCCCCCCCCCCCCCCCCGGGCATCCTTCTAAATTCCAACGAGTACAGTCCCAGCCTACTCAACCTCCCCTCGTAATCCAACCCCTTCAGCTCTGGGATTAACCTAGTGAATCTCCTCTGCATACCCTCCAGCGCCAGTACGTCCTTTCTCAGGTAAGGAGACCAAAACTGAACACAATACTTCAGGGGCGCGATTCACCGCTCCCCACGCCGGGTGGGAGAATCGTGGGAGGGCCGGGCGAATCACGACACGTCGCCCTGGCACCCCCCGCGATTCTCCCACCCCCCCAAAATGGCGTGTCGCGGAATCGCCGCTCGCCGTTTCTAACGCCGACCGGCGATTCTCCGGCCCGGATGGGCCGAGCGACCTGACAAACCCGACCGGTTCACGCCGGCGCCAACCACACTTGGTCGCTTCCGGCGTGAAGATCGCGCAACAGGTAAGTGTGGGGCCTGTGGGGGGTGGAGGGAGGATCGAGCACCACTGGCGTACTCAGGAGGTGACTGGCCAGCGATCGGTGCCCACCGATCGTCGGGCCAGCGTCTCTAAGAGAGGCACTCTTTCCCCTCCGCCGCCCCGCAAGATCAAGCCGCCATGTCTTGCGTGGCAGCGGAGGGGAAGATGCCAACTGCGCATGCGCGGGTTGGAGCCGGCCAACCTGCGTATGCGCGGCTGATGTCACTTAGGCGCCGTCGTCACATCATTCTCGGCGCGCCGCTTTGACGCAAGCGTCAAGGCCCGACGGCCGAGTTTCTCGCAATGCCACTCCTAGCCCCCTGGGGTGGGGGTGAATAGGGTGCGAGGAGCGGCCTCCGACGCCGTTGTGAAACTCGGCCGAGTTCACGACGGCTTTCCCGATGCCGCGCGGCATCGGGGAATTGCGCCCCAGGTGTGGCCTCACTAACACCTTATACAATTGCAGCATAACCTCCCTAATCTTAAACTCCATCCCTCTAGCAATGAAGGACAAAACTCCATCCGCCTTCTTAATCACCTGTTGCACAAGTAAACAATCTTTTTGAGACTCATGCACAAGGACACCCAGTTCCCTCTGCACAGCAGCATGTTTTAATATTTTATCATTTAAATAATAATCCCTTTTCCTGTTATTCCTACCAAAATGGATAACCCCACATTTGTCAACACTGTATTCCTTCTACTAGACCCTAGCCCATTCACTTAAACTATCCAAATCCCTCTGCAGACTTCCAGTATCATCTGCACTTTTTACTTTACCACTCTTTTTAGTGTCGTCTGCAAACTTGGACACATTTCACTTGGTTCCCAACTCCAAATCATCTATGTAAATTGTGAACAATTGTGGGCCCAACACTGATCCCTGAGGGACACCACTAGATACTGATTGCCGATCAGAGAAATACGCATTAATCCCCACTCTTTGCTTTCGATTAATTAGCGAATCCTCTATCCATGCTACTACTTTACCCTTAACGCCATGCATCATTATTTTATGCCGCAACTTTTTATGTGGAACCTTGTCAAAAGTTTTCTGGAAATCCAGATATACCACATCCATTGGCTCCCCGTTGTCTACCTCTCTGATAATGTCCTCAAAAAATTCCACTAAATTAGTTCGGCACGACCTGCCCTTTATGAACCCATGCTGTGTCTGTCCAGTGGGACAATTTTCATCCAGATGGCTCACTATTTCTTCCTTGATGATAGATTCCAGCACCTTCCCTACTACCGAAGTTAAGCTATCTGGCCTATAAATACCCGCTTTCTGCCTACCTCATTTTAAAATTAGTGGTGTCACATTTGCTAATTTCAAATTCGCCGGGACCACCCCAGAGTATAGTGAATTTTGATAAATTATCACAAGTGCATTTGCAATTTCCCTAGCCATCTCTTTTAGTACCCTGGGATGCATTCCATTCGGGCCAGGAGACTTGTCTACCTTTAGCCCCATTAGCTTGCCCATCACTCCTTCCTTAATGATAACAATCCTCTCAAGGTCCTCACCTGTCATAGCCTCATTTCCATCAGTCACTGACATGTTATTTGTGTCTTCCACTGTGAAGACCGACCCAAAAAATATGTTCAGTTCCTCAGTCATTTCCTCATCTCCCATTATTAAATCTCCCTTCTCATCTTCTAAAGGACCAATATTCACTTTAGCCAGAACAACCATACCTGGAACAAAGTCCTGCCCTTTGTCCTTATGGTGGTGCGGAACTCAGTTTCCAGTTCAATGGGGTTACCCTTCCTTCATGTACTCATGACAGGGCGGCCTATGAAAGGGATTGAACTGCTACTCGGGCTGGATTTATCTGAACCCGAGCTTGCAGCCCTTAGTCATGAGACCATAGTCAAAACAGGTTGGGAAACATCTGAGCTGCACAACTGATGCAGCTGTTAAAATGGGAAGAGGCCTCTAGTAAGGCCTAATTTAATGGTAAGTTGAGCCCAACAGAAATATAAGGTTGGAGAGAAGAAATTGCTTCAAGTCTTCTAGCCCTGTACCATCCTATCCCCCAAGTATGCAGGACCCTACCCAGTGATTGATAAGGTGAGCCCCTCCATTTATTGGGTACTGGTGGTAAAGATCATGTGAACCAAATGGAAGTTCCCAAAACAACTTCCAACAGTACCATATCGCCCGAGAGGGGATTGAGACAGTGGCCTCTGACCCCTTACCCTGAGATTCAGACCCCGATCCCTTGGTTCTGGTCATATCCCCAAAGACCCCAGATACAATTCTGCCTGAGGGCACTCAGAAAAATAAGGCAAGTGGTGATTAAACCGATTAAAGGGAAGCACCTGGTATCAGGACCCCCCAGAAGAGTCTTGTACTGCACACCAACCGGGAGCCGGTGGAAGGGTAGGTACCCGGTAGCCAGAGCCAGTCCCTTAAATTTCCATCAAAAGGGAATACAGGGTCACTCTTGTAAATAGAATGTAGAGTCATAGAACCTCTACAATGCAGAAGGAAGCCATTAGGCCCATCGAGTCTGCCCTGACCCTCTGAAGTGATACCAGACCTAGGGTCAGGCCCCCGCCCTATTTCCTTAACACAGTTATCCCACTTAACCCAACCTCTAACCTTTTGGACACTAAGGGACAATATAGTATAAAAGCAAATTACTGCAGACGCTGCAATCTGAAACCAAAATCTGAAACCAAAAGAGGCAATTTAGCATGGCCAAACCTCCTAACCTGCACATCTTTGAACTGTGGGAGGAAACCGGAGCACCCGGAGGAAACCCACGCAGATAAGGGGAGAAAGTGCAAACTCCACACAGAGAGCCACTCAAGGCCGGAATTGAACCCAGCCCCCTGGAGCTGTGAGGCAGTAGTGCTAACCACTGTGCCACTGTGCCAATGTACGATGCTATTGTTTGAATTTTACAACTTTAGGCCCTGTATCAAACCCCTTGCCCCTCACACCCCTCCAACTTTCTACCTCCTTTAATTTCATGGAAGGCAGCCTCCACCGTTCTCGAAGCACGGTGTCTGAGATCCAGTGTCCAATTCCTGAAGCTACCATGTCCGATGCTAAATGCAGAAGAACTGGTATCCAGCCTGACCACACACATCAACAACTCTGGAATAAGCAACCCCATTAAACACAGATGTTTAAACAAACCTGCTTTATGGTATTAACCACGAAAACTCAGTGTCCCCAGGAGGTGCAAAATAAAGCACAGGAACCTGGCCATCTCAGATTCTGGGATGATATTCAAAAGGGGAGGATGGTAAGAGCATGAGCGAGTATCTGGTGGGAAGGATAAAGGGAAAAGGAGATCAGATATTGATGCCTAATAGCAGCTGCTACCTTGATCTCTTTGCAGAATGAACTACCTACTCACCTTGTGCTATGTGGGATTCGTCACCGTGGAACGGTCACAGCAGCCCCAACCTATGAAAGGACTTTCAATCAATGAACAAAGAATTGATTTGGTTTACCCCAGATACATCCAGTTTACCCCATCAGATGCAAGTAAGTGTTGGGATGCTGTCCAAAGGGTGCACCCCAATAGAGTTATAGAATTTACAGTGCAGAAGGAGGCCATTCGGCCCATCGAGTCTGCACTGGCTCTTGGAAAGAGCACCCTACCCAAGGTCAACACCTCCACCCTATCCCCAAACCCAGTAACCCCGCCCAACACTAAGGGCAATTTTGGACACTGAGGGCAATTTATCATGGCCAATCCACCTAACCTGCACATCTTTGGACTGTGGGAGGAAACCAGAGCACCCGGAGGAAACCCACGCACACACGGGGAGGATGTGCAGACTCCACACAGACAGTGACCCAAGGCGGAATCGAACCTGGGACCCTGGAGCTGTGAAGCAATTGTGCTATCCACAATGCTACCGTGCTGCCCTCCATAATCTATAACATATGGATGCAACAACCAAAGAATGGTGTACAGGAAGGATAATGTGAGTTCCAATTACTGCTCCTTGAGGACGATGCTCATGAGTGATTGGTGAGGATACACTAACCATGGGTGTATGGAGGTAGCATATCTAGCTCACGGCCCACAGAAAGGGCTGGAGTTAGGGCAGAGGTGCCTAGTAAGATAATAGATGGCAACTACATCAATTCGAAATTAGAAATGGGCTAAGGCCAACTGCTAGTTCACCCCTCTCCACTTTCCTGAAACCGCCCAGGGTCCCAAACCGGGCTGGTATTAAAACATACAGGGAAGGTAATATTCAACAACACACACTACAAATTGGTGCCGGTAGTCGTGTATCTATCCGGGACACAGCTATCAGACTGGTGCGTCTCTACACTCAGGAAATTGTACCTCCACTTGACCCATAGGTTGCTGGGTAGGAGGGTAAGTACAGCCGAGGGTGAGAGGAGGCTGAAGGAGCACATGAGGAGGGAAATCATAAACGATTTAGCAACTGCGTACTGTGCAGGGTTATCGACAATTACCATATTTGATTTGACTGATTTGGACAGGAAGCTCGGAGTTTTACCTGGCAAGTTAAACAGACCTTGGAAAGGTTAAATAAGAATGCTTGGCAGGATGCCGAGGGAGATTTGTCTGGGAACAAGGCTAAGGGGTGTTGTGCTAGAAGGACATCGTGCCCAAACTATCAATCAGATGATCAAGAGGAGAATGGAGGATGATGCCAGACAACAGCACCGACCCCTGTGCATTATCTATGGGTAGTGGATGGTCGTGCAGCTGAGGGAAAACCTCGACCAGGTCAGCCTGGGGATGGTTCCGTCCTGGATCAGCGATGAGCAGATCGAGCACCTGTCCCAGGGAAAAAGACACCCAATGTCACTAACTGCCAATTATGACAATGGACCAGTGTCTGGTCCAACCACAGTTATAGAGAAACCCCGGGGACAACACCAGGGATGGTGTTAGGAATCCCCATAACCAAGTCAGGTTGACAGTCTTAGAAACAAAATATATAAGAGTCATTCAAGATGGGATATGATGGGACCTACCATACATGGTTGAGAAAGCGGGAGGCTCATAGGCACCAGACTAATGTGAGCACACGGACAGAGCTGTTGTGTCCAGAATATTTAAACGGACATGCCCTGTGTAAAATCTGGACAAGTACTGATCTAAATTGTACCCTAGAAATTCAGAATCTAGAAAGCAATGTCACCTGGGTAGCATGTAGGGGGGAGGGAGAATACTGTATCACAACCTCGCTAGGACGATACCAGTATGGGGTGTCAACCTGCAATGTCACTGACATCACTTTCTATATCAAGCCACACATCCCCGCTGGGATAGGTTTGATCGAGCTGGTAGATATGTACAGGAGAGAGAAAGTGATGATGAACGCTGGTGAGGAAATCAAGCAGACCCTGGGACAGTATTTTGAAAAATTGGATACCAGGATAACACTTCTGTCCCAGAAATTGCAACAAATGTGGACACAATTGGCCTCAGCCCACAAGACCTTCATCAAAGTAGTGCAACAAACGGGGGAAATCAAAAGAAACATCAGTGAGATGAGAGTCACTACCTGGTGTGAGGATTTCTGGGATTGGGGCTCCAGCATTCAAATGGGTCTGCCACCTGCCACACCCTGTCTATAATAGGCATCCTGTTCATGGCTAACCATCCTCAAACTACAGCTCGCATGATGGAAAAAGGAACTTATACAGCGCCTGGATATGGAAACTGCGACCCGGCACCACAAAATAATGTATTAAGGACTCTTCTTTTGCTTATATGTTGTTTGGTGTACAAAGAACAAAGAACAAATAAAAGTACAGCACAGGAACAGGCCGTTTAGCCCTCCAAGCCTGCATCGACCATACTGCCCGTCTAAACTAAAATCTTCTACACCTCAAAGAACAGAGAACTCTCCAGTGCCAGTACATCCCGTATTTTTTACTCTTCTATTTATTTTATATTTTCGACCATTGTGCTTTGTTTACATGACCAGTTTTATTTTGTACTGCAGCTATGATTTGTGTATGTTGGTGTAGGGAGTAGGCTTGTTTGCCCAAGATTCTGATACTTGCCCATCTGGTAACTTGGTTAGAATTGTGTGATCAGGGCAGCACGGTGGCCTAGTGGTTAGCATAACCACCTCACAGCGCTGAGGGCCCAGGTTCGATCCCGGCTCCGGGTCACTGTCCGTGTGGAGTTTGCACATTCTCCCCATGTCTGCGTGGGTTTCGCCCCCACAACCCAAAAATGTGCAGAGTAGGTAGATTGGCCACGCTAAATTGCCCCTTAATTAGAAAAAATAATTGGGTAATCTAAATTTTTTTTTAAATAAAAAAAAAGAATTGTGTGATCTGGTTCAAGAGGAAGGACTGTGGTAAAATGGACAGTGGCCTGTATTTTAGGCCCGATAAAATCGAACACTTTAAATTAAGAATTGGACATTTTAAATAAAATCACAGTCAGAACCACAGGCAGGCCTAATGGGAATTCGAACTTGGCCACGTTCATATACGCTGAACACAGACAAGTTGCCAAGACGGTTCTGGACCTGTCCAGTCAAATACCAATCAGGAGATAATTGTTTTGACTTGCCCAAATAAAGCTAGACATTCTGGCACCCAGTTTCGCCGCCGTTACCATATATGGTACAAAGTTACTGTAACAATGCACCTTGAGATGGACACCTGGGGGCGGATTCCTGGTGTCCTGCTGAGTGGCCATCAGTAACTCCATTGAGTGTTGCAACCCCTGCCCGATATTTCATTGGCTGAGGACCAGAGAATTTTTTGGAAAAGCACGGAGAGGGGCATAAGAATCAACCCCCAGGACCCTCCCCAGCGAAAACTTGGCACGGAGGTAATCAAGAAGATTGGACGACTGACCAGAGATGAAAGGAAGGAGATTGCGAGTCCGACCTTCATGAACAAGGACCCTGAGGAGATCACGACTCAGAGAATCGGACCCACAGCATGACTGAGTCCATTGCCTTGGGTAGTGTTAAGAACCCTGGGACTGTTATTCGTGGGATAATATCAGGGTAACTTTTACAGCTTGCTAAATAAATTTGGTTGAATTATATCCTTGCGTTGTCCTTTGTTCGCCTCGCCAGTAAAGATACCAAGGCAAAACTGGACAAAGTGTCTGAAGTTTTACGGGCAAGAGAGGAAATAGATTTTTAATTAGTAATGGATTGAAGGATTACGGAGAACGGGCAGGACGGTAGAGTTGAGACTGTGATGAGATCAGCCATGATCTTATGAAATGGTGGAGTGGTCTTGAGGGGCTGAATTGCCTATTCCTGCTCCTAGTTCTTATGTTCTTATGTGTGGATGAGATATGGCATTGGAGTATTCTAAAATCATGCCGTTTTACATAATAATTCAGTTAGTTATTTTGAGTTCCATGGCTGGGAGCCACTATGGAATTTTATGGAACCATCGTGGAAGTGATCTCATGAAAGAATGGCAGAGTTGATCACATCTGTTCTCTAGTATCCAGTATCTCTAGATCCCAGCCGTGTAAGGCATCTGTGTAACTGTGCTAAATTGGGCCAAGAATGGTATTGCAAGCACTTTTCTGTACACTGGTGTCCTGTACTCCAAAAGAAGAGAAAATGGATGCAAGATCATGACTTGAAAGGGAATGGTATTTCAGCTTCCAAAGCATGTACAGACTGCTGTTTTCTCATTTAATGGTAGAACTGATGCGCACATCCCATCTAAGATCTGTCCAGAAAAATATACCCAACACGTACTCTTGATGTTAACTAACCATACCACATGGGTTGTGACAGTTTGAGAAAGCTTCTTAAGGGCCATGAGGGTTGGGCAATAAATGTTGGTCTATCCAGCGAAGCCCACGTCCTGTGAAATAATTTAAAAAGCTAACCCTACATCCAGTGTCTACAGGCATGCTTGGCACACTGGGGGGTGATTGTAGTCACCTCTACAGCTAATTATTATTGCTCCAGGGTTTTACACCTAGACAGCATCGGGGCAGTGTCTTTAGCGCAGCAATAGCCAGTTACTTCATTAATTATCCTACCTGGTCCCTCTGTAATAAAATTTTGAATTGTCACTAGTGATTTTACGGTATTCAGTTCTTGTCATAGCTCCTCCAAGCTCAACAGTTTATGTCAACTCACAACTGGACGTGGGCATCATCCAGGCTTTTGCAGTAAGGGCAAGTAAGATTTGTGCCAGATAAATGCCAGGCAGTGGTTACCATTAGCAAACAACGGTCCAACAATTTCCCATTGACCTACCATCTAAACCAGCTATCACAGCTGTCATTAATAAAGGTTTAGGGGGCTGCTGGTGAAATCATAGAATCATAGAATTTACAGTGTCGAAGGAGGCCATTCGGCCCATCGAGTCTGCATCAGTCCTTGGAAAGAGAACCCTACTCAAGCCCACACCTCCACCCTATCCCCGGAACCCAGAAACCCCAGTTAACCTTTTTGGACATTAAGGGCAATTTACCATGGCCAATCCACCTAACCTGCACACCTTTGGGGGGAAACCGGAGCACCCGGAGGAAACCCACGCAGACAAGGGAGAACGTGCAGACTCCGAACAGACAGTGACCCAAGCCCACATCATGATAGTACAGTGAGAGGTAGCACGGTAGCACAGTCATTAGTGAGAAGCTTATCTGAACCAGTCATATGCAACATTTTGCTTGCAAGAGTAAGGCAGAAGCTGGGTCCTTTGATAACTGGTTCACTTGTTAACATCTCAGCGTCTTTTCTTCACCTATAAATCAGTATTACCACGGAGTGCTTTCCATTCATCTAGTTAGTTGAAGCTGCAACAATATAGATCTCAGTCAAAACCATCTAAGGCGAAGCAATGATTGCATGATGCCCTTGCCACTGACTCAGTACCCATCCTTTTGTTCACTGCTGTTGTGTCGCTGCAGTCCAGTACACATACGATGAAGTGCAGCACCTCAGCAAGCTTCAACAATACTTCCCATCCCTGCAACCATTATCACTCACAAGGAAAAGAAAGCCACCAGAGGAACATTATCCAGGCTTAGATACTTGACAGATTCCCCATAAAAATATACAGTATCTTGAGCTTGACCTAACAGGCTGAATTTTAAATTTCCAACTTGCTCACAGCGAGGGACCCCAGTTGAGAGCTGGATCCTGGCAATGTCGCACTGTGGTTATCAGCTGCTGCATTTGCAACTAACTTCATTGTTTCCCAACCAATTGGGGTGTGCAGATGTGGTGATGACCCACAGGGGTCTATTTCAGCAGAAGCATCCGAAGGAGCCATAGGAGGATCAGAGCTGAAGTATTGGAGAAGCCTTCAGACACAACCAGGAGCGACAGAAATTGAGACGGAACATTATGAAGCAGCACCACGCGTCAACGATGTATATCCATACGTGTCTCTAAGTCTGTAAGGGTCCGGTAAGCTGCAGGGGGAGTGAAATGAAATGAAATGATAATCGCTTATTGTCACGAGTAGGCTTCAATGAAGTTACTGTGAAAAGCCCCTAGTCGCCACATTCCGGCGCCTGTTTGGGGAGGCTGGTACGGGAATCGAACCGTGCTGCTGGCCTGCCTTGGTCTGCTTTCAAAGCCAGCGATTTAGCGCAGTGTGCTAAACAGCCCCAAACTAAACAGTGGGTGGTGTTGGTGAATGTTTACGCCCCTAATTGGGACGATGCGGGGTTTATGCGGCGCATGTTGGGCCGCATTCCGGACCTGGAGGTGGGGGGCCTGATCATGGGGGGGGGGGACTTCAACACGGTGCTGGATCCCCCATTGGATCGATCCAAGTCCCGGATGGGTAGGAGGCCAGCGGTGTCTAAGGTGTTGAGGGGGTTTATGGATCAGATGGAAGGGGTGGATCCCTGGAGGTTTGCGAGGCCAAGGGCCAGAGAGTACTCGTTTTTCTCCCACGTGCATAAGGCCTATTCGAGGATTGATTTTTTTTGTCCTGAGCAGGGGGGTGATTTCGAGGGTAGAGGATGTTGAATACTCTGCCATTGCCATTTCGGATCATGCCCCGCACTGGGTGGACCTCGGGCTGGGGGAGGAGAGGGACCAGCGTCCGCTCTGGCGCTTGGAGGTGGGGCTGCTGGCAGACGAGGAGGTGGCCGGGAAGGTTCGGGGGTGTATTGAGAGGTACCTTGAGGCCAACGATAACGGGGAGGTCCGAGTGGGGATGGTCTGGGAGGCATTGAAGGCGATGATTAAAGGGGAGTTGATTTCCAGCCGAACCCATAGGGAGAGGGGGGAGCAGATTGATAGGGGAGATGGTGAGGGTGGATAGGAGATATTCGGAGGCTCCGGAGGAGGGATTGCTGGGGGAGCGACGTAGCCTTCATGCCAGGTTCAATCTATTGACTACCAGAAAGGCGGAAGCTCAGTGGAGGAAAGCACATGGGGCGGTGTATGAATATGGGGAGAAGGCGAGCAGGATGCTGGCACACCAGTTCCGAAAGCGAGACGCGGCCAGGGAGATTGGGGGAGTGACGGATAGAGTTGGGAAGGTGGTGCGGAGGGGGGTAGACGTTAATGGGGTCTTTAGGGACTTTTATGGGGAACTGTACTGGTCTGAACCCCCGGTGGAGAGGGAGGGGGGGAAGAGTGGGGCGTTTCTTGGACAAGCTGCGATTTCCGAGGGTGGAGGAGGGGCAGGTGGAGGGACTGGGGCGCCGATTGAGCTGGAGGAGCTGGTTAAAAGGATAGGGAGCATGCAGTCGGGGAAGGCGCCGGGGCCGGATGGGTTTCCGGCCGAATTTTATAAAAAGTATGCAGACCTGTTGGGCCCCCTGTTGGTCCGGACCTTTAACGAGGCAAGGGAGGGGGGGGCTTTGCCCCCGACTATGTCACAGGCGCTGATTTCCTTGATCCTGAAGTGGGACAAGGACCCTCTGCAGTGTGGGTCATATAGGCCGATCTCGCTGCTAAATGTAGACGCCAAGCTGGTGGCAAAGATCTTAGCCACAAGAATAGAGGATTGTGTGCCGAGGGTCATTCACGAGGACCAGACGGGGTTTGTGTAGGGAAGGCAGTTGAATACTAACATACGAAGGCTCCTCAACTTTATTATGATGCTGGCTGTGGAAGGGGACGCGGAGATAGTGGTGGCATTAGATGCGGAGAAGGCCTTTGATAGGCTTGAGTGGGGGTATCTGTGGGAGGTGTTGGAAAGATTCGGGTTTGGGGAGGGGTTTGTCCGTTGGGTGAGGTTGCTCTATGAGGCCCCGATGGCGAGTGTATCCACGAATAGGAGGAGGTCGGAGTGCTTTTGGCTGTACCGGGGGACGAGACAGGGGTGTCCACTGTCCCCCTTGCTCTTTGCATTGGCAATTGAACCCCTGGCCATGGCGTTGAGGGAGTCAGGGAACTGGAGGGGCCTGGTGCGGGGTGGGGAGGAGCATCGAGTGTCGCTTTATGCGGACGACCTGTTGCTGTATGTGGCGGACCCGGTGGGGGGGATGCCGGAGGTGATGAGGATTCTCAGCGAATTTGGGGGCTTCTCTGGGTATAAGCTGAACCTGGGCAAGAGCGAGTTGTTCGTGGTGCACCCGGGGGATCAGGAGGAGGGGATTGGTAGGCTCCCACTGAAGCAGGCAGGGAAGAGCTTCAGGTACCTAGGAGTCCAGGTGGCTGGGAGCTGGGGGGCCCTGCACAAGCTCAACCTCACAAGGTTGGTGGAGCAGATGGAGGAGGAGTTTAAGAGGTGGGATATGTTACCGCTATCACTGGCGGGGAGGGTGCAGTCCGTCAAGATGATGGTGCTCCCGAGGTTTCTTTTCCTGTTCCAGTGCCTTCCAATCCTTATCCCGAAGGCCTTTTTTAGGAGAGTTAACAGGAGTATTACGGGATTTGTGTGGGCGCATGGGACTCCGAGGGTGAGAAGGGTGTTCCTGGAACGGGGCAGGGATAGGGGGGGGGGGCTGGCGCTGCCCAACCTCTGTGGGTGCTATTGGGCTGCCAACGCAGCGATGGTGCGTAAGTGGGTAATGGACGGGGAAGTGGCAGCATGGAAAAGGATGTAGATGGCGTCCTGTGTTGGCACGAGCCTGGAGGCGCTGGTAACGGCGCCGTTGCCACTCCCTCCAACGAGGTCTACCACAAGTCCGGTGGTGGCAGCTACCCTCAAAATTTGGGGGCAATGGAGACGGCATAGGGGAGAAGTGGGGGGCTCGATGGAGGCCCCGATATGGGGGAACCATACTCATCTCGTAATGAGTTAATAAAAATTATTTAAAAAAAAAGTCTGTAAGGGTCCATGTGGATATCCTGTTCCACGTGGAAGCCTGCCTCTGAATGCATGGTTGGAAGTTGTTGAGGTTAGCAGCAGGAATGTGATATCATGTTCCTGGATACAGTATCTGTAAAGGTTCAATGATAGAATCAAGGCAAGAAAGGTGAATGATCTGGCAAGTTTAACTAAGATGTGCATCTAACCCCAAACCCCCTCAGTCAGCCTTCTCCTGTCTCTCATTCCTCATGTCAACACACATTCCAAATGCATCCATCCCTCTCCATCTCGGCAACTCCTGATAGCACTATTTGATCAGCCATTACTGACATTCATTCTTATTTCAATGCAACATCACACCTAATTATTCACAGCGACCATCCATAAATGTGATCCTTTCATCCTCCCCAAAGCACTCCATTTCTCACATGACAGGGTCCCTTCGTTCCTCCCTTGTAGGGAAGAGGGCACAAAACACTAGGAAGAGGCAGATAACTCATCTCCACCTTGAGAGATGCTGAGGAGCAGACGATGGAGATAACCCAGGTCTTTGCACGCCTGACCATTTGAAATGCAGCTCTCCTAGATCCCTGGCGATAGAGTTAAATATCAAGCAGCCATAAGGCACATAAAATGAAATCATGTTGACTAGATACCAGCAGATAATAAAAATGATAATGTGTAACATGAGAACTTCATACCCTCTTACGTTATCAGTTCAAATTAATGTTTCTTGTCATCCATAAGCATCGAGAGGTGGTGAGGATGGAGGATGACGGCACCAGGAAAGTATTCATTTTTACATTGCTCCAGCTCAGCTATGCAAGCCGCCACAGGACTACCTTGACAGCTAGTTGGATTGTCACATGATGCCTTACACATCAGAAGGAAGCAAGAGTGTTGAAGACAGTTCATCAGTTGAGAGTCTCTCGCAGATGGTGCAGGACCTTCTCCCTCCCTTGCAAGCCTTTGCTCAGCTGGAAGCCAATGATGAGCCTCAGGGTAAAGGAGAATTATTCCAGAGCATCAACAGAAAATTGTAAGTTTCTGCAGCCTTTCCAGTCACACTTTACTAATTAGAGAAAGGTTGAAGGTTGAAGAAGTCCATCTCCAAAGTTCTATCCAACTCTTGGTTATCATGGAACGATGAGAGAGCAATGAGAGGAAAGTGACGACTCTGCTCAGACCTCCACTTCTGGTCTTTTGTCCCTCCCTCAGTCACAATCCCCAATGTGGCTTCCTGTCTAGTTGGCTGAGTCTGCCCTTGCATGTGCTGGTGAGGCAGCCTTTTGTGGGGACCCTCCGCGCCTTCAAAATGAGAGTAAGTTAGCCAGGAACTCTGAGAAGTCAGAGCAAGGGTCTGAGCAGCCTCGATCAGAAACCTCTGCTTCAGAGATGGCTCACTGTAAGAGGAGTAGAAGAGCAAATGAAATAAATTGCAGTCGTACAAGTGTACTCACTCTTTTTAACACTGTGTTAGTTTGTATGATCTGTAATAACTTTTAAAAAGAGATTTGGAATCCCAGTGTCTGACTCAAATGATGACACAAAATTTCATTTCCAAGACTTTCACTGTAACAAACAAACTAAAATTAACATCAACTAAACATTACTTAATAGACCGCTAATACACTAAACTACACAAAAGATAGTCCCCCTTTACTTTCCAACATGATAGAAAACCCATTCTATATATATTACAAATATATAAAATATGGTACGGCACTCTCCACAGAATTGTAGTCTTTGCAGAAACCAATCCAAAGTTACTCCCAGCTTCCAACATGCTCACATCTCCCAATTTCACAGTCTATTGAAAGACATTTCCCTCAGTCTTCTTTGAATCCCTGAACTGACTTCCAGCAGCAAGGCTTAATCTGGTGATTCCTTCTCCCAGCCACATCAGGATGAATCTTCTGGTGCCCTTAAACCTCCACACGTCCCATCTCTTCGACTAGAGAACGAGATCCCAGCAGTATCCTGTTTGTTGGCTAACAGAAAACAGTCTTCCCTCTGCTCTTCACAGCAGCTGTTGTTTTTCCTATTTCTCTCTCTGGGACTCTCCTCCCGCTCTCTATGTGCAAGGTCTCTTTGAGTTTGCATGTCTGGCAGCAGTAAGGCCAGCTGCTTTTCCCTTTATATCCAGGTGTTAAAAATTGGCATCTGACTTGCCTTGGGCCCCTTTCCCATGGCAAGTAGGTCACATGGGCTTATCGCCAGGCAGAACAGTAGGAGGTCACAAGCCCCTCTCCATTGTTCCATTTTAGGAGACAGTTTAAATCTTTATAAAATCTCACATCCATAACAAGTGTTACATTTCTGTTTTATGTCAATACATCATAACATTTATTTCACTGTTTTTTTGCACTGTCCTGCCTAATTTTACCCGCTGCCTGCCGAGTGGTAGCACAAGTGATTAGCAACGTGGCTTCACAGCGCCAGGGTCCCAGGTTCGATTCCCGGCTTGGGTCACTGTCTGTGTGGAGTTTGCACGTTCTCCCCGTGTCTGCGTGGGTTTCCTCCGGGTGCTCCGGTTTCCTCCCACGTGCAGCTCAGGTGGATTGGCCATGATAAATTGTCCTTAGTGACCAAAAAGGTTAAGAGGGGTTATTGGGTTACGGGGATAGGGTGGAAGTGAGGGCTTAAGTGGGTCGGTGCAGACTCGATGGGCTGAATGGCCTCCTTCTGCACTGTATGTTCTATGGTCTTCTGCTTTGTGAATTATGGTAGGATTAAAGTTGAAACCAACCCAAAAATAAACGAAAAATCAAATTCTGTGAAAGGGATAGACCGCTGATTGTGGGACTTATCTATATTGGGGTTGGAGGCGGGGGTGGCCAATGGGTTCAAATTTGTGTACTACATGGCTGCACTATCTCAGTTTAAGTGCAGTGCATCTGAATAAGGCCATCAGGAGCTTGCCTGGCAGCTAAGTATATACCCTCACCATATCAGACTATTCCTCCTGCTGCCCTTCCTGATGCTCCAGTTCTCACTGCTATACAATGTGCTGCAAGATGCAGCAGACCACTGTTATTCTGGAAATCCTGGTTGTTGGGTACTGAAGTCCACATACCTGGATTGCATGTTTAGCATTCTGATTTTTTGTCCTGGTGTTCAGGTGACCTCTGTGGTAGCTTTCCTCGGTATCAGTATCTAGACTCCTCACTAGTATCATCAGCCACATCTTTACAGGGTAACCCTCATCCCCAAAGAGCCATCCGCTAACTCTGCTCCACGGTGTGAATATCTCAGGGAGACTTGACTGATACAGGATGACTTCATCATGGCAGTCCCCTGGGAATCTTGCACAGAAATGCACGATGATTATTTGGTGATTGCCGACCACCTAATATTGATGGAGTGGAAGCCCTTTCGGTTGAATACCCCGAGGAATGCTGATTACAGCACATGTACAATCTATGGCTCCCTAGACCCGTGGGAATCCACCTAGAGGGATAAAGCAAAAAGGGCTGTTCATGATGGAGCAGAATATGGGAGACATTAAATGGCAAAAGAGTTGGTGAGGCAGAGCCAAAGAAAATAGGACAAGTGAAGAAACAGAAGTTCGAAGCAAAATAACCCTAGCCGATCCAATCTTTCCCCATTGCTGCAGTTTTAAAGGCCTGGCAACATTCTTGTAAATCTCCTCTGCATTCTCTCCAGAGCAATTATGTCTTTCCTGTAAGGTGCTGAATTATACTTAACTTTCCAGACGTGGCTAACTAGCATTTTGTACATTCCATCATTACATCTCTGCTTTTGTATTCAATACCTTTCCTAATAATGGAAAGCATCCACATGCGTTCCTTCCCACCTTGTCTACCTGTCCTGCCACTTTCAGGGACCTGTGGACATACACTCCAAGGTCTTTCATTTCTTCTACATCCCTCAATATCCACCCATTTATTGAGTATTCCATTGCTTTGTTTGCCCTCTCCAAATGCTTTACCTCACACTTTTACAGATTGAATTCCATTTGACACTTTTCTGCCCACTCAACCTCACCATTGATAGCATTCTGGAGACAGTATCAACTCTTCACTATCAACTTTGCAGGGCTTCATCACTGTGAAACTTCTCATGAACAAAGGGTAAGTGCGTAGATGAACAGAGGACAGCTGAGCATGGTCTCCCTAATGCTCTCAGCAGAGGTCTGGGGTCCAGAGGCTTCTGCTGTGGCTGCGGGGTGAGTGTGCAGAGTAATGTTTGCCAGCACAAGTAGCTCGCTGGATGGCACTCTTAGAAAAGGCGGGAAATGTAAGGGTGGGGGAGGCTTGTGGCAGTTGAGGGTCCTGGGGTGGAAGTCCTAACTGATTGTCGGTCTCTCTCTTTCTCCAATTCCTTACAGATATACCGATGTCTGCTGGTGTTGATCCCACACGGGCAGATACTGGACATGGCAGAAAGGCCAACAGAGGCTAGAGATGGCACCCCATGAGCAGGGGTCGCCGCATACCCTGAAGACCTAGCTGCCCGTCAGGCTGAGGAGGGACCCAGAGGGGGAGGCCAGTGACGGCCAAAGATGTATGGGTGTCACTTGTCATTCAATAAGATGATGGACACCATGTGCAGCAGGAGACGGCGTCTCAGCAGGAAGACAGCGTGGCGTCTGTGCCACATCCTCGCGGTCTCGTGGAGGAGGAAGCCACCCGTTCCTGGAGGCTGTGGAGGCCACTGCAGACTGAGTTTTTATACGTCTGGGTTATTCCAAGACTTGAGTGTGGACCTGTGTGGCACAACACTTCTACAGCCCACAGGTGCATCCAGGAGGTTATGGATGCTCTGTATTCTTGAAGAAATCAATGAACGGCTGCCATCTCCAGGCAAAACCCTGTAGTGATCATCTCAAGGGGAACTTTTCTGGTGTCTGAAAGACCCCGCCATGTCGCTAAACCATACCCCCAACTTCGAGGACTCTGAGTACCTCCATCCTAGCAGGATCCATCTCTGGGCCACCAGGGAGCGGAAGGCCAGAACATTGGCCTCTCTCACCCCCTGGGCTCTTCTGACACGCCAAAGATCGCCACCTCTGGACTCGGCACCCCCCTCACCTTTAATACTTCTGACATGATGTCAGCAAACACCTGCCAAAAACCCCTCTGCCTCGGACATGCCCAAAACATATGGACATGGTTCGCAGGCACCCCCCCCCCCCCCCCCCGCACAGTGCCCACACCTATCCTACACCCCTCAAATCTGGGCCACCATCATGTGCGCCCTGTGGATCACCTTGAATTGTATTAGGCTAAGCCTGGCACACAATGAGGATGCATTGACTTGCCTCAGGGCTTCCTCCCATAATCTGGCCTCCAACTCCCCACCCAGCTCTTCTTCCCATCTTTGTTTCACCTCCACTCTTAGGGCTCTCTCCCTCTCCATCAGTTCCTTGTACATCTCTGAAACCTTTTCCAACCCCTACTCCTACTCTCAACACCACCTTAACCTGTAGCCCCTGGGGGGTGGGAGCAGGAAGGTCGAAACCTGCCTCCGCACAATGTCCCTCAGCTGCAGATACTGGAACCCATTCCCACCTGGCAACTCTAACACCTACTCCAGGCTCGGGAAGCCCTCATCAATAAAGCAATCTCCAAATCTCTCAATCACTGCCTGCTGCCACCTCCAGAACCCCCCATCCAGCCCCCGGTGCGAACCGGTGATTATCACATATTGGTGCCCACACTGAAGCCCCCTCCAGCCCCATGTGCTACCGCCACTGTCCTCACACCCTAAAGGCTGCGACGACTACCGGGCTTTTGGAGTACCTGATTGGCGAGAATGGCAGAGGTGCCTCTAACCGTGCCCATAAACTCGTACCCCTACATGAGGCCACCTTCATCCGCTTCTCAGCAGCACCTTCTTCACTCGCGGGGTTTTACCCACCCACACAAACCCAGAAACCAGAAATCACCGCATTCACTTTGTTAAAGAATGCCTTGGGGATGAACAAAGACCTCGGGAGTGCCGACAACTTCACTGTTTGCTCCCTCCCTGCCAGTGAGAGTGGGAGCGCATCCCACCTCCTAAAGTTCTCCCTCATCTGTTCTACCAGCCGAGTCAGATTCAGCTTGTGCAGCTGCTCCCACTTTCGTGCCACCTGGATGCCCAAATACCGAAAGCTCCCCCCCCAACCTTGAACACCATCTCCCAATCTCTTCTCCTGCCCCCTTGCCTGAATCGCAAATACCTCACTCTTGCCCATATTCAATTTATACCCTGAAAACCGACCAAATTTCTCGACCTCTCAAATCCCCCCAGCGGGTCTGCAAAGACAGAAGCAGGTCATCCGCGTACAACGAGACCCTGTGCTTCCCCCCCACACTATACCCTGACGTTCTCAGTGCCATTGCCAGCAGCTCCATAGCCAGGGCAAACAGCAGTGGGGAAAGTGGGCACCCCTGCCCCGTCCCTCGGTGCAGAAGAAATAATCTGAACTCACCCGGTTCGTCTGCACACTCGCCGCCGGTGCCTGCTATAACAACCGGACCCAGTCCACAAACCCAAACCGCCCCAGGACCTTCCACGGATAATCCCACTCCATCTGATCAAAGGCCTTCTCTGCGTCCATGGCTACCACCACCTCTACCTTTTCTCCCTCCGGAGGCACCATGATCACATTAAGCAGCCTTCTGATATTGGCCGCCAGATTACTCCTCTTCACGAATCCTGCCTGGTACTCCCCTAACACCCCGGCACACAATCCTCTATTCCCGAGGCCAAGACCTTAGCCAATAGTTTGGCATCTACATTTAGTGGGGAAATTGGTATGTAAGACCCACATTGTTCTGGGTCCTTTTCCCGTTTCAGAATGAGGGAGATCGAAGCCTGTGACAACTTCGGAGGTAACACTCCCAGCTCCCTTGCCTCACTGAAAGTCCTCATCAGCAGCGGCACCAATACCCCCGGGAACGTCTTCTAAATTTCCAACGGGTACCCATCCGGACCTGGGGCCTTGACCGATTGCATCGCCTCCAACTTCTGCACGACTTCTGCCAGCCCAATGGGGGCACCCAGCCCCTCCACCAACTCCGCATCCACCTTTGGATGCTTCTAAAAACCGCATCATTGCCTCCGCCGTAGCTGGGGTTCCGACTCATACAACTTACTGTAAAATTCCCTAAACACCCCATTCACCCCCGCTGGGTCCAAGGCCTTATTCCCTCCTGAGTCTTTCACTTTCCCCATCTCCCTCGCAGCCTCTTGCTTCCCCAACTGGTGCACTAGCATCCTGCTCGCCTTCTCCCCATACTCATACACTGCCCTCTCACCCTTATCAACTGCCCCACTGCCTTTCCTGTAGATAATAGCCCAAACTCCATCTGCAGCCTCTGCCTCTCCTTTAGCAGCCCCGCCTCCGGGGTATCCGCATACCTCCTATCTACCTGCAGGATTTCCTCCACTAACCTTTCTATCTCCGCCCGGTCTGCCTTCCTCCTATTTCCCGAATCGATATAAACTCGGGATGACGACTGCCTTCAGTGCCTTCCATACTGTACCCGCCGAGACCTCTCCCGTATCATTAATCTCTACATATCACTGGGTGGCTGTCCTCACCCGCTCACATACTTGTTCCTCCGCTAACAGTCCCACGTCCAACCTCCATTGCAAGTGCTGCCCCCCCCCCCTTTGCTCATCCGCAGATCCACCCAGTGCGGGGATGGTCCGACACCACTATTGCCGAGTACTCAACATCCACCACCCCTGCCAGCAATGTCTTATCTGGGACACAAAAAAATCTATTTGGGTGTTCACCTTGTGCTCATGGGAGAAGAATGAAAATTTCTTCGCCCTCGGTCTCCCAAATCTCCATAGATCTAACCCCTTTATGTGCTCCATGAACCCCCTTCGTACCTTCGCTGTCGCTGACACCCTCCCCGACCTCGAACTCGACCGGTCCAGTCTCGGATCCAGAACTGTATTAAAATCCCCCCCCCAAAATTAGTTGATGCAAGTCCAGGTTGGGGATCTTCCCCAGCACCCGCCTCATAAATTCGACATGATCGCAGTTTGGGGCATAGCTGTTCATTAATACCACCGGCATCCTCTCCAGTTCCCCACTCACTGTAACATACTTCCTGCCAGAGTCAGCTACTATACTTCCCACTTCAAACACCAAACGCTTGTTGATCAAAATCGCCACCTTGTTCATTTTAGAATCCAATCCCTAGTGAAATACTTGCTCTACCTATCCCTTCCTCAGTCTAGTCTGGTCCCCCACCTTCAGATGCGTCTCCTGCAACATGGCCACGTCCACCCTCGCATGTTTCATGTGATCTGCCTGGCCGGGGGGCACACTGCACCCCCCCCCCGCCCCCCTGCTGACCAACCATAGCCCCTCTTGGGCCAGCCTCCAGCCCATGTCCCGCACCTCCCCAAGCCTGCCCTCAGGATCCCACCATCATCGATCCTCCTCCTACCACTTTTTAGAAGCCCTTCCCCTGTCAGCAGTTCATCCCCCTCCCCCATTCCAGCCAAGCCCCCAGAACAACAACCCTATCCCCCCCACTAACTACCTGCTCACCCCCCACTGCGCTTCCATGGTCCAGGTGGTAATTGATGGCACGCATGTCACCTGCAAACACTGGGGTATCAGGGAGTGCTCTATATTAACAGGAAGGGGTTCCACTCCCTGAATGTTCAGATCATGTGCGACAACTGCCTCTGCATCATGTGCATCTGTGCTTGCTACCCAGGGAGCGTGCATAATAGCTACATTCTGGAGCACTGGGAGATACCCAGTCCCTTCAAGGACCCTCCGAAAGAGTACCGTACCGAGGTCCACTCCCCCACCATATCCTCATAATCCCACCTTGCCTACACATCTTTTAACAATTTACATGGCCAATCCACCTAACCTGCACATTTTGTGGACAGTGGGAGGAAACTAAAGCACCCAGAGGAAACCCACGCAGACACGGGGAGAACGTGCAAACTCCACATAGTCACCCTAGGCTGGAAATGAATCCAGGCCCCTGACACTGTGAAGTAGCAGTGCTAGCCACTGTGCCATCCCAAACTCACTGAGATATTCAAAGCAGTCAAAGGAATTACTGTTTTGATTCGACAAAAATGACTGATCACGTCCTCTGAAAGGGTAACCAAAGAAGATAGGAGTTCACTAATGTCCTTTAGAGAAGGAAATCTGCCACCTTTACCTGGTCTGGCCTGGCCTACATGTGACTTCAGACCCACAGCAATGTGGTTCACTCTTACAGTCCTCTGCTTAGCAAGCCATCCAATTCAAGAGTGCTTAGAGATAGGCAATAAATGTTCACCGAGCTGGCAACCTCCACATCCCATTAACAAATAAAACAAAAGCTGTTCCTAGTATAAATAAATGATTTGGAGGAAAATGTAACTGGTCTGATTAGTAAGTTTGCGGTCGACACAAAGGTTGGTGGAATTGCAGATAGCCATGAGGACTGAAAAAGGATACAGCAGGATTTAAATTGTTTGGAGACATGGGCGGAGAGATGGCAGATGGAGTTTAATCTGAACAAATGTGAGGTAATGCATTTTCGAAAGTCTAATACAGCTCGGGAATATACAGTGAATGGTAGAACTCTCACGAGTATTGACAGTCAGAGAGATCTAGGTGTACAGATCCACAGGTCACTGAAAGGGGGCAACACAGGTGGAAAAGGTAGACAAGAAGGTATGCGGCATGCTTGCCTTCATTGGCTGGGGCATTGAGTATAAAAATTGGCAAGTTATGTTGCAGCTGTATGGAACCTTAGTTAGGCCACACTTGGAGTATAGTGTTCAATTCTGGACGCCACACTACCAGAAGGATGTGGTGGCTTTAGAGAGGATGCAAAAGAGATTTACCAGGATGTTGTATGGTATGGAGGGAATTAGCTATGAGGGTAGGTTGAATAAACTCAGTTTGTTCTCACTGGAACGACGAAAGTTGAGGGGCGACCTGATAGAGGTCTACAAAATTATGAGGGGCATAGACAGGGTGGATAGTCAGAGACTTTTTCCCAGGATAGAGGGGTCAATTACTAGGGGGCATAGGTTTAAGGTGCGATGGAAAAGGTTTAGAGGAGATGTATGAGGCAAATTCTTTACACAGAGGGTAGTGGATGCCTGGAACTCACTGCCGGAGGTGGTGGTGGAAACAGGTTCAATAGTGACATTTAAAGGGCATCTTGACAAATACATGAATAGGATGAGAATAGAGGGATACGGACCCCGGAAGTGCGAAGATTTCAGTTTAGACGGGCAGCATGGTCGGCACAGGCTTGGGCCGAAGGGCCTGTTCCTCTGTTGTACGTTTCTTTGTTTGTCATGTGGGAGTACCTTTAAGAAATGGCTGTTTATAAATGGGTATGCATATAAATATCTGTAGTGAGAGTACCTTTAAGAAATGGGTCTTTATTACTGCAGTGATGTCCGAGAGTGGGTGGAGCTGGGCTGTCTGTCAGCTTTTTACTTTTGTTTTAGGCTGTTTGCTGCAAGGTGTGTTTTAGTTTCGTTTTCAGTGTTGGAGCTGAAGCCAGACCAAGCAGGTGTACTGCTGTTCTCTCTGCCATCAAAAGACTATCTCTTGATCATTTGGTGAATTCAGAATTATAAATGTTTTCAGTAGTGACTTTAACCTGATGTGCTTCTGTTAAAGGTTTTGTTTTTAAGTCGTATGGGTGTTAAAAGGAAAGCTTAAAGGATTACTTAGTGTTGTAGTCTTTGGGGGTTGTATTTGAATTAATGGTTGCTAAGATGTTCACTGTATGTTTTAAAAAGGTTAACTTGAGTTCATAAAATAAACATTGTTTTGCTTTAAAAAATACATTTCCATTTCTGTTGTACCACACCTGTAGAGTGGGCCGTGTGCTCCCCATACCACAATCTATTAAAAGTTGTGGGTCAGTGGGTAGTGGGGGAGGGGTCAGTCTGGGAGTGGGTAGAGGCAGCATCCTGCAAAGATATGAGTCTAGAGGCTTCACTGACAGCGCCACTGCCGTTCTCGCCGGCTCGGCATTCCACAAGTCCTGTGGTGGTGGCAGCCATGAGGGTCTGGGGGCAATGGAGGCAGCATATTGGATTGGATTGGATTGGATTGGATTTGTTTATTGTCACGCATACCGAGGTACAGTGAAAATGATTTTTCTGCAAGCAGCTCAACAGATCATTAAGTACATGGGAAGAAAAGGGAATAAAAGAAAATACATAATAAGGCAACACAAGATATACAATAGAACTACATAAGCACTGGCATCGGATGAAGCTTACAGGGTGTAGTGTTAATGAGGTCAGTCCATAAGAGGGTCATTTAGGAGTCTGGCGACAGTGGGGAAGAAACTGTTTTTGAGTCTGTTCATGCGTGTTCTCAGACATCTGTATCTCCTGCCCGATGGAAGAAGTTGGAAGAGTGAGTAAGCCGGGTGGGAGGGATCTTTGATTATGCTGCCCGTTTTCCCCAGGCAGCAGGAGGTGTAGATGGAGTCAATGGATGGGAGGCAGGTTCGTGTGATGGACTGGGCGGTATTCACAACTCTCTGAAGTTCCTTGCGGCCCTGGGCCGAGCAGTTGCCATACCAGGCTGTGATGCAGCCTGATAGGATGCTTTCTATGGTGCATCTGTAAAAGTTGGTGAGGGTTAATGTGGACATGCTGAATTTCCTTAGTTTCCTGAGGAAGTATAGGCGCTGTTGTGCTTTCTTGGTGGTAGCGTCGACGTGGGTGGACCAGGACGGATTTCTGGTGATGTGCACCCCTAGGAATTTGAAACTGCGAACCATCTCCACCTCGGCTCCGTTGATGCTGACAGGGGTGTGTACAGTTCTTTGCTTCCTGAAGTCAATGAGCAGCTCTTTAGTTTTGCTGGCATTGAGGGAGAGATTGTTGTCGCTACACCACTCCGCTAGGTTCTCTATCTCCCTCCTGTATTCTGACTCGTCGTTATTCGAGATCCGGCCCACTATGGTCATATCGTCAGCAAACTTGTAGATGGAATTGGAACCAAGTTTTGCCACGCAGTCGTGTGTGTACAGGGAGTAGAGTAGGGGGCTAAGTATGCAGCCTTGCAGGGCCCTGGTATTGAGGACTATTGTGGAGGAGGTGTTGTTGTTCATTCTTACTGATTGTGGTCTGTTGGTCAGAAAATCGAGGATCCAGTTGCAGAGTGGGGAGCCAAGTCCTAGGTTTTGGAGCTTTGATATGAGCTTGGCTGGGATTATGGTGTTGAAGGCGGAGCTGTAGTCAATAAATAGGAGTCTGATGTAGGAGTCCTTGTTTTTTTTTTTTTTTTTTTCTTTTTTTTTTAAATAATTTTTATTGAAAGAGTTTTCCATACAAACATTTACCCCTACTAATTTTTAAATTATATACAACACAATCCCTCTAGGCAAATATCCCTCCCTCGCCCGCCCTCTCGCGCGCACCAGTCCTCCCACCCCCCCCCAAGCAACAACTTAACAAACAAGGCAGCCTACAGTTTCAGACATGAGCAGCGAGCAGACTTGCCCGCGTTACAGTCGTGCATGTCCCCCCACGACCATTGCGGCCCCCCCCTCCCCTCCCCCCCCCTCCCCTCCCCCCCCCCTCCCCTCCCCCCCCTCCCTCCCCCCCCTCCCCTCCCCCCCCCCCCCCCCGGGTTGCTGCTGCCACGACCCCGAACGTCTATCTCTGATCTAAAAAGTCAAGGAAAGGTTGCCACCGCCTGGAGAATCCCTGTACCGACCCTCTCAGGGCAAATTTGATCCTTTCTAGCTGAATATAGCTAGCCATATCGTTAATCCAAGTTTCAACGCTTGGAGGCCTCGCGTCCTTCCATTGAATTAATATCCTTCGTCGAGCCACTAGGGACGCAAAGGCCAGTATTCCGGCCTCCCTAGCCTCCTGTACCCCCGGTTCTACCCCGACCCCAAAGATCGCAAGCCCCCATCCTGGTTTGACCCTGGACCCCACCACCTTCGACACCGTCCTTGCCACCCCCTTCCAGAACCCTTCCAGCACCGGACATGCCCAGAACATATGCACATGGTTCGCTGGGCTTCCCAGACATCTGACACACCTGTCCTCACCCCCAAAGAACCGGCTCATCCTTGTCCCCGTCATGTGAGCTCTATGCAGCACCTTAAATTGAATGAGGCTCAGCCTCGCACACGAGGAGGAAGAATTGACCTTCTCCAGTGCATCCGCCCACGTCCCGTCTTCTATCTGCTCTCCCAGCTCCCCTTCCCACTTGGCTTTCAGCTCCTCCCCTGATGCTTCTTCCGCCTCCTGCATTATCTTGTAGATGTCTGATATCTTCCCCCCTCCGACCCAGACCCCCGAGAGCACCCTATCACTCGCCCCCTTACTGGGGAGCAGGGGGAACCCCTCCACCTGCCGTCTAGCAAATGCCTTCACTTGTAAATATCTGAACATGTTTCCCGGGGGGAGCTCAAACTTCTCCTCCAGCCCTCTCAGGCTCGCAAACCTCCCCTCTATAAACAGGTCCTTCAGCTGCCGTATGCCCACCCTGTACCAGCTCTGAAATCCCCCGTCGATGTTCCCCGGGATGAATCTATGGTTCCCTCTTATTGGCGCCGCCAACAGACCTCCCATTTCCCCCCTGTGTCGCCTCCACTGCCCCCATATCTTGAGGGTGGCCGCCACCACCGGGCTCGTGGTGTACCTCGTGGGGGGGAGCGGCCATGGTGCCGTTACTAGGGCCCCCAGGCTTGTGTTGCCACAGGACGCCCTCTCCATTCGTTTCCAAGCTGCCCCCTCCCCTTCCATCATCCACTTGCGCACCATTGACACATTTGCCGCCCAGTAATACCCCGAGAGATTGGGTAGTGCCAGCCCTCCACTGTCCCTACTCCGCTCCAAAAAGACCTTCCTCACCCTTGGGGTGCCGTGCGCCCACACGTAGCTCATGATGCTACTCGTCACCTTTTTGAAGAAGGCCCTAGGGAGGAAGATGGGCAAGCACTGAAATAAAAACAGGAACCTTGGGAGGACCGTCATTTTGATTGACTGCACCCTCCCCGCCAGCGACAGCGGTACCATGTCCCACCTCTTAAATTCCTCCTCCATCTGTTCCACCAGCCTGGAAAAGTTCAACTTGTGGAGGGTCCCCCAGTTCCTTGCCACCTGCACCCCTAAGTACCTAAAGCTCTTTCCTGCTCGCTTGAAGGGGAGTCTCCCAATACCCTCTCCCTGGTCCCCCGGGCGTATCACAAAAACCTCGCTTTTGCCCAAATTTAGTTTGTACCCCGAAAAGTCCCCAAACTCTGCTAATAGTTCCATTATCTCCGGCATTCCCCCTTCTGGGTCTGCCACGTACAGCAGTAGATCATCCGCATACAGCGATACTCGATGTTCCTCCCCTCCCCTAGTCAGTCCTCTCCACCCCCCTGAACCCCTCAGTGCCATCGCCAACGGTTCGATCGCCAGTGCGAAAAGTAGGGGGGATAGGGGACATCCCTGCCTGGTCCCTCGGTGGAGCCCGAAATACTCCGACCTCCTCCCGTTTGTCACTACACTCGCCGTCGGGGCTGAGTAGAGCAACTTCACCCACTTAATAAACCCTTCCCCAAACCCAAACCGTTCCAACGTCTCCCACAGGTACTCCCACTCCACCCTATCGGATGCCTTCTCCGCGTCCAGCGCTACCACTATCTCAGCCTCCCCCTCCACTGCCGGCATCATAATTACATTCAGCAATCTCCGCACGTTCGTGTTGAGCTGCCGCCCCTTCACGAACCCCGTCTGGTCCTCATGGATTACCCCTGGCACACAATCCTCTATTCTAGCTGCCAGGATCTTTGCCAGCAACTTGGCATCCACGTTCAGAAGCGAGATAGGCCTGTAGGACCCCGCACTGCACGGGGTCTTTATCCCGCTTCAGTATCAGGGAGATCAGAGCCTGCGACATTGTCGGGGGCAGAACCCCCCCCTCTCGCGCCTCATTAAAGGCTCGTACCAGTACCGGTCCCACCAAGTCCACATTTTTCTTGTAGAATTCCACCGGGAACCCATCTGGCCCCGGCGCCTTCCCCGCTTGCATCTGACCTATTCCCTTGACTAGCTCCTCTAGCCCTATTGGCGCCCCCAGCCCTTCTACCAGCCCCTCCTGGACCCTTGGGAACCTCAATTTGTTTAGGAAGTCCTCCATTCCCCCTCTCCTCGTCGGCGGCTCAGACCGATACAACTCCTTGTAAAAATCCCTGAAGACCCCGTTCACTTCTTGCCCCTTCTGTACTACCTTCCCGCCCCTCTCCTTCACTCCCCCAATCTCCCTAGCCGCATCTCGTTTGCGAAGCTGGTATGCCAGCATCCTGCTCGCCTTTTCCCCATACTCATAGACCGCGCCCTGTGCCCTTCTCCACTGCGTCTCTGCCTTCCTGGTGGTCAGCAGGTCGAACTTGACCTGCAGGCTGCGCCGTTCTCCCAGCAGCCCCTCCTCTGGTGCCTCCGCATATCTCCTATCCACTTCCAATATCTCCCCCACCAGCCTCTCCCTCTCCTGCCTCTCCTTTCTTTCTCTGTGTGCCCTTATGGAGATCAGCTCTCCCCTGATCACTGCCTTCAGGGCCTCCCAGACCATCCCCACCTGCACCTCCCCCGTGTCATTCAAGTCCAGATAGCTCTCAATGCTCTTCCGGACCCTTTTACACACCTCGTCGTCCGCTAACAGCCCCACATCCAGCCGCCACAGCGGGCACTGGTCCCGCGCCTCCCCCATTTCCACATCCACCCAATGTGGTGCATGATCAGAGATCGCAATGGCCGAGTACTCAGCTTCCCGTACCCTCGGGATCAGCCCCCTGCTCAACACGAAGAAATCGATTCTGGAGTACACTCTATGGACGTGGGAGAAAAAGGAATACTCCCTCGCCCTCGGCCTACCAAACCTCCATGGGTCTACTCCTCCCATCTGCTCCATGTACCCCCTCAGCACTTCTGCCGCTGTCAGCCTCCTATTGGTCCTTGAGCTCGATCTGTCTAGCCCGGGGTCCAGCACTGTGTTGAAGTCCCCCCCCATGATCAAGCCCCCTGCCTCCAGTCCCGGAATGAGGCCCAATAGGCGCCTCATAAAACCCGCGTCATCCCAGTTCGGGGCATATACGTTGACCATCACCACTTTCTCCCCCTGCAGCTTACCCTTCACCATCACATACCTACCCTCCTTATCCGCCACCACCTCCTCCGCCACGAACGACACCCTCTTTCCCACCAGAATCGCTACCCCCCGGTTCTTTGCGTCCAATCCAGAGTGGAACACCTGTCCCACCCACCCCCTTCTCAGGCGAACCTGGTCCACTACCTTCAAATGGGTCTCCTGTAACATTGCTACATCAGCCTTCAGTCGCTTCAGGTGTGAGAATACCCTTGATCTCTTGACCGGCCCATTCAGCCCCCTCACGTTCCAAGTGATCAGCCGGGTCGCGGAACGACCCGCCCCCTTCCCCTGCCGATTAGCCATGTCCTGTTCCCTGCTCGCCCCGGGTCGACCCTCCCCTTCTGACCCGCTCCCCATGGCGATGGCCCCCTCCCCCCACCTCTCCAGTCCTCCACTTCCCGTTTCTGGTCTTTCCAGCAGCAACCCGGTGTCCCTCCCTAACCCCCCCCCTCCCAGGCTAGGACCCCTCCTAGCCGCGATGTACCCTCCATCGTACTCCCGTAAGTCAGCTGGTTTCCGCTGACCCGGCTGCTCCTGCCACACTCCGACTCCCCCCGGCTCGGGGGGGGGGGCCTCCCCCCCCTTGCCACTCCTCCCTGGCCCCGCTCCAACGCGGGAAAGGTCGCCATTGCTAGCCACGCCCCGCACTCCTCCCCTCCCCCCTCCTCTGCCCCGCGCGCGGGAAAACAGAGGAAAGCCCGCGCTTTCGCCCTGCCACACCCCACCCCGCCATCTTCAGTTCCACCCCCGTCCCCGTCCATGCCTGTAAAGAACCCCCCCTAGGAGCCCATATCCCCGATCTGCTCTCCCCCCGTCCCGCCTCCCCAACTTAACATTATAAATAACAGATAGATAACAAATAACAATGTACTTAACAGTCGCCCTCTACCAAACAGTATAAATAACCATAAATAACCATGAATAACCACAATAACAATAACTAAGGGAAGTTGGCAAAGGGGGGAAAAAACATCAGAAGAAAAACCCAAAGCAAGAGTTCAAGATCCAAACAAGGAAAGAAGAGAAAAAAAAAAAAAAGGAAACCGTTCCAATAAGAGTTGCCCAGTTCCGACCCAGCCGAAAAAAAAGAACCGCTTGTTCAGCTGAAAGTACCCGAGCGGCTACGGCCGCCAAGTACCCCCTGGGTCTAATTCGAGTCCAGTTTCTCTTCCTGTACAAAGGCCCATGCCTCCTCTGGGGACTCAAAATAGTGGTGTTGGTTCCTGTAGGTGACCCACAAGCGCGCTGGCTGCAGCATTCCGAACCTGATCCGTTTTGCATGTAGCACCGCCTTCGTCCGGTTGTACCGGGCCCGCCGCTTAGCCACCTCCGCACTCCAGTCCTGGTAGACCCTCACCGTCGAATTCTCCCACTTGCTGCTCCTTTCCCTCTTGGCCCACTCCAGCACTCTCTCACGATCGCTGAGTCGCTGGAACCGCACTAGCACCGCCCTCGGGGGCTCATTTGCTCTTGGCTTCCTAGCCATGACCCTGTAGGCCTCTTCCAGCTCCAGGGGCGAAGGGACGGCCCCTGCCCCCATCAGGGAGCTCAGCATTTCTGCTACGTATCCCGGGAGGTCTGACCCCTCCAGGCCTTCTGCCAGGCCCAAGGTCCTCAGGTTCTTCCGCCTCATTCGGGTATCCAGCTCCTCAAAACGGCTCTGCCATTTCAGGTGGAGTGCCTCGTGCACCTCTACCTTTCCCACGAGGACCGTGGCCTCCTCCTCCCTCACAGTCATCTCCTGCTGCAGCTCCCGAATCGACGCCTCTTGGGTCGCCTGGGCTCCCATCAGCCTGGTGGTCGTCGCATTTATTGACTCCAAGAGCTCCATTTTCAGCTCCGTAAAGAAGCGCAGGAGAGCGGCCTGCTGCTCCTCCGCCCATTTCCTCCATTCCTCGGGTGCGCCACCGGCCGTCATTTTGGTCTTCTTCCCCCGCTTTTTTTGGGGAGCTGCTGTTGCTTTTTTTACCACCCCACTCCGGGTACCGACCATAAAGTTGGTCTGGTTCTCCTCAGGGAGCCTTCCCCCACCGGGATTTGTCCTTACAGCGCCGTTGGGGCCCTCCAATCGGCCCGAAAACACCTTTGTAGCAGGAGCCGCCAAACGTGCGACTTAGCTGGTCATAGCCGCAACCGGAAGTGGAGTCCTTGTTTTTGAGATGCTCTAGGGATGAGTGTAGAGCCAGGGAAATGGCGTCTTCTATGGACCGGTTACGATGGTATGCAAAATGCAGTGGATCAAGGCGTTCTGGGAG
This sequence comes from Scyliorhinus canicula, assembly GCF_902713615.1. Taxonomy (NCBI): domain Eukaryota; kingdom Metazoa; phylum Chordata; class Chondrichthyes; order Carcharhiniformes; family Scyliorhinidae; genus Scyliorhinus; species Scyliorhinus canicula. Next base: position 53,764,723 of record NC_052151.1, on the reverse strand, counting down.
TATGGAGGTGATGCGCTTTATGATCAACCTCTCGAAGCACTTCATTACAACTGAAGTCAGGACCAAAAGACGGTAGTCATTGAGGCACGTTGCCTGGTTCTTCTTTGGTACCGGTATGATGGTGGTCTTGTTGAAGCAGGTGGGGACCTCGGAGTGGAGTAGGGACAGGTTAAAGATGTCTGTGAATACCTCAGCCAGCTGGTCCGCACAGGCTCTGAGTGCACGACCAGGGATCCCGTCCGGGCCCGTCGCCTTCCGAGGTTCTGTTATATGAGATATATAAATATGAGACTGAAGGGGGCGTCAGTGTGGTCACCGATCTGTGACAATCACCGGTTTGTCCCAGGGGTGCTGGATGGGGGCTTTAAGGTATGGCAGCGGACAGGAATTGAGAGGTTTGGGGATCTATTCATCCAGGAGGGCTACCCGACCTTGGAGATATTAGAGGAGGAGTTTGATTTGCTGGGAGGGAACGGGTTTCGGTATCTTCAAGTGCGGGAGTTTGTACGGAGACAGGTCCCAAGCGTTCCTCGCCTCCCCCTGAGGGGACTACAGGATAAAGTGCTGTCAAAAACAGGGGTTGGAGGTGGGAAGATTTTGGACATATGTAGGGAATTGTTAGAGTCGGAAGGGGCTCCTATCAGAGACGTGAAGAGGAAGTGGGAAGAGGAGTTGGGAGGGAAGCTGGAAATTGAACTGTGGGAAAAAACCATGAAAAGGGTAAATTCATCCTCGTCCTGTGCTAGGCTCAGCTTGATTCAGTTCAAGGTAGCCCACAGGGCCCACATAACGGTAGCCCGGATGAGTAGGTTCTTCTTTAGCGCTGCACAATAAAAGACAGGCAGCAGTGCTAACCACTGCATCACCGTGCCACCTTATAATGAGCATTCATAAGATTTAAATGTATTCCCGACCTTGGAGATATTAGAGGAGGAGTTTGATTTGCTGGGAGGGAACGGGTTTCGGTATCTTCAAGTGCGTGTCTGGCAATGCGCTCAGCTGTTGAAGTCCAGAGAAGAGGAAAGGACCCTGTTTTTCTGCCGACGTAAAGCCCAGATTTTTATGCAGCTGTGATATTTTCGACTCCCACATGTGAAAATATCCACCACAGGCAGCAGTGGAAAATGCCAGCCTAATATTTATTCAGAGGTGCAAAGTAATCCCTGGTGTTGCCATAAAGCTCCAGGTTGTGGGCTGAAGTGCTCAGAAATAAACTCAGGAAAATCTCAGTTGCTGGCCCTTAACTTGATCTGCAGTGTGTAAAGCACCAACAGACAAGAATGACAAGCAGTCCACCTCGCCTATCCTTTCTATTTTTGATGCCCTATGCACCGTAATGTAGACTGTCCCCATCCAGAGCTATATAACCTCTTGGGAGACATGGAAAACACTTTATTACTGGGGACATAACTCTTAGAGGAGGATGTCTCTGTCCCAGCTGTCTCTCCCTTTCGTTTACAGGAACCAGCAACCAGTTCCACAGACCCACTGTTTTCTGGTCAAGACAAAAATGTTTAACATTTAATCAATTTGGTTCTTATATAATAAGGCCGCTGCTGCTCCCTAACTTATCCAAGTGGAAAAATTTGTCCACATAAACAAAACCTGTACCTTTCATTGTGTTGTAAACTTCACTTAAATTGCCACACGCTACAGTTTTCTGAAGCAGCTCCATGAGCCTATCTGGGGAACTGAGGTGCTTTCAATCAGAAATTGACCTTGTGGCCCTCCACTAAATCTTTTCCAAAGCCCTGGATGTCTCTCATTATGGGAGGAGATCAAAACTAAACACAGCATGTTAACTGAATTGGCGAATAGCTCCAAGGCATTGGTCATGAACCTGTAAGAGAGTGAAGGACAACAACTCACTCATTTTCATTCTCTGTAGGATGTAATTACGCTCAGCTTTAAACCTGATAACTGATCAGTTTTGACACTTACCAAATATGAGTCGATGCCCAAGCATCGAGATCTGCTCGCAGTTGTTGAGAATTCTCTTCTGCCCTAATACTCACACACAGCTTGGTATGGGGCATGGTAGCACAGTGGTTAGTACTGTTGCTTCACAACGCCAGGGACCCAGGTTCGATTCCCAGCTTGGGTCACTGTCTGTGCGGAGTCTGCACGTTCTCCCTGTGTCTGCGTGGGTTACCTCCGGGTGCTCCGGTTTCCTCCCACAAGTCCCGAAAGGCATGCTGTTAGGTGAATTGGACATTCTGAATTCTCCCTCAGTGTACCCGAACAGGCGCCGGAGTGTGGCAACTAGGGGATTTTCACAGTAACTTAATTGCAGTGTTAATATAAGCCTACTTGTGACAAGACAATGAAGATTGTTATACTTGTGGATCATTCTCCCAACACCGACATCCAAGTCATGAATGTAAAGAGCAAAGGTTTTAACACCAATCCCTGGAGTGCACCACTGGTAACTGATCTCTATGCATATCTAAATAAATTCATGAACTCCTTTCTGACTATAAACTTTCAGACAATTCAGTCAATTCTCAATCCACCGCAGCAGATTAGCATTCATTCTATCTTGGCGAGAACCTACTTGTGAATAACTTTATCAAAGATATTCTGAAATAACTGGTAAACAAGGTTGACTATCTTACTGTCATCTTTTCATCTGTTAACTTCTTCATAATATGTAACCACATTCATAAGATTTCTTCTTTTCTGGAAGTTGTGCTTGGTGTTCCTGATAAAGTGTTCTTTGTCTAAATAGTAATCCCTTAATACTTTCGAAGCCAAGCTTATAATTGCCAATTCTACCTTTTCACCTCTTGATATAGTGTGTGATTCAACGGAAGAATTTCAAAGTCCGGTTTTGGTTGCGTTTGACAGGATGTTTCATGACAGCGAGTTGTTGAGATCGCAGCCCATACTCAACGGCATTTAGTGCCAAAAAAATGCAACCTCAAGATTCTCAGCATTTCTGCCGTCCTCGCCGTCTGATTCGCCCGACTTGCAGCTCATCAGCTCATCGCTAACAAGAGGAGCTGTTTTTAAATGCTCCCTCACCACTCACTCCCAGTCAACACACAAACATGGCAGCGCGCAGACCTGCTGCTTGCTTTGCAGATGCTGACCTCACGAGGCTTTGCAATGCTGTGGATGCAAGACAAGACATCCTGTTTCCCATGGAGGGGGTCGGAGGACCAGCAGCAGGGTCAGCAATGCCTCCTGGGAAGCAGTGGCAGTGGCTATCAATGTGGGCAGCATGACGAGGAGGACCATGAGCCAATGTAGGAAGCTAACAAAGACCTCCAATGAGCTGCAAGGGTAAGGTACCACGTATCTCCTGGCATCAGTTCCACCTGCTACCCTTCAAATTCCCAAACCCACACCCGTACACAATCCACTGGCTGACACCTCGCACCCTCCCCACATTTGATCTTCGTGCTCATTCTTCAGAACCCCCTAGAAGCTACCAGCACAACCCCTTGCGCAGTGCAGTGCCCACACATGCCACCTGCTACAGAGCCTCTGACCCATTAAGCGTGCAGCTCTCAATGCCCTCTCTTTGTCCCCACAGGAGAAACTAGCCCGTAATAATCGGGAAAGGCCCAAGATTAGGGAGCTGAATCCCAGAAAATCGAGTCCTCACCCTCTATGAGGAACAGGTCTTGGAAATCGGAGGGTTGCCTGCGGAGAAGACAGTCAAGGACATTGAGGTTGGCCTGTGCCAGAGAGGTGAGGATCCACTGCCCCTTCACCCAGATGACCTGTCTCAAGTGAATTGTTTATGTCAGACAAAATAATCCTTCCCTCTCACTGACCACATGCCCATTGTCTCGTACGACCTCCATCAGATGAGGCGGAGCTATCCAGATTTGAACACCTTGAAGGAGCGCTCTGAGGAGATCACTGGTGAGGTGTCACAATTTTCACCCGTACCTTCCACCAGTGTAGAGACACACACCTTGGAGGGCGAGATTAGTGGACAGGCTTCAGGACACAATCTAGTGAGCACCACACAGCTGCTGATACACATCATGTGGAGGCAGGAACATCTAGGGATACAGAGGTCGAAGGTCTGCTGGACCCCAAGACACAACTGGGTCCCAGCCAGACGCCGAGCCTCTGGACAAGGTTCTCGCAGTGCTGATACAGATGATAGGACATAGTCATGAGATTCAGGAGATGACAGCTACATTCCAGCTACTGCAAAATAAATAGGAGGAGTCCCAAAGGTTACAGACACAGGAGACGGTGCCGGCAATGTGTGACATCGAGGCTAACACTGGTAGGGTGGTGACCGCAGTGGAAAACCTGGAGTACGACATCCATATCTTTAGTGGTAGTGTCTAAGGCATGGCTCAGACGGTGACAACCATAGCTGAGTGATTTGACTTCATGTCCGGTCGATGAGGGGTGCGTGTGGACATTGCCGAGGCACTGCAGAGCATGGCCCAGTCACTGAGGGCCTTACTGAGGGCTTAAACACCATATTGCAGACATTAGGAAGCCTCCAGGACTGGCAGCACCAGAGGTCCCTGGAGCTTATTCCAGTTAGCCCTCCATCCCATGACGTCCCCAAGGGCCCTAGGGGCACCATAACGGAGGAGGAAGCACTGGAGACAAACCCGGGGCCTGCCACCAAGGAGACTGCGGCGATCTCCAATTCTTCCGAATCCCCCTCCTGACACCGGCACATCTCAAGGGCAGAGCAGATGGTGCCAGTGACACCGGATGGTTGGCTGGGGTACCCCACCTCCAGGCACTCCAGAGGTTGCCTGCCAAGGACATCAAAGGCCCAGGCTCAAAAGGCAGCAGGCTGCCTTCACCTCTGATGTTCACCCTGGGGACACACTTAGACAGAGCAATAGACCACGATCCAGAAGAATGAGAAGCACTGAGTGGGCACTGGTGAAGTCACTGTCTGCAGTTGGGGGAATGGAAATCTGTCACAGCAAAATGTTCACTATTAAAGCATGTCACACCTCTTACTCGTGAAGCTTCTGTTACGTTAATCTTCACAGGGGCCTGCCCGTTCCCCTGCTGCCCTACTCTCCCCCCACCCAGCTCCGGGAAAAGTGGTCCAAAACGCAGACCCCGTTCAGAGAATGGCTGTGAGCGTTGTCACTCAGCAGAAACTGAGGAGCATCAGAGCTTTCTTCACGGTGAGTGAACATCACTCTCCTGCCTTGGATGGTGACCTGCTGACTGTGCCAACACAGTCCATCACCTGGAGTGATGTTGCACAGACCCTTGCAGGGGGGAACAGAGTGGTCGGGGAGGGGCCGGTGTGATTGGGGGGGGGGGGGGAGGTAACGAATGGGGGAAGGGAGGAATGGGTCAGAGGGTAATGGGGGAAGGGAGGGAATGAAATGTAGGGAGGGGGGAATAGGGGTGGAAGGGAGGGAAATGGGAAGAGAGAGAGAAATGGGGTAGGTAATGGCGGGAAGGGGAATGGGGAGGAAGGAAAAGGTGGGGTGGGGTAATGGGAGAAGGGGAATGAAAGAGAGGGGGAGCAGTGGATCTGAGGGTTGAGGGAAATGAGTGGAAGGAGGGAAGGAGGGAAATGGGGTATTGTTGAGTTGATGGGCTCAGCCTCGTTCTGGAAGAATCTAGAGACAATGAGAGCCTCCCTAGTCTGCCTGGTATTTCTGATCCTTGCCTCCGATGCCCTCCATTCTCCTATTCCTCCCCAGGCTCGTCCTCCAGCTCTTCCTCGACCGCCCCATCCTCCTCCTCAGACAAGGCATCCTCCTGCTTCTCCTCCACCTCCAGCATGTCACCCTGCCGTTGTGTCAGATAGTGGAGGGCACAGCAGGCCACCACAAAGCGGGAGACTCTCTGGGGGGTGTACCCCCAGAGCGGTGCAGACATTGGAACCGCCATCTTCTCCCACACAGACGCCGGTCTGCCTGCCAAAAATTGTAACCCCCTTCGCCACCCCCGAACCACCTCCAACCAGTCCCCCCAATCCCGCCGAAGCCCCCCCTGCAGTGGAATGCTCCCCCCCCCCCCCCCCCCCCCCCCGACTGTGGCAGTGCTGGACACGCGAGGTCCCTGAATGTTGTGAGGACACGCGCCTCATGCCGTCGGGGACTCAGCCCATCGGGGGGGGTGGGGGGGGGGGGGGGGGGGGGGGAGGGGGGGCATCAGGGGGTGGGCCTCAGATGACATCCTGAGGCCGTCCATACGGCGTGCGACGTACTCCCCGAGTACGCCGTTCTTTAGGGGTTGGAGCATCGCAAAAACAGCGCCACCTCTGATTCCAGCGTAAATGTGGATTCTCTGGCCGATTGGCGGACGTGATTTTGGCTACGGCAATCGGAGAATCCTGCCCATGTTTTCCATTAGATGTGCCTTCAGTGACTTCCCCACCTGCTTCCTTTTAGCATTCCTGATACAGTAATAGTATTACTACCACTTTCAGTCAGGGTGATAGAGTTGTGAATTTCTCTGCTCCAGGTTGCTTCTGTAGTCCTCATTGTCAAATTGTGTATAGAAGGTGATGGAAGCTCAATTTCTTTCGGAGAGGGATGTTCATTTATTTAAGAATACTGAATGAAATCTGATGAATAACTTTCCCTGTGAGCTACAGATTGCATGTCGGGTGATGCTGGTGTAGTGGTAATATCACTGCATTTGTAATCCAGATTCTCTGAGGATGTGGGTTCAAATCCCCCTATTTTAAATGCAATTAAATAAATCTGAAATGGAAAGCTGGACTCATTAATGGTAACCATAATTGTTGTTTAAAAAAACATCTGATTCACTAATGTCCTTTACGGAAGGAAATGTATTTAACCTGGTGTGGCTATAGTTCAGAACCACAGCAAGGATAAGGATATAAAACAGAGAAATTAGTCACGGCTGTGATTCCTGAACTGTTATAATGGAAAAGATTGGAGTAACATTTTTATATAAGTCATGCATTAGACCCAAATAATTCCCTTCAGATAGTGAACAATGTTCTTGCATCTTCAGACTGAATTAAGTTGGATGACATACTTATCATAGAATCATAGAATTTACAGTGCAGAAGGAGGCTATTCGGCCCACCGAGTCAGCACTGGGAAGAGCACCCTACTTAAGCCCACGCTTCCACCCTATCACCGTAACCCAGTAACCCCACCTCACCTTTTTGGACACGAAGGGCAATTTATCATGGCCAATCCACCTAACCTGCACATCTTTGGACTGCGGAAGGAAACCGGAGCACCCGGAGGAAACCCACGCAGGCACATGGAGAACGTGCAGACTCCACACAGACAGTGACCCAAGCCCGGAATCAAACTTGGTACCCTGGAGCTGTGAAGCAACTGTGTTAACCACTGTGCTACCGTGCTGCCCTAATACTTAATAGTTAATAGTTCCTGGGAAAACTCTTACATGTATCAAATATATTAAATGCAGATGCAATGAGGCACAAATGAAACATAATCATCAGGTATTTAAAATAATGCTTGTGATGCTGAGATTGCTTGGAAGGAACTTTCAAATAACAATAACAAAGAACAAAGAACAAAGAGAAGTACAGCAGAGGAACAGGCCTTTTGTCCCTCCAAGCTTGTGCCGACCATGCTGCCCATCTGAACTAAAATCTTCTACACTTCCAGGGTCCCTCTTTCCCATCCTATTCATGTATTTGTCAAGGTGTCCCTTAAATGCCACTATTGTCCCTGCTTCCACCACCTCCTCCGGCAGCGAGTTCCAGGCACCCACTACCCTCGGTGTAAAAAACTTGCCTCGTACATCTCCTCGAAACCTTGCCCCTCGCACCTTAAACCCAGTAATTGAACCCTCTACCCTTGGAAAAAGCCTCTGACTATCCACTCTGTCTATGCCCGTCATAATTTTGTAGACCTCTATCAGGTCGCCCCTCAACTTCCGTCGTTCCAGTGAGAACAAACCGGGTTCATCCAACCTCTCCTCACAGCTAATGCCCTCCATACCAGGCAACATCCAGGTAAATCTCTTCTGCACCCTCTCTAAAGCCTCAACATCCTTCTGGTAGAGTGTGGGCCAGAATTGAATACTGTACTCCAAGTGTGACCTAACTAACGTTCTACACAACTGCAACATGACTTGCCAATTTTTATACTCAATGCCCCGGCCAATGAAGGCAAGCATGCCGTATGCCTTCTTGACTACCTTCTCCACCTCTGTTGCCCCTTTCAGTGACCTGTGGACCTGTACACCTAGATCTCTCTGACTGTTAATACTCTTGAGGGTTCTACCATTCACTGTATATTCCCTACCTGCATTAAACCTTCCAAAATGCTTTACCTCACATTTGTCCGGATTAAACTCCATCTGCCATCTCTCCGCCCAAGTCTCCAAATGATCAAAATCCTGCTGCATCCTCTGATAGTCCTCGTCGCTATCCGCAATTCCACCAACCTTTGTGTTGTCTGCAAACTTACTAATCAGACCAGTTACATTTTCCTCCAAATCATTTATATATACTACGAACAGCAAAGGTCCCAGCACTGATCCCTGCGGAACACCACTAGTCCCAGCCCTCCAATCAGAAAAACACTCTTCCATTGCTACTCTCTGCCTTCTATGACCTAGCCAGTTCTGTATCCACCTTGCCACCTGATCCCGTGTGACTTCACCTTTTGTACCAGTCTGCCATGAGGGACCTTGTCAAAGGCCTTACTGAAGTCCATACAGACAACATCCACTGCCTTACCTGCATCAATCATCTTTGTGACCGCCTCGAAAAACTCTATCAAGTTAGTGAGACACGACCTCCCCTTCACAAAACCATGCTGCCTTTCGCTAATACGTCCATTTGCTTCCAAATGGGAGTAGATCCTGTCTCGAAGAATTCTCTCCAGTAATTTCCCTACCACTGACATAAGGCTCACCGGCCTGTAGTTCCCTGGATCATCGTTGCTCCCCTTCTTAAACAAAGGAACGACATTGGCTGTTCTACAGTCCTCCGGGACATCACCTGAGGATCCAAAGATTTCTGTCAAGGCCTCAGCAATTTCCTCTGTAGCCTCCTTCAGTATACTGGGGTAGATCCCAACAGACCCTGGTGACTTATCTACCTTAATATTTTTCAAGACGTCCAACACCTCGTCTTTTGGATCTCAATGTGACCCTCGTACATCTAACCACTAGACAAAGCACCAGGTTTTAAGGCGTTCCACCTGGCAGAACCAGGGCCGTAGTTGACCCTGTATTGGAGATGTCCTACCCTGACCATAACCTTCACTGCACTTACCACTGATAACTGGAGATTTCACCTGTTTGTCACTTTAAACTACAAATTGACATACTGTGCGACGCTTGAGATTGCGTTTCCCAATTTAGGTCACTAATGCGCTGTGCTTCCTCCTACCAATATCAGTCAAGCTAAAGAGGAGCCACAAGTAACTTATTCATTATTCCTGTGCTGTAGGATAAAATTCCAGAGTATGGGAATTACATTCTATTACAAGGAGATATGAGTGGCTGAGATTCAAACCCCTTTGTGAGTCAATGCTCACATTATCAGGGACCAATGGGAACACTGACACGATGGTCACCAGCTTGTGATAAGAAACATTTATTAACAGATACTTTGTAAAGCTGGTCATCAGTCAGTCTGGGAGACAACAGTCCAGCACCGATTATGATGCCTATCTAAACTAAAACCACTTCCGGGGTCCGTATCCTTCTATTTCCATCCTCTTCATGTATTTGTCAAGATGCCTCTTAAATGTCACATTTGTACCTCCTTCCACCACCTCCCTTGGCAGCGAGTTCCAGGCACCCACTAACCACTGAGTAAAAACGTCCCTCGCACATCTCCTCTAAATTTTGCCCCTCGGACCTTAAACCTATGTCTCTTAATAATTGACTTTTCCACCCTGGGAAAAGCTTCTGACTATCCACTCTGTCCATGCCACTCATAATCTTGTAAACCTCTATCAGGGCGCCCCTCAACCTTCGTCGTTCCAGTGAAAACAAATCGAGTTTATCCAACCTTTATAATAATCTTTATTGTCACAAGTAGACTTACATTGACACTGCAATGAAGTTACTATGAAAAGCCCCTCGTTGCCACATTCCAGCACCTATTCGGGTACACAGAGGGAGAATTCAGAATGTCCAAATTACCTAACAGTATGTCTTTCGGGACTTGCGGGAGGAAACCGGATCACCTGGAGGAAACTCACGCAGACACGGGGAGAATGTGCAGATTCCACACAGACAGTGTCCCAAGCTAGGAATCAAACCTGGGACCCTGGAGCTGTGCAGTAACAGTGCTAACCATTGTGCTACCGTGCTGCCCCAACCTCTCCTCATAGCTAAGACATTTCAGACCAGGCAACATCTAAGTGAAACTCTTATGTACTCTTCCAAAAGCCTTCACATCCTTCTGGTAGTGTGGCTCAGTATTCCAAGTGTGGCCTAACTAAGGTTCTGTACAGCTGCAGCATGACGTGTCAATTTTTATACACAATTTTTAAAAAAAATACGGATGCTGGGTAGGCCAGCATTTATTGTCCATCCCTAGCTGTCCTTCAGAAGGTGGTGGTGAGCTGCCTTCTTAAACCGCTGCAGTCCTTGAGGTGTAAGTACACCCACTGTGCTGTTAGGGAAGGAGTTCCTGGATTTTGTCCCAGTGACAGTGAAGGAACGGCTATATATTTCCAAGTCAGAATGACTTGGAAGGGAACCTCCAGGTGGTGGAGTTCCATTATATTCCTGACTTGTGGATGGTTGACAGGCTTTGGGGGATCAGGAGGTGAGTTACCCGCCATAGGATTTCAAGCTTTGAAGTGCCCTGGTAGCCACAGTATTAATGTGGCTAGTCCAGTTCAGTTTCTAATCAATGGTAACCCTCAGGATGTTGATTGTGGGGGAGTCAGTGATGGTAATGCCATTGAATGTCAAAGGGCAATGGTTAGATCCTCTCTTGTAGGAGATTGTCATTGCCTGTCGCTTGTCAGCCAAAGCCTGGATATTGTCCAGATCTTGCTGCATTTGGATATGGACTGCATCATTAGCTGAGGTGTCGCAAATGGTGCTGAACATTGTGCAGTCATCAGCGAACAGCCGCACTTCTGACCTTATGATGTAAGGCAGGTCATTGATGAAGTAGCTGAAGATGGTTGGGCCTGGGACACTACCCTGAGAAATCCCTGTTGTCCTGGAGCTGAGATGATTGACTTCCAACCACTACAACCATCTTCCTTTGTGCTGGGTATGATTCCAACCAGCGGAGAGTTTTCCCCCTGATTCCCATTGACTGTAGCTTAGCTAGGGCTGCTTAATGCCAAACTCGGTCAAATGCTGCCTTGAAGTCAAGGGCAGTCACTCTCACCTCACCTCTGGCATTCAATGCTTTTGTCCATGTTTGAACCAAAGCTGTAATGAGGTCAGGAGCTGAGTGACCCTGGCGGAACCCAAACTGAGCGTCCGAGAGCAGGTGATTGCTGACTAAGTGCCGCTTGATAGCGCTGTTGATGACTCCTTCCATCACTTTGCTGATGATGGAGAGTGGACTGACAGGGCGGTAATTGGCTGGGTTGGATTTGTCCTGTTTCTTGTGTACTGGACACACCTGGGCAATTTTGCACTTGGCCAGGTAGATGCCAGTGTTGTAGCTGTACTGGAACAGCTTGGCTAGGGGTGTGGCAAGTTCTGGAGCACAAGTCTTCAGTACTATTGCCGGGATATTATCAGGAACCATAGCCTTTGCAGTATCCAGTGCCTTCAGCCGTTTCTTGATATCACATGGAGTGAATCGTATTGGCTGAAGACTGACATCTGGGGACTTCTGGAAGAGATCGAGGTGGATCATCCACTGGACACTTCTGGCTGAAGATTGTTGCGAATGCCTCAGCCTTGTCTTTTGTACATTTGTGCTGGGCTCCTCCATTATTTAGGATGGGGATATTTATGGAGCCTCCTCCTCCGGTGAGTTAATTGTCCACCACCATTCATGACTGGATGTGGCAGGAATGCAGAGCTTAGATCTGATGCGTTTGTTGTGGAATTGCTTAGCTCTGTCTATTACTTGCCGCTTATGCTGTTTAGCACATAAGTAGTCCTGTGTTGTAGCTTCACCAGGTTGGCACCTCATTTTTCGGTATGCCTGATGTTGCTCTTGGCATGCTCTCCTGCACACTTCATTGAACCAGGTTGATCCCCTGGCTTGGTGGTAATGGTAGTGTAGGGATATGCCGGGCCATGAGGTTGCAGATTGAGGTTGAATACAACTCTGCTGCTGCTGATGGCTCACAGCGCCTCATGGATACTGAGTCTTGAGTTGCTAGGTCTATTCAAACTCTATCCCATTTAGCACAGTGGTAGTGCCGCACAACACGAAGAAGGGTATCCTCAATGTGGAGACGGGACTTTGTCTCCACAAGGATTCTGCGGTGGTCACTTCTACCGATACTGTCATAGACAGATGCATCTGCAGCAGGCAGATTGGCCTTCAGCCTCGTCCTTCACACCCTGTGTTATCGATCCACCTCGGGGGACGGTCAAAGACCCACTCCCCCACCAACGTTTTGAACATAATCGTCAGGGGCTGGGTTAGCACACTGGGCAAAATTGCTGACTTTTAAAGCAGACCAAGGCAGGCCAGCAGCACAGTTCAATTCCCGTACCAGCCTCCCCGAACAGGCGCCGGAATGTGGCGACTAGGGGCTTTTCACAGTAACTTCATTGAAGCCTACTTGTGACAATAAGCGATTTTCATTCATTTTTTCATTCACGTACTTCGTGGCCTACATTCCATCAATCCCTTCAGGAAGCCCCACAATCCAGGGATTCTGCCTCCTGGAGAAATTCCCCTGGTCCTCCACCTTCTACCTCAGCTGCTTCTTGCCCCCCATCATGAGCTCGATCTGTGTCTCCAACGAGGCAAGCCGGTCCTCATGTTCCACCACCGACTCCTCCACGTTTTGGAGTGCTGAACTTTGCACTTCCGGCCCCTCACCTACTCTCTCAATAGCTGCCCTGAATGGCTCTACCATCTCAGCCAGGTCATCTGAGGCCTCCTGCCTCTGCTGCTGGAACTTAGCATTCAAGATGTCCACCAGTTGCTCAGTGGACCACTGGGCAGGCAACGCCCCCCCCCCCCCCCCCCCCCCGCCCCCCCCCCCCCCCCCCCCCCCCTTGAGCCCTCGGCCATCTTTCCCTATGCTACACTTCGAAACCCTCCAGTCCAGACTTGCTCGTTATATTCCTCATCTGATAAGCCATAAACCAGCCCCACCGGCTCATGCACCTCATACCAGAAAACACCCTCTAATTCAGGTGAAAAAGGACCAAACAATTCCACCTCGAGTGGGAGCCACCAAATGTGTGACCACTCACTCCATGGCTGCCACCGAAAGTGAATGCTGGACAACCTCAGCAGGTCTGACATCATCTGTGGAGAGAGAAAGGAGATAATGTTTTGAAACTGGATAACTGTTCGTCTAATCCCTTTGATTCATTGTCAGAGTCTTCCAGACTGGAAACGTTAGCTCCCTTCTCTCTCCACAGATGCTGTCAGACCTGCTGAGATTGTGCAGTATTTTCTGTTTCTGTTTCAGATTCCAGCATCTGCAGTAATTTGCTTTGTATTTCATGAGGGGAGATGTTTTGCTTGCCCAGTACTGGATGTTAGATGAGCAGTCTGATAGTTTCGCAACTCTGGAGGATTTGAGAAAGACGATGGTGAGATAGAGCTGGGAGTTGTTAGCATCCATGTGAAAACAAATGCTGCGGCTTTGAGTGCCCCTCAACCTTCAACGTTCCAGTGAAAACAACACGAGGTGCAGTATGTACTGAGAAATAGATGGGGGCGAAGAGTAAATTATTGGGGGAAGCCAGAGGTAGTAATGCAGGGGTAGAAAATTGTGACATTATGTAGAATGTCTAGTATATAAAGGGTTAATATGATATCATAATTGACCACTAGATGGAGCTGTGAACAGACTGATAAAAAGGACTGACTCTCAGGCTTCTGGGAGAGTGTAGGAGAGAGTGGAAAGAGTTTAGGAGAGAGCAGGGTACAGTTGAAGACAGAGTGCATGAAACAAGTATTAGTATAGTGTAGATTGTAGTTTAATAGATTATTGCTTGCTGCAGGAGTAAGTGGTCTAGCTGTATATTAAATAGTGTAATAAATGTTAGGTTTGTTATTGAACTTAGCTTGTGTGGTCTTTGTGAACACTACGACATCCATCCTGAGTATAAAAAGCACAAAGAACACCACAGAAGTGATTGGCTGGCTACAATTAAATAGATAAGAATGGAACCAGGTCTGACCAGTTCCAATGGACGACAGCGGAGAGGTATTGGAAGAGGCTGGTATGGTCAATCCATGTCAAATGATGCAGCCATTCCTCGGGGGATTTGACTGAAGTGAAGGCAGACTATTAGGAGAACCATGTAGAAAACCCTTTGCCATTGTTTGTTACATGGTAATATTCCTCTTATTATCGATGAATACTCTTACCAAGAATAATATCACAGTAGGGCCTTAAAATACTTGTGGAATGTTTGGACTGCTCTTTGAATTGAAAACTGAGTGAACATGCTGGGTGTGGGAGCCTAGCCCAGACTTGCCAGAAAAAAAACTTTCAGCACATCATTCTTTCTTTCAAAATCTCCATTAGTTTGACATTTTTGGATTGCAATATTGGGTTGCCCTCAAAGGACCCAATAGCATAGGAGGGTAAATCAATATTATTATTCCTGAGCATTATTCAACACTCAACAGAAATTTGAATTGATTGAAGCCAAGTAAAATCTGAGAACAATGGCCAGCAGCTTGCATTACTGGTTCATCTGAAAATGAGGATTTTAACCAATGTGGATGTTAAAAAAATTACTTTGTGGGGTACGAACTTTCCCGGCAGTGTTTTTAGCCCATCCCTAATTAATTGAATTGAATAGCTTGCCAAGGTAATTTCAGAGTCAAGCACTTTGCTGTGGGCCTGGAGTCACATGTAGCCCAGGCCAGGGAAGGATGGCAGATTTCCTTTCCCTAAAAGGCACTCGTGAAGATGATGGGGTTGTATGGCCACCGAGGATAATTTCATGGCCAGAGATTTCAATTCTGGATGGATTAACTAATTTTATCTGAGCAATTCAATTTCAGGGGCTGTTCAGCACTGGGCTAAATCGCTGGCTTTGAAAACAGACCAAGGCAGGCCAGCAGCACGGTTCAATTCCCGTAACAGCCTTCCCAAACAGGCGTCGGAATGTGGCGACTAGGGGCTTTTCACAGTAACTTCATTTGAAGCCTACTTGTGACAATAAGTGATTTTCATTTTTTTTCCAATGGTGACCATGGTAACCAATTGTTGTAAAAATACGTCTGGTTCACTAAGGTATGACTGGAAATTTGGACAGTGAACTGAAGGCTGGTCTCTTGGTGCTAAAATTAACTGATTGGCACATGCCACTCTGGCATCAGGAACATCATAGGCCCAGACTAATGCTGTGAGGAGCATATCACACGCACATTGTCCCAGCTTTCTGAAGGTGGAGTACAGACCTGATCAGATGTCTAAGTTTATGACCTCCTGAGCTAAACATTGGCCTGAATTATCTGAGCAATGACAAACGGATTGCTGCTGCGCTTGTAAATTCCCCCAACTCAGCGCTGCTGTGCATTATTTCCGAGGTCTTCCCTCGGGAAACTCAGGCGGAGGAGAGTAAAGTTGGGCAAATGCAGGTCACGTCCCCCCTTCTAAAAAAAATATTTTTATTCTCCTCCTTTTTGACATTTTCTCCCAAATTTACACCCAACAATAGACAATAATCAGTAACGAATGTAATTTTCGATGTAATCCAATTCTCGAAAGTGCATAATGAATAACGCCCATGAATTGTGGAACACCTCCATCCTTCCCCTCAGTTCAAATTTGACCTTCTCAAGAGTCACGAATTCCAGCAGATCCCTCCACCATGCCAGGGTACAGGGTGGCGAGGTTGATCTCCAATCCAACAGGCTCCGCCTTTGGGCGATCAACGAGGCGAAGGCTACAACATCTTCCCCCGCACCCGTTTCAAACCCCGGCTGGTCCGACACCCCGAACATGGACTCCCGAGGGCCTGGGTCCAGTTTCACGTGCACCACTTTAGAGATTCCCTGCCTCCCAGTCATCCTCCAGCTTTGGACAGGACCAAAACGCAATGTTCACACACATCTTCTACTCCTTCAAAGAGCAGCCCATCCTCGCCCTTTTGATGTGTGCTCTATATGCCACCTTCAGCTGTATCAGCCCCAACCTCGCGCCCAAGGTGGAGGCATTCACCCTCCGGAGCACTGCACACCAGAACCCCTCCTCCATACCCTCTCCCAACTCTTCCCCCACATTGCCTTGATCTCTTCCAGTGGTGCCATCTCATCTTGCAAAATAGTCCCGTAAACCACCGATACTACCCCTTCTCCAGTCACCCTGTCGTCAGCACCTCCTCCAGCAATGTTGAAGCCGACTCTACTGGGAGGTCTGTATATCCTTTCTGGTAAAGCCTCCAACCTGCATGCCCCTAAATATCTCCCCCTGCTCCAGCCCATACTTTGCTCCCAGGTCCTTCAATCCTGCAAACCAACCCCTCAGAAACAAAGCTGTTAGTGTCCTAATTCCTTTCTCCTCCAATCTCTGAAAATTTCCATCCCATTTCCCTGGCTCAAATCGATGGTCCCCCCGAATTGGCATTTCCCTTGACCCTGCCCCCAACCCGAAGTGCTGGCAAAGTGCCTCCAAATTCTCAACGAAGCTATTACCATCGGACTCCCTGAGTATTTTCCTGAGGCCGTCCGGAGCAGCGCTGTTGCTAGCGCCTTCAATCCCGACCCCCAACACAAACTCTCCACCATTCTGACCCACTGGGAGTCAACTGTTTGGAAATGCTGCAGACCATCAGGCATTGTCTGAAGAGAGTTCCAGGATTATGACCCAGCGACAGTGAAAGAACAGCGGAATAGTTTCAAGTTGTGATGGTTTGCGGCTTGAGAGGAACTCGCAGGTGGTGTTGTTCCCGTGTTCTTCTATGTGTAGTGGTTATTGGTTTGGAGGGTGTTGGTGAATGAGGCTTGGCGAGTTGCTGCAATGCATCTTGTAGATTGTATGCATTGCTGCAACTATGTATCGGCGCTGGAGGGATTATTTGTGTTGGTGGATGGAGTGCCAATCAAGCAGTCCGCTTTGTTCTAGCTGATGTCAATCTTCTTGAGTGTTGTTGGAGCTGTACTCATCTAAGCACGCGGAGAGTATTCCATCAGACTCCTTGGCCGGGATTTCAGAGAATCCTGGGCCCCTCGGAAGTGGCGAATGCCTGGGCCTGGAGCTCATTGACGTCAGCAACGCCGGTGTCCAGGCCCAGTCATTAACCATTTCCTAGGGGGCTAGAACAGCGCCGGAGTGCGGTCTGCTGCTCCGGCGCCAAAAGCCGGCGCATCATGGCCAGTGCGGGTCCGTGCATGTGTGCGCCATAGCAGCCATGGGTACATGCGTGCCACGGCCGGCATGCGTTCACACATGCGTGCCACGGCTGTCTCTGCGCCGGCCCGTGGGCAACATGGCGGAGCACTTCAGGGGCACAGCGCGGAGGAACATAGGCCACCCCCCGGAATGGGCCTGCCCGGCGATCAGTTGCCCTGCTCACGGGCCTGGCCACCCCCGGAGGCCTCCCTGGAGTTGGCTCCCCCCCCCCCCATTCCCCCCCCCACACTAGGACGGCCCCCACAGCCAGAACGCCGAGGTCTCGCCGGGTAAGACCATATGTAAACGACACGGATGGAACTCGACCCATCAAGCGCGGAGAATCGCAGTGCTCCAACCGGTGGGCGGCGAACACGCCGGCGCAATTGGCACCGATTCTCTGGTCACTGGAGAATCGGTGGCCCTGCATTGGAGCAGCGTGGTGGGATTCGCGCACCTCCCGCCCCCCGGTGATTCTCTGACCCGGCGTGGGCTCGGAGAATCCCGGCCCTTCTGTCTTGTCGATGATGTGCAGGTCTTTGGATGTTAGGAGGTGATTTACTTGCTGCAGGGCTCCCAGTAAATTACTTAATTTACTAAAATAACGACTGTTTGTAAACTACATAATAATATAACTAAAAAATAGTTCTGTATAGTTTTGAAAACCATTTTCATTTATTTACAATTATTTACTCAAAGATGCTGGATTGCATGATCTGATTAAAGTTCTAATTTTTTTGATAAATCAACTTTCAGATGTATTAATCAAAGTACACCAGATTACTAGGTGCTCAGGTACGGTAGCATAGTGGTTAGCACAATTGCTTACAGCTTCAGGATCCCAGGTTCGATTCCCGGCTGGATCACTGTCTGTGTGGAGTCTGCATGTTCTCCCTGTGTGTGCGTGGGTTTCCTCCGGGTGCTCCGGTTTCCTCCCGCAGTCCAAAGATGTGCAGGTTAGGTGGATTGGCCATGCTAAATTGCCCTTAGTGTCCAAAATTGCCCTAAGTGTTGGGTGGGGTTACTGGGTTATGGGGATAGGGTGGGGGTGTGGGCTTCGGTAGGGTGCTCTTTCCAAGAGCCAGTGCAGACTTGATGGGCCGAATGGCCTCCTTCTGTACTGCAATTTCTATGGTAAAAGTGCAATACTGTTCATATTGTTCACTTGAAGGCTTTTGATAAGGTCCCTCATAAGAGGTTAGTGGGCAAAATAAAATAGATGGGATATGAAGTAATATATTGGCATGGATTGAGAATTGGTTCGCAGACAGGAAACAGAGAATGGGAATAAATGGATCTTTTTCCCAGTGGCAGGCAGTGACTAGTATGGTACCACGGGGATCAGTGCCTGGGCCCCCAACTGTTCACGCTTTATATAAATGACCTGGATGAGGGAACCAAATGTAACATTTCCAAGTTTGCTGACGAGACATAACTGGGTGGAACTGTGACTTGTGAGGAGGATGCAAGGGGGCTTCAAGGTGATTTAGACAAGTTAAGTGAGTGGGCAAACACATGGCAGATGCAGTACATCGTGGATAAATGTGAAGCTATACACTTCAGTCTGAAAAACTGAAAGGAAAATTATATTTAAATGATGATGTATTGGCAAGTGTGGATTTATAAAGGGATATGGGCGTTTGTACACCTGTCAATGAAAGTGGAGAGACAGATGTAACAAGCAATTAGGAAGGCAAATGGTATGCTGCCCTTCATTGCAAGAGGATTTGGGTTCAGGAGTAGGGATGTCTTACAGAAGTTATGTGACCAAACCTGGAGTATTGCAGCAGTTCTGGTTTCCCGACTATAAGAAAGGATATATTTGTCATAGAGAGACTGCAATGGATGTTCACTAGGCTGATACTGGGGTTGGCGGGACTCTCCTATGAGGAGAAATTGGTTCAGTTGGGCCTTTATTCACTGGAGGTGATCTGATTGAAACGTATAAAATTCTAACAGTGCTACACAGACGAGGGAGAATGTTTTCCCTGGTTGGGGAATCTAGAACCAGGGGACACAGTCTCAGGATATGGGGTGTACACTATAAGATTGCAATGAGGGAAAGTGTCTTCACTGAGAGGGTGAACCTGTGGATTCCTCTACCACAGCGGGCTGTGGACGCCAAGACACTGAATGTATTCAAGGGATAGATATTTCAATGGCTTCAAGGGGGATGGGCAGAAAGCAGGAATATGGCATTGAGATAGAGGATTTGCCATGATTATATGGAATGCGGAGCAGGTTGGAAGGGCTGGATGGCCTACTCTTGCTCTTAGTTTCTATATTTCTATGAAGCTACCGTACAGAATTATTCCACCAGAGGGAGTCTGCAAGCAGAAGCAGGGTATGATTTGGATTTTGTTTATTGTCACGTGTACCAAGGTACAGTGAAAAATATTTTTCAGCGAGCAGCTCAACAGATCATTAAGTACATGAAAAGAAAAGGAAATAAAATACATAATAGGGCAACGCAAGATACACAATGAAGAGGATGTTTTAATTAATCAGCCATGTTGCTTGTGCAGTTTTCATTCTGGTCTGTCTCTGGCTGTTTCTGGACCCAAGAATCTTACACCAGGAATGAGGATAAAACAAAACATGAGGGTATGAACCTTTTTGGATGGTGCACCTACCCTCTGCAGACAAACCAGCATTTGAAGCTGCAAACTTAGAGAATCACTCAGTCTGTTGCAGTGGTACACAAACTCAGATCAAACAAGCAGGAATGCTTTACAGCCAAGTTTCATCACTGTTGCTGATGAAAATGGCAGTACTTATGCCCAACCTACCACCTTTTGCAGCACATCTGCAGCCATTGTCTTCCCACATTGGGAAATATCCACTTTGGGATGCTTTGAAGGGGCTTTGGTAGGTTCTACCATTGCAGAGGGAAAAAGGAAAAAAGCATTACTACACTGTGACGGTGAAGAATTAAAACACTTGCACTTACTGAGCAAAATAACCACGCTCAGCTACAATGTACTATTTTGCACCCAAGAGAAACACAATATATAAAATAACCGCCTTCAAGGGCGCAGAGGTCAGTGAGACAATCGACCAATATTGCAACTCGCAGCCAAAGGCGACTTTGGTGAAGCTGAACAGGCCAAAAGGGAAATAAAAACACAAATCATTAAAATGTTTCTCTCCCACCAACCATTTCATAAAATACCTGAGACAGGAAACTGCCAGAGCTGTTGGAGATAGCAAGGTCACTATCACTTTCTGAGTTTGGAGCTATGGAAAGAAGCCGTTTGTCCCATTGTGTCGACGCTGGCCATCAAGCATCTATTTACTCAAAACCCATTTTCCCACCCTTGGCCCATAAAAACAAAGCTCAACATCTGCCACAGTGGAATTTGAACCCAGGTCCCCGAATTACTAGTCCAATAACAGTACCACTACACCAATACCTGGAGACTGCCAGAGGCTACACTTCAAATGAATAGTATTCATCGCTCATGTGCCCAGAAACCACTTGCAAAGCAACAACTCACAAACAGTGTTGTGACTTGTCCAAACAATGTTTCCACTGTGTTGGTGTTTGCTCCCACCGGAAGGGTGTCCTGTGACTGGCAAATAGGGCAAACTTATGGAAAATCCAACCACTTTCTTATGTTTGTTGCTCATCGGCAATATCATAAAGTAGTGGTGGGAAAAGGGTGTGCCACACAAACAGATGTTCAACAGATGTTGAACAAAGCTCAACATCTGCCACAGTGGAATTTGAACCCAGGTCCCCGAATTACTAGTCCAATAACAGTACCACTACACCAATACCTGGAGACTGCCAGAGGCTACACTTCAAATGAATAGTATTCATCGCTCATGTGCCCAGAAACCACTTGCAAAGCAACAACTCACAAACAGTGTTGTGACTTGTCCAAACAATGTTTCCACTGTGTTGGTGTTTGCTCCCACCGGAAGGGTGTCCTGTGACTGGCAAATAGGGCAAACTTATGGAAAATCCAACCACTTTCTTATGTTTGTTGCTCATCGGCAATATCATAAAGTAGTGGTGGGAAAAGGGTGTGCCACACAAACGCACTACAGCAAAAGGGTGAGAGAATGTAACCAAAATAGGGGCAGATGACTGTGAATGCACTTTTGTGCTCTTTTTCAAATGTAGCAACCAGCCATATGTGACGCGGACCATTTGCTGCTTGAATGTAGATGGTCTTATTGATACAGGAACATCTGTCACTGCCCTAGGGAACAAAACATTCCAGATTCTTCAAGATTGCCCTTTGTGTCCAAAGGTTAGGTGGGGTTACTGGGTTGTGGTAGTAGGGTGGAGGTGTGGGCTTAAGTAGGTGCTCTTTCAAGGGCTGGTGCAGATTCGATGGGTCTAATGGCCTCCTTCTGCACTGTAAATTCTATGATTCTATAGGTACGCTGTGCTACACACTTCATCTCAATGCAGGATACCATCAAATTGAGCTTGCTGAAGAATAGAGGTATATCAAAGTATTCACCCATCACATTGGACTTTTATACAAGAGGCTCAAGTTTGGAGCTGTTTCAGCATGAGGCATTTCAGCACATGATTCAGTCCACATTCCAGGACTTAAAGGTGCCTGAACGTCAGTGATGACATTCTCATCAACTGAAAGTCAACTTGAAACATGTCTCTCCTTGAACAAAGGCAAATGCTTGCTCAATGACAGCCGAATCAAATTCTTCATCCTGTGTTCAGTGGTGAAAGAATATAATAATAATCTATATTGTCACAAGTAGGCTTACATGAAGTTGCAATGAAGTTACTGTGAAAAGCCCCTAGTCGCCACATTCCGGCACCTGTTCGGATACACGGGGATAATTCAGAATGTCCAAATTACCTAACAGCATGTCTTTGGGACTAGTGGAGGAACCCGGAACACCCGGAGGAAACCCATGGGGGAGAACGTGCAGACTCCGCAGACAGTGACCCAGCTGGGAATCGAACCTGGGACCCGGGCGCTGTGAAGCCACAGTGCTAACCACTATGCTACCATGCTGCACTATCATCTGATCCATAGAAAGTTGAAGTCATTGCAAATGCTGCGGATCCTACAAATGTGCAGGAAGTCGGAGTCTGGTGGGACTCATGATGTACCATAGTCACTCCAATCCTGACCTCACTATGTTATTGCCCCCCGACTAGATCTGAGAAAAGAGTCAAGGGCCGTTGAGTGTATTCAATAGACTTATGTTCTAAATATGCACAGGGGAATGAGACGCTGCCATGAGCCAAGTCCTGAACGGGTGACTGATGAGCACATTCACCTTAATGCCTGGCATTGGGGGCTACATCTGTCACCTCTCTCTTATGTAGGTATAAGTATTAGCTTTGGATTTCCATGTTTGAGGGCTAGATTTCTAACTATTTTGACAGTTTGATGCCTAACATTGAACTCCAAAGGGTTATCTACTGGGCGCCAATCAGTGGCACATTTATGCATCACAATATTGACTATTTAGCACAATTGTCTCATCAAGGGATGGTTAGGAAGCTATTTAGGCACACCTGATGCATGCAAAAACTTCAATTTACAGTCAGCCTCATCCTTAAATGACACTCTCATTCCCCCAGCTGTGGGTTAAACGAGCCTTCCAATGTGAACAACCAGCCACCCATACACTAATCTCCGACAGCCTGGCATCCATAACCAGTGGCCTTGCACTTGCAGACAGCTCTTGCCCTCAGCTTCAAAGTTCAACATAATTGTGGGCGTTCATTCTAACTGCACTCATCCCTCCCCTGTGACAGGGTGTTCAGCTCTCATGAGGCTGAGAACTACCCCTTGTCAGAGTTCCCCATGCAGCCTGGCATCACACGGGACCCCACCCAGGGATCTCACAGTCACCGCCTGTGCTGACCCTGCGAGTTCACCTGCTCGCATCCAACTTTCCAGTTGCTTCTCTAAAGGGGCAACCCCTCAGTCCTTCAGCCATGATATTGCCACAAGCCCAGCAAGAAGGACATGGGAAGTGCTGCATGCACATCAGTCGCCACATGTCTTTAAACCTAGAGGCTCACTGAAGGGCCACTAAGGCATGCAAGCCCTCCCCTTGAGATGCCGAGATTGGAACCCCCCTCCCCATCCCCGAGTTGCTCTAATCTGGGTCCCCCGCTTCCTGTCCAATGCCCCCTCAGCAATTGGCACCTTGGAGAATGATGGCAACGTGAACGCTCACCTCCAATATTGCCTTCGGAGATGAGGTCACCAGGTTCTCGCTTTTCTACAGCTGGGTTAAATCTCGCCAGCGTGACATAACACCTGAACTTACTGATCATATTTCCTACATTCACAGCCAGACCACTTATGTACACTACAAATAACAGGGGACCCAGCATTGATCCCATGCAGTACTTCTAGTCACAAAAACAACCTTCATCACCCTCTTTCTCCTGCCACTGAGCCAATTTTGGATCTGATTTGCTAAATTGCCCTCGATTCCACGGGCTCTTATCTCCTTGATCAGTCTCCCATGTGGGACCTTGTCAAAAGCCTTACAGAAGTCCATGAAGACTACATCAATTGTTCGACATGATCGCCCCCTGACAAAGCAATGCTGACTACTCTTGATTAATCCTTGCCTCTCCAAGTAGTTTTTTCAATTATTTTCCCGCCACTGATGTCAGGCATGCTGGCCTGTAAGTAACTGGTTTTTCCCTACTTCCCTTCTTGAATAACAGTATGATGGTGACAATCCTCCAGTCCTCTGGCACCTCTCCTGTGGCCAGAGAGGATTTGAAGATCAGCGTCAGAGGCCCTGCAGTCTCCTCTCCAGCCTCGCACAGCAGCCTTTGATACATCTTATCTGGGCCTGGGGATTTATCCATTCTTAAACCAGCTAAAATCGCTAATACTTCCTTCTTCCCAACGCTAAGTTATTCTGTTAAATCACAGTCTTTCTCCCTGATTTCTATACCTTATCCAATCCTGAATATCCCTTGACATCTAGGGTTCTCTGGACTTGTTGGTCACACCCTTTAACTTTATGTGAACATGTTGGCCCTGTGCTCTCTCTATTTCCTTACAGACAGGTCTCACGCAGACGCAGTCTCAATTCCGCACAACCAGTGTTTTCCTAATGGGGGTGGGGGTGAAGGAAGGGAGCTGGGGCTGAAGGAGGGAGGAATGGAGTGAGGGAATGTGGGGAGGGCAGATGGAAGTGAGGGAGAGGGAATGGGGAGGGGATAGGTTAAAGGGGTTAAATGACTGCGATCCAATTTCCCACTGCCTGGGCCTGGGATATATAGGTGCGCACCTCCAATTTCATGCCTGCCCATGTAACAGCCGCTCAGGATCATGCTTTCTCAAATTCGAACTCTCAAATGCTGCCCGCCAACCTCTGCTGCACGTGGCAGAACTACAACTCCCATCAGGCACCTTGGGCCAGGTCTCCCTCTGATTGCACACTGCCATCCCCCACTGCGCAGAGGCATAGCCCCATTAGCCGAATGGGTAATGTAGTTCTGACTGGTGATTGTGCTCTGTGATTTGCTCAGCAGAGCAAATGACATGTCAATTCTGGAAAGGGTTTCAAAGTAGTTCTGACCCTGATTGGCTGTGAGAGGTTGCTCATCATTTTGATGTCCCCTGTCAGTTAGGGGCTCTGTGACTAAGCACGGAGTGTTTCATTGCAAATCCGCCAATGCATGCAGAGCGGATACCTGTCAAGGTCAGCTAGGCAAGGAGACAAAAGGATTGCCAACCACTCTCCATGACAGATGAATGTGAAGACGGGGATGGGGAGGGGCCGGGGTGGGGGTGGGGGGGGGGGGGGGGTGGTGGACGAGCATGATGCCACGGGACATAGAATAAATTAAGAAAGACTCCACTGTAGGTGCATATTGATTCACATAGGTGTAACTAGAATAACCATATGTAACTAGTCTATGGGCAGGATCTCCCAGCCCTTACATTAGCGGGACTGAAAATTCTTGCCCAAAGTCGACAGACCTTTGGCTGCTCTCCAGATCTCCCGGTCCTGCCTGTGCCAATTCCCATTGCTGGCGGGACTGGAAAATCCCACTATATGTGTTTCATAACCACCATGCTGAGGTCAAGTGGATTATTTCCAGTTTAAGAAATTGATGGAAAGTGTGGTCCATGCAGGAAGGTGTGTCAAGTTTTCACCATGGTTAATGAATGACCACAGCAATCATGTTGAAAGGACTTTTTGAATGTGTTTTCTGTGGAGGTGGGATTTTAAAAATGCAGCCAGTGCATAGGCAGTTCAGAGGCTTGACCGGAGATCTACTGGAACCTTTGCATTATTCAGACCTCATGTGCATTCACAGCCATCCATGCACACCCATGCAGGTCCTTGCATGTCTCCATTTGGTGCTTCCCTCACGTCCTCATCAATCTCACAATCAGAGGATTGACTGCTTTCTTATCGCACCTTTTCCTCCAGGGCATCCCACTCTGAATTGCAAGCTTGTGCAGTGTGCAGAACACAATGACCATTAGTGATACTCTGGATGGAGTGGACTGTAGTGTTCCTCTTGATCTATCCTCATCTTTAGGAGTTTATTGTCTGCTCTGTGATGGCCCTGGTTGTGCTGTGGCTGTCATTGTACCTCCTCTGTGCATCTGTCCTCGGAACCCTTACTGGTGTCAGGATCCATTTCTTTAAATGGTCGCCCTTGCCACTCAGCAACCAACCAGGGCATCAGGTCCAGTAAACATGTCTGGCATCTGAGTGTACCTGAGAAAGTAGAAATCATGGCTGCTGCCCAATAGCATATTTATTGCACACTTAGAGAATGGTAGCTCTTCCTGTTTATAAATGCAGAGGGCTGGAACCTTTATGTAGTAAGATTCTATCACTCCCTGAACCCTGGGGAATCCTCCCATCGTTGTAATCCCCTATCACTATAGCTCTACCACTCGTTTGCCATATATTTTTTAATGAAATGCATTTAGCTGTGCACCTTTTCAATTGTTTATGTCAAGTTCTGAATACAAGCAAATATTGCCTCAAGAGGAATGAAAAAAATCCTGAGAAGAAGCAGGCATTTGGGCGAGTTTTCCTTTGACTTTGACATGTCTTTTTTTTTAATATGTTTTGATAAATATGTATGTCAGAGTTGGAGCTGGGGTTGAGGTCGTGGATGACACGTCTAATTAGAACCCTCAGAATAATGGACATCAGATATATAAAATTACATTGATTTATTAGTTCCTGTGAAACAAATCTTTGCCCAGCTGACCAATAAGCTCAAATCCTGCTTTCACTCAGATTTATGTGTAAAATCAGAACCGTTTTGTGTCTGATTAAAGAGAAAAGAACCTTGAAAGTTAGCGGATGTGGATACACACAGGCACAGATTGACAAGCACACCCGTCAGTGATTCTGCAAACTTTCGCTGCTATGGCTTGTCAGCAACCTCAGAAAAAGACCTCTGATCTTGAAGCACTACTTCTTGAACACACGGGCTGCTCATTTGAAGAGAAGGAAGATCCTAGTTCTGAAGTCTGTGAATGTCTATCCCTTCTTTTTAATGAAATCTCTCATGATTTCCTGAGATGCGTTCCCTTTGAGCACGTGTCCACTGTGAACACCGACTTGCAGAATTACCCTCGAATGAAATTCCACGAGAGTCATGCTTTCACTGGTGTGATCTGCCACTTTGCATCATGGCTTAGGCTGCATCTAATGGGATGAGATAATGAATGCATCTCATTCAACTGGAGGTATGTTAGAAGCATTTTGATAACAGGGTGTGAACGATTTATTGCCATTAGTACAGACTTTTCTAACCTTTTCACTTGAGGGGCCACATTTCCACTTTCTTCTCACTCCAGGGGCCGCTGAACAAATTTCAGAAAGATAAAGTTTGGCATGACATTAAACGTGAATTTCAAAATAAAGTTTAGTTATGAAGAAACGAACAACTTGGCGAGCAAAAAAAGTTAAGCTAAACCCATAAATTCTTCATAAAAAGAGGAGTAATTAATAAATGTCACCATTAGGGTGTGAGAGGAACGGAGTCTCTTTGTCTAGCTCTCTCCTAATCTCTTGGGGCAGCACGGTAGCATGGTGGTTAGCATAAATGCTTTACAGCTCCAGGGTCCCAGGTTCGATTCCCGGCTGGGTCACTGTCTGTGTGGAGTCTGCACGTCCTCCCTGTGTCTGCGTGGGTTTCCTCCGGGTGCTCTGGTTTCCTCCCACAGTCCAAAGATGTGCAGGTTAGGTGGATTGGCCATGCTAAATTGCCCGTAGTGTCCTAAAAAAGTGAGGTTAAGGGGGTTACGGGTATAGGGTGGATACGTGGGTTTGGGTAGGGTGATCATTGCTCGGCACAACATCAAGGGCCGAAGGGCCTGTTCTGTCCTGTACTGTTCTATGTTCTATGCCCACTTCCTCGCCCACACCCACCATGTGTGGGTTGAGGGTGAGTGGGCATCCTGAGACTGTGGTGAGCCATATGCACTCACACCCCCCTCACTCACTCCTGCTCTCCCTCTCTCCCACACTCACTCCCACACACTCCCTCCTCCACCCACACTCTCTCGCTCACTCCCCCACACACTCTCTCCCACACCCCCTCTCCCACACACCGTCTCCCTCCTCCACTCACTGTCTCTCTCACACTTACTCACTCCCCCACATACTCTCTCTCCCACACCCCCACTCCCACACACCGTCTCCCTCCTCCACCCATTCCCTCTCCCACACTTGCTCACTCCCCCACATACTCTCTCTCCCACACCCCATTCCCACACACCGTCTCCCTCCTCCACCCATTCCCTCTCCCACACGCACTCTCTTTCCCACCCTTGATGACTCACTCTCCCTGTGATGAATTTAAGAAATTGTCTTATTTTGTATTTTTTTGCAGTAAGTTATTTAAAAAAAGTATGGTTAGGTGGATTGACCATGCTAACGCCTTGAGGGAAGACAACAGCGACAACAAGCCTAGAAGGCAAGAGAAAGAAAGAAAGAATGGGAAGAATGAACGACCAATGGCCGATGCTGATGCAACTGCACGGAGATAAACAAAGAACAAAAGAACAAAGAAAATTACAGCACAGGAACAGACCCTTCGGCCCTCCCAGCCTGCGCCGATCCAGATCCTTTATCTAAACTTGTCGCCTATTTTCCAAGGATCTATTTCCCTCTGTTCCCCGCCCGTTCATATATCTGTCTAGATGCATCTTAAATGATGCTATCGTGCCCGCCTCTACCACCTCCGCTGGTAAAGAGTTCCAGGCACCCACCACCCTCTGCGTAAAACACTTTCCACGCACACCTCCCTTAAACTTTCCCCCCTCTCACCTTGAAATCATGACCCCTTGTAATTGACACCCCCACTCTTGGAAAAAGCTTGTTGCTATCCATCTTGTCCATAGCTCTCATAATTTTGTATACCTCAATCAGGTTCCCCCTCAACCTCCGTCTTTCCAACGAAAACAATCCTAATCTACTCAAGCTTTCTTCATAGCTAGCACCCTCCATACCAGGCAACATCCTGGTGAACCTCCTCTGCACCCTCTCTAAAGCATCCACATCCTTCTGGTAATGTGGCGACCAGAACTGCACGCAGTATTCCAAATGTGGCCTAACCAAAGTCCTATACAACTGCAACATGACCTGCCAACTCTTGTACTTAATACCCCGTCCGATGAAGGCAAGCATGCTGTATGCCTTCTTGACCACTCTATCGACCTGTGTTGCCACCTTCAGGCGACAATGGACCTGAACTCCCAGATCTCTCTGCACATCAATTTTACCGTATAGTCCGCTCTTGAATTAGATCTTCCAAAATGCATCACCTCGCATTTGCCTGCGATAAAAAAAATGACTGAGAAATGTAAATAGCATCAGGGGCACCACCCAGGTGCCCCTTCCACCCTGTTTTGTTTTGTAAAATGAAGTGAAGAAAGGTGGAGATGGGGGCAGAGAGGGTAAGACCCCCTTTCCTGTTACGTGCTTTCTACTTCCTTTGTTTTTTGATTTTCTGTGTGCATATTTGTAATTATATCATGTATAAAAGCCAATAAAAACATTTTTAAAAAATGCTACTGCCTTGATTGCTGTGACATTTAAAAATAAACACAGACAGGATTTATAAATTGAACAGAAGTATAAATCACCCATTCATGTATTCACACAAAACTCACACAAGGAAAGATAATTGCACGAGATGTAGCACGCAGTTAGATTCCTTAAAAGGTTAAGCAGCTCTCAAGATGGTATTGAAATGTTACAGACATGAGAATTCTCTCTTGCTCCACTGAAGGTGATGGAGGTTAGAAGGCCTACCCCAAACAACAACGGATTTCTGGCTTTTCCAGTCAAAGTTGTAGTTGAGCCCCTATATCAAAGATATATTCTGCAGACAAAAGAAAATAGTCCCACCTTTCAGCCTGTAGGTGACAGGGTCTTCCATTTGCTCGGTGGGATGGCATCCCTCTGTATTCTTTATATCCCAACCTGACTTCCGTAGTCTATCCTTGTGAATTTAATGTATTTCCTTACCATAAGCTACATCTGTCTCATAGTCTATATAAATAGGCTGATAGGATAAGAAATTGTCACACAAAGGGTAATGTTTGAGATCCCCATCAATATTCCAGTTATGAACATCTCCAAATACCTGCATCTCCATGAAACCAGTACTTTTATGAGCTGTTGTTACTCTGAATCCCTTTAAGTGAAATAGAACGGGCAGTCATCGGCATGTGAAAAGACTTTTAGCCATTAAGTGACTCCCCAGAGACATGCCCAGATGTGAGTTAGCTCCTGTCTATAAGACACACAAAAAAAGGTCAGCTGGCCCCCTGAAGTCCATCTTGTCAAGGTAAGTTGGCCATATTCCATGTTGTGTTTTTAAAAGTAAAATGTTCATCTTCTACATATATTCAAGGGCTTATGACATGGGCATAATCGTGGTAAGACACTATGTAAATGCAAGTTTTTCCTAATTGATTTTATTGTCACTTTTATGTTTCCATATGTTTCCTGAATCAAGTATGAGTGTTTAATTAGCAAACTGTGGGCAGCAGGACACAAAATGCACTCGTCCTATATTGCACTCAAGCTGTTTCTTTGTAAAATTATAATTGAATTTATGTATTCTAAAGAGTAAATGGAGGAGATGGGGAAGGGAAGGGCTGGCAGACGAAGTTCTGGCCACATGATATGGAAGTAGTCCTGTGCCAGCTGTTACCAGCTGTGAGTCTCAACAGTCTTCCTACACCATGTATTCTACCTATCAAGTTACTTCCATGGATAGCTGTGCCAATCCATATCCTCTTTTAGGTCAACAATTAGTGTCAGCAAATATTTTAGACGACAGGCTGGAATTAACACACATCTGATACTCATTCAAAACAAGGTGGCTTTATTTAAACCAGATTAGTGAGAAGAACACACAAGCTTACCCTTAGAACTCAAGAATCGGAAATAGTTTCCATAATAAAGATTAGTTTCATATTTTCAATTAGTAAATTACCTTAGCCATTAGCTACTTCAGGAGGAGTTGCTGAAAGCCTTTGATTTAGATAGTGGTGTCTTTTGCTTAACGACTGACTGTTGGAATTTGCGGAAGTAATTCTTGAGTTTTTTCTTGGACAAGACATTGCAAAACTATTGCAAGCCATGTACATTTGTAATACACCCACAGTTTAAAAAAAATTTGCAACCTATAGGTTGCTAAATAACTGGAAACCACATTATGAATCTAAAGAATTAAAATAATAAAACAGGAGTGGATGGTTGTGGCTATAGGTGAAAAATCTGTCAGCAGATATCAAACAGATAGATTGTCTAACTAATATTGATGGTACTGTTGTATGTTTCGCCCATCCATTGGATGATCCAATGCTGTACAAATTTGAAATGAGTATGTCTGTCTTGTAGCTACATACATATGGACATATGAATTAGGAGCAAGAGATGGCCATTTTGCCACCTTCATCCTCTTCTGTCCTTTGATAAAATCAAATGTGGCCTCTAATTTCCTGTCTATCCGCTATTACCTTTGACTCTCTTTTTAAAGAAGAATCTATCTAACTCGGCCTTAAAAATATTCAACAATCCTGTCTCCACCATGCTCTGTGGAAGATAATTCTACAGATAAATGATCCTCTGAAAGAAAGTTCAGAAAATTCTAAACTGTGTCCCCAAGTTCTAGGGTCTCCCACAAGGGGAAACATCCTCTCAGAGTTCATCCTGTCACGTCCCCTCAGGATCTCACATGTTTCAATAAAATCACCTCTCATTCTTTCGAAGCGCCAATGGATAGAGGCCTAACTTTTCCTCATAAGATAGCCCTTCATCCCAGGAATCACTCAAGCGAACCTTTTCTGAAATGCTCCGATTGCTATTATATCCTTTCTCAGGTAGGGAGACTAAAACTGTACACAGTCTTCCAGACATGACATCATAAACACCGTGTAACAAACTGGAACAAAACTTGATTCCATTGCAATAAATGCCAATATTCCATTTGCTTTCCTCACTTGCTGACTGCATACCAACCCTTTGTGCTTCATGTACCGTCAGTACTGCAAAACCATGCAATCTCTCTCCATTTACATAAGATATTGCTTTGCCAATCTTTCTTCCAAAGTGAACAAGTTCACATTTTCCCACATTATACTCCATTTGCCAAATTTTCACCCACTCTTTATCTATATCTCTTTGCAGGCTCCTTGGGCTTAATTCTACACCGTTGGGATTCTCTGTTGTGCCGGCAGCCCGGGGTGGGGGAGGGGGGCAGTGGGAAACCCCATTGGCCAGCTGGCGAAACCGAAAATCCCAACAGCATGCTGCATCAGAAATCTGGTGCGGCAGGGCGGAGAATCCTGCCTCTTATCTCCTCTTCACAACCTATTCTCTTACTTGTCTGCGTCATCTACAAATTTAGCTCCCATACATTCCATCCCATCACCTAAGTCATTGCTAGATATTGTAAATACTTGAGGTCCCAGCATTGATTCCAGCCTGCTAATCTGCAAAATACCTATTTATCCCTGATTTTTGTTTCCTGTTAGCTAACCAATCGTCTATCAGTGCAAATGTGTCACCTCCTAAACCATGCGCTCTTACTTTGTGTAGTAACTTTTGATCATAGATCATAGAATTTACAGTGCAGAAGGAGGCCATTCGGCCCATCGAGTCTGCACCGGCTCTTGGAAAGAGCACCCTACCCAAGGTCAACACCTCCACCCTATCCCCATAACCCAGTAACCCCACCCAACACTAAGGGCAATTTTGGACACTAAGGGCAATTTATCATGGCCAATCCACCTAACCTGCACATCTTTGGACTGTGGGAGGAAACCGGAGCACCCGGAGGAAACCCACGCACACACGGGGAGGATGTGCAGGCTCCGCACAGACAGTGACCCAGCGGGGAATCGAACCTGGAACCCTGGAGCTGTGAAGCAATTGTGCTATCCACAATGCTACTGTGCTGCCCGATGCATCCCCTGATGCGGTACCTTTAGGAAATCCAAGTGCACTAAATCTACAGGGTCCCCTTTATCCATGTTACTTGTTACTTCCTCAAAGAAGTCTAATAAATTAGTCAAACATGGCTTCCCTTTCACAAGAACATGTTGACTCTGTTGATTGCATTAAAATATTCTAAGTGCCCTGCCAGAGCTTCCTTAATAGTATAGTCCAGCATTTTAGCTGTGACACATGTTAGGTTAACTGGCTTGTAATTTCCTGCTTTCTGACTTCCTCCTTTTTTGATCAGAGGAGTTACATTTGTTACTTTCCAATCTTTCCAATCTCCAGAATCAAGGGAATTTTTGGGAAATTATTTTGAGGTATGACTTGAAAGTTCCAATATTTTACCTTTTTGAGGAAATCCACTGTCTTTTGTAGAAAGCTGTGATTGTTGTGTTAAGAATTTATTTGTCCTCTATATTCAGTGACACAGAGATGGTACCATAATATTCAATATCATAATCACTCTCTGAAAGAATGTGCAGATGATGCGTGTTAGGACAGAAGAGGATGCTCAGCTACTACAAACAGACCCCAAAGTTTTGATTGAATGGGCCTGTGCAGTGCAAATGATGTTCACAGGGTCGTGTAATGTATGTGGACAGATCAAATGTCATTCTTATATCTTACAGTGGGCAGAATGAAAATAGTGCTAAAAGAAAGGGAGCTGGAATTTTTTGTGCATTACTCTCTAAAGTTTCAGTAGCAAAGCCGTGAAGCTATAATTAAAGCAAATAGGATTCTCAGTTGTTTTCATGGTACAATTCACTGTAAAATAAAGCTAAGCCTCAGTTAGAAAATGTCCGGTTTTGGTCTCTGTATACAGACGGGAATACCGAGAGTTTAAGAATAGCTGCAGAGCAAGGCCACACAATTAAAACTAAATACCAGAGTTAACCAGACAGGCTTGAAGAATTGGGTTTGTCGACTTTAGCAAAATGTAAATTCAGGGAAATTTGATTGCTCTTTATGAAATAATGAAAGGGCTTTTCTGTGGGTGGAACCTTACCAAAAAATTGCAAAGTGTCATTTCCGGTGAGAAAAACTGTGTAAATCCCGCCATCACTCTGGCAGGGCAGGGCCAGAGCTGGGAATCGGCTCTAAATAGTTTGAGGCGCCATCTTTAAAGGGTACCCCAATCTGTGCTGTAGTCTAACGGGCCCCCACCCACATATGGTCTTGGGGACTCTCCACCTTCCTTTGACATTCATCGCCGATAAAACCACTACCCTCTCTCCCCCCCCCCCCCTCCCAGAACATTCATCACAGACACCCCCCTCAATGTCTGCTCTCCCCTTCCCCCACCACCACACACATACACGCCCACCACAATGGGGCTCCCACCCGGGTCTGCCTCTGGCACTGTCTCCTGTCACAGGTTGGCACTGTCAAATTGGCATTCCCAGGTTGGCACTGTCAGATGACAACCTCTGCCAGGGGTAGTGCCAGGGCACTGCCTGGGAATGCCCATTTACTGCTCCGGGGGTTATGCTTAACTCGTCTCCCCCCCGGAGATATCCCCTTGACTGCCTCATTCCTGGCCAGACCTGTTGTAATTCACTGGCATGATGTCATGCCGCTGCCCAGTGAATATTCTGGAAGGGTGGGTGATCCAGTGAGAGTGCTTGTTAATAACATGCTAATGTATTAAAAGAGGTTCTGGGTGGCATGGTGGCACAGTGGTTAGCATTGCTGCCTCATGGTGCTGAGGACCTGAGTTTGATCCCGGCCCTGGATGGCTGACCGTGTGAAGTTTGCACATTCTCCCCGTGTTTGTGTGGGTCTCACCACCACAAAACCCAAAGATGTGCAGGGTAGTGGATTGGCCATGCTAAACTGACTCATAATTGGAAAAAAAAAAATTGGGTACTTTAAGTTTAAAAAATATGATGTCCCTCGGTTCCACAGCATGATTTGCACTACTCCGCCACAGGGGGAGGGGGATGGAAATTCCAAAACCCAACCATGCCGGAGAGAATCGTGTTTTTTGATTCTGTTCGAATTTTGATCCCGTGCTGAGTTTCTCACGGGAGGAGAGTTCAGGCTCAAAACTGCCACTGTGTTGATGCAGATCAAATCCTTGAACTGGAAGTTCCAGAAAATATTGGAGTGGGGAATAGGTTGCTGGCTCATGTGGTAAACGTTTATTTGCTATTATCCTTCAAGAGAAAGCTGGAATGTTTCTGACTGGCGTGGAGATTACCTTTTACAAGAGTTAGATGTCACATGATATAAATCAGGGCCTATGTGGTCTCCTGGACAAGTTTCAATCATATAAAGGGGTCGGAAAGGAATTTTCCATGGATTGTATGGCTCCGGGCAGCAGTGGAGTGTATTTATTGTGATGCGCTAGGCACCACCGTTCTCTGGGAAAGGTTAGATGGATCAGTCGGTATATTACTGTCTGTCATTAATTCATGGACAGAAATACAATTTCCCTCTCATAATATAATTCTGCTGAATCTACACTCTCTATGGCTTTAATGTATTTCTATAATAGGTTGTGCAAATACCCTTGTACTTCATGCTCCTGATTCTAAAACGCAAAATTCCATAGGCTTTTTGTAATGCTTCACCTCGGTGCACCTTCAAATGTAAAATTGTTACTGTGGGACTGAACAGCAATGTTTCCCCTAAGCTGCTCAAGCAGCCTAAAAGTCTCTTGTGCAGCTGTCTAAAGCCAGCTCCTTTAAACTACTTTGTGTGCATGGTGGCCATGGAAAGGAATTTATGAATCCCTTAAAGAAGTTCACCTGCACAATCAAAAAACATATTGTTGGGGTTGTTGCTGAGGAGTCAAGTTAGGAAAAATTATTTCCTTTCAAACAGGTTGTTTGAAAGATTTTCCCCAATGTCCACATTTCGATATACACATTTAAATTTTTTTTAACTTTAGTGGCATTCCTACCTGATTGAATTTCACCCACCCGACTGCAGCGTTGTGACCTTACCTTGTTTGTCATTGTGTTTGGTGACATGATCCAAGCTTAATGGGCAGCCGAGGTTACCTCCTAGCTCCTGTATAACTAGCTTAACCCTGCAAGCTATAAAAAAACAGAGGCTCAACGAGGTAACACAGATAAAACTGTCCATGAGGCATTGACATTATTACGTTAGTTCATGATCTGCCTCAACTCCAGCAGATAGAAAAGGATACAGCGTGGTTATTAATTATACCTCAAGGGAGTCAGTAGAAAGATATGTGAAATGTTTTAATGAATTGAAGGAAGCAAATTTCAAAGCAAAAAAAATCTATCTACTAATGAGAGGATAGCTAGTGAAGGGGCCCTCCTGAACTTCTAATTTTAAATTCTGAGGAGGAAATAGTAAAACTGTTTTTCTCTTGTCCTAAAGCCGACTCCCAATACATATTTTATTTTTGTGCTCATCACAGTCCTTTTTTTCCCTTCAACTGCTCAGCTTTTGGAATGATGAGATACAGGCTACAATCGCAATAAAGGAAAAAGCTATTTGTTTAACCCTTCAAATGGTGGTATGAATTGTTGACAGAATAGTTGTATTACTTAAATAACCATATATGGACATGGTTTTTTTTGATCAAACAAAAGCCTTCGACTTGTTAAACTAGCTGCCTGTTGGAAGGTGCTACTGTGATCTGGATGCTGAGCTAAAAGCCCCCCCCCCCCTCAGGAACAACTCATTGCAGTGATGGTGAACACTTTAGCATTAACCTGATGAGGGCCACAACCAAAACAGCAACCACTTCGGTAACAGAAAATGAAAATGAAAATGAAAATCGCTTATTGTCACAAGTAGGCTTCAATGAAGTTATTGTGAAAAGCCACTAGTCGCCACATTCCGGCACCTGTTCGGGGAGGCTGGTACGGGAATCGAACTGTGCTGCTGGCCTGCCTTGGTCTGCTTTCAAAGCCAGCGACTTAGCCAGTGTGCCAAACAGAACGACAGTATTCTGACAGTGCACAAGTTAATGCTCCCTCTGAAGAAGAATCATAGCAGATAGTTGGCAACAAAACAGAAAAATGCTGGATAAACTCAGCCATACAGACTCAAAACGTTAACCCTGTTTCTCTCTCCACAGATGCTGCCAGATCCGTTACGTTAATCCAGCATTTTTCTGTTTTTATTTCAGATTTCCAGCATCTGGAGTATTTTAATTTTATGACAGATAGTTGCCATATTCACTGAAGCCAATGACAGCATGGGACTGGCCCTGGTGTTTCAGGGGAGAACCTAAAAAAAAACATTCTTACCTCTTTTTTGGGCCTGAACTGTGCTTTGGACCTGTCCTCGCAGGATAGTGGGGTGTAGCTCTGTGTCCCACTGGGTCTGTGACTCGACCAGCCATCTGCCTACTAAACCAAGCACAGCTTGTTCTATTATTCAAATGATCCTGTACCCTGGATGTGGGATGGGGTCAGCAGCAGGCTGTGTGATTGCACTAATACGTTTAGGGGTCGGGGCAGCACAGTGGCGCAGTGGTTAGCACTTCTGTCTACAGCATGAGGACCCGGGTTCAATCCTGGCTCTGGGCCACTGTCCGTGTGGAGTTTACACGTTCTCCCCGTGTCTGCATAAGTTTCATCCGCACAACCCAAAGACGCACGACCCAAACACAATGAGAAACAAGGTAAGGTCACAACCCAAAGATAGGGCAGCACGGTAGCATTGTGGATAGCACAATCGCTTCTCAGCTCCAGGGTCCCAGGTTCGATTCCGGCTTGGGTCACTGTCTGTGTGGAGTCTGCACATCCTCCCCGTGTGTGCGTGGGTTTCCTCCGGGTGCTCCGGTTTCCTCCCACAGTCCAAAGATGTGCAAGTTAGGTGGATTGGACATGATAAATTGCCCTTAGTGTCCAAGATTGCCCTTAGTGCTGGGTGGAGTTACTGGGCTATGGGGATAGGGTGGAGGTGTTAACCTTGGGTAGGGTGCTCTTTCCAGGAGCTGGTGCAGAGTCGATGGGCCGAATGGCCTCCTTTTGCACTGTAAATTCTATGAATATCTATGAATGTGCAGGTTAGATGAATTGGCCACGCTAAATTGCCCCTTAATTGGAAAAAAATAAGTGAGTACTCTAAATTTATGAAAAAAAACCTTTTTGTGGTACATTTTGATGAATGTAATCTTGTTGTGCTCTGTGCTATACATTGTCCTGTGCATCTTGTGCATATCACACATAGTTACCTTTAGAGCTCCATCCTAAATGTTGCTACCAAGTGTACTTCAAAATTTTCCATTAGAATTCAATTTCAATGTAAAAACAAGAATAAAATTGATTATCTTAAAAATGATGTGAACATTAATTTTAATTAAGTTATTTCCTGGTGTTTAGTGATGGGGACAATTCAGCGTAAAGTATTGATAAGGGATAACAAGCTATTCTTAATTGCAAGCCTTGGCTAGCTTGAGAACTGCACTATAAATCCCTTTGTAATACCATATTTAGCTCCCAGCTACATAAATACAATCTACCGTGACAGAAATGGTTATTGTAAAAGTAACATATGTAAAAATAAATGTTCACTAAATACAAATTTTAAGGAACTCTAAATCTCACATATGGAACAAATGAAAAGGTAAATTATTAGCAGGGGTCTTTGCAAAAGAAATAATTTGAAAATAGCACTCTAATCTTTCCAGGGTTTTACAAAGGCAATGTTTGAATTATGTAGGATTTTGTAAAAGGCTCAGTTGCAGCACTTTAGGCCATTTCATTGTTAATAGCTGCATGTTGTGCATAAATACTTATTTCAACAGCTCCATCACCTTGAAGCAATTAGGTGGAGAAGAAAAACTGAATGATGAATTTGAACCTATTGTCCTTTGACAATGTTTTCTGTGGATCCCCTTGTCTTGAAGGCCCCTATGTGAGGTATGAATCCATGATGTTGATTATGTTTCAGAGCCTTTCCCAAGTGACCGTAGTTTGAATGGGAACCTCGAAAATGAAGTTGGCAGACTGGTTAATTTTGAAGGATATCGCAGAGTCCGAGCCAGCTAGCCCGCATTCCGGCAAATGTTGCTGGCCGGCAGTCAAGTGTGGGAATCTTGCTGTTTCCCTTTATTACCATTATTTTGTCAGGCCAGTTGTAAAGTTCACACCACTGGCCAATCTGAAATCAATTAACGGAACATAGTGTTGGCCAGGGTGGGGGTGGAGGTGGGGTGGGTGGGGTCGGCAGTGGTGATGCATGGTGGTGGGGCAAAGGGCAGTGAAGGAGATTGAACTTTGGATCTTCCTGGCCTACATTGACTTTAGTTGTTCATTGGACACAATTATGGGCTCACTAGAGAGGTATCTATTGCCTCTATTTTAATCACAACTGTTCATTTCTTCCTAATAGTTTTCTATTGTTCCTGGGAAATGCAAACACACAATTAGATAAAGCTTCAAAATCGCCAGTGTCACCAAGTACTTCACCCACTCTCCATGCCTAATCCTGGTTACAGAGTGACTTAAGAGCATGGTATTTTGGCAGAAATGGCAAAAATACTTGACAATTATAAGTCCTGCCCCAAGCATGGCACTTCCCATTTTCACGGGGGCAGGAATGGGCTCAAGTAGGATGTTGGTAGTCCAGGAGTATGAAAGCCAAAGTGTGCAGAATAGACCTGGTAGAAAAAAGGTCTGAACTTCTTAGATTTGTTTGGATAGTGAGATGTTGTACCTGCTTTGATCTGGTTTTTGGACACTATTGTGTGCAGTTAGTTGCCCTTTGGGGAGGTGAGGTGTCAAACCTAGGCATAAATGTATGTAAAAAATGCATAACTCATTAACTGTCAAGCTTATTTCAACTGTCAAAAGCACCTGTCAAAATCAACTGTCAACAGTCTCAAGCGGACCTGTCAAGAGGATCTATATAAAGTGTCAAGATAACCTGTCAAAAGCACTTTCAAAGGGCGCTGCCAAGCTCTCAAGACATTTAAAAATCCTGCCATTTACATCTTTGAAAAAATGTCAGGAGTGGTTAAAAAATAACTGCTTGCTATTTCACTCTAACTGTTGCCATAAACCTGAGGGCTTCCATTACTGGATTACTGCTGCATGACTGATTTCACAACCATCTTCATCACACCCATTTTGCTGATCATCCATCCCTTGAAGTGAGGGAAAAATCCATCAGTCAAGGCCTTGGTCAATTGTACCAGACTGGTTAGGATCAGAGAATTATAGAATTCCTACAGTGCAGAAGGAGGCCATTCAGCCCATCAAACTTGCACCCTACCTAGGCCCAATCCACCACCCTATTCCTGTAGCCCCGTAACCTCACCTAACCTTTCGGCACTTAGGAACAATTTAGCATGACCAATCCCCCTAACCTGCGCATCTTTGGACTGTGGGAGGAAACCAGAACACCCAGAAGAAGCCCACGCAGACATGGGGAGGAAGTGCAAACTCAACACAGACAGTCACCCAAGGATGGAATGAAACCCAGGTCGCTGGCGCTGTGAGGCAGTAGTGCTAACCACTGTGCCACTGTGCCTCCTCAGTTACCTCAGCATAAACTGCAGGATTATATATTCTTACGTTTGGCTAAATCATACACCGGGCAGTACATTAGTCAATTGAGCCACCAATGCCACAAACACAATTGCAAAATGTGAGCTCAAAATTAATCATTGCTGTAATGGTGCACAGCACTGAAGTGATTGTTTCACATTTGGTTGCTTTTTATGAAAATCATCATCACTTGATGCAAATATTAATGCTTTCACTTCTTAAAAATCTCTTTTAACTTTGTTTCCCCTGTGATGACGTGTCTTCATTAAGGGGCGAAGATGGACTTGCCAATGGAATGGAACATGTTCCGTTTTATTCAGACTTGTGGAAGGACATAAATGTGAAACTTAAATGATGGTGGAATTCAATGTTGAGCATGGCAAAAAACTTTGGTGAGCATTTGTTGAATACGAGACAGATGTTTTTTCACTTCACTCTTAATAGTCAGCATCCCTTGGTAAAATGCAATATATTGCTAGCAGACTTGGTCATTTTGTATTTCGAACTAACCTCAAGTGTAACACAGGATTGTTTACATTCTGATTCGGGCTTTTACAAAACACAGTAATTTCTCCTGATGTGTTGAGGAATGAAACATTAAATAATTAAAGAGTCAGTTCTGTGTTTGGGTTAAAATAGGGTCTGTGTTCCCACGAATCCTTTACTCTGGGTACACTCACATCACTTTCATAGCAGTCAGCTCAGCTAAATAATTTCAAAATGCTCTTGTGCAGCTGGGGGCGTGGATGTGGGTGCAGCAGATTGTAAAGGGATCTGAAAGGAGACAACATTTTTTCTTGGAAGTTGAATGAATGGAAAAGGAAGCTTTAACGGCTTCTTGGGGAAGAAAGCCTGAAGTATTTTTTGGGAGGGCAATATGGAGGGCAAGATTCTCCGTTTGAGAGGCCAAGGACTGAATTCTCTGCCGTCGGGATTCTCCGTTTTGCCGGCAGCCCGGAGGTTTCACGATGGCGTGGGGCTGCCCCACAATGGGAAACCTCATTGACCAGCCGTTGAAACGGAGAATCCCGACGGGACATAGAAACCCGCCCTAAGTGTTGATGTTGGGACTGAATTGCGTGAAGCCCGTGTTCCCGTTGGGGCATGCCTTCTGGGCAGGTTGGCACCCTGGCATTGCTGGTGCCACCCGGCACCTTGGCACTGGCACTCTGGCATTACGCCTGGGTGCCAGACTGGCACAGACAAGGTAGCACTGCCAGCTGGCAGGGGCACAGCCAGGGTGCAAGGCTTGCACTGCCAAGTTGGCATTTTGTGAAATGAAATGAAAAATGAAAATCGCTTATTGTCACGAATAGGCTTCAATGAAGTTACTGTGAAAAGCCCCTAGTCGCCACATTCCGGCGCCTGTCCTGGATGGCTGGTACGGGAATCGAACCGTGCTGCTGGCCTGCTTGGTCTGCTTTAAAAGCCAGCGATTTAGCCGAGTGAGCTAAAACAGCCCCTGTGCACAGCGGTGATCAGGCCGAGGGTGCTTTGCACGGTCTTGGGGGAGGAAGTGCGGTGTGGGGGGGCCTGGGGACCCCTTTATAGTTAGTTGGGGCTTTGGGAATCACTCGGGGGTTCAAGAGACCTGGACGCCATTTAAAACTGGAGTCCCAATCTCTCGTTGCATTGAGGAGTTCCGGCGAGCGGAGATCCTCAGCAGGGCAAACGGGTCTAAATGCAGCCTTGTGGGTATTTCCCCGCAGAGACCCCTGATCTACCCGGATGGGCATTAGATAGTGGGATGTTTCTCGGTGACCCGAGCGCCAGGAAACACCTGGATACTCTCGCGCTATGGACCTCTGTCCCCATTTAGGTACAGTAAGAAGTCTTACAACACCAGGTTAAAGTCCAACAGGTTTGTTTCAAACACGAGCTTTCGGAGCGCACTGCTCCTTCCTCACCTGAGGAAGGAGCAGCGCTCCGAAAGCTCGTGTTTGAAACAAACCTGTTGGACTTTAACCTGGTGTTGTAAGACTTCTTACTGTGCTTAACCCAGTCCAACGCCGGCATCTCCACATCATGGCTCCCATTTAGGTAAATTGCACCGTTAGAGAATTTTTAGTTGTATCGTGCCCATTTTTTTCATTTCAAATAAATATCTAACAGTCACTCTTGAATGCTAGTTTGAACCTGCCTCCACCACACTCCCAGACTGCATTCCAAATCCTAACCAAAGCGATATGAGAATTTTTTTTTCTCACATCGCTTTGCTCCTTTTACCAATTAGTTTAAATCTATGCCCTCTGGTTCTCGATCCTTCAGCTAATTGGAACAGTTTCTCCCTATCTACTCTTTCCGGGCCCCTCATGATTTTGAATACTTCTATCAAACCTCCTCTCAGCCTTCTTTTCTCCAAGGGAAAGAGTCCGACTTCTCCAGCCTCCCTCCATAACTGAAATTTCTCATCCCTGGAATCATGCCTGGATTTTACTGCAATGAGATGTAAGACTGTGCACAATAGAAAAAGGAAACAGAGACCATCTGGACACAATGAAGTGGTCCTATTTTGAAATGGGCTGGTAAATAGTGAGGAAGTGCATCAACAGAGATTCCATTTACAGGGAGTTCACCCAAAATGGCAGTACTGAAAGCAAATAAAAATAACAAAATCCCATATAAAAGAAGTGATTACAGAACAAACAATTAGAAGTTTGTTCGGTGGTTCTCGCTGAAAATGAGAGGCATTCAGTCAACTGATTAAACCTGCCTGCTGTCACTCAAATGTCACCTGAGTACGGAAACATGAATAGCACTCAAAGGGAATGTGGATGCAATTATTGATTGTTACATTTATATCCCACCTTTAATGCAGTAACATGTCCCACGGCGCTTCACTAAGCAGATGGTAACCGAGCAAAAGAACGAGAGAATTGCTACCTTTTTTTATGGTGGATGTAGATGTAGAGCGACAACTATAACTTTACTCTCAGATGGTTTAGTCAGTTATGGTGTCAGGAGCAGTGGAGTGTATCAGGTGCCTCCTTCATAATTATGAATTGGGTACTGATTTGTTTTAAGTTCCATGGTCTAATCTGGGTGAACACTCTCACATACTGGAGAGTTCATAATCTTTCATCCGTTCATTAAGTATCATCTGCAATCATTTGTGGCGATGTGGGTTAGGATTGCCAATGAGGTTTACGGAAGATAATAGCCAGGATTCTTCTGCATTGGGTCATTTACAAGGTGTTTGTTTGCAGCATAGTGTTTGAGGTAGTAGATGATCCTTCCATCAGTCTTTTAATCTAGTCTTTTGGGCAGCACGGTAGCATTGTGGATATCACAATTGCTTCACAGCTCCATGGTCCCAGGTTCGATTCTCGGCTTGGGTTACTGTGCGGAGTCTGCACATTCTCCCTGTGTGTGCGTGGGTTTCCTCCAGGTGCTCCGGTTTCCTCCCACAATCAAAGCTGTGCGGGTTAGGTGGATTGGCCATGCTAAATTGCCCATAGTGTCCAAAATTGCCCTTAGCATTGGGTGGGGTTACTGGCTTATGGGGATAGGGTGGAGGTGTGGACCTTGGGTAGGGTGCTCTTTCCAACAGCCGGTGCAGAGTCGATGGGCCAAATGGCCTCCTTCAGCAGTGTGAATTCTATGAAATCTAGATCATACTGTGGGCTGATGACAGTTCTACAAAAGCTGCAATAGTTTTGGATCTCTTCTGGAATCTGGCTTCAATGTATATGGCTGCTTTGGGGATCACAGAGTCGATGAGAGGGCTGATACTCCAGAGGGTGATATATTCCAGGCATTTATAAATCATACACAGGAGGAATATCAGTCGGTCGCTCCCTGGATCATCACTTGCCTAATTTGTGTATGATGTGGAGATGCCGGTGTTGGTCTGGGGTGACCACAGTAAGAAGTCTTACAACACCAGCTTAAAGTCCAACAGTGATTCGAAACAAACCTGTTGGACTTTAACCTGATGTTCTAAAACTTCTAATTTGTGTATGGCAGTGATCAACACCCGCTGCCATATTTTTGAGGTGCATCTGGATTCCCTGATATTGATGTACAATTTCCCCAGCCACTGAAATCCCTTGATTTTGGGTTGATAAGAAATTCCAGGGGGCCACACCGGCCACTTTCCTTTTCTTCATTGTGGCTAAAGCATCCTTCACTCCACTTGTGTTGATGTCTGTGTGGGTCTTTCAGGGAGATTGAGAGCAATGTCCGGTGTAGCTGACAATGAACCTTCCACTTGTTTTTGTGTTCTCCACCAGTTTGGACGCTATGAGTTTGTGCCAAACACCTGATCGAAAGCTTTATCTTTATCCATCG
Source organism: Scyliorhinus canicula (assembly GCF_902713615.1). Classification (NCBI taxonomy): domain Eukaryota; kingdom Metazoa; phylum Chordata; class Chondrichthyes; order Carcharhiniformes; family Scyliorhinidae; genus Scyliorhinus; species Scyliorhinus canicula. The sequence continues at coordinate 53,720,100 of NC_052151.1, read as the reverse complement.
CCACAACTGCTTCAACTTCCCGGCCCTTCAAGGGCATCATAATTACATTCAATAACCTCCGTACATTTGCCGACAGCTGCTGGCTGCCCTTTCACAAATCCCATCTGGTCCTCACCTATCACCCCGGCACAAAATCTTCTACCACATGGCCAGCAACTTCGGCAACAACTTTGCATCTCCATTCAATCGCGTGATCGAGTGGTACGATCCACACTGCTCTGGGTACTTGCTTTATTTAAAATAAGCGATCTCAAAGCCTGAGACAGCATGTAGGGTTGTGGGGGGGGGGGGGGGGGGGGGGGGGAAGCTCTCCGCTCTCTATCAACTTATGATACATCTCAACTAGCGGGGGCCCCAGCTCCGACTCGACTGGAAACCCCCTCCCTCAACCCGATTGGGGCCTCAGGTCCCTGCACCTTCGCCTCCGGCACCCTCAGGAACTCCAGCTCATCCCTTCATCCCCTACCGGAGGCTCTGAGCTATACAATTTCCAGTAAAAAGCCTCAAGAAACGCGTTCACCCACTCCGATACCACCGTACCATTCTCGTCTCTCATCCTCCCAATCTCCCTCGCCGTCGCCTGCATCCTGCTGGTTTACTCCCCATACTCATATACCACCCCTCTGCCTCTACGCAATTGCCTCACCTTCTTTCCCTTAGACACCAGCCCAAACTCCATCTGAAGCCGCTGCCTCTCCTTTAGCAGTGCCTCCTCAGGCACTGTCGAGTACCTCTGGTCCCCCCCCCCTCAGAATGGTCTGCACCAACCGCGACCTCTCAGTCCACTCCACCCTCTCCCTATGTGCCCCAATCGAGAAAAGCTCTCCCCTTCCCACCGCCTTCAACTCCTCCCACAGCGTGGTGGCGGAAACCTCCCCTATCTTATTCTGCTCCATATACTTCTGGGTGGCCACCCCCGCTCTTAACTTAAATTCAATTATTTAAGTGAATCTGACCATATAACCCTAGGGTTGTTGTTAAAAACCCAAAAGACTTGCTAATGTTCTTAAGGAAAGGTAATCTGCCATTCTTACTCAATCTAGCCTATTTGTTACCCCAGACCCATGATAATGTGGTTGACTTTTAATTGTCCTCTGAAACAGCCTCGTGGGCCACTCAGTTGCCAAAAGAATCGCTCATCCTCACCGTCTCAGGGGCATTTGAAGGGGTAATAAATGCTGTCCTTGGCAGCAAATTCCATAATCCTGTGTATTCATTTTTGAAAATTCTCTGGGTGAAGCTCTGTGCAAGAGACTCAGTCAAAACTACCTGAGCTATGTCAGCACTTGATAGAGAAAGAAACCTCAGCAAGAGATGAACGAGATAACAGACTTATAAGGATAGATTTTGAGGCCTCCCGGTTAGGGAATTAAACATTCAATATTATAGGGGGTCAAGAGAAGTTAATTCCTCTAGACTCCACAAAGATAATGTTGGTTGATGATACAGTGGGTCCTCCCCCCACCCCGGCTTCAATGATCAGTCCATTACTCGTACCAGCAGAGTCAGCCTCTGAGCCACTTGATAGTGTAATTGGCTAGCATGAATTACAGATATGTACAACTATTGGTATTTTTGCTTGATTACCTTGACTATTTTGGATTAATCTTGAAGTATTTTTTCTATCAATAGGATTAATAGATTATTCATGAATAACTGTGTGTGGTTCTTGGCAGGAGAAGGTTTGACAGGATTTATGAGCTTCCTTCGGCCAGACTATCTTATGTCCTCGGGATTATATTGGGGCGAGGGGGATTTCCCTTGCAGTTTTTTGTGTATTGATGGTAAATGAAACAAAATATTTTTTTGTTGCAAGAGAATCAGGCAGAAGCTGGTTGCTGCCTGTTTTTAATTCCTCCCTGAGTTCTTCTCATGATTCTTCTCATGAAGTACCTGTAAAGTCCCATGTGCCCTAATCTCACTATATGAGTGCCAATCATGCAGTGACTCCCAGGGCTGGATCTACCTGTTGTGTTACGCCTGAAAAGCAGTACGGCACAATGCGACCGGTAGATACCGGGATATCGCACCTCTGGGATCTACCCGGCTCACAACGCCTCATGAGATCTAACGCGATCTCGAAAGACATTGCGGTGTAAATCCCGTCCATTGTGGGCGGGGTCACTTTCTGGCAAATCTGCATATTGCAGTGGGAGAGCTAGTCTCACTCTAATGTGTGTTCCTGAGACCTAACCAGGCCTCGTCAGGGAGTTCCCCTTTGAGGCCTCCAATCTACCTGGATGGGCGTTAGATAGCCAGATGTTTCTCGTTGCTCCGAGCACTAGGAAAAACACTGGCTAATCTCGCAGACTAGGGGTCTCAGATCCCATTCGGCTAGATTGTGCCCCCAGTTTCCTAGCTGCCCACTGTACAATCCAGGTAATTTAGACTGAGGTTCCTAAAGGACAGCGGAGAAGGGATTTCTGTAACTGAAGAATGTGGAGAGTTTGACAAGCGATTTCTACCGCAGGGAAATGTTTTTGTAGTAGTGTTTTTTTAAATTCTGCCTCGACCTAGCAAGGTTTCTCATAGCCTATAAAAGATTCAGACTACTGTGTGTGGCAGGATTGCACCCTCTAATTCCTCCTCGTTGTATGTAGCCTGTTTGTTTCTCTGTGTGGACCCTTTAAGATGTGTGGCCCTGCAAGTGCACACCTTAAAGGGAAAGTTGATTATGTGCAGCCTATTTATTGTACCACATGGTACATTCCAGCTTCTAGCGCAAGTGGGAAAGTTGCTAGCAGATTTTCAAGACCCCTTCTCTCTCCCATTCCCTACTTACAGTGTGGGCCTCTCAGGAACATTTCCTACACACATGCCCATGAATTCCAATATTATGGAGCAGACATGGCAGGGTGTGGAACAAAGGAGTCTTGCAGCATTTAAACATTAAACCCAACACCCATTACCTCAGCCGTAGACTGTCTGGGAAGCGTGTGTCAGGGACCTCAGGGAGAACATGCATACCAGCAGAATACACTTCAGCAAAATAGCCACCCAGCAACTCTGGAACTTACGTATGATAAGGTGCAGCCACGTGCAGGTTGGTTTAATCTTGCAGGAGGTGGGGGGAGGGGGGGGGGCTGTGCAGAGCGCACCCCGCACAGCAGTCACACGCACCTTGGCCCTTGCCCCACCCCCCCCCCCCCCCCCCAGGGGAGGTGCCCTACCAATGGCACTACCAGCCAGCCCACCCCACAGAAACACCGGCCGGCACCAGGTCCTGCTTGCCCACTGCACTACTGCTCCCATCCACCCTGCCCCTGGACAGGTGGACACAACCCTTGCATCGCACAGAGGACCATGGCACACTACAGCTACAGTTCAAACAGATGCCCAAATCCCGCCAGCCCCATCTGTGGTTCCTGCTTGCATGCATGCTACCAGGCATGGTACTGGCGGGTGGCATGCGGCGACCCACCCCGCAACCAGGTGGCACCATGTTGATGGGGTAGCACACAGCCCACCCAAGGAGGGCACCCACGATAGACACCATGGGAGGGCGCAGGACAGAGGCTGCAGAGTGTGATGCTGGCAGGGATGGGCAGCGGCTTCAGAGTGTGATGCTGGCAGGGATGGGCGGCGGGGCAGGAGTCCCCCCCGGTACAGGCACCGGTGGAGCCAGGGGCGCAGTGCAGAGGGAAGAGTGTCAGGAGGAATGGTCGGTGGGGGGGGGGGGAACCAGGATCGGGAGGGGAGAGGGGGCACACGAGCGTTCCCACATGGCTGGGACCACACATCAACCTCGCGGTCATGAACTAGGCCCATCGGGGTAGGAGCATCAGGGTGACGTCCTGAGGACATCCCAATGGCGTGTGGCACGTACCGCGATGATGCCGTTTCGGAGGGGGCGGATCATGCGTAGCTGCGTGCCCCTGATTCCGTCGTAAAAATGGACTCTCTGCCCGATCGGCGATTACAAAATCGGCGTTGGAAAACGGAGAATCTCGCCTCGTGTCGCTTCTTCGATGTGGAGGATCGGATTCTCTGGGCTGGAAATCCCTGCTATCATAAGTTCTAGTAATAAAAATGGATTGTCTGCATTCACTTCTGATAAATAGAACAGCTCACTGCCTTTCTGTGGGGGCGGATCCAAACATTCTGCAACTTCAATTGCACACGTACATTGCATATTTAGTTGCAAGGCAAATTATCATGATCATGTTTCCACAAATATAATTCTAGTCAGCAAACCCCTTGTTTTAAAATGCAGTTCCGTTGTTTGCATTTTAGACTAGACATGTCGTACCGGATATGTCATGAACAAAGTGGCAACAAAGGCCACAGGGGCCAGTATTTATATTCTGGCTATTTGTCGTCTCCCTCTTTAGTGACACCATCAATCGGATCTGGCTTCAAAAGGCTTCAAATCAGAGCAGTTGTACTTTCCTAATACCTTGGGTTATTTAATCATCCAGATGGGTTGGCTGGTGCGGCCTGGCTCCTGTTCCCTGGATAGCTGGGAATTAGTGAAAGGATTTGGAGACAGATGAGATGGATAGAGCATTTAAAGGCAAGGATCTTATCGTAGTTAAGTGGTAAACAATAATGTGAAGAAAAGTGCTGAGAAGTCATGGTGATTGCTGAATAGGAGTGTTTTCACCTTGAAATAAATGCAATAAATCTGAGATATGCACAGATGTAAATAAAAAACGTATCTTTTATCATTGCATCAGCTACATTTTCGGGCTTTGTAAGGTATTGTTAAATAATACAGTGCTGATTTGACGTCCTTTTTAAAGCAACTAAGAGATAACACTTGCAATGTCGAGAAGCAGGCCAATACCTTTCATCAGACTGGTATTTTATTACTTCAGTAGAAAATCATTTTTGAATTAACCTCCTCTTCCTTGTCCCTCATGTAAAATGGCTTTTCTTTTTTAACCTATCAATAACTTAAATCTTTTGATTGACATTGAGGAAACTGGGTTTTCCATTTCTACAACCTCCTAGTCATGCATGTTCATCCAACACTTTTGCTTCATCGAAAGAATGGACTTATCAATTTCCCATCATCACTTCAAAAAAAACCTATGCAGTACCTTGAAGGAACATCCCAAGGTGCTTCATAAACAAGCATAATTAAGAGAATTTGGTTTCAGATTCCAGCATCCACAGTAATTTGCTTTTATATAATGAAGAGAATTATTGAGCAGAGTGAGAGAATCTTGAAGAATTTTGCAGGGTGTGTGGATGCTCACAATATTGGAGTCAGGGGAAACGCAACGTTTGGGTGGGGATATTGAGCTAGAATAAATTGCAAGATAAAAGGGGCTGGGGAAACTATTGACAAAGACAGGGAATTAAATGTCAAATATTGAGGGATTAGGAACCAATGTAGTTCACTGAGAATGTACAGATGAAACGATCCCTGCTGATGTTAATATTGGACAAGTCAAATCCCGGGGTAGACCCGAACTTGATAGCTCCTAGCTTCTTTTTAGATTCGCGGAACGTGGCTACTGAGCAGAGTGACAGGAGTCAGATAATGAACGTTTAACATGGAGGCTCCCTGCTCCTTATTCTTGACTTCACTGAACAGGATCTGTTTCTGAGATTCTTGTTCCTTGTTCCTTTGACTAGGAGCTCTTCTTGGAACTTGCTCTTGTCCCTTTTCCTGGTTTCTGGGACTTTATTCTTTAGTTTCTGAGACTTCTTTTCTGTCCCTATGTACTGTCCAGCCTGTTCTGGCAGATCCAGTGGAATGTTGCTTCCTTCTGGGTTACCTTGTTCCAACTGAATTCAAAATTGCCTTTTCTCTCTCTGTAAGCTGCTGATTGCTAGGCAACATCCTGTGTTTGCTTTAGGGTCGTAAAACCCCATTACAATGCAGGCATTTTAAAGTGAAACTAAACTGAAGTTCTTAACACTTTCTTAATACAAATACAGAAACATAAATTGAGCTTATTAAAGTTATATCTTATTCCCACAAAAGCAAATATAAATTACTTTAAATTATATCTATTTCCTATCACAGGTTAAACTCAGTGTGGTACAAGATACAGCGCCAGAGACTTGGGTTCGATTCCGGCCTCCGGTGACTGTGTGGAGTTTGCGCATTCTTCCTGTGTCTGCGTGGGTTTCCTCCAGGTGCTCTGGTTTCCTCCCACAGTCCAAAGATGTGCAGGTTAGGTGGATTAGCCATGCTAAATTGTCCCTTAGTGTCCAAAGATGTGTAGGTTAGGTGAGGTTATGGGGATGGGGTGCAGGCATGGGGGGGTGTTTTACTTAATCTTGTTAAGCTTGTATACTTCTGACTTTGCATCAGAGTCTTCCTGAAGCTTCTTGACTGGAGTCGTCCATCATATTTTTTGGGAACTTGTAATAGACTGACCTTGTACCTGGCTTATAGATGGCCTTTATTATTACATCCGAAACCGCTGAAATCCTTATACTTGCATCTGCCTTTGGAATGCTCTCCTCCACAATGGTAACAAATCTCTACCATTGTGGATGCCGGTCACTCTTCTTCTTTACCGGCTTAGCTGCTCCCTCGAGTGACTGCCGCTTCCAGCTGTAACTAGTTCACCTCACTGTGCATGCTTTGTCATTCAAAAGTGTTTTGTTCAGCACTTTCAGTTGCTTGAGCCAACTCAACTTCTTTGTCCAAGGGTATCCTTGTTTTTGAATAATTAAGTTGTTGATCCCACAGACCAGCCGGTCATGCAGCATGTCACTGAGGAATTACCAAATTCACGATGTTTCAACATTTGTCAAAGTCTGGCTGAAAAAGTGGAAATTATTTCACCTGGACCTCTAATGTATAAAATTTATAGCATTGCATAATGATGGAGGGTCGGGAGTTGTAATGGTCCCTCACTACTTGCAACAATTGATCAAAGGACTGGAGTCCAGAGGCTCCGGAGATGTTATGTTTGTGGGCTGTAAACTGTATGCAATATTACTTTTTGTTTCTCTTCTGCCGTGATTTCACTGGCAGCAACAAAAGTGTCAAAGTCTTTCAGCATATTGGTCTCAACCTTCAACCTCTGGATCAAACACATGAGTCCAGCGCGCCACAGTCGGGGGGGAGCCATTCCGCGGGCAGGGGGGTCTTTAACGGTGGCTGGGGGCACTGGTCGGGGGTGGTCTGGGAGTGGTGAGGGGGGTTATTGGGTGACAGTATGTGGCAGGCGGGTTCGTGCGCGGCCGCCGCCATGTTGCACGACGCAGCCGCCACAGGCCGCCGCTGTGCGCATGCGCAGCCACGGACCCGGCAATTCTCTGGCCATATATGCAGGTAAAGCCGGGGGCTTTATGCTGCGTGGCTGCTAGCCCCCCACCCGACGGAGGATCAGTGCAGCTTTTGCATTGTTTTTTCGGGTGTAAAACGTCACTGTTCCCATGCCGGCGTCAGCACTTCGTCTGCAAATCGGAGAATCCAGCCCATGGGATTTTGTACAGGTGGGAATGTTGAATAGGATGGCACTGGAGGAGTTGAACCCCAAAGTCATGATGGCTTAAAGTTTAAATTCAGGTGAAATTATGAGGACTGGTTCCTTAGATTAGGTTTGTAATTCTTTGAATACACAAATTTAAGGGATAATCCGGTTGAGGTGTTCTAGATGATCAAAGGATTTGAAAAGGTGGCTAGAAACTATTTCCTCCGGTGGGAGTGTATGGAACAAGATGGAATAATCTTTAAATTTAGAGCTAGGCCATTGAGGGATGTTGTCAAGAAGCACTTGTGCCCACAAATTCTAGTGGAAATCTTGAAACACTTCCCCCAAAGAGCCATTGAAGCTAGGCCAAATGAAACTTTCGGCAAGGGTATTAAGGGTATAGAACCAAGTCAAGTGGATGGAGATTAGATAAACATCATCCATGATTTAATTGAATAGCAGAACAGATTTGAGAAACCGAATGGCCTCCTCCTGTTCCTATGGGCCTGCATTATGGTGAAATGTGTGTCACTTTGAGTGACTACAGATTTTGGATTGAATGTTTTACGATCACATATTAAACGTGATGCACAATTAGATCTTATTCATACATTTTACTCGAATGGTGTCAGTAAATGGTGACCTGGAGAAACAAAAGAACCAAACTGCTGTCTATAGAGTCTTGAAAGCTTTGAGAATGAGACCCTAATGCAATAGCCCTTAAGATAACTTACACATAATTATTGATTATATAGATAGTGCTCAGGAGTGAACTGTGCCTCTGTGTTTAAATTCCATCTCTGCTATTTAACAAAGAAAACAAATATACATTTGCTATGATATTACTGTAAGTACTATAAAGTATTTAAAAATAGTACAATTTTCTGAAAGAAAAACATGCTCAACTGCAATAATAACTTCTGTAAAAGTTCTGACACATTTAAGTCATACTTTTAGAGCGGGTTTATTCAAAACCCGAGGTGGATAAACCTAATGATACTTGTTCTTTGAAGATTGCTGCAAATGTTTACTTCTGTTAGTTCAAAGACCACCTTAGAACGATATCTAAACACCATTGGAATAAAGGGAGCCTAAAGATTTTAACAGGTCAGTATTTTGTTTTGTGGCCTCCTCTTTGAAAAGTCTGCTTTATTTCTTTAGTGGTCTGAGCTCTTCTCTCCTGAGACAGGCAAAGATCAGGGAGTTTGTCGCACATCATCAGAGAAGAAGCATGACAAGAAGCTGCTCTGTGAGCACTAGAGCTGGCATTCTATATGATCCTTGTCTGTTAGCACCTGACATTGAGGTACTTCATTTGGCGTCTAACAAAACTAGATCCTATGTTCTATCGTCCGAAATGGCAAAGGGAAAAGGGCCACATTTTAGATTGCAATGTCTATTTTCCAAGACTGCGGGTTGGCTTCTCTACCACACGATGCCGGAGACGCGAATCGTGATCGGGTGGAGAATCCGCTGCCTGGCCAAAATCGAGGCCTGCTCCCGCCACCAATTCGGATCTCATGCTCCAGTCTCTCCTTGGTGGCGATAACGAGGTTTGCACCCTGCACGGCGTGGACATGCAAAACCGGCATTTGCATGTATTTAAATGTGATTAGCGGGTTGGACACATTATGCTCCGCCCTTCCATGATGCTCTGCCCCTCTCAGGCATGTCAGGTGGGTGTGAATTACTACAAATATTTACAAACTTGGATTGAGTGCCATGGCTGTGAAGGGGTAGCGGGAGACTTGAAAAACACTGAAAAACTTGAAAACTATCTGGCTTGCTGGGGAATGGCTGCCTGGGCCGGGGGCAGTAGCGGGTCATGACTTGTGTCACGTCCGTGGACTTGGGGTGCCCCCCTTGGGATCGGGATGGCTTGGCTCAGACAGCCATTGCTGCAGTCTATCTTTTAAACACACCCCTTTGGTGTGTTTATTACAATTACACGCTCTGGGTGTTAACTCTGCAGAGTGCTGCCTATATCCTTTAAATGCTCAGAAGGTCATCTGGGAGCCCACCCAGGCCGCCCCTCTGGACACCCTCATACCGCAGCTCTATCATCAAGGGCCAACAGGTGTTTGCACTCCTCAGAAGTGTTACTCCATTGCAGAGGAAACAGGGGATTAGCAGAGATCATCCCAACCAGAGGACACCTGCATTGCAGCCATTGGAACCCTCTCTGGTTCTAGGCCTCTCTCAGGGCAGAGGACTCACCAGTGACTCCACCCCTCCGGATCACCAGCTGTCTCCTCCTGGTGGTACCGCTGACTGCCTCTGCCACCACCTCTCTGGCAATGTTTAGGAGGGCGGGCTTAAGTCTCCTGCCCACTCTGGGGAAGAGGGTGTCCCTCTGCTCCTCATTGGTATGGAGCTGTGGGCCTCAAAGGTGGGGGTGCAAGCCTTCTCTGAACCATCTTGGTGGCTGCAGTGAATGTGTGGTAAGCTCCAGCTGCCAGGCTCTTTGGTGCTGACTCTAGCCCCAGTGGTTAGTGCGCCTGTGGGCTGGGAATTGCTCGGAATACCCGCCGGCAGAGTGTTGGTCCATTTGCATGTCCTGACTTGCTGACCAATTTGCGCCCCCAACGAAAATGTGAATCGCAAGCAATTCAGCCTGGCATCAACACTTCTGGAACAGAGAATTTCGCCCTGTATTGTACTTTAAGACTAAACGAAGGTATCTGTTTGCTTACACACTTTTCACATAATCACAAAACTAAATGTTATACTTAGGGCTGAGGTTACTTGAAAGGCTTGTGGATATGTAATATTTGAAATGAAATGAAATGAAAATGAAATGAACAGTTTTGCCATCTATTTTGGAAAGATCTTAAAGCGCTTCACATACATGGGTGAACATAGCATCCATTTCATACTCCTCAATGATACCACAATCAGCGCTGAGCTGAATTACTAATAAAACTGTTCTGACTGACAATAATAATAATCACTTATTGGCACAAGTAGGCTTCAATGAAGTTACTGTGAAAAGTCTCTAGTCGCCACATTCCGGCGCCTGTTCGGGGCAGCCGATACGGGAATTGAACCCGTGCTGCTGCATTGTTCTGCATTACACACCAGCTGTTTAGCCCACTGTGCCAAACAAGCCCCTTTAGATGAGAAATAAATGCTGTCCAGGATGCGAGAGAAATACCCTGCTCTTTTTGAAAACGGGATCTTCTTTTAAAAAAAATTAATTTAGAGTATCCAATTCTTTTTTTTTTCAAATTAAGAGGCAATTTAGCGTGGCCAATCCACCTACCCTGCACATCTTTGGGTTGTGGGGGTGAGACCCACGCAGACACAGGGAGAATATGCAAACTCCACACGGACAGGGACCCTGAGCCGGGATTGAACTCCGGTCCTCGGCACCGTGAGGCAGCAGTGCTAACCACTGCGCCACCGTGCCACTCAACTAACTATTTTTTCTATCTACATGAAATCCTCTGCAGTGTAACAGGCCTTTCCTGAGGTTGTTGATGTTAAACTAAAACTGTATTTATATTGAACCATACTGATGCGCATTTTCCTCTGACAAATCCTTCCACCTGATGCAGCTGCCTGATGCCTGTTCACCTTATCGCATCTGGCTGCATGCTTATATTCATAGAACATAGAACAGAACAGCACAGAACAGGCCCTTCGGCCCTTAATGTTGTGCCGAGCCATGATCACCCTACTCAAACCCACGTATCCACCCTATACCCGTAACCCAACAACACCCCCCCCCTTAACCTTACTTTTATTAGGACACTACGGGCAATTTAGCATGGCCAATCCACCTAACCCGCACATCTTTGGACTGTGGGAGGAAACCGGAGCACCCGGAGGAAACCCACGCACACAGGGGGAGGACGTGCAGACTCCACACAGACAGTGACCCAGCCGGGAATCGAACCTGGGACCCTGGAGCTGTGAAGCATTTATGCTAACCACCATGCTACCGTGCTGCCCTAATTCCTGTATGTATTCCTCACAAATTCATATTCACAGCCCCGCTGCTCAGCTTGCAAGAGGAAACAGTATATAACAAGTATATAACCCATACAGAAAAGGCGCCTTCATCTCTGCCCTCCAAGAAATCTTCAGCAGAGAGAGAACTGATGAAACAGATTTACGGAGAAGTCGCAAGTCTCAGTGTAAATCTTCTCTGTCCTTTCTTCCTCAGTCTATTCGTGCACTAGTAATAAAGCATACACCAAAATTCAGTTCCATAAACCTTTATCTGAAGTCCTCTGACTGAATATCTAATTATATTATATGCTTACATGCTCATCTTCCTTTTTTTTCCCAGTTTGCTCTTATTGGGGAGGGGGCGGGGGATGGTGGGGAGGGTGGGGGGTGGTGGTGGCGTGCACAGTGACACAGTAGTTATCTCTACTGCCTCACATCTCCAGGGACCCGGGTTCAATTCAGGAGGGCTGTGTAGAGGTTCCACTTTCTCCCCCAGTGTCTGAGTGGGTTTCCTCCGGGTACACTGGTTTCCACCCACTGTCTGAAGATGTGCAGGTTAGGTGGATTGGCCATGCTAAATTGCCCCATAGTGTACAGGGATGCGCAGGTTAGTTATAGAGATGGGTTGGGTGGGGCAGTGGATCTAGGTGGGGTGCTCCTTTGGAGGGTCGGTGCAGACTGGATGGGCTGAATAACCACCTTCAGCACAGTTGGGATTCTATGGATGAATTCTATGAATACTGGGGCAGGTGCGATAAGCAATGGAGAAAACCAGCTTCTGACCATACGCAGCACCCAGCACTAACCTTCCAAAAGCTCAAGTACATTCCTGGCAGTAGATTTTTACACTCAGGAGTAGCAGAGTGCATGGGTCATGTAAGTAGGAGCAGGCAATGGCGGCAGCAGAAAAGTAGAAACTTGTTTTCGGGAGAACATTACATGTTCACCTCAGCTGATGAGAAGATGGCTCTGAATCTTAAGGAACCTCTTAAGAAGGTGATTTCAGAGCAGCAAAGAATGTTGGAGTTATTTAACAACAATGTAATAACTTTAACAGATGATGACTGGTGTGCTGGAGCCCATCCTGCATGTCTGTGCTATATGGATACATGGAATTGAAGCATTACAGTATACCATGAATAAAATAGTAACTGCAGAGCCACCTCCAGCAGAGTTTCCTGTTGAAAAAGTATTAAGATCATTTGACATTCCTCAGGAATGTTCAGATTGTTCCTGTGGTGATCTTGGACTCTAATGTACAAAAGGCATGTGCAATGTCTGCTTTGAAGGTCACATGTAAATAGCCATTGATATGGGGTTTAAGGATCCCATTCTTTCCTCTCACAGATATATAGCAACCTGATACATGTGTGTCACAAGGGAGAGACATGGCGCTGGCTTCTCTGGTTTTGGGGCTCTGTCTGGAGGATCCGTGCCGCTTTACGTGGGAAAAATCGGCGAGGCCCCAGCAACGACCCTCTGACCGGTGAGGGGCTAGCAGCCGCGCCACATGAAACGCAGGGCCTTCCCGATATAAATGCCTGGAGAATTGCCAGGTCCATGGCCACGCATGCGTAAGACGTGCATCGGCCTTGTGTGGACCCGACCTGTTCACCCCCTCGTCACCCCCGGTCCATCCTCCAGGCTTCGCAAAAGCCCCCACGGCTAGCAGCACGGCTCCCACCCGACTGTTGGTGGTGCTGGACATAGGCTGCAGCCGCCACGCCGGGTTCCCGACCACTGACACCACACATTAACCGTGCGGTCAGGAATTCAGCCCATCTGCAGCTCAAAGTGGTGCACAGAGCGCACCTGACCAGAACCCGAATGAGCAGTTTCTTCCCGGAGGTGGAGAACAAATGTGAGCGGTGCTAGAGGGGCCCAGCCAACCACACCCACATGTTTTGGGTTTGCCCCAAGCTTGCTGGGTTCTGGACAGCCTTCTCCGAGGCAATGTCCAAGGTTGTGGGGGTGAGGGCGAAGCCATGCCCAATAATGTCAATCTTCGGGGTATCGGAGCAGCCAGAGCTACACATGGGTAACGGGGCCAACGCCCTTGCTTTTGCTTCCCTAATTGCACACCGGAGAATCCTGCTCGGCTGGCGATCGGCAGCACCGTCCAAAGCTGCAGACTGGCTCGCTGACCTTTCGGAATTTCTCCATCTGGAGAAGATTAAATACGCCATCCGAGGGTCGGAGGCAGGCTTCCTGGATACTTGGGGGCAGTTTGTCGGCCTGTTCCAAAACCTGTTCGAGGCCAGCAACGAGGAGTAACCTAATAAGAATTTTTTTTAAAACACCAAGATAGATGACGTAGCAAAAGACTGCGCAACCTCGGGAGGTGGGGGGAGGCGGAAAGGAGGTGGGGAAACCATGAGAGATGAAGGGGGGGCCCTACTCCCCCCTTTCTTTTTTCCACTGTCCGGAAAATAAAGGAAAAGCACAGCCAAAGCCGGGGGAGGGGGGGGGGGGGGCAACAGGGAAGGGGGGGAACTATAGACCGATCCAGAGGGCAACTAAACGTATATAGGGTCAGTTAAACAAAGGACAAACTAAACCTCTCTGTATAATAAAGGATATTAGCACGGGCGAGAAAAATGTGATGTGTATCTATACAACTGTTCATAAATATGGGAAATCACAATAAAAAGATTTTTTAAAGAGGGAATTCAGCCCATCGGGGGTGGAGCATCGGGGGAGGGCCTTCAGGTAATGTCCCCCAGGCTGTCCCAATGGCATGCAGCATTCTCCCTGATGATGCCATTATGGAGGGGGAGGAACATCTGGAAACAGGCGTAAAAAGGGATTCTCTGCCCAATCGTCAATTATGAAATCGGCATCGGGGAATGGAGAATCTCGCCATGAAATTTGATTGTACAGTGATCTCACTGACACCAAGTGGAACAACTGGGGGCTGGATTCTCCGATTTGAAGATGAAGTGCTGACGCTGGTGTGGGAACAGTGGTGTTTTACGCCTACACCGATCCTCTGTCTGGTGGGAGACTAGCAGGCACGCAGCGTTAAGCCCCCGGCTTTACCTGCGGATATGACTGGAGAATTGCCAGGTCCACGGCCGTGCATGCGCACGCCGGAGGCCTGCAGCGGCTGCGCTGTGCAACATGGCACCGGCCGCGTGCGGACCTGGCCTGCCAAAAACTGGCCCCCTTTGAACAGGCTCGCCAACCCCGGACCAACCCCTACCAATGCTCCTAGCCCCAGCAAAAACCTCCCCCTGCCCGCAGAATGGCTCCCACCCGACTGTGACGACGCTGGACTCAGTCCGCCACTCCCACGTCGGGTTCATGAAAAAAAATGGGATAAGTGTTCCATACCACTGGGATCTGGGCCCATTGGGGGTGGAGCAGCGGGGAGGGCCTTAGGTGTCATCCTGAGGCCGTCCCGATGGTGTGCGGCGTACCTGCAAATACTCCGTTTTTGAGGGGGAAGAGCATCGCAAAAGCGGCGAGGCCCCCGATTTTGCTGCAAATGGGAATTCTCCGGCCGACCTCCGAACCCGATTTTGGCATCGGAAACCGGAGAATCCCACCCTGGGTGCCACACATGTAAGCTGAATTGGCTTCATACTGCACTTTCATTGCTCTAGCAACAAAGAGGGTGGATATTGAGCCCAATGGCATTGATGCCAATCTCGTGAACTCCTCAATAAAAGGAAATTACTGCAGGTGCTGGAATCTGAAACGAAAGAGAAAATGCTGGAAAATCTCAGCAGGTCTGTCAGCATCTGTAGGGAGAGGAAAGAGCTAACGTTTCGAGTCTGATGACTTTTTATCAAAGCTAACAGGCAGAGGAAGTGGGAAATATTTATACTGTGGAGTGAGAATGAAAGATGAGTCATAGCCACAGAAACCCAGGGAAACCGGGTGCTAATGGCCACAGATACCAAGGGGAAAGAGTGCTAATGGCAGTCCCCAGAGAGGACAAAAGATGTGAAAGGTCAAACAGCAGTTGCTGCCAGACCTGCTGAGATTTTGCAGCATTTTCTCTTTTGTGAACTCCTCTGTTCTGGAAGGTCTTGACCTCCTTGAGTGCTGTTGTAGTTGCGTCTGGTTTCTATTCTACACCACTCCTGACTTGTGAATTGTAAATTGAGTAGAGACTCTGAGGGCTTTGAATTTTGATGCTCTCGATGTTTTTGCAGAGTGCAAGGCCTCTGTCTGGCTTTTGTATTCATGGTGTTGATAAGACCATAATTGAGCTTCTGGTCAATGGTGACACTTAAGAAGTTGATGGGTTGAAGACTTTGTGATTTGGGTCAATGAAATTCAAGCGGATGTACTTGGGCCTTACTTGTTGAAGGTTATTGGCAAGGTCAATCGGTTGGAAGTATCGCAGGTGGCTAATATGCTACCACCATCTTGCAATCTTACAACCTTGCAATGAAAATGACAGTTTGTGCCTTTGCCTTCACAAGTACTGAGATGATGTCTCCTTCCTGTGGTATCATGAACAGACTTATCTGTGAAAGGTTAACTAGTGAGGTTAAGGGGATTATGCCCCTATATTGACTCTATCATAACCTGATGTAAAAATAATAATAATTTTTATTATCACAAGTACCTTACATTAATCATTCAATGAAATTACTGTGAAAATCCCCTGGGTGGGATTCTCTGGTCCCCGATGCCGAAATCGTGTTCGGCGATCAGCCGGAGAATCCCCATTTGCCCCGAAATCTGGGGCAGCGCTACTTTTGCGATGCTCCAACTACTCCAAAACAAGCACACTGCACGCTGTATGGATGGCCTCAGGACGTTACCTGAGGCCCTCCCCCCCCCAATGCTCTGCCCCCGACGGGCCGAGTTCCTGACGGCGTGAGTCTCTCATGCTGTTTTTTGACAGGAACCCCCGGCATGGCGGCTGCGGACTCAGTCCAGCGCCGCCACAGTCGGGGGAGAGCTTTGGCAGGGGCTGGGGGCACTGGTGCGGGGTGGTCCGTGGGCGGCGAGCCTGGCCAAAGGGGGGCAATATTTACGTGGCTGGCGCCATGTTACGGGCGATCGGTGGCCGTTTTGCGCCATTTTTCTGGTTGGTGTCAGCAGTTGCCACACTCCGGCGCCTGTTCAGGTACACGGAGGGAGAATTCAGAATGTCCAATTCACCTAACAGCGCATCTTTCGGGACTTGTAGGAGGAAACCGGAGTACCCGGAGGAAACCCACATAGACACAGGGAGAATGTGCAGACTCCACACAGACAGTGACCCAAGCCGGGAATTGAACCCGGGTCCCCGGCGTTGTGAAGCAAAAGTGCTAACCATTGTGCTACCGTGCCGCCCATAGGTCAAGGCTGGCACTTAATGCTCAATTAGTTTCATGGGGCGAATTTTCCAAATTAATGGTAAAGTGTCAGATTCAGACTAAAAAAACGATGATGGGATTCTCTGCTGGCTGATTCCGAAAATGGGAACCACGATTGGTCGGAGAGTAGGTTCCAATGGCAAATTACAATTGTCCGTTGCCTAAGCACTGGCATCAGCCCAGAAGGTACGTACAGTAGACAATGTTTGCATATCATTAGTGGGCCTTGTCATGATGTGCAGACATGCAGATAATGATATACAGACAGGCACAGACAGGCAGCTAATGAACACAGAGAACATGACATGACCAATGAGCAGGCAGGACACTCAGGGGTGGTATCTCACTATAAAAGGCACGAGGCACTCACACTCCGCCTCTTTCCACTGATGAACATCTACAGAGTGAGTCAGGGTGTATGTACAGTATCACACCTCCAGCAGGTGGCTAAGAGCTGGTCTGGTTTAGTCAGTCAGAGTAACCACACTTAGGTTAGCAGAGAGTCGAACTCATAGAGAACAGCGCTAACTGGTTCAATAAATCAGATTGAACTGACTTCAAGGTCTGGAGTACCTTTTGGTTAAAGCTGCATCCAGTTGCAGCCTGTGTTATCCCAGAGTACATAACACAACAGGCCTGGCCCAATGTTCTCCGGGGCCTCCGCGATTCTCCACCTCCAATGTGCTGACTTCCCAACCGCATGGTTCAGCTTTTAAAAATCGTGAAACCGGCGTCGTGGCTGGTTAGGGAGAGGGGGTGGGATTTGGAAATTGTCCAACATCACCATAAAGTGGTGATATGCTGGTCAGGGGGCTTCTGCCAGAGCTGGGGGAATTAGCGGAGGGTGGCCAGGAGGTGCGCTGTGGGGTCGGGTAAACGGTTGGAACAGAACACCATTGCCGCAGCTGGAAAAGCAGCTATGTAGCTGCGTACGTCACTGACAGCTCACTGTGAATTTAGGGCCATGGGTCTTATAGATGTCCCCCCCCCCCCCCCCCCCCCCCCAGGTCACCCCCCTAGGTGCCCTCTGGCCCCAGCCGACCCATCAGCTGTCTGGGCATACTCCAGTACAACCAGTGCCACCTTGTTGGCTGGGATGAGTGTGTGTGTGGGGAGTGTAATGTGTTTACGCGGCTGCAGCTAGGGGCTGGTTCAGCACAGTGGTCTAAACAGCTGGCTTTGTAATGCAGAACAATGTCAGCAGCGCGGGTTCAATTCCCGTACCGGCCTCCCCAAAGAGGCGGCGGAATGTGGCGACGAGGGGTTTTTCACAGTAACTTCATTGAAGCCTACTTGTGACAATAAGCGATTATTATTATGATTAGCTTGTCAGCCTCCTGAGTATCATTCATGAATCCGGCGAATCCCACACCGTTTTTCATTGGAATCGGATGTGTTCCATGTGGCTCCAGTGCCAGCCCTTCAACGGTATCTGAATCGGTCCAGCTTCGGCGGCAGGTTTGCTGTCATGAAAGTCCATGGGCTGGATTCTCTGATTCCCGATGCCGGAGTCACATTCGGCGACGGGATGCCAAAATTCAGTGTGCTGCTTTTGCAATGGTCCGCCGCCTGAAAAGGGGCAGACTCTAGGAGTACGCTGCATACTGTATCCACGCCCTCAATACATTGACTGAGGCTCACCCCGCGATGCTCCTTGCCGACCGGCTGATTTCCCGATGGCGTGGGACGCGTGTGGTCTCACCCATCGTGAACTTAGCATGGCGGCTGCGGACTCAGCCCAGTGCCACCACAGTCAGGGGAGGGCCGATCTGTGGGCAGGGGGAGGGGCCTTCAATCGGGGGTTGGGGGCACTGTGGGGGGACGGTCCAGGGCGTGCGAGCGGCCGAAGCCGGGTACTATCTTTGCGGTACGGGTCAGCGGGCTGCGTCCGCCATGAAGTACGGCGTGCCCATGTGTGGCCAGGGACCCAGCAATTCTGCAGGCCGGATCGGCAGCTAGAGCTGGGACCGCTACGCTGCCTCCCTGCTAGTGCCTGGCTACACGGAGACCGGAGCTCTATCTTATAGGGGTGCCCTGTTCTGCGTGAGAAATGAACTCCCTCCTACCCCAGCCATGGAGGACCACCAGCTCTCAATAAGCTTCGGGGTGAACCACCCATCACAGAAGGGTCGGGGGGGGGGGCACTCTCCCCTATCTCCCGCACCCCCCACCCGTGTGTTCGCCGCCATGCACCCCTCTTCCCCCCCCCCACAAATAAGGGGAAGCCCCCTCTCCCAATGGAGAAGGGTTACCCCATTGGCTGTGTCCCCCGGCAGTGCCCACCCGGCACTGCTTGGAAGTGCCAGGGAGCAGTGCCAGGGGTCAGTGCCAAGGTCAGTGCCAGGGCTGTGCCAGGGGGCAATGCGCAGCCTTGGTACTCAACCCCGGGGCCTTCATGCACCCCTGTTGTCG
Source organism: Scyliorhinus canicula (assembly GCF_902713615.1). Lineage (NCBI taxonomy): Eukaryota > Metazoa > Chordata > Chondrichthyes > Carcharhiniformes > Scyliorhinidae > Scyliorhinus > Scyliorhinus canicula. The sequence goes on along the minus strand of NC_052151.1, from coordinate 53,701,034 downwards.
CCATCATGATCTGCTGCTTTTGTTTTCGTAAACCAGTAGTGATTTGTGGGGGCGTGATGTCATGCTGCGTGGATGGAGCATTCCACAGGGCCAGGTGCTACTGAGGAAAGTCGTTTAATGATATTTAAATCAATTCAAATTCAAGGTAATCACGTTCTCGTTCAGATCACATAACTGGCGGGGGTCAAATCGAGATCTCCCCAGCGCAAATCCCATTATGGCCCTCTCGCGAGATTTAGTAGTGGTAACGGGATTTGCGCCCGCAGTGAATGGACCTGAAAAATCTCACCCTGAATTATCTTTATTAGTGTCACATGTAGGCTTACATTAACACCGCAATGAAGTTACTGCGAAAATCCCCCAGTTGCCACATTCCAGCACCTGTTCGGCTACACAGAAGGAGAATTCAGAATGCCCAATTTACGGAGGAAACCCACGCAGACATGGGGAGAATGTGCAGACGCCGCACAGACAGTGACCCAAACCGAGAATCGAAACCTGGGTCCCTGGAGCTGTGAAGCAACAGTGCAAACCACTGTGCTACCGTGCCCCCCTACGGCTGCATTCTGCTCACTTGCAAACTTAAACTCTTAAAGCTGCGACTGGTAAGTGGCAGATTTGTATTGTACAGCAATTCAATTAATTGTTGTACTTTTCATACTATGGCTTCCACACAAAATATTTTCATGATTGTCTTCCTACATGGCACAGGGTCATCTTATTTCACTCCTCTTTCAGAACAGAAAAGCTCAGTCAGTCTTTCATCAGTCCGTATACAGATCAGGACTGTGCATTCTGGATAAACACTAACATGGTGCCGTGTATTCTGCAGCTCCTTATTGCTTCAGTTCAAATTACGCAATTAATTTTAAAAGAGGCGACATCCATATGTGTGACATAATACATAACACATCAAGACAATCAATGGGTCAAATACCTCTTATCTCCAAGAATATTTGATTGAAGAAGGGAAGTGTTATTATAGACAGTCTCAAAGCTTCCATTGTTTTTACAGATTTTCAGTTCGTTATTTGTTTAACTGGAAATAAATGACTGGCACAAGTGACAATATATACTGCTATACATAATTGTTTGACAATCATGCTGAAATGAATGGATATTTCCAAATCTTGAAACTTTTGCATGCTATCAGAAAGTCTGGTCATTTACAACACTTACATCAAATACATTTGACTGAAGGAGTGTCATCTTCAGAAAACAAACAATGAGAGTAGCAAGGAGTATATTGCAAAGCCAGCTTTAAAAACAATTTGCAAACTCTCTCTTTATTTCTCTCCTCCTCTCCTGAAGAGATACTGGCAACTGCAGTCCCAGAGGTTTCAGCAGTTGCCTAGCACCACTCCCCAAGTGACCATGTGTTAATCCATATAGTAGCGTTATATTTTCCTCTGTGATCCCACCTGAAATTAGACCCCGAATATTCAGTGAGTCAGGCGCCTTCCATCTCAGCAGGTGCAACCTCCTGGAGAATTCCCCCTTTGTATCCCACTTTATTTTAACAGTCGGGTACAATTATTTTTCTTGCACAGCCTTGTTCTCCGATATTTATTGCTTTATAATATTATGGGGGAGAATGAAAACAAACATAGCAGTCACCATCTATGGATTGGTTGAGAATATTATATGTGTTAATCTATGGATAAGGAATCTGATTTCAAGTTTCCCTGATTCATTATCGAAACACAACCCCGTTGACTGTTAGGTGTGTAATGAATGTCCCACAGGCACAACACGAGTAAGTCAGGAATTACCGGTCAGTTGCCTTATAAGGGAGACAGCACTGTAACCCAGAGTATGATGAAATCAGGGTGCTTTTTATGCCTTATTTTCCATTTACACATTAGGCTGGCTAATAACTAATTGCTTTCTTTCCTTGATGCAGATAGGCTAGCCAAGGCAGCAATAATTACTACAAGACTGAATATGGTCCAAATATTCCCCTCAGCCCACCATTCCCATTGTGGTGAGACACAGGCCCCAGGCTAGTGGAAGCTTGGCTGCTGCTCTTCCCTGCTGATGACTGGAAGTTTGGGGGCAGGCAGTGGAAAGTGGAACCTAAAGGTTTTAATTTGTTCTGATGACAGCTATCTTACTTGCTGACGCTCGGTGGGATGAGGTTTCGCAAATGATTAAAACAGATGGGCAGAAGGAAGAAAGCTAAATGGTAGAATGTGTTTGTGGTGGGGGGGTGGGAGAGGTTGGATGCGGTGGGGGTGAGAGGTCAGGAGGTGAATTTGGCTCAGTGGTTTCCCATGTTCTGTGGTTGCTTGAAATTACCCCTTGAAATAAAAATCTTTAACTACAGGAAACAGTGGGCAATTTTTAGGCTTTGTTTTAAAACTAAAATGTTTCGGAGACCCCAGGAAATGGGGCTGGCAAACGTTTAAAGAGCTTCGTAATGGTCATCTTTTGAATGTCATCATTAAATTTATTTGATGGATACGAAACATTAAAACGTTCATATGGTTTGGCAATTGTGCAAGCAGGTCTCATCACATTTCCACAATCTCTGTGTCATCAGCATTCTTTCCATTGTTGTCTCACATGATAACATGTATGTCCAGACATGGGCCATGCTATGCCTGCATTTCTGTCAGGAAAACAGGCATCTCTCACCTGTGGTGCAAGCTTCCTGACATAATGACATCTCATCCAGCTTCGTCAATCAATGCCTTTGCAGCTAAAAGCTGCTGTGTAGAACCCACAAAACAAATGTAACAAAATAATTAAAAAGGCAAAGTTCATGTGCTCCTTTGGCCTCAGGATCAACCCTGAAATGCGTAATGGGCCTTCTAATGGGCCTATAACGAAGAAACAGTACCTCAACCAGCTGAACTAACGACCAGGATTCCCAAACGGCGCCGTGCATTTTTGAAGTGCCCCATATAAATGTCTCCCAATAAATAGGTTGGAAAAACATTTGGAAAAACACTGGCCAGAATTTTCTGATTTTTTTCCAACTTTGGCGGGAAAAACTGCGCTGCTGGCTTTTTCTGGGGAAAAGAAGTGAAGGGGTGGGTCCTGCAATGCCATGCCTGTGAGATGGGTTCAGATTGAGGCCTTCCCGCCCCATCATTTTAGGTTCTTGAAAGATCCATTTTTAAAGTGCATTAGTGGGGGTGGGGGAGGCAATGGTCAATCGAGCGGGGAATGTCTGTCGGCATAAAAGCCATTTTGGGACTCCTTTTTAAAAACATTTAGAGTACATAGAACATAGAACAGTACAGCACAGAACAGGCCCTTCGGCCCTCGATGTTGTGCCGAGCAAAGATCACCCTACTTAAACCCACGTAACCCGTATACCCGTAACCCAACAATCCCCCCATTAACCTTACACTACGGGCAATTTAGCATGGCCAATCCACCTAACCCGCACATCTTTGGACTGTGGGAGGAAACCGGAGCACCCGGAGGAAACCCACGCACACACGGGGAGGACGTGCAGACTCCACACAGACAGTGACCCAGCCGGGAATCGAACCTGGGACCCTGGAGCTGTGAAGCATTGATGCTAACCACCAGGCTACCGTGAGTACCCAATTCATTTTTTCCAATTAAGGGGCAATTTTAGCATGGCCAATCCATCTACCCTGCACATCTTTCCGGCTGTGGGGGCGAAACCCACACATACACGGGGAGAATGTGCTAACTCCATACGGACAGTGACCCAAAGTTGGGATCGAACCTAGGACCTCAGCGCCGTGAGGCAGCAGGGCTAACCCACTGTGCCACCTTCTCCTGCCCACGCAAGAGGATGAAGAGGATTTTGGCACGGTCCCGGAGTTACCCAACATCAGGCCGGCACCGACGTCGCCAGCATCGACATCGCCGCCACCGTTACGTCGCTCCCAGCGGAATGTCAAGGCACCAGACCGGTTGAACCTCTAACTGGCACCGGACTTTCAAAAGACATTTTTCTCCCCTCTCTTTTCTAATAAAACATTGTACATCATTTTCACTACTGTATATAGTTCTATACCACCCCCACCGGACTCATTTTTAACAGGGGGTGAATGTGGTAAACCACTGTTACACCTGTATTAGGTGATGTAAGGTAGGACCTGTACTACAGGTTCACGGTAGCCCCTGCCTGCTGGCTCCACCCAGGAAGAGGAGTATAAATATGCGTGTACTCTATTCAGCAGCCATTTCGCCAGCTGCTGCCGGGGGGGCGGGGGGGGGGGGGGGGGGAGGGCACATATCTTACTGCAATAAAGCCACAGTTGTACCCACTCTGAGTCTTTGTACAATTGATCATGCATCAGAGGCAAAATGGATCTTCAGTCCGTGACAAATCCCGGAAAAGTGCAGTGAGCAACGCTAACCCTTGTACCACAGGCCCAATACGAGTGCAAACTGGGGCAAGTAGGGGTAGCGGGGCTGGGGGAGGGGGGGGGGATGCGGAGGGGCTATGTTATGTGAAGCTCTCATAGAGGTTACCCCTGTAGGTGACAGTGCACACGGCCTCCAGATGGTATTCACATACCCGCAGGTAATTTTACATTAGGCTTACATTATAGGCTTACATTAACACTGCAATGACGTTACTGTGAAAATCCCCTAGTCGCCACATTCCAGCATCTACTCGGGTACACAGAGAGAGAATTCACAATGTCCAAATTATCTAACAGCACATCTATCGGGACTTGTGGGAGGAAACCGGAGCTCCCGGAGGAAACCACGACAACAGGATCCAGTATCAGTCCAGGAGCATAACAGGTGGCTCTCTTCCTTCAGGTAAATTGGAGACATGTTGATAGTGAGGTAGGGAGAGTTGAAGTACATCCAGTAATACACGTGAAGCATCACTATCTCAACACAGGCAAAATGATGGGCGGGATTCTCCGACCTCGCGTGGGGTTGGAGAATTGCCGGGGGGCGGGGTGCGAATCACGCTCCGCCGTCGGTCCGCCGATTCTCCGGCGCCCGGAGAATTCACGGCGATGGCGTCGACGCTGTCGCTGCGGCTCCGGTCGAGGGCCACTCAATGCAGCCCTCCCCCCGGCAATTCTCAGTGCTCGACGGGCCGAGTGCCCGCCGAGTTCGGCCGAGTCCCGTCAGTGTCGTTCGTGTGTGGTCTGACCCGGCGAGATCTCGGCGTTCATGCTGCGGGGGCCATCCTGGTGTTGCGGAGGGGGGATCCGACTGGATTTCCACAGTATTCTTCAGAATTATTATCTGAAACAGCGCAGTATGCCAACAAAATTTTAAACTGATAGCTGATGTCGAACCCGACGGGAGAGACAACAGGAACACACGGTAGGGTAGAACTGAATGACTGGTTTATTGCCGTATACACAAAATCACAAAACTACAACTCCTCTTCCTGCAGGACCACCCTCTCTGACCTGCACCCAGGTCAGGGGTTTACACTGAGTAGTTTCCACTTGTTAACGGGAAACCCCACCCGCTATTACCGGGGGAGTTCATACTCAGCTATGCAAGGGGGAAATCGAATGAAACACTGTCCTTTTGCCCCAAAGAGGTCATAACAGCTGCATCTAAAAGGCAGAATAAAAGAGCTGACAGCTGTGGAAGTGGAAATGTTTGCACATTTCAGTGCAACACTGAGGGGCTTCTGCATTGTCTGAAGTGCTGTATTTTGTATGTGACGTTAAACCGAGACTCTGTCCTCTCAGCTGAATGTGAAATGGCACAAGGGACTATTCGAGGAGGAGATGGGTTTTCCTTGTGCTCTACCCCCCAACAACATCACTAAAAATGAATGGACGATGTTAACTTCATGGTGGAAAATGGGTGGATGTTTAGCTAAAATACCACGAGCTACTGAGTCCCGGTTATCCCACAAGCTGCAATATTTTAGTTCTGCTACCCTTGTCCGGGCATTATGTTAGGAATCAAAATTTGTGTGAGGTTATCTGTTTATTTATCTCATTTCTGTCTTGGGGGCCTCATTGTTCAGAAAATGGCTGCCACCTATCCTTAAATTAGGTAAAGGTAAAGTCACCATAGTCCCAGATAAACCACAGGCTGCTTTCCCCTTTGAGATGGTGGTTTAACCTGAGGATCGCCACACCTCAGGTAAGGGGCAAGGTTGAGAAGGCGGGGCCTTCATGAATTACCTCAGCCGGTACAGAAATTGAACCTGTGGTGCTGGCTTTGCTGTGCATCACGAGCCACCTGTCTCACCAAGTGAGCTGGAACAGCCCTCATTAGCACCTGCACTTCAAACGTACCTTTAAAAAAATAAATTTGGATTTCCCAATACTTTTTTTTCCAATTAAGGGGCAATTTAGCATGGCTAGTTCACCTACCCTGCACAACTTTTGGGTTGTGGGGATGAGACCCTCGCAGATACGGGGAGAATGTGCAAACTCCACACGGACCGTGACCCAGGGCCGGGATTAAACCTGGGACTTCGCTGCCGTGAGGCAGCAGTGCTAACCACTGTGCCACCATGCCGCCTGCTTCAAACGTACTTAATTGGATATCAGGGTATTTGGGATCTCTGGGCACTTTTCCCCAACCTTTAAACCCGTCAATGCACAAAGTTCACATCAACAAGTAGCAATAGAGTCTCACAGAATCAATTAAAAGCCATTGGTTATGGAATATCTTTCGGAAAAACCAGACTGACCACAACATCCTGTCAACCACATCCTACAACTTGTTCTCCATTAAAATGTGTTTATTATGCTGCCTCCTCACATAATTTCTGCCTTTCAATGCACTGGTGCTCAGCTCTCACTGCTGCTGCTCTCGCTCTGCCACATCCTATGTTTTCCGGTCGCCATAATCTTTCACCCACATTTTCAGTAGCATAATCTAGACCAGTGGTATTCACTTCTGTGGGAACAGTGAGCCGCATCCTTGTGATGCAATGAGTGAATAGGCGGCATCTGATTAAGTCTGCAATTTGAGAATGATAATAATCTTTATCTTTATTATTATCACAAGTAGATTTACATTAAAATTGCAATGAAGTTACTGTGAAAATCCCCTAGTTGCCACACTCCGGCGCCTGTTCGGGTACATTGAGGGAGAATTCAGAATGTCCAATTCACCTAACAGCACGTCTTTCAGGACTTGTGGGAGGAAACCGGAGCACCCAGAGGAAACCCACGCAGAGACGGGGAGAACGTGCAGAGTCCGCGTAGACAGTGACCCAAGCCGGGAATCGAACCTGGGACCCTGGCACTGTGAAGCAACTGTGCTATCCACTGTGCCACCTGTGTGATTGTGTTCAATGTTTCATGGGGCCTCACAGAATTTTCCCTTCTAGGTTTTGTGTGCATGCAAAAAAAACTGTTTTCTCCGTGTACAAACGGCCCACCCAAGGCTAACAAATGCAATTCAGAATAATATTAGATCCAAAGAGAAGTCATATAAAGTTGCTAAAAAAAATAGCGCTGGAGAAATTAATGGGACTAAATTCTCCAGGTCCTGATAATCTACATCCCAAGGTACTAAATGGTCATGGAAATAGTGGGTGTGTTGGTTGTCATCTTCACAAATTCTGTAGGTTCTAGAACAGTTCCAGCAGATTGGAGGGTGGCAAATGTAACCCCGATATTTTAAAGTGGTAAAAGGGAGAAAGAATGGAAATATAGACCAGTTAGCCTACCATCAGTCGTAGGGAAAATGCTAGAGTCTATTAAAAAGAATGTGATAACAGAACACTTTGAAAATATCAAGGGGTTTAGACCAAGTTAACATGGGTTTATAAAAGGGAAACCATCTACGGGGTTCTCTGTTGGTGGGATCCCCCGCTTCGCCGGCAGCGCACTCACACCCGTGGATTTTCCGATGACTGGGGGTGTCCACAATGGGAAACTCCATTGGCCGGCTGCCGGGACAGAGGATACTGCCGGCGGGGGCACGCCACACCAGAAAACAGGGGCGACGGGATGGAAGATCCCACCCAAAGTTTGACAAACCAACTGGAGTTTTTTGAGGACATAACTAATAGAATAGATAAAGGAGAGCCAGTGGATGTGGTGTATTTGGACTTTCAGGAAACTTTTGATAAGGTCCCACGTCAAAGGTTAAAGCAGTCTTGGGCCAGGGTTTTCCAGCTGTCAGGGGAGAAACCTCTTCACTCAGAGGGTGGTGAACCTGCGAGATTCTCTACCACAGAAGGTTGTGGAGCCAAAACATTTAAGAAGGAAATAGATAGATTTCTCGACTGTAAAGGTGTCAAGGGGTAACCTGCACATCTTTGGACTGTGGGAGGAATCCAGAGCACAGGAAGGAATCCCACGCAGACACGGGGAGAACAAGCAAACTCCACACAGTCACCCAAGGCTGGAATTGAACCTGGTCCTTGGCGCTGTGCAACAGTGCTGCCCGCTGTGCTGTCGTACTGACCTTTCTTTCCTACTTTATGTTAGTTTCTCTCCTTCACATCCATATTCTCTCTCTTCACTTTCTACCTCTACCTTTACTGGTGTTCATTTCTTTCTGTGATAACCCTCGCGAGGACCACGAGAGATCACTCATTGATTTCCCTGTGGGGCTCATGGAGGACAGGTTCCCATGGTAATGGGTGTGGTGATATGCATCACTGTAAATACACAATTGGTTAATGTAAATACAATAAGACTAAGTAAACACTTGAGGGAGCACCGGAGATATAATGACATGCAGACATACAGCTAATGAACACAGAATAGGACACGACCAATGGGCAGTTAAGACACCCAGAGGTGACACTACCACAAGGGGGCAACCCATATAAAAGAACAGGGCACACATGCTCTCTCTCTTTTCCATAGGCGACACTCAGAGAGAAGCACAGGGGCAGATCGGAAGCATCACACCCACCGCATGGCTTAGAGCAGACTGGTTAGTTAGATTGAGTTACTATAGCAAGCTCAGCAGGAGAATCGAACTCAAGTAGGAGAATTGTTAACTGTTCAATAAATGTGTTAAACCTATCTCCAAGTCTGAACCTTCCTTTGTCAGAGTGCACATCAAGGGAGCAACTTATGCTACATGAAGAAGCATAACACAACAACGGGCAGAGGCCCATCCAGCTGGGACTCGTTACTGAGCCCTTTAAGTACCGTATCAGACACGGACCGGGAGTTGCTGGCACTCCTGGGCTGGGATGCCTGTGTTGTATGCTGCGGGTGTGGCTTTGCTTTTGAGTTGAAATACATTTAGTTTAACCTTTACCTTTGTGCTTCCTGGATTACTACACTGGCTATGACGAGAAAGAACAGGATTCTGGAGAATCCTGCTCGAAAAACAAAAAAGCCTCCCTCAAGAAGTGTACAAATGGAACCTGGAAATGTAGTTATTTGGGAAACTCGAGCAATATAATATTGGTGTGAAGGATTGGCCCCAATTCGCTGAAAGAATTAACTATTTCTTTTGTGAGAAAGGCATAGAAAGTGATGACTGATAGAAGGTAATCCTTTGAGCCGCCTTTGCAGCCCAGATGTTTGGAAACATTGAGAGCCTGACTTACCCAGTGGCCCCGGACTCAAAGACTTGTAGTGAACTTGGTAGACTTACTGGTGAACCACTACGACCACAGACCATCGAACACAGACCATTTAGCACAGCCGGAGGAATTCCTGGAGAACCTGTAATGGAGTTCCTGACCAGGTTCAGGAAACTGGCGGAATACTGTGAGTATGCGTCAATCCCTGCCAGAGTTGCTATGGGACACAACACAGAGATAACGGCTTGTAGAACCCGCCCTTGATCTGCAAAGAGCCTTAGAACTGGCTCTGTGGCTGGAAAATGCCAAAGAGGGGGCCCAGGAACTCCAAGGTTCAATGGAGTGCAGTGTGCTTGCTGTCAGACAATACACCGTATTGAAAAATGGACTCCCTATGCACAACACCTCCACGCCCCACACACCACATAGAATCATAGAATCCCTATGGTGCAGAAGGAAGCCATTTGGCCCATCGAGTCTGCACTGGCCCTCCAAAAGAGTACACAACCGAGGCTCACTCCCCTGCCCTATCCTCATAACCCCATCTAACCTTTGGACACAAAGACACAATTGTAGCATGGCTAATCCACCTAACCTGCACATCTTTGGACTGTGGAAGTAAACCGGAGCACCCGGAGGAAGCCCACGCAGACATGGGGAGAATATGCAAATTCCACATAGTCACCCGAGGTCGGAATTGAACCGGGTCCCTGGTGTTGTGAGGCAGCAGTGCTAACCATTGTGCCACCGTGCCACCCATGTTCACTGGTCAGCCCCAGCACACAAGGCATGGACCGATTGCTGCAAAACTCCAGGGCTGTTAGAGAAGCTTCCCCAGAGAACTTTGGGGAGCAGTTACGAGAGTGTTGTACCTGCAGCCGAAGGATACGCACTAGGAAAGGCTGGCAAAATCACCAGTCTGCGTACTGCCACGGTCAAAAGCCAAAGCCACCTCAGGCTCAGGGCCTGCAAATTCAGCAGCCCGAACAGGACAAACTAATGCAGTTGAACTGCATCATCACCCCCAAAGCTCCCCCTATCAAAACTAAACTCCAGGTCAGCATTCACCCCCTTGGAAATGGAAGGTGACACGGGAGTCGCTGTCTCCATTATAGGGGAACAGACCTTCAGGCACCATTGAGCCGGCATCATGCCCTGTGCCTCCGCGACAACAGGGTCAGGCTGGCTACATACGTAGAGGAATCATCGGAACCACCACAACCCCGGTCTCCCATGGACAACAGTTGGTTCAACCTCCCCTAATAGTCGTACAAGGACCAGGACCAAGGGCAGCACGGTAGCACAGTGGTTAGCACAGTTGCTTCACCTCTCCAGGGTCCCAGGTACGATTCCGACTTGGGTCACTGTCTGTGCAGAGTCTGCACTTTCTCCCCGTGTCTGTGTGGGTTTCCTCCGGGTGCTCCGGTTTCCTCCCACAGTCCAAAAATGAGCTGGTTAGGTGGATTGGCCATGATAAATTGCCCTTAGTGTCCAAAAGGTGAGGAGGGTTTACTGGGTCACGGGGATAGGGTGGAGGTGGGGGCTTAAGTGGGGTTCTCTTTCCAAGGGCTGGTGCAGACTCGATGGGCTGAATGGCCTCCTTCTGCACTGTAAGTTCTATGACTATGACCTAATCTTCTGGACAGAGGCTGGCTGCAAAAAATCCAATTGGTTTGGCAGAAAATCTTCAGGATGAAAACTGGTGGCCTATGTGAAATCATTGGAAAATATCCCAAAGCTTTTCAGGAGGGCCTCGGCAAGATGAAAGGAGCAAGGGTAAAAATCTCTGCGGACCCATAGGCCCTACCTGAGTATTTCAGGGCATGACTGGTCCCTTATGCCTTTCTCACCAAGGCTGAACTTGGACGTTGTAGCCATCTAAGATGGCCACCTGTAAAGAACCATGGGAATTATGGCCAACCCAGGACTCAGACAGATACAGAGCCTATGTGTATTTGAAACACAGGTAGGCAGACCTGATCGAAACCCTCCGCTCGTTTGCATTCTTATGGCCCATTTTCCCAGGACAACAGAACTCCAATCAATAAACCGGTACAGCCACAGACTAATCGGTGCCATTCCCCTTACTCAGAAAGTCCAACTGCCAAGGTCAATGATTGCGAAGGACCCGCCCAGCCACCAAGGCACCCGCCCCTTTATTGGCCGAAATCGACGAGAGTGATCAGAGCCCTGTTGAACTATTGGTGTAAGGTTAAGGACCGCCCTAAAGAGCGCAAAATCTCAGAGGGATAAAAGAGGACACAGCCATGTGTTCTGACTCTTTTGGATCCAGCCTGTGCCAGCCCAATTGTAGCAGGAACAGCCAGCCAAGTTCAAGACCAACGATCGCTACCTGATCGATGAGCCCAGCAGAGACAGAGCCACTTTCTTCGAAACAGCCAAGTGAAATCCAGATAAAGGCCTTATTCATTTGCACAGTGCTGGGCGCCCTGAAGTTAAGTATAGGTTATTGTAGCTGATAGGTGTAGTTTAACTCGTAGTAGAAAATGTCGAGGTTACTCTAGTGTATGTAAATTAACAAACTTTTGAACTAACTAACTGGTTGTGTAGTCATTTGATCGATATAAGGGAAGGCTTGTGGTGCACCAACATTATCATTAATATTAGCAACAGTACTGGTGGCGCTGTTGGGATCGAAAACAACCAATAACGTCTGCAGCACCTTGGCATAATACACCCAGAATGGGCTATGCCAGTGGTTCCAGTACTAAAGCCTGTCAAATTTGTCTGCCTTTGCAGAGGCTTTAAAAAGGCTGTGAACAGATCTCCCGCCTTGACCCGTACCCTATGCCATGTATTGAAGATCTCTACGCAAAGCTGGTTGGAGGTCACACATTTACTAAGCTTGACATGAGCCATGCATGTATCTAGCTGGAGCTCAATATGGCATTCACGAAGTTTGTCACCATCAACACCATCAAATCTCACAAAGTGCTGTATGAATTGCACTCACCTACCTTTTGTAGACTCGTTGACATGTGCCATTACGCATTAGTGCGTAATGGAAAATATCCTTCAAGGGCTGCCCAGTGTGGCATTGTACCTAGGTTATGCATTAATCACATGAGCCATTGACAACGAACACCTGGTAAATTTGGCGGAAGTCCTACGACGATTACTGGATGTAGGCTCCTGTTTCAAGCAGGAAAGTGCATGTTTCAGGCGGGCGATACCTCTTCGACATAGTTAGCCTGCACACTGTAGAGGACAAAATGAACGTCATAAAAGGGGCGCTGACCCCGTGTAAAATGACGGAATTGAAGTCTTTCCAAGGCTTCATCAATTATTATGATAAATTCATCCTCAGCGTGGCTACCTTACTGGCACCCCTACATGCATTCCGAAAGGAAAACCAGAAGTGGTTGTGGCAGGCACCAAAGGATGAAGCATTCACAAAAGTGAAGCAACAGCTGCTGTAGTCCAACATCTTGGCGCAACATCATCCCACGAGGCCACTGATATTAACATATGATGCCTCCTCCCTATGGAATAGGAACAATTTTCTCTGACCAATGGGATGATGGCACCCAGTGACTGCTTGCAGATGCGTCACAAACACAAACACAAACATGCGGAGTGACACTATGCAGTATTCAAAAAAGTGGGTTTGGCCATGATATTTGGAGCGAAGAAATTCCATCTGTATGTCTATGGCCTGTCTTCAAATGGCTTGGCTGAAAGGGCGGCCCAAACGTATAAAAATGGAGTGAAGAAACAGAATACTGCATCGCTCAACACCAAACTGGCTCGGTTCCTTTTCAACTGTGCCACATGTGATGACAGGGGATGTGCCAATGGAATTGCTGACAGACCTACACCTCTGCACCTCTGGATCAAACTCAGTCTACCATTTCCCAACCTAGGTAGAAATGTGGAGCCAAAACAGATGGCTCAGATAAACAATTATGACACCCGACGACCTGGCAGGATTTCAGGCCAGGAGATACCGACCAATTTCGGAGACGTGTCCCCATGCATCCTGGGAGAGGGAGTTGAGAAGACTGACCGTATGTCATACAAGGTCCACACCATAGAGAGAACCGTAAAAAGGCAGGTGGTGGACCATCTTCGGAGCAGGGAGCCCTCGACTGCGGAAAATACTCCAGGACAGGCAACGTGCTCAACATCCTTGGAACCTACCACTGGGAAGGAACTTAACCCAAGGAAAGCTTTGTCATAATATACATCCATGCATATTCCCGTACCAGCCTCCCCGGACAGGCGCCGGAATGTGGCGACTAGGGGCTTTTCACAGTAACTTGATTGAAGCCTACTCGTGACAATAAGCGATTTTCATTTCATTTTCATGATGGAGTGCAGACAGGCAGTGATTGACACACAGGATGACCAGTGAGCGCACAGAACACAGCAGCCAATCACCAAACACGACACTACCACTATAAAGTCAGAGGGCACCAGTTTTCCCGCTCTCTTGGGATCCAGCCTCTGAGACAGTCAGAGCTCGTGAGCAGCAGCCAGTGCAAACACCATGTGGTAGTCAGTTAGTCTGGTCAGGTTAGCCTCAGGTCTCCAGTCAAGTCAGCATAGTGTCAACCCACAGTTAAGCATGTAATATAGTTAGATGTTAAATACAATCGTGTTGCATCTCATCAAGTGTTGGAAGCCTGTCTCTCTCTACACTGTATCAAACGCAGTCCACATAGACCCACCTTACCCAACACATCAAGCTTGAACCCCTGGAGGGTGGCTGATGAGTCAGGAATAGGAATTGGGACCTAATCAGATTAACTGGCAGCATTCCTGAGTCTGAGAGGCCTTGTGGAAAGTGAGGAGAGCAGGGTGCTGCCAGGATCTGGGCAGTAGGACAAGCCTGAACATGCCTGGGGAGTCCCATCCTGAGTAGCCGAGGCCCTGCCTAGGACAGAACTATGGAGCATTGGCAGTGAATACCCCCAGTATAATTAGTTCATGGGGTTACTCTTTCCCTCGACGGTTTAAACAGTTTTGATGCCAGTGGAATAAAGGAACCTTAGGCAGAATTTTATGCCCAAATTTTGGAAGTGTGTAAAATTGCGTGAGAAGATGTCAGACGCAAGTCCCAACGGCATCGCGCACGCTGGTGATATTTTGGTTGGAGGGCATGCATGAAAGTTGGAAGCGTGCCCACCAACAATCAGGAAGCCAATTAAAATGGATTAAACACCAATTGACCAGAAGTTTACTTTGCCCATCTGCCTTTATAGTTGGTGGGCAGGCCAATTGCCAAGGTGGCCTTTACGTTTAAACTGCAACCTCGATCCAAAGTGGGGTAATAGGTCAGGCCTCAAATAAAATTAACAAATATGTCTTGGATTGAGGTCTGCATGATTTTGCTGTCTAGATACTCATGGCATAGTTTTTCCTTTGACATTTATGTTCATGGGTCAGCAGCTCCCTGAGACAGTTCCGTATGGCTGTCCTCCTGAGGGAGCACATCGGAAGTTCTGGCCAGCATCCTCCCTTGTCCCAGTGCCCACTCTCTTCCCACCTTCACCGGCACTGCTCAGACTTTGACTGTTCGCATTACATGCTGGCTGGTTGTTGATTAGCTGCTTCATGGTAAAAAATTCGGGCATTTTTGGAACCTCCATGTGCATAAACAGTTTTAATACTGCCGCTCTCTTTGTTTGTTGTGACTCCAACAAGACAAAATCTAACCATCTCCCATGGACGTCATCCATGGACATTACCATGGCTGAATCCACGACAATAAATGTCCTGAGGATGCCATTAACTAAAAACCGAACTGTACTAGCCATATTAATATTGTGCCTGCAAAAGCTGTAGAATTGCTGGGTCCGTGGCCACACATGTCCACGGCGCCAACCTGCAGCAGTCGCGCCGTAATACATGACACCGGCCATGCATGGACCGGACCTGCCAGACAGTACCCCCCGGGACACCCTCTCGCCACCCCTAGGCCACCCCCACCAGTCCCCCCAGCCCTCGTCGAACTCCCCCGGCCAGCAGCTGGCTCCCCCCCCACCCCCCACCGACTGTGGCGGCTCTGGACACAGTCCGCAGCCACCTCACCGGTTCACAAAAACTGAAAGCACACGTGTCCCGCACCGTCGGGAACTCGGGCCATTGAGGGCGGAGCATCAGGGGAGGGCCTTCAGGTAACATCCTGAGGCCGTCCCAACCGCGTGCGACATACTCCCCAATAACGCATTTTGGAGGGGGCGGAGCATCCGAAAACAGGCATCGCTCCTGATTTGGTCTTAAACAGGGATTCTCCGCCTGATCGGCGATTACGATATCAGCGATGGGCAACGGAGAATCGGAGAATTCCATTGTTTTCTATGGTGCATCGATAAAAGTTGGTAAGAATCAATGTGGACATGCTGAATTTCCTTAGTTCCCCGAGGAAGTATAGGCGCTGTTGTGCTTTGTTGGTTGTAGAGTTGACGTGGATGGACCAGGACAGATTGTTGGTGATGCGCACACCTAGGAATTTGAAACTGCTAAGCATCTCTTCCTCGGTCCCTCTGATGCTGACAGGGGTGTGTACGATATTTTGCTTCCTGAAGTCAATGACCAACTCTTTAGTTTTGCTGGCATTGAGGGAGAGATTGTTGTCATTGCGCCATGCCACTAGTTCTCTATCTCCCTCCTATATTCTGACTCATCGTTGTTCGCAAACCGACCCACTACGGGCGTGTCGTCAGCAAACTTGTAGATAGGGTTGGAGGCACATTTTGCCACGCAGTCGTGTGTATATAGGGAGTATAGTAGGGGGCTAAGTATGCAGCTTTGCGGGGCTCCAGTATTGAGGATTATTGTGGAGGAGGTGTTGTTTTTTATTCTTACTGATTGGGGTCTATGGGTTAAAACATTAAGCATCCAGTTGCAGAGTGAGGAGCCCAGTCGTAGGTTTTGAAGCTTTGATATGAGCTTGGCTGGGATTATGGTGCTGAAGGCGGAGCTGTAGTCAATAAATAGGAGTTTGTTGTAGGAGTCCTTGTTGTTGAGATAGACATAGACATAGACTTTACAGTGCAGAAGGAGCCATTTGGCCCATCGAGTCTGCGCCGACCCTTGGAAAGAGCACACCACGCCTCCGTCCTATCCCCATAACCTGGTAACCCCACCTAATCTTTTTGGACACTAAGGGCAATTTAGTGTGGCCAATCCACCTAACCTGCACATCTTCGGACTGTGGGAGGAAACACACACTGACACGAGGAGAATGTGCAGACTCCGCTCATACAGTGACCCAAGCCGGGAATTGAACCTGGGACTCTGGAGCGGTGAAGCAACTGTGCCACCACTGTGCTACTGTGCCGCCCCGACATGCTCTAGGGATGAGTGTTGGGCAAGGGAGATGGCGTCTGCTGTGGACCGGTTGCAGCGGTATGTGAATTGCAGTTGATCTAGGCATTCTGGGAGTATGGAGTTCATGTGCCTCATGACCAACCTCTCGAAGCACTTCATTACGATTGATGTCAAGGCCACTGGATGATAGTCATTGAGGCACGTTGCCTGGTTCTTCTTTGGCACCGGTATGATGGTGGTCTTATTGAAGCAGGTGGGGACACTGGAATGGAGTAGGGACAGGTTGAAGATGTCAATGAACACATTTGCCAGCTGGTCCGCGCAGGCTCTGAGTGCACGATCAACGACCTGTCGCTATCCGAGGGTTTGCTTTCAAGGAGACCGATCTGACTTTGGAAGCTGTGACGGTGGGTATGACTGTTTCTGGGGCTGCTGGGGCACTCGACAGCGGTTTGATTGTTTCCTGCTTGAACTGAGCAAAGAATGCATTGGGTTCATCGGGAAGGGGTGCACTGCTGCCGGAGATTCTGCTTGGCTTGGCTTTGTAGCCTGTTATGTTGTTGAAGCCTTGCCACAACCAATGAGAGTCCGTGTCATTAGCCTGTGACTCCAGCATAGTCAGATATTGTCTCTTGGCATCCCTGATGACTTTGCGGATGTCATACCTGGATTTCTTGTGTAGGTCAGGGTCGCCTGACTTGAACGGCTCAGACTTGGCCTTCAGTAGGGGGTTAATCTCCCGATTAAGCCATGGTTTCCGGTTGGGGAACTTATGTACTACTTTCTTTGGCACGCAGTCTTCTACACATTTGCTGATGAAGTCTGTGATGGTGGTGGCATACTCGTTTAGGTTGGTCGCTGAGTTCTTAAATATGGACCAGTCCACTGACTCTAAGCAGTTACATTGGAGCTCGTCTGTTGCCTTAGACCAGCACTGCACGACCCTCTTAACCAGATTCTCCCGCTTAAGTTTCTGCTTGTATGCCTGGTGAAGGAGTCTTATGGTCCGATTTTCCGAAGTGTGGCCGGGGTATGGATCGGTAGGTGCCCTTGATTTTTGTGTAGCAGTGGTCAAGGATATTGGGGCGCCTGGTGGGACAGGAGATGGGCTGGTGGAATTTGGCTGTACATTCTTGAGGTTGGCCCGGTTGAAGTCCACGGCCACGATGAACAGGGCCTCTGAATGTTCTGTTTCATTACTATTTATAGCGGTGTACAATTCATCCAGCGCCTTCTTCACTTCTGCCTGGGTTGGGATGTAAACTGATGTGATAATGGCTGAAGTGAACTTACGTGGAAGGTAGTACGGGCGGCACTTCATGGTCAGGTATTCCTCCTGGGGAGCAGTAGGTCGCCAGGGTCGCCACATCCGAGCACCAGGAAGAGTTGATGAGGAGGCAAACCTCCCCACCTTTGCTTTGCCTGATGACGCCGTGCGGCCGTTTGGTATGCACAGTCCGGTGAGGCAGGAGTGAGCCATATCTCTGTGAAACAGAGCACACAGCAGTATCTTACTTCTCGCTGAGCGGTAAGTCTAGCATTAAGTTCATCCAGTTTGTTTTTGATCGCTTGGACCTTTGCCAGGATAATGCTGGGGAGAGGAGTCTTGAAAACACGTTGCTTCAGTCTCACCTGCAGACCTCTGCGTTTCCCACTCTTCCTTGGTCGGCAGCTGCATCTGGATGGTCCTGGGAATTGATAAGAGAAGTCTGACTTTGTGGAAGGTTCTGTCTGGCGGGGTCCGGTCACCGGTTTTGTTTTTGCGGTCATGTCTGGCAGGGTCCTGGGTGCTTTTTGTGACTTTGGAGTTGCCGGGGGGACATGCTTGCAATCCGATTGGGCTCTGGCATTCTGCAAGGATGGGTGTACCTTGCGGCACGTTCGGGTCCTCGTGCGGGGCCTCCGCCGTTTCTGGGGTCTTTAATCCAGGTTTCAATTGAAGGCAGGGGGCTTCCTAGGTCAGGTTTGGCCAGGTCCAGTGTTTTGTTCCAGCGTTGGTGGCTGTTTTGTTATACTCTTGACGTAGCATAAGCTGCTTCCTTGATGTGCACTCTGACAAAGGAAGGTTCAGACTTGGAGATAGCTTTAACACATTTATTAAACTGTTAATGATTCTCCTATTGGATTTGACTCTCCTGTTAATCCTGCTATAGCTACTCAGACTGACGGACCAGTCTGCTACAATCCACGTGGTGGGTGTGATGTGTTTCAAATCAACCCTGTGTACTCACTGAGTGTCTACACTGGAACAAGGAAGATCATGTGTGCTGTGTCCTTTTATATGGGTTGGTGTAATGCCCTCCTGTGGTAGTGTCACCTCTGTGTGTGTCGTGAATGCCCATTGGTCGTGTCCTATCTTATTGGCCTATTGGTTGAATGTCTATGTGTCATGTCTCTGGTGCTTCATCTAGTGTCTATCTAGTCTACATGCATTTACATTAACCCCTTGTGTATTTACAGTGATGCATATCACCACAGTGGTCTGGTCGGGTACTCCTGGAATTGAGCCTTGGAGTAGGCCTAGTCGGGCCTCCATATGGATTCTATCTTCGATCCATCGTTAAGTTGGGTCGCTGGGCTGGCCTCTCCGGGTCGGGTCGAGTCGGATCAGGTCTCGTGGTCGAAAGCCGGGTCAGGTCCTCTGGCATCTGGATCGGGCAGTCGGGGGGCTTACGTTGGTTCTCAGGCCGGGTCAGGTGCTCCGAGGGCTGGATTGGGTCCTACGCAAGGTCGAGGTCGGACCTCCGGTTTGGGCTTCTTCAACTTCCAGGTCGGGTCGTTGGAGGAGACCTGCCAGGTCGGGTCATCTGATCCAGTCCACGGGCCTCTGAGGATCTTCAAACCTGCAAAACAACATAAAAGAGAAGGGTTATTGATAGTGTTCGTGTTAGAATTAAGTTTTAAGAGATTGGTACGATTATAGGAGAGACCTCGCAGAGAGTCACCCCGCTCTGACGCCATCTAGCTTGTATGAAGGATCTCTTTACTTTGGGATTCTCCTTATTTAGGGGGTCTCTTTTGGGAGGGGGTGGTGGGTCACTCCCGTATTGGGGGGAGGGGGGGGTGGGATCCAGAAAATTCCAAGCAGGGGGGCTGAATTGCAAGGTGTTGGAGGGGGAGAGGGGGGTGGCCAGCTGCGCGACCTCGTTACCTGCCAGCCCACTCTGGCTACCTGGTAGTGGGATTCCCTAGGGAATCCCTCGCAATCCTCGCCATGCAGAAATTTGCATGGCTAAGGATTGAGAACACAATTCAGGTCCAGCGGGAGAACATAGGGCGAGATTCTCCGTTCCCCGACACCGATTTTGTATTCGGCGATCGGGCGGAGAATCCCTTTTTATGATGGAATTGGGGGCGGTGCCTGTTTTCGGATTCTCCGTCCCCTGCAATACGGCGTCATTGCGGTGCTCGGAGTACGTCGTTAAGACGTTCTCAGGACGTCACCTGAAGGCCCTCCCCGATGCTCCGCCCCCAATGGGCCGAGTTCCTGACCGCGCGGTTGACTCATGGTCTCAGTGGTCGGGAACCTGGTGTGGCAGTGCGGGAGCCGGGGGGGGGGGGGGGGGGGGGGGGGCCTTTGGCGACGGCTGGGGAGACTGGTGGGGGTGGCCAGTAGGTGTCATGGGGACACAATCTGGCAGGTCGGGTCCGCACTCGGTCGGCACCATGTTATACAGCATGGCCGGGCATTTTATGTGGCGCGGCAGCTAGTCCCTTAGTCGGAGGATCAGTGCTGGGGCGGCGCCAATTTTTTTGACGTAAAACATCACGGATCCTCTGGACGTAGCCTGAAAATCGGGGAATCCAACCCATCGGGCTAGATTGTCCGATTCTGATGCTATGTCCGCAGGTTCCGTCTGGTCTTACGACCAATACGTCGGCGCCGCCCCCACACCGATCCTCCGCCCGGGGCTGCTAGCCCCCCGCTAGCAGCCATGCCACGTTTACCTGCCAATACTGACGCAGAATTGCCAGGTCTGTGGCCGCGCATGTGCACGGCGGTGGCCTGTGGCGGCCGTTCCATACAACACGCCTGCGGCCCCACATGGACCCAGCCTGCTAAAAAGCTCCCCCTGTAACCCACCTTGCCACCCCTGGACCACACCCCATCAGTCCCCCCAGCCCCCGGCGAAGCCCCTCCCAGACAGCAGCGCGCTTCCCCCCGCACACCCCCCCCCCACCCCCACCCTGCCCGACTGTGGCAGCGTTGGACACAGTCCACAGCCGCCATGCGAGGTCCCCGAAAAGTGAGAGGACACGTGTCCCACACCGTCAGGGACTCGGCCCCTCGGGAGCAGAACATCGGGGGAGGGCCTCAGGTGACATTCTGGGGCCTTCCATACGGCGTGGGGTGTGAGTACACCGTTTTTGAGGGGACGGAGCATCAGATTCCAGTGTAAAAATGAGTTCGCCAGCCGATTGCTGTACGCGATTACGCCATTGGCAATCGGAGAAACCCACCCATTGTCTCCCAAACGGAGAATCCTGCCCCATATATAAACGTTGAGGAAAGGATAACTGCTTTTGTACAAAAGTTCAAGAAGCCATTCTTGACATTTATACGAAGGTAACAAGCCTTAACATCTTCCTTCGCTCTCTGCCTCTGCTTTTTAACAAAACCTTACACATGAGAGGAAAATTGCTAATTGGTGATTTAAGCATAGATTTAAAGGTTAAGATGGGGTACGCATTTCCTCAAAAAATTTTGAATCATTCCATCTCAAGAGTTTACAAACTAACCCTTTTTCCTTGTGGCATACGGAGAAAGTGTAGAGAAAGAGCACAGTCATACCATAAGACGATTAGACATAGGAGCAGAATTAGGTCATTTGGCACACGGATCTGCTCCACCATTCAATCATGGCTGATATGTTTCTCATCCCCCATTCTCCTGCCTTCTCCCCATAACCCCTGATCCCTTTATTAATCAAGAACCAATCTATCTCTGTCGTAAAGGCACTCACTGATTTGGCCTCCACAGGCTTCTGCGGCAAAGTGCTCCACAGATTCACCACCCTCTGGCTGAAGAAATTCCTCCTCTTCTCTGTTTTATAGGATTGTTCTTTTAGTCTGAGGCTTCGGGTTCTAGTTTCACCTACAAGTGGAAACATCCTCTCCAAGTTCACTCTATCTAGGCCTCTCAGTATTCTGTAAGTAATACACAGAGAACATTTTTCGAAACCAACTGAATAGTGTGGTGAGGAAAGCTCCCAACGCAATGTTTGTATGACGAAAGAAGCTTGGCTGTATCTGGCCAGTCATCTACATTGTTTAAAAATGTAAATATTATGAACTGAAATATAATTGCACAATTATTGATATTGCCGGCAAATTACATTGGACAATCGCAATACATTGTAGTGAGTATCATGTAAAACATCAGTGATTAATTGGTGGGTGCTCGAGCACATTAAATCCAGATTTGTAAAGTCATTGCGTTATTGGTAAAAGCGTTAGTGGATTGTGCCAGTGATTGCTTTGACATTAGGTATGTAGACAGAAATGCCTGGCTTGTGCTATTGATTTTGTTAAAATTAGTATATTATTCTTTTTGTTGGCTTACACAGGCTGTAATTAAACGCTGGCACAAAATAATTACAGTTTAGCGTTGGGCTACAACAGCTTATACTTTATTTGAAAGATCAGCATCTCGGGGTAAAAAACAGCCAGCTAAGGATGGACATTACTGAACCATTATGTAATGTGAACTGAACTTTAATGGTAAAGGTCAGAAAAATATTGCGCAGGGTGAATTTCCTTAGCACACAGCCAGTGAAATGGATCTTTCTTTTTGTCTAATTCTATTTTACTCTGCATTTTCTGGAAGCTTGGGTGTGCAAACTGAGTCATTCTGAAAACAACAGGTGTGAGGCTGCTGCCACCCTCCCAGCTCAACACTTCTTCAGCAGCATTAATAACCCTGTTGGCTAAAGCAGCTTTAGAGGGCCCAAGGTCTGAGAGAATTTGACAGGGGGCGCAGAAGATATAAACACAGATTGACTGATGACGCCCTGCAGCTCTCTCGAAAACTTGTCCTTTCTGTACTTTCTCAACGTATCCATTGTCTGTCACACAGATACTGCTTGAACGTGACATCTATATTGTAAAATCATTGATTATTCTTTTACAAATTGATCTTCTGAGATTGTGTCCATTGGGCTTCTCAGCAAGGGGCAGTCATTTCCTGTCTGGGGTAAATGGAACATTTGCTCACCATTCCTTCCTGCTTTCTCCTGTTCACTGTGATTCCCTATCTCTCTGCTCCTCCTTAGAGGTTGTAGATGGACTTGTTTTATTAATTCATGGGATGTTGGCATTGCTGGCTGGGCCAGCATTTATTGCCTATCCTTTGTTGCCATTCAGAAGGCGATGGTGAGCTGTCTTCTTGAACTACTGCAGTCCCTGAAACGCAGGTACATCCACTGTGCTGTTAGGGAGGGAGTTCCAGGATTTTGACCCAGCGACAGTGAAGGAACAGCGACAGTGAAGGAACAGCGATATATTTCCAAGTTGGGGTGGTGCGTGACTTGAAGGTGGGGTTCCCAGGTACCTGCTGCTCTTGTCCTGGGTTTGGAAGGTTCTTCTTCAGGAATCTTGGTGAGTTACTATAGTGGATCTTGTAAATGGTGTACATGGCTGCCACTGTTCGTTGGTGGTGGAGGGATTGAATGTTCCTGGAAGAGGGAACAACTAAGTAGACTGCTTTGTCCTGGATGGTGTCGAGCTTCTTGAGTGTTGCTGGAGCTGTACTCATCCAGGTGTTATGGGAGCGGCATTTTCAGAACCCCAAAATGTATCATGGAGTTCAGCCAACCTCTCCCATTAATGTATTGTTGCTTTTGAAGCACACGGCTTGGTCTCCAGGTGTGGTATTACAATTATGGACACAAGGGTTTTTAAACACAAAACAATGTTTATTCCATGAATTCAACTTAACCTTTTTAAATAAACATTGGATCCCTTAACACCCCTTACTTCAAAGATAACCCCGAAAATAATACAGCACTAAATAATCCCTCAAAATGTTCCTTCAAACCTCCAAAAGACTTAACACCTTTAAACAGAAACACATTAGGTTAAAGACATTACTATTATGAGTTTAAATCACCCAAATGATTCAGAGATAGTCTTTCCTGGCAGAGATCACAGCAGATCCAGCTCACTGCAAACACAGACACACCCAAGCGCCTTTCCTCAAAACTGAAACCAAAATAATGCAAAATGGCTGAGCTAAAAACCCAACTCCACCCACACTCTGACATCACTTCAGTAATATGAGCTGCTCTATTTCTTAAAGGTACATTGCTTAAACATCCATTTCTTAAAGGTACTCTCACATGACACAGGCAAGTGGAGAGTATTCCATTACACCCCTGTCTTGTGCCTTATAGATGGCTTTACGAGGTCAGGAGGTGAGTTACTCACCATGATCTCAATCTAACCGAGGCCACCCTGTGAAGATATGGTGAGTTTGGGTTACATGTCCAATTAAAATTCTGTCTGATTTTGACTTCAGGGGAGCTTAAATAGGGCAGAACATAAATTGAACATCTAACTTGAACTGGCTCTGTTCTCACTGAGTG
The DNA here is from genome assembly GCF_902713615.1 of Scyliorhinus canicula. NCBI lineage: Eukaryota > Metazoa > Chordata > Chondrichthyes > Carcharhiniformes > Scyliorhinidae > Scyliorhinus > Scyliorhinus canicula. The sequence goes on along the minus strand of NC_052151.1, from coordinate 53,676,725 downwards.
GCTTAGGTTAAATTGAGATGACCAGCCTGGGACTTTTCATGTCCATTGAGGCTGGGCTGGGAGGTGGGAAAGCTAGACAAATGGCATGGGAATGTGGCCGGGGATGTGCCCGATACCTTCCCGCTGCTATGCCATTTTGTCAGTGGTGGGAAAGATGGCAGCTGGCCCTGCCCACTTTCCCTCAGCGAAACCCTACTGGGGCCTGCCTGACTGACAACAGCACCTCCAGACCTCACTTTCTGGTTGTTAGGGTGCACATCCATTGAGGTGTGCGCTTCCTCCCTGTGCAGTTCAGTGGAGGATGGTGCTTTTCCTTCTACTCTGAACTTAGATCATTTTGGACAACAGTCTGCCTGGGATGCAATACACAGCACAGTCTGGGAGCAATGGATGGAATTTAATTACCGCCCCTCAGTTGAGTTTGAAGGCTGGAGTCATTTGATTGGATCTGAGGGCGCGAGGTGGTGATCCCGCTGCCTTATTCCCACCTCTTCCCTGATTATGCCTGGGATGGGAAGTATTTAACATTTGCTGCACAGCGCCAGAGACCCGGGTTCGATTCCCGGCTTGGGTCACTGTCTGTGCGGAGTATGCACATTCTCCCCATGTCTGCGTGGGTTTCCTCCGGCTGCTCCGGTTTCCTCCCACAAGTCCTGAAAGACGCGCTGTTAGGTGAATTGGACATTCTGAATTCTCTCTGCATGTACCCGAACAGGCGGAAAAATGTGGCGACGAGGGGCTTTTCACAGTAACTTCATTGCAGTGTGAATGTAAACCTACTTGTGCCACTAATAAAGATTAGTGTTATTACTTGTCCTGTTATCATTTAATGTCCTTAAGTGGGCAATTAATGCCCACTTAAATCTGAAACCTTAAACCCAATCAGGTTTGCTCGCAGGCTTCCAGAGTGGGATGGTTCCTTGTTCAAAGGCTCTACGTGCCTGTTTGAAGGATAGGGATCTGTTGCTGTGGACAAGCCCTCCCTTAACCCTCCTAGAACCCACACCCCACTGTCACACACCTGTGGCCGGGCTCCCTCAGTGACCCTAGGCCTACCCCTGAGTGTATTGCCTTCAGCTGCCATGGACAGTCGCTGGCTGCTGATTGGCTGATTCTCAGGGGAGGTGGGATTTATGCCTCTGGGGCCTTGATGTTGTGGAAGGCTCAATAGTGGCCTGGCTGGTGGGTCTTCCCAAAGTTAGTCACTTGGGGGTCTCTCCAGCTGGGGAGGGAGTCATGTGAGACCTCATCACCTACGTTAAATATTGCCCAAAACTCCTGCCTTTTTCTTCCCTTTGCAACCCACCTCATCCTTTCCTCTTTAGGATCACTGACCGCCAAATTGCTCTAAAGTCAACATAACAGCGAAAAGCAGCTGCTTTTTGATATCAAGTTTTTTAAAGCCATACAATTACTGGCTGTAAGTTTGTTTTCCTTTGTGATTCATGCTAACACTGGCAAGAGTTCTGGCTCATTACAATGCAGCTCAAACTTATAATCAACATGAATCTACCCTGACTCATTTTTTTCCCTTGGGTGGGTCCTCAAGACTGTGAAACTCCTTCCCTCCTTCAATCTTTCCTTCTATAATCTACAGGCCTGTAAACTCCTCCGGCACGGTGACGTCTAACCATTACTTTTCAATGTACTTTTATTCCCTGCTACATTTACTATATTATGGCATTAGCCTTTCACTGAGGTTTATCATTGAGAAAAGATTATGACCAGAAAGTAACATTGTTATCAACGTAAACTCCCTGTGGATTAACATATACACACAAAACCCTTCTTAACGTAGTGTTGACCTCAGCAGACCATAGATACCTTTAACTGTGATATGTAAGTGTTGTGCAATTTACATTGCTTGTCCTCATAATTGTGGTGTCAGACAAAGGAATGCTTGTAATGGAACATTGCACTGGCACAACTGGATGAACTTCGGTCTGTTTTAAAATTTGCAGTATCCTGTCCACAATTATTAGGTGACAGGTCAAATGCTCATTCTAGCTCAGCTATATCATGGCCAGAGCTTACTGTGGTGTCCGTGCAATATTACAAATTAATCTTTCAGCATCTGCTCAGTTTAACAAAAAAAAAATCATTGTTAAGATATTCATGGTTCAATTCCTTGGGTGACTGTCTGTTTGGAGTTTGCACTTTCTCCCTGTGTCTGCATGGGTTTCGTCCAGGTGCTCTGGTTTCCTAGATTGGCCATGCTAAATTGCCCCTCAGAGTCCAAAGATGTGGAGGTTGGGTGGGGTTATGGGGCTACGGGGATAGGGCGGGGATAGGTAGGCTGCTCTTTCGGAGGGTCAGTGCAGACTTGATGGACTGAATAGCCTCCTTCTGTACTGCAGGAATTATACGGTTTTATGATTTAGGAGATGGCCAGTGCTAAAATATGTATTCTGCCATTGTAGGATGAATTTTCCTGGGCCTTTGGAGATGGGGAGTGGAGGAGGGGTGGGGGGTTGAAAAATAATGGAGAGCTATTGTGACCATCAATTCACTCGAGACGCGATTGGAAGTAAACTGTGGTTTTAATAGACTTACAACTGAGCCTGCCTGCGACCAGAAGAACTGAGGGCAGGCTCACAAGGCTGCAGCACTTTATACTTCCGGTAGTGGGAGGGGCTATGGGTGGAGTCATGGGCGGAGCCGAGGGTGGAGCCCTATACAAGCTCCTCATCTCCCCCTGTGGGCAGAGCCGCGCAACGGCTCACAGGCAGAGCCCACAAGGACACAATACTATACAGTGTGAATTACATGAAGTACATTCACCACAAGAGCCACATTGGGACAGTGCCCCAAAACTTCCCCTGGGGCGGAATGGGAACCAGGTCAGCAGTCCACTCCATGGAGGCAGGCAGGTAATTAGGACAATTAAGGCCCTACATAGGGGCCGTTTTGTGCCAGTGCCAATATTTTACGGACATCAGACTGACTCCCTCCAAATAGTATGTGGCGGCCGCCAGCCCAATCCAGGTAGCCTTCAGTGATAGGCCATGGAGCTAACAAAGACAAGGGGCTGGATTCTCCGATCACAGTTCCCGCCCAAATCAGGGGCGGCGTCACTTTCACGATGCTCCGCCCCCTCCAAAGCAGCATACTCAGAGCTGCCGCACCATGTATCGAAGGCCTCAGGACATTGCCTGAGGCCCGCCCCCGAAGCTCTGCCCCCGACCAGCCAGGTTCCCGACGACGTCAGTCACGTGTGGTCCCATCTGTCGGAAACTCGATGTGGCAGCTGCGGACTCAGTCCAGCGCCGCCATAGTCAGGGGAGGGCCGATCCGCGGGCAGAGGGAAACTTTATTAGAGGCTGGGTGCACTGTGGGGGGTGGTCCTTGGTGCACGAGCTGGCAAAAGGGAGGGCACTATTTCGCGGGTGGCCGGTGCCATGTAGCACTGAGCGGCAGCTGGAGGCTGCCGCCCTGCGCATGCGTGGCCACGGACCCTGTAATTCTCCGTACCGTATTGGATGCTAGAGCCGGGTGCTCGTTGTTGCCCACATGCTAGCCCCTAGCAAAAGGGGGAATCAGTGGCCGTTTTACCCCATTTTTCCTGGTGTAAAATGCCACCGTTTCCACGCCAGCGTGGATACATAGCCCCAGAATCGCAGAATCCAGCCCGGGACTCCATGCCCACGGGGCGGAAAGATCCCAGTCTTTGAGTAGGTTTGTGGAAAGGTTTCCCCTCCAACCTAATGACCCTGTTTGCGTCGAGAGCCTTTAATTTCTAAGTTCAATGCAGGCAGCCATGTTGAGGTGGCCTTGCATTTGCCTGCTTGCTCAATGGTGCCCACCTTTCTTTGCTGACCTGACATCACTGCGGGCCCTCCGATTGGTTCTGTAACCTCAAGTTAGTAAATGCAGAGATTGTTTTGCCAGGCCACTACCTGGAAGGTTGCGTGAACAGATGCACTAACAAAATTGGCGGTCTTGGGACACTTGTGTCCAATGTTGGGATCCCGAGGTCTGCGAGAAAACCCTGCCCTGTAGCTGGCAGTGCTGACGTTGTCCAAAGAATAAACCTGAAACAGACATATCTTTCCTGTGCTGTGCACAAGCACGGCAGACACAAGAGGCCTGGGGCTGCTCCATTGGGAGTGATGACCATTCCAGCCAAAAGGATTTTATAAAAAGCGCTGGCAGTGTGTTTATTGCTGCTTTCCAAATGGCAATTATCACTCTGTTGCCATATGAAATCAACCGTTCCCCTTGCAGCTTGTGTGATTTCTACACTCAAACTTTCAGGGCTCCTGGATTTGTTTTCACAAGAGCCGAAAAAATTAGGGGGATGATCTGAGAGCGGCCTTTAAGATTACGATAAGGTAAACTGTGATGAATCGAGTTCCCTTTGATGCTGGAAGATAGCAATGAAAGGGCCCCGATTCAAGATAGCCACAAAAAGAATGAAAAGGAAAGTGAGAAAACATTTCTTTACAAAACATTGCTGAAGATATTCAGCACGTGGAATTCTATGCCACGAACCATCTTTGAAGCAAACCCAATAAAGATCAGGCAAGGAAGAATATCAAGGTTATGGGTTTGAGCAAAAGATTGGGATTAGGTGGGTGCCTGGAATAGAGAAAAACATGTGGATGTGATAGACCAAATTGTCTATTTGTGCTTTAACGTTTATATCCTTGATGTACCGTCAATTCACCGAGACACTGAGAGAGCGAGTGAACTTTAGGCTTTATTAATCATGAACTTGCCTAGCCAGAGTCGGTTGTACAGATGAGTGCCACCCACAGGTGACCGGTCCAGAGATGGCTCCGGTGAGGGAGGAGCCAGAGGCAGAGCCCACCGGGGTTACAGTACAGGACCTGGAAGCAGCTCGTATCACCACTTCCAGGTCATAGGTTACAGTATCATACCGACAGCTCATGCATTAGGTGAATACATTCACCACATTCACCCCCTGTTAAAAAAAAATCAAGTCCAGCGGGGGTGACATGGGGTCATTACATATTCAGTCTATCTGGAGGCCGGATCATTCTTTTAGACCTCCTCAACTCTGGAGGTGCAGCAGGCATGGTTGTTGCATGCCTGCCGCACCTGGGGCGTTGTGTCCGGAGCTTGAGTCTCAGTCCGGAGCGTGTTGGAGACCGTTGAGGGGTGGGGATAGGCAGGGGGGTGGTGGGTGGCGGCAGTGCCGGAGCGGGGCAATACAGGAGACCCAGGGGGTGGACGGAGCACTGGGGGTGGCGGTGGGCAGCGGGGAGGGGGGAAGCGTTGGCAGGGGAACCAGCTGGTGCCAGGTCTCATAGGGAAACTGTATATTGCCGTCCGTCCTAGTGTGCGGTGTAGACATTCTGGGGGTTGGCGTGCAGCAGCTGGACCCTCTCAACCAGGGGATCGGTCTTATGGCTCCTCATGTGCTTCCGGAGAAGGACAGGTCCCGGAGTCGTCAGCCAAGATGGAAGTAAGACCCCCGAGATGGGCTTCCTGGGGAAGACAAACAAACGGTCGTGAGGAGTCTCGTTCGTGGATGTGCAGAGGAGCGATCTAATGGAGTGGAGGGCATCGGGGAGGACCACGTGCCAGCGGGGGGGTCGGGAGACTTCTAGACCTGAGGGCCAGAAGAACGGCCTTCCATACCGTCGTGTTCTCCCTCTCCACCTGCCCGTTTCCCTGTGGGTTATAGCTCGTAGTCCTGCTCGAGGCAATGCCCTTATCGAGCAGGTACTGACGCAGCTCATCGCTCATGAACGATGTACCCCGGTCACTGTGGACGTAGGCAGGGAAACCGAACAGTGTGAAGATGCTGTGCAGTGCCTTTATTACAGTGGCCGAGGTCATTTTGCGGCAGGGGACGGCGAAGGGGAAGCGGGAGTACTCGTCGATGACGGTGAGAAAGTATATATTATGGTGGTGGAGGGCAGGGGCCCTTTGCAGTCAATGCTTAAGCGCTCAAAGGGCCGGGAGGCCTTTACCAGGCGGGCCTTGTCTGGCCGGTAGAAGTGCGGTTTGCACTCCGCGTAGACTTGGCAGTCCTTGGTCATGGCCTTAACCTCCTCGGTGGAGAAGGGCAGATTGCTGGCCTTAATGAAGTGGGTAATCCGGGTGACCCCCGGGTGGCAGAGGTCATTGTGGATAGCCCGAAGTCGGTCATCTTGCGCGCTGGCGCATGTGCCGCAGGACAGGGCATCTGGGGGCTCGTAGAGCTTCCCAGGACAATACTTGATATCTTAATTGTAGGTGGAGAGTTCGATCCTCCACCTCAAGATTTTGTCATTTTTTATTTTGCCCCGTTGTGCGTTGTCAAACATGAAGGCGACCGACCGCTGGTCGGTGACGAGGGTGAACCTCCAGTGCTGCACGGTTTCCACTATGGCTTGTGCTTCATTCTTGACCGAGGAGTGTTGCATTTTGGAAGTGTGGAAGGTCCTAGAGAAGAATGCTACGGCCTGCCCGCCTGGTTGAGTGTGGCGGCCAGTGCAACGTCTGATGCATCGCTCTCTACCTAAAGGGATGGACACGTCCATCGTGTGCATTGCGGCCTTGGTGATATCGGCCTTGATGCGGCTGAAGGCCGAGCGGGCCTCACCCATCAGGGGAAAAATGGTGGTTTGAATAAGTGGGCGGGCTTTGTCCGCATCGTTGGGGACCCACTGGGCGTAGTAGGAGAACAGCCGCAGGCATTGTTTTAGGGCCTTGAGGCTGTGGGGAGGGGGGAGGTCTGTGAGGGGGCGCATGCGGTCGGGGTCGGACTCGAGGACTCCATTCTCCACGATGTAGCCGAGGATGGCCAGTTGGGTAGTACAGAAGATGCACTTTTCTTTGTTGTCTGTAAGGTTGAGGGATTGGGCGGCCTGGAGGAACCTCTGAAGGTTGGCTCCATGGTCCTGCTGATCATGACCGCAGATGGTCACATTGTCCAAGTACGGGTATGTAGCCCTCAAACCGTACTGGTCCACCATTCGGTCCATCGTACTCTAAAAGACCGAGACCCTGTTAGTGAAGCCGAAGGGGACTCTGAGGAAGTGGAAGAGCCGGCTGGCTGCTTCAAAGGCAGTGTACTGGCGTTCTTCCGGGCGGATTGGGAGCTGGTGGTAGGCCGACTTCAGATCAACAACCGTCCGATTCTTTTCCCCGGTCCAGACGACCACCACTTGCGCTCTCCAGGGCTGTTGCTGGCATCGATGATCCCTTCACTCAACAGTCGCTGGACCTCTGACTTGATGAACGTCATGTCTTGGGAACTGTACCGCCTGCTCCTGGTGGCAATCGGCTTACAGACGGAAGTGAAGTTCATAAAGAGCGACGGGGGGAAGGTGGGGGGGAGAACTTGAGGGTCGTGAGGCTGCATACCGCCAAACTGTAGGGTCAGGCTTCGGTGACTGCATTGGAAGTCCAATCCGAGCAGTAGGGAGGCACAGAGGTGGGGGAGGACGTAGAGCTTAAAACAAGCGTACTCTGCGCCCTGCATCGCGAAATTGGTGATATAGTAGGCCCGGATCTGAACCGAATAGGATCCGGAGGCAAGGGAGATTGTTTGGGAGGTTGGGTAGGTGTGGAGGGAGCAGCGCCTTACCGTGTCGGGGTGGACAAAGCTCTCTGTGCTCCTGGAGTCGAAAAGGCAGCGGATATTGTGCCCGTTGACCCGGACGGCCATCATGGAGTTCTTCAGCTGTTTTGGCTGCGACTGGCTGAGGGTGACTGCACCCAGCTGCGGGTAGCCTGTGTGGTCAGTGGAGTCACAGGATGGCGGCCCCCATGAGTCGCACGTGTCGGGCTGGGGCGAAGATGGTGACCAAGATGGCTGTCCCCATCGGTCACACGTCTCGGTCGGTGCTGGAGCCGGCGGCCAAGATGGCGGCCCCCATGAGTCGCACGAGGCTGATGACGCGTCTGAAGGGGGCGTTCCGGGCAGGCACGCAGCCGCATTGGGGTCTGCGGGCCTGCGAGTCCATGGGCCAGGCCTGGTGCGTTTTTGATTTCTGGGCCTTAGATCGGCCCAGACAGACTCTAGCGAAGTGCCCCTTTTTCCCACAGTCACTGCACGTTGCAATGCGGGCTGGACAATGCTGCCGGGGGTGTTCACCCTGGCCGCAGAAGTAGCACTGCGGTTCCCTGGGCTGGGCTGGCAGGCACGCTGTGCAGGCCTGTGACGTTGCCGGGTCCGGCGGGGACCGTGACAATGGTGACCACGAGAGGTTCGCCGGGCCCTGGTGAGGGTGGAGCCAGAGGCGGATCCCACTGGGGTTACAGTACAGGACCTGGAAGTAGCATGTATCACCACTTCCAGTTCAAACATTAGGTGAATACATTCACCTCAATACTGCTGCCTCACGGCGCTGAGGAACTGTGTTCGATCCTGGCTCTGGGTCACTGTCTGTGTAAAGTTTGCACATTCTCGCTGTGTCTGTGTGAGTCTCACCCCCAGAACCCAAAGATGTGCAGGGTAGGTGGATTGTCCACGCTAAATTGCCCCTGAATTGGTTATTCTAATTGAAAAAAAAACATTTATGAACTCAACGTGATCGTACATTCCTGTCTCATGCAGCTTCTGATTCTCCACTTCACCCTCATCCTGAATCTGGTCTGATATACAAATTGCAGGTCATGTACTTCTTTTTTTTATTTTTAAAAAACGAATTCCAATTGCGGGCAATTTATTGTGGCCAATGCGTGTGTGTGTGACTGCGTGAGTGGAAGTGACTTTGTGCACTGTGTGAGTGGATGTGCCTGTGCATGTGTGAGACTGTGTGTGTGACTGTGAGTGGGTGTGTCTGTGCATGCGGCTGTGTGACTTTATGTGTCTGACTGTGTGAGTGGATGTGATTGTGTGTGTGACTGTGTGAGTCAATGTGTCTGTGTGTGTGAGATTGTGTGACTGTATGTGTGTAACTATGTGAGTGGATGTGTCTGTGCGTATGGCTGTGTTAGTGGGTGTCTGTGAGTGCGACTGTGTGAGTGGATGTGTCTATGTGTGGCGCTAACAATTGTACACAAAGACTCGAGTGAAGTACAAGAGAGGCTTTATTGCTGTGAGATGCTATTCCTCCGGCGGCAGCTGTAGAATAGTATCTCAGTGAAGCTAGCGCATATTTATACACAAGCTCCCTGTGGGCGGAGCTAGCCGGCAGGGGCTTACTGGAGAAACCTGTATTACAGGTACGGCCATACATCCCCCTACTGCGAGCACACATATATACAGTGGTTGTATCACCACACTATTTTTGTACCTGTGTGTGTGACTATGGAGTGGATCTGACTGTGCATGTGGCTGTGTGAGTGGGTGGGTCTGTGAGTGTGACTGTATGTGTGTGGCTGTGTGAGTGGATGTACGTTTGTGTGACCAAGTGACTGGATGTGACGGTGCGTGTGGCTGTGGGTGGCTGTGAGTGTGACTATGTGAGTGGATGTGACTGCATGTGGCTGTGTGGGTGGGTGTGTCTGAGTGTGACAATGTGAGTGGATGTCTGTGAGTGTGATTGTGTGAGTGGATGTGTCTATGGGTGTGACTGTGTGTGGGACTATGTGATTGGATGTGTCTGTGAGTGTGACTGTGTGACTGTCTGTGTGTGACTGTGTGAGTGGATGTACGTGTGTGAAACTTTGTGAGTGGATGTGACTGTGTGTGTGGCTGTGTGAGTGACTATGTGAGTGGATGTGACTGTGCGTGAGTATGTGACTGTATGTGCGTGACTTAGTGTCTGTGACTATGTGTGTGATTGAGTGAGTGGGCGTGTGTATGTGTAAATGTGTGAGTGGGTGTGACTGTGCATGTGATTGTGTGTGACTGTGTGAGTGTGTCTGAGTGTGACTGTGGCTGTACGTGTGTGACTGTATGAGTGGATGTGCCTATGTGTGTAACTGTGTGTGTGACTGTGAATGGGTATGTCTGTGCGTGTGACTGTGTGATGGTGTGTTTGACTGTGTGAGTGTGTCTGTGTGTGTGTGATTGTGAATGGGTATGTCTGTGTACGTGACTGTGACAGTGTGTTTGTCTGTGTGAGTGGGGGTTGTTGGGTGTACATTTCAGGCATTGAGCAATAAACATTTATCCTCCTTTTTTTAAAACTTAAGAAAAAATCTGTCGTTTGACTGTCTTGTGATTTACAGCACTTGGGGTTTAAACACATCTGTCTTTGGTCAGACTTGAGGTGGGAAAAGGGGAAACCATTCCAGAACCATCCGTAACAACATATAAAAATTAATTTATTGACACCGGTGGTGGACTGTAGCGTTAGGAACTATGAATTTGTGATGTTTTACTTTGTGAATAAGCTTGAAACTGAGTAAAGGTTGACTTTTGGTCTCCTCATGCACCAACTGGCAGTCAGAAATTTAACAGGCTCAGTTTAATGCCTCATTCAAAGGCCGGCTGCCTCCGATTGTGCAGCACTCCGTCGGTACTGCACTGGGCTGATCTCCCAACCCTGTCTTCCAGCCTTAAACATGAGACCACCTATTACAGCATTGTTTTAATCCTCATTTTCACGGCGACATGCTAGCAAAATTCTCTTTTCCTTCTTTTTTTTAATCACTTTTAATTACCAACTCAGCAATCCTTTTCAAAGAAAACATAAGGGAGCATGAAACTAAATAAACACCTGCAACAGCATTTGGTTTTCTGGTTAGATTACCCAAAGGTTAAGCTTCTTTACAGATCAAATCTGTTTCACATATTTCAAATAGTACGTTAATGCAAAAATGAGGAGCATATTGTAAGAGTATTTCTGAAACTGACAGGAAATGGAGATTTTAAGGATAACTTACACCCTTTTGCCTTTGGGTTAGGTTATTATTGGCTACTCCACTGTGTAAACACGAAATAAATTAAATCTGAATAAAATCTAATTAAATTTTGACAGAGGTGTCTATTTGATTGGCAGCACTGATGCTGACAGGTTCTGGCACCGACTGAGCATGCCCAGAACCTGATTGATGGGCTGCCATGTGGCTGGCAAGTTCACACTTGACTGCAAGTATTAAAAACAGTTGTGTATAATGGAAAAGGTTTCGCTCAATACAGAATTTTGATGAGAATCCTCGATTTTTTTTTTATTATTAGCTGATGCAACAATACTGGCGCAATACAGGAAACAGGTGTGAAGGCTGAGAAAAGTAGTACAGAGGGACGTCAGCTGACTTTTCAGTCTATAACCGTGCCAGCAGCACGAGGCTTCTATTTGAAAGCTCTTACTAGGAATAGGCTGCCTCTGCCATGGCTTCACTTGGGCTAAAGTCTTTGTCGATTAGCTTGCAAGGCCGCTGTCACCATAGGACAATATTGGGTGAACTTCTGAAAGGTTTCTACAATGAAGTGATGTAAAATTGTATTGAGATATATGCTGTCACCATGGTTAAATGAGATAAAACTCTTCTCTGTGGGATGAAAGAGTTGGCCAAGGCTTTTGCCTTCTGGTCACGTGATTGATTTTTTTGCTCTTAAATCAGAAGTTTGGAGGTTCGACCCCCATCCTGGGGACTTGATCGCACAATCAAAGCGCCCCCCCCCCATCCCACGCATGAAGTGGTGCATTATGCGAGTTGCTGCCTTTTGGTTGAGGTCCTCGCATCTCCGTTCCTGAACTTTGGCGATCCCATGGCAATCTTGAGCTAGCATTCTTTTGACGCAGTTTACTCAACCAGCGGAAGCTCTGTCCAGCCCCCTCATGATTTTGAACATCTCCATCAAATCTCCTTTTTGCCTTCTCTCCAGGAGAACAGTCCCAATCTCTCCAATGTTTCCTCATAACTGAATTTCCTCGTCCCCGGAAGCATTGTTGTAAATCTCGTTTGAACTCTCTCCATTGCTTTTCACAGTAACTTCATTGCAATGTTAATGTAAACCAACTTACGACAATAATAAAGATTATTATTATGTATTCAGAAAGTGTGGTGCCCGGAACCGTACACAACACCCCAGCTGAGTTTTCACTAGTGTCCTATACATGTTCACAATAATCTCCTTCCTCCAGTACTCTATGCCCCTATTAATGAAGCCCATAATACTATATGTTTTATTAGCTGCTCTCCACATGCCCTACGACCTTCAATAATCTAAGCACACAAACACGCAGGTCCCGCTGCTCCGACATAGATACATGGAAGATAGGAGCAGGAGGAGGCCTTATGGCCCTCCGAGCCTGCTCCGTCACTTATCACCAGCATGGCTGATCATCCAACTCAATAGGCTAATCCTGCTTTCTCCCCATAGCCTTTGATTCCATTTGCCCCAAGTGCTATATCTAGCCGCCTCTTGAATATATTCAATGTTTTAACATGAACTACTTCCTGTGGTAGTGAATTCCACAGGCTCACCACTCTTTGGGTGAAGAATTACCATAGCCATAGAATTACCATAGAATTTACAGTGCAGAAGGAGGCCATTCAGCCCATCGAGTCTGCGCTGGCACTTTGAAAGAGCACCCTCTTAAGCCCCATTCCTTCACCCTATCCCCCTTTATCCCTGTTACCCCACCTAACCTTTTTGCCTAAGGGCAATTTAGAATGGCCAATCCACCAAACCTGCACATCTTTGGACTGTGGGAGGAAACCAGAGCACCCGGAGGAAACACACACACACACGGGGAGAACGTGTAGACTCCACACAGACAGTGACCCAAGCCAGAAATCGAACCTGAGACCCTGGAGCTGTGAAGCAACTGTGCTAACCACTATGCTGCCATGCTGCCCTCACCTCTGTCCGAATGTCTCCTCAACTCTGTCCGAAATGGTTTCCCCTGAATCCTCAGGCTGTGACCCCTGATTCTGGGCACACCAACCATTGGGAATATCTTCCCTGCATTTACCCTGTCTAGTCCTGTTAGAATCTTATAAGTCTCTATGAAATCCCCCTCATTCTTTTGAACGCCAGCGAGAACAGTCCAAACCTAGTCAATTTCTCTTCATATGACAATCCCGCCATCCCTGGAATCAGTCTGGTAAACCTCCGCTGCACTCCCTCGAGAGCAAGAACATCCTTCCTCAGAGAAGGAGACCAAAACTGCACACAATACTCCAGATGTGGCCTCACCAAGGCCCTGTGTAATTGCAGCAACACATCCCTGCTTCTATACTAGAAACCTCTCACAATGAAGGCCAACATACCATTAGCCTTCTTTACCGCCTGCTGCACCTGAATGCTTACCTTCAGCGACTGGTGCACAAGGACATCCAGGTCCTGCTGCACACTCCCCTCTCCCAATTTACAACCATTCAGGTAGTAATCTGCCTTCCTGTTTTTTGCTTCCAAAGTGAATAAACTCACACTTATCCAAATTATACTGCATCTGCCATTGATTTGCCCACTCGCCCAACCTGTCCAGATCTTGCTGTCTGTGTGGGTTTCCTCCGGGTGTTCCGGTTTCCTCCCACAAGTCCTGAAAGACTTGCGTGATCGGTGAATTAGACATTCTGAATTCTCCCTCAGTGTACCTGAAGGCGCCGGAATGTGGCGACTAGGAATCTTTTCACAGTAACTTCATTGCAGTGTTAATGTAAGCCTACTTGTGACAATAATAAGTTTTTAAAAATTATTAGATTAGATTCCTTGCCAGACAATGAACACTGAACATAACACAAACCTTCCTCCAGTCCAAAAAGTATCCACTAGCCATTATTTACTGTTTCCTATTACTCAGCCAATTTTGTATCCAGGGTGCTACTTTCCCTTTTATTCCATGTACTATAATTTTTCTCATAAGTCTAGTGTATATATAGGGTATATATATCAAATGTCTTTTTGAAGTCCATGTATATCACATCAACAGCATTACATTCACCAACCCTCTCTGTTATCTTGTTAAAAAGCTTCAGCAAAGGGCTGGTTTAGCACACTGGGCTAAATTGCTGGATTTTAAAGCAGACCAAGGCAGGCCAGCAGCACGGTTCAATTCCTGTACCAGCCTCCCCGAACAGGTGCCGGAATGTGGTGACTAGGGGCTTTTCACAGTAACTTCATTGAAGCCTACTTGTGACAATAAGCGATTTTAGGGGCTGGTTTAACTCACTGGGCTAAATCGCTGGCTTTTAAAGCAGACCAAGCAGGCCAGCAGCACGGTTCGATTCCCGTACCAGCCTCCCCGGACAGGCGCTGGAATGTGGCGACTAGGGGCTTTTCACAGTAACTTCATTGAAGCCTACTCGTGACAGTAAGCAATTTTCATTTCATTTCATTTCAAGTTAGTTAAACACTATTTTTCCTTTCGAAGGGTTTAGAGATTTAAGCAACAAAATTTGCAGATGAGTGGTTTAGTGAGAACGAAGAAGACACTAGGAAACATGCAATCTGGGCAGTTGTGTTCAATTAATTTTTAGTATAGATAACTGTGAGGTGTTGCATTTTGATAGGAAAATTAGAAATGACACTTGCATTTTAGAACATAAGAATCTTAATGGGGTAGAAAAGCAAACAAATCTGTCGATACACCAACAGGGACATGATGTTCAAGCTGTAGAACAGGTGGTCACATGATGATGCGGCTACTTAAAGGCTAAGTGATGGAAGTGCGGAATGAGGGCAGATCACAAGCATGTATTGCTGCTCAGAGTAGTGAATAAACTATTGTTATTCAAAGCCCTTGGTTGCCACTCATTGGAACCCAGCACTTCTCCAAGGTGCCAGGAGTTGGCAGTATGGCACAAAGGCTTCACCGCATTGACCCGCTCACGTTGAACGAAAACATTCTGGACAGTTGGGTAAGGTTTGATAAGGAGTAGAATATTTACTGCAGTGCTGTATTATTTGACAAAGTAAAAAAGGTACAAGCTTTCTCCTTACAAAATTTAGCGGGCCACAAGGCCATCGGGAAGTTTCAATCGTTTGTTTTTCAAATGGAGGAGAAGGAAGAGGGCCCCGAAATAATTCTAAGGAAGGTTGAAAACATTTGCCTTCCAGTGAAGAATATGGGGTGGGATTCTCCATTTGAGAGACTAACTGCTGACGGCGGGACTGAGTCACGGGTGTTTTATGTTGATGAAAGCGGTGTTGGTCCCGGAGCGATAGAGGACCCGCTATTGGGCTAGCACCGTCACCACGTGGGACTAGTGCAATTCCAATGTGTGCCAGTGTGTGATATGACGAGGTCGGAAGTGGCACTGGAGAGCCTGACAAGCAGGAGCTGAATATAGGAGCTTCACTCCCCACACACCTTCATCCAAGCCAAGGGGATAGCACTGGTTTAGCTGGAGCACACCCATCCCGTTGATGGGTTGGCTGGGGCCAGAAAGTACCCAGGGGGTTGGCCTGTGGGGCACCTATGCGACCCATGACACTATGTTCCCAGTGGGCAGTCAGCGGTATGCATAGCTGTATGGCTTCCTTGCAGGCTGCGACAATGGTGGTCCGTTGGCCCACCTCCTAGCCGCCCCCAGTCCTCCCCCCGGCCTGGCAAATGCCCCATGGCAAGTGGCACAACTGTCAGCATACTATAGTGCTGTTGGACACTGGCTGTACCCCCCCTACCTCCCCCGGCACCCTCAGCAGCCACGGCGCCTGTTTCTCAATTTTAAACACCACAAGTAATCTCGTCATCAGTAATTCCTCCTGGCAGAGACGGAGCAATGCCTGGAGGCCCAGAGAATGCAGGGGAAGGCCTGTTAATGATATACCAACAGTGTTTACTGTGCAATTTGCATGCCCATGCCGGTGTGCAGCATAGAACGCATTCATGCTGCTGTCGAGGAGCTGCAGAATCGGATTCGGTTTGGTGCCTGGCGCCAGCCACGATTTTTGGCGTCGCTGGATGGAAAATCCCAGCCACAATGCTTGACAGACACAAGTTTAACTCTACAAAGCAAAGAGCAGATGAATCAATACAATCCTATATGGCAACATTGAAAATCGTAGGGAAAAGAATGTGCACTTGGCACCTTTACCGATGAGTTAGTCAGGGATTGAACAGTTTGTGGGGTCTACAGTGATCTTGTTTGCAAGCAGCTGCTACGTGAAAATGATTTAACACTACAAACAGCCATTCGCATCCTTCTGCTAAACGAGTCAGAGAAAAGTAGCAAGGAGTTTAGGTGGGAAACAGCGGTTTTCACGATAAAAGGCACACCCGAATTTGGTAGCCATCACTTTCAGAACAGAACAGCATGTGACAAGTGGAATCATTTTGCGAAATCCTGCAGATGGAAACCACGGCAGTTTTCCTTTACCACCTGCCATGTTGCAGCCGGTCAGTCCTCCAAGATAGCCCCATCAGCAAAGTGAACAAACTGGATCTCAGTCAGAGCATCCAAATCACTGAGCCTCGAGCAACATTTGACACCGTCACAGGAAAGGATTGGACCTTCACCACCCTGAACATGATTTGCAGCAATGTAAACTGAAGATAATGAGTGACACTGGAATACTGCCCAGCCGAATGCCATGGGAACTTAGACTCATATACAACAACAGACTGCATTACTCCAAGTGGACTTTGTGACCTACGGTGGAGAAACCATCCATAATGAAGGTGTGGCCACTCTCCATTGCACCCAGTGCTGCTGCAAGCTTCATATACTTGACCAGAATGTAAGACCACAGTTAGGTCTTTGCGACAGCATTAAACTGGGGCTCATCCTATTTGGTCCAGAGGTGCATTCTCTTGACCAAGACCTTTTCAACCATGACATCATTTGTAAGTTACCAGTAATGTACCACATGAGATTAGATAACACGGTGCCACCAATGTCTGTACTCCAAGAAGAGTACCAATGGCTATGAAGCAGAAAGTAGTCAATGAGCTGCATCAGATGATGATACTGGGTGTCATAACTCCCGTAGATGAGGTCACAGAACGGGTTTTGTCAGTATTTTGCTTTTGTATCTATTTTAGTTACATTGGTTGACAGATAAATGTTGGGCAAAGTTACAAAAGACCTTTGTTTCTGCATTTGTTGTTTATTTCTATTCTCCATCCAAATCTAAAAATGGGTTTGCATTCTTCCTGCCTAATTGGCAAGCAGAAACTGGAGAAATATGGTAAGTAATTTTTTTAAATGTGTATTAAATTGAAATTTTTGATGTGATTGCAGAGATTACACTTTGGATCAGGAGGTTAGTTATCCATTAAATAATGAGGCTGGGTGCCTGACTTTAATATGTTTCCCAAGTTTAACTGTGGACGGTCATGTTTCCGTGATGTCAGGAAACCCAGCAGCTCAATAGAGATGAGGGGCGAAAATTCTCCGACACCACGCAGGGTCGGAGAATCGCCCGGGGCCGCCGAAAATCCCACCCCCGCCGTGGCAGAAATTCTCCGCCACCCGGGAATTGGCGGGGGCGGGAATCACCCCACGCCGATCGGCGAGCCCCCTGCGGCGATTCTCCAGCCCACGATGGGCCGAAGTCCCGCCGCTGGGAGGCCTCTCCCACCGCCGAGGTTTGAACCACCTCTGGTGGCGGCGGGATCGGCGGCGCGAGCAGGCCCCCGGGGTCCTGGAGGGGGCGCGGTGCGATCGGACCCTGGGGGATGCCCCCACGGTGGCCAGGCCCGCGATCGGGGCCCACCGATCGGCGAGCGGGCCAGTGCCGTTGGGGAACTCTTTTTCTTCCACCGCCGCCACTGTCCCCACCATGGCGAAGGCGGAAGAGAATCTCCCAGCGCACATGCGCCGGTGGTGACGTCAGCGGCAGCTGCCGGTGCGTCACTACCGGCGCATGCGTGAACCGGTGAAGGCCTTTCAGCCAGCCCCGGTGCTGGGCGGCGGGCGTCAAAGGCCGCTGGTGCCGGTTTTGCCGCAAGCTCAGCGTGGTGCCAACCGCTCCGGCGCGGGCCTAGCCCCCAAAGGTGCGGAGAATTCCGCACCTTTGGGGAGGCCCGACGCCGGAGTGGTTGGCGCCACTCCCCTATGCCGGGACTCCCGCCCCACTGGGTAGGGGAGAATCCCGCCCGAGGGCTGTCGTATAATTCGGACAGAGATGAGGAGACATTTCTTCACACAAAGAGTGGTGAGCCTGTGGAATTCATTGTCACAGGAAGTAGTTGATGCTAAAACTTTGAATATATTCAAGAGGCGGCTGGATATAGCACTTGGGGAGAATGGGATCAAAGGCTATGGGGAGAAAGCAGAATTAGGCTATTGAGTTGGATGATCAGCCATGATCGTGATGAATGGTGGAGCAGGCTCGAAGGGTCAAAAGGCCTCCTCCTGCTCCTATCTTCTATGTATCTATGCATCTATGTATAATATATATAAAGTTTCACAATCATAGAAAATCTTTACTTCTGCAAGAGGATGTGACATTATCGTGTACAAATTCAGAGTCAGAAAATAAACTTGTTTTAGGTGATATGGTGAGTCAAATCATCAAATTTACAGTGCAGATGGAGGCCACTCAGCCCATCGAGTTTCCACTGGCCCCTGAAAGAGCACCCTACTGAAGCCCATGCCTTCACCCTATCCCTGTAACCCAGTAACTCCACCAAACCTTTTTGGACACTAAGGGCAATTTAGCGTAGCCAATCCACCTTACCTGAACATCCTTGGACTGTGGGAGGAAACCAGAGCACTCGGAGGAAGCCCATGCAGACACGGGAAGAATGTGCAAACTCCACACAAAGTCATCCAAGGTCAGCATTGAACTTGGGTCCCTGGCGCTGTGAGGCAGCAATGCTAACCACTGTGCCACCATTCCACCCACGGCACTAATCATTGCTTTAAAGTCAAAGAACACAAGTAGGAATGTGGGTCACCATTGGAACCTGAGGTTTGTAATAGTAATTGCCACAAATTACAATCAATTCTGTTGCTCACAAAGTTCAGTATATTTCTATTGGCAACATTCAGTTGTGGGATGCAAGCTCTCACATTTGATTAAAATACTGACTAGACTTTTCAATCAGACTCACTCTTGTACAGACAAAGCCCCAGCACTTTTTGAGACTGGAGAATTATTTAAAATGTTGGGGTTGAAGGTGTTGCAGGCAGTCACTCTGATACCTATTCATTTCAGTAACAACTTGCCATTTTATAGCCCTTTTCATGTGCAGGAAATCTCAAAGTAAACATGAGGGATATCTTGTGGCTAGCCATGTAATATGATTTACATTTCGACAAGTGAGACAGAGCCAATATATCACGGGTGATGAAATTGCAAGTGAGCTTTGGTTAGCCTCATGAATGGAAATATAAATTACACTAAACTGCTGGCTGATAGGTAAAGTCCATAATAGGCGAAAGTACATAAGTAAGAAGAGAAATAAGAAACAAAGTTATATTTATCTAGCCTTTTATACCATCACTATGACGTTTTGAAGCACTGTGCATCTAACAATTTCCCTAAATGCCATCATTCTTAATGAGGTGGGAGCTAGTTAGCTCAGTCAACTAGTTTGTGGTTCAGATTAACACCAACAGGATTGGATTGGATTGGATTTTAGTTTATTTATTGTCACGTTTACTGTGGTATAGTGAAAAGTATTGATCTGCATACAGTCCGGATAGATGGTCCCATACATGACAAAAACATAGGACATACATAAATACACAATGTACATACAGAGACACAGGCATCGGGTGCAGAATACGGAGTGCAGTACTACTCAGTAGAGAAGATGCATGGAGAGATCAGTTCAGTCCATAAGAGGGTTATTTAGGATTCTGGTAACAGCGGGGAAGAAGCTGTTTTTGAATCTGTTGGTGTGTATTCTCAGACTTTGGTATCCCCTGCCTGATGGAAGAAGTTGGAAGAGAGAAGAACCCATTCGCACCAGATGACGGTCGCCAAAGGGGACCCAGGTCACAGGGCCAGAATCACAGCAGGCCGCCTCCACTCCTGATGTACAGTCTGGGGATCCAACTGGACATAACGTTAGGGCCGGTAAAGCCAGAAAAGAAGAGACCAATTAAGTTGGCACTGGTGAAGGGCACAGTTTAGTGATAGGGGCGTGGGGCATGAATCTGTCTATATGTTTTCACATTAAACACCTGTACACAATGTTGCTACCTTCCTCAGTGCTCTGTCAGAAGGATGTGCGGGGTGGGCTGGTCTGAACTGGTCACAGAGGGGGCATGGTGGAGGAGGGGGATGGGTGGACATTGTGGGTGGGCTTGGCTCAGGGACCGCAGTTCAGCCACCACTCACTGCTCTGATGTCCCACCCCCATCCACTGTCCCCACCTCTGGCATGACAGGGAATCAATGGGATCATGTGATGGAAAGGCCAGCTCGTATGCAGGGATTACCCAGGTGGAGGTGGAAAGTGCTCCGATGGGCAGGAGTCAGATGTTGTCAAACAATGTGGAGCACCAGAGCTGATCGCAGAGCGGGATCATCATCATCTGCTGTTGCTGCCAACCCAGGATCTGCACCCCATAGGGCGGCGGGGATGTATCACAGAGGTGCTGTGGTGGGGGGTGAGGGGGAGAGCTGGGATGAGGTGTCCAGTCCCTCCCCCAATAAGTGAACCTGGAGACGATCATAGTGTCCCCTGCAAGCTGGCCCTACCGCACATGTTGTGCGACCTCCCGTGCCAGCCCGGGCCCCGTGTCCTGTCAATCCTTGCCCTCCCCCGGATCCTCCTCATCGGACGAAGCCTGACGTTCATTCTCCTCCTCCAGCATGTTGCCCTTCTGATGTGCAATGTAGTGGAAGATGCAGCACCTTCCCTATCATTCTTCTTAGGGAAAATGATAACAGTGGATAAAGGCAAATTACTGCCGATGCTGGAATCTGAAACCAAAAAGAAAATGCTGGAGAATCTCAGCAGGTCTGGCAGCATCTGTAGGGAGAGAAAAGAGCTAACGTTTCGAGTCCAGATGACCAAATAAGCTTTGACAAAGGGTCATCTGGACTTGAAACGTTAGCTCTTTTCTCTCCCTACAGATGCTGCCAGACCTGCTGAGATTTTCCAGCATTTTCTTTTTGATAACAGAAGATGGCAGGTAAGATGCCAAAATTAGGAGAAGCATTGAGATAGACAAAAGTCATTACATTGAAACTAGAAGCAGGAGGAGCCCTTGCGAACCTTCAAGCCTGCTCCTCTATTTATTATGATCATGATTATGATCACCTCATAGCCCTTATCCTCAAGCTATGACCCCTAGTTCTGGACCCCCCATCATTAGGA
The DNA here is from genome assembly GCF_902713615.1 of Scyliorhinus canicula. Lineage (NCBI taxonomy): Eukaryota > Metazoa > Chordata > Chondrichthyes > Carcharhiniformes > Scyliorhinidae > Scyliorhinus > Scyliorhinus canicula. The sequence continues at coordinate 53,655,706 of NC_052151.1, read as the reverse complement.
ACATTCTTTCTGAATCTACCCAGTCTAATCCTGTTTGAATTTTATACGTTTCTATGAGATCCCATCTCAGTGTCCTAAACTCCAATGAACATAATCCTAACCGACTTAGTCTCTCCTCATATGACAGTCTCACCATCCCAGGAATCCCAAGTAAACCTTCCCTGCACTGCTTCCATAGCAAGAACATCCTTCCTCAGATAAGGATACCAAAACTGCACACAATACTCCAGGTGTGACCTCACCAAAACGCTAAAATTGCAGTAAGACATCCTTACTCCTATACTCAAACCCTCTCGCTATGAAGATGAAAATTCATTTGCCTTCTTTACTGCCTGCTGTACCTGCAGCTTACTTTCAGCGACTGATTCACAAGGACACCAAGGTATAGATATAGATATAGAACAGTACAGCACAGAACAGGCCCTTCGGCCCTCAATGTTGTGCCGAGCCATGATCACCCTACTCAAACCTACGTATCCACCCTATACCTGTAACCCAGGTAACCTTACTTTTTATTAGGACACTACGGGCAATTTTTAGCATGGCCAATCCACCTAACCCGCACATCTTTGGACTGTGGGAGGAAACCGGAGCACCCGGAGGAAACCCACGCACACAGGGGGAGGACGTGCAGACTCCACACAGACAGTGACCCAGCCGGGAATCGAACCTGGGACCCTGGAGCTGTGAAGCATTTATGCTAACCACCATGCTACCCTGCTGCCCCAAGGTCTCATTGAGTATCCACCTCTCACAATTTACACCGATTCAAATAATAATCTGCCTTCCTATTTTTGCTCTGGCAGCGGATAACCTCACATTTATCAACATTATACAGGTCCACCGGTCACTGAAAGGGCAACACAGATGAAGAAGGTAGTCAAGAAGGCATACGGCATGCTTGCCTTCATTGGCCGGGGCATTGAGTTTAAAAATTGGCAAGTCATGTTGCAGCTGTATAGAACCTTAGTTAGGCCACACTTGGAGTTTAGTATTCAATTCTGTTCACCACACTACCAGAAGGATGTGGAGGATTTAGAGAGGGTGCAGAAGAGATTTACCAGGATGTTGCCTGCTATGGAGGGCATTAGCTATGAGAAGAGGTTGAATAAACTCGGTTTGTTCCCACTGGAATGAAGGAGGTTGAGGGGCGATCTGATAGAGGTCTACAAAATTATGAGGGACTTAGACAGAGTGGATAGTCATAGGCTTTTCCCCAGGGTAGAGGGGTCAGTTACCAGGGGGCATAGGTTTAAGGTGCAAGGGGCAAGGTTTAGAGGAGATGTATGAGGCAAGATTTTTACACAGAGGGTAGCGGGTGCCTGGAACTCGCTGCCGGAGGAGGTGGTAGAAGCAGGGACGATAGTGACGTTTAAGGGGCACCTTGACAAATACATGAATAGGATGGGAATAGAGGGATACGGACCGTGTGATTGTAGAAGAGTTTACTTTAGACGAGCAGCATGGTCGGCGCAGGCTTGGAGGGCCGAAGGGCCTGTTCCTGTGCTGTACTTTTCTTTGTTCTTTGTCCACTCACTCAGCCTCTCCCAATCCCGCTGAAGCATCTCTGCATCCTCCTCACAGTTCACCTTCCTATCCAACTTTGTATCATTTGCAAATTTGGAGATAATGGACGGGATTCTCTGTTTTTGAGAAGAAGCGTTGACGCCGGCGCAAAATCTGTGGGGCGGGATTCTCTGTTGGCCAACGCCAAAATCACTAAAACGTGATTGGGCAGAGAATCAGTTCCAACGCCTAATTTGATGCCAAATTGCAATCCTCCATCACCTCGACAGCGGCGTCAATGTGTACCGGAATGCATGCACTGTAAAACCATTTGCATGACATTAGCTAGTGGTGTCCCTCAGGGATCCGTGTTGGGCCCACAATTGTTCACAATTGACATAGATGATTTGGAGTTGGGGACCAAGGGCAATGTGTCCAAGTTTGCAAATGACACTAAGATGAGTGGTAAAGCGAAAGGTGCAGAGGATACTGGAAGTCTGCAGAGGGATTTGGAAGGGGTTAAGTGAATGGGCTAGGGTCTGGCAGATGGAATACAATGTTGACAAATGTGAGGTTATCCATTTTGGTAGGAATAACAGCAAACGGGATTATTATTTAAACGATAAAATATTAAAGCATGCTGCTGTGCAGAGAGACCTGGGTGAGCTAGTGCATGAGTCACAGAAAGTTGGTTTACAGGTGCAACAGGTGATTAAGAAGGCAAATGGAATTTTGTCCTTCATTTGCTAGAGGGATGGAGTTTAAGACTAGGGAGGTTATGCTGCAATTGTATAAGGTGTTAGTGAGGCCACACCTGGAGTATTGTGTTCAGTTTTGGTCTCCTTACTTGAGAAAGGACGTACTGGCACTGGAGGGTGTGCAGAGGAGATTCACTATGTTAATCCCAGAGCTGAACGGGTTGGATTACGAGGAGAGGTTGAGTAGACTGGGACTGTACTCGTTGGAATTTAGAAGGATGAGGGGGATCTTATAGAAACATATAAAGTTATGAAGGGAATAGATAGGATAGATGCGGGCAGGTTGTTTTCACTGGTGGGTGGAAGCAGAACTAGGGGACATAGCCTCAAAATAAGGGGAAGTAGATTTAGGACTGAGTTTAGGAGGAACTTCTTAACCCAAAGGGTTGTGAATCTATGGAATTCCTTGCCCAGTGAAGCAGTTGAGGCTCCCTCATTAAATGTTTTTAAGGTAAAGATAGATAATTTTTTGAAGAATAAAGGGATTAAGGATTATGGTGTTCGGGCCGGAAAGTGGAGCTGAGTCCACAAAAGATCAGCCAAGATCTCATTGAATGGTGGAGCAGGCTCGAGGGGCCAGATGGCCTAGTCCTGCTCCTAGTTCTTATGTTCTTGTTAAGGGGCCTGATCCGGTATTCTCTGGGGCCTCCGCGATTCTCCTCCTCCAATGGACCGAGTTCCCATCGGAGCAGTTCATTTATGCTTTTGAAAATCTTGAAACCGGCACCGTGGCTGTTGACGGAGGGAGAGGGGGTACGGAAAGTGCCAACATCGTCATGATCGGTTGACAGTTGTGCCGCTCGCCGGGGTATTCTACCAGGTCTGGAGGTAGTAGCGAGGGGTGGCCAGGAGGTGATCTGTGGGGTTGGGGTGGACGGACACGGAATACCATTGCAGCCGGCAAGACAGCCATGCAGCTGCGCACACCACTGACTGCCCACTGTGAACTTAGTGCCACGTGTCATTTAGCACAGTGGTTAGCGCAATGGTTAGCACTGTTTCTTCACACTCCAAGGTCCCAGGTTCGATTCCCAGCTTGGGTCACTGTCTGTGTGGAGTCTGCACGTTCTCCCTGTGTCTGCGTGGGTTTCCTCCGGGCGCTCCGGTTTCCTCCCACAAGCCCCGAAAGACATGCTGTTAGGTGAATTGGACATTCTGAATTCTCCCTCTGTGTACCTGAACAGGAGCCTGAATGTGGTGATGAGGGGATTTTCACAGAAACTTCATTGCAGTGTTAATGTAAGCCTACTTGTGAAAATAAAGATGATTACTATTATTATTATACTTGTCGCCCCCGGCCAACCCCGGGGGGCTCTCTGGCCCCAGTCGACCCATCAGCTGTATGGACATGCCCCAGCACAACCAGTGCTACCTTGTTGGCTGGGATGAGTGTGTGTGGGCATTGTAATGTGTATGTACGGCTGCAGCTTGTCAGCCTCCCAAGTGTCAATCACGGACCCGGTGAATCCCGCAACGTTTTTCATTGAAATCGTTGGTGTCCCATGTGGCGCCAGTGCTAGCCCCTTAACAGAAATGGAATCGGTCCAGGTGCGGCATCAGTTTTGTTGGAGTGAAATTCTACAAATGTTGGGTTGGCGTCAACACTTAAGGGCTGGATTCAACGATTTTGCGGCTATGTCCGGAGAAAGCGTTTTGTCTTATGACCAAAAAGTCACCGCCACCCCCCCACACCGATGACGGTGTTATGTCGAGTTATGTCACTAAAACCTCCAGTAAGTTTACTAAACATGATTTCCCTTTCATCAATCCACATTGACTTTGCCAATCCCCTTGCCATTTTCTAAATCTCCTGTTATTGCATCCTTTATTATAGATTCCCTGCTACCGATATTTGGCTAACCGGTCTGTAATCCCTATTTTCTCCCTTCCTCCTTTTTTAAATAGGGTTGCAATTGCTACCCACTAATCTGCCAGACTGTTCCAGAATCTACAGAAGTTTGCAAGGTGACAGTCAGTGCATCCACTATTTCCATGGCCACCTCCTTTAGAATCCTGCAGTGTAGATTATCAGGCCCTGCGAATTTATCAGCTTTCAGCCCCATTACTTTCTCCAGCACATTTTTTAGCAATACTAATTTTCTTCAATTCCTCCTTCCCATTAGATCTTTGGCTCACTCACATTTCTCGAGCCTCGGTGATTGCGTATCCTCTTGGCTGACTGCCTGGCTGTTGCTGCTGGCTATGTGGCCAGGTGGCCTCTGTTACTTTTGGTTGGTTGCCCACCCGCCCAATTCGGTTCTGGCTTGGAGGTTGCGAGTTGCCCCACTGCTCTCCTCGATGATCATTGGCCAATGCCTCCAACTCGCCTGGCTGAATGTTTTGCAGCAGAAACGGATTACACTTTTGGGGGCACGAAAATCATCCACCTCTCAGTATGGGCCCCACCATTGGCCGGGACCCCCGCTGCAGTGCTGTGAGTTACATTGTAAGTCCGATTATGCTTTTTGGACCTCATCCCTCCTGTTATTTATTTTGTTGCTACCAATATGGACCATGACCTCTGGCTCTTCATCTTCAGAATGTCCTGCAGTCGCTCAGTGATGTCCTATACCCCGGCACCAGCAAGACAACACACCATCCTGGCGTCACGTCTGCAGCCACAGAAACATCTATCTGTTTCCCTTACAATAGAATAATACTCTATCACTATTGCTCTCCCACTTTTTTATCTGCCCTCTGTGCTTCAGAGTCACTTGTGGTGCCACGGAGATGGTTCTTGTTGCATTCTCCTGAGAAATCACCTCCCCCTCCAGTATCCAAAATGGAAAACCTTTTGGATAGGAAGATTGACCCAGGCGACTCCTTGACTACCTTCATTGTGTTTTCACTCTGTCTGGTGGTCACCTATTCCCTTTCTGCCTATGCACTCTTTACCTGCAATGTGACAAACTCACTCTATGTGCTTTCCATGAAGATCTCTTCCTTGCAGATGTTCCATGCTGATGCCAGTCACAAGTTCACATCTAAAACATGGATTTTGAGTAGCTACAGGTGGAGGAAGTTCACATACACATGGTCACCCTGGATACTTGAAGTGATCCTGACTTCCCACATTACACAGGAGGAGCATTCTCTATGGTCAAACAGCCCGGATTGTGACTTACACTTAAATTACTCCCTTTACTTTTACTTCCTCTAGTTTATGGTATGTTAAAATCAGTAGAAATTATCACCAGGTCTTACGTACCAAGACTGCTGCTTTTCCTTCTGAGGAGATGTAGAAAATGAAAGGATCACCTCCTTCCCTTTGCACCAAACTTCCTCAGTCACCAAACTCTAATTTAAGCACTTGACTGGAGCCCAAAGAAGGCCTGCATGGGATTTTGCTAGTCAGATTGCGTATTTTTGGTAGCATTGGGAAGAAAACAATGTATGTACTTGTGTACTGCCATGGAATAAACATCCAACAGAAAAGTAACTGTTTTGTGGGAGGTGGGATTGATATTCTCTTTTCTGAAAAAATGTTTTTATTGGAATTTTCAACATTTTGTAACAAGATTTATACAGAGCAAGAGTCAGAGCAATTGGCAAAAACACAAAATAAGAAACCAAGTAACAGGAACTTTATAAACATCTGTACAATAGGTACTCACTTTTCCTGTGTCCCAGATTCCCCTGTTCGCATCATCTTATTATTTACAATCAATGCCAGAAGTCTTTACTTTATTTATATTTACACTCATTTTGATGGTGTGAAGTGTGAGAGTCCTGCTCTCCATTGAGTTCCTGAGTGAGGTTAGGATGGTCCGCCTGCTCGGTTTTCCATGTGTGGGAAGTGTCTGTGTCCCCTCGGGCGAATGGCCTTCCTCCCTGTCTCTCGTCTATCGGAACAAGCTCCGATACCTGGAGATGGATGACACGCTCCACAAGGAGACAAAAACATTTCCCCAGAGAACTGAACTTCTCCGCCGTTGCCACCCAGTGGTAGAGTAGGAGGTTCGGTAGGGCCTGGCATCCCACCTGTCGCTCTGGTTGAAAGATGGTCTTACATATCCTGGGGACTCATCCCTCATGACTAAGGCCACGATTAGCTTGTCGACCCTGGTGAAGAAGGATTTGGGGATAAGGATCGGGAGAGATCCGAATACGAAGAGGAACTTGGCAGCACGTTGAGGGTTGATATATTCATTACTGTTATTGTACTCATTGAACCTGGGGTGGCAAAACATTAAATGTCCTGAATATTGAGTGCTGAGATCTGTGACTCCATGTTAGTTATGTATGTATCATGCCAAATATATTAATCGTAAGTTATGTACTTAAATCACGCCATGTCACAATACGATGGTTTGGATACCAAAGAACAATGGCCAAGCATAAATTGTGTTATTTCAGAATCACTATGGCCTGTATCATTCTCAGAGTGGCAATCCCTAGTTGACAATGGGGCCATGAGGGTCAGATCAGAAATGGGGTAAGGGCATAGACAGATAGTACTGGAGGGCGGGCTGATGAGAGAGGGTGTTCAACCGGACGGGGGGATAGAGGGTGAGGTGGGGGTGGTTTTGGACTGAAAGGAGGTGGAGAGGTTGTCAGTCTGGCGGGGGGTGGGGGTGGTGTCAGGGTCTCAGTCCGGGAGCGGTTGGTGTGGGACCAGGTGAGGGTGGGGTCAGTCCTGAAGGCCCGGAGTGGTGGGTAGAGTTCGGACCAGAGGGTGGTCAGTCTGGGAAGGAGTTTCAGTCCAGGAGAAGGTGGGGGCTCAGCCCAGGGTTTGGAGCGGGCCTCACTGGGAGGAGGGGTGGGTCGGGCCGGAGTGTAGGGGGGGTGGGGTAGGGCTGGAAGTCGGATCGTGAAGGGGATACACCGGGTCAGGATGGGATTGGGGATGGGTGAGTGGGTGGGAGCTATATATGATTGGGGGGTTGGGCTGGTGGGGAGGGGGGAATGCATAGATGGTGTGGTGGGTCCCCTGGGGGGTTGTGTGTGCGCAGGGTGTCCCATGCGAGGCGTTTTTTCAAATAGTTACTCTGGAGTTACAAGTGATTTTTTTTCCCGCTAACTTTTTCAGAGTAACCACCGGGGTAAAACTGGCAGATCCATTCGAAGTATGCAATTTAAAATGCTTTTATCAAATGATTCCCAGTTCAATGCAATTGTGCAAAGGAAGTTAGCATTTCTCCGCAATTGCCAGGTAAACCCTTACACGGGAACTTCCTGGAGGGATTCCCCAGCTCATCATTGGGGTGCCCCTAAATGTGACGTTGAGGAACGAGGAAGTTAATGTGTATAATTGCAACTGGAATCTAATGATCTGTCCATTTACAATCTTTTCAAAGCCTCATGGGTGTTTCTTAACATTTGATGACACTTTTTTCTGTAATGCTTAGGAAGATTTGACAACATTCCGAATACTTAGAGGGGTATGGCCCGCCCCAGTGTTTTCAGCAGCAACCAACCTCCACCACACTCTCACCAGGAACAGCCCCCCGGCCCACTGTTGAAGTCTCCTTCATTCTATTTGCTCAGATTGTGGGCCAATATAGCACCACACACAATCCTAGAACGACGGTGAATTTCAGCATTGCAATTTGATAAAAAGATAGAAACATACAGATTTGTATCTTAAATTTCTCATTGTTAAAGCATTTATTATCTTTTTTATTTTCCATTCTCTTCATCTTACAATGACATTTGAAACTCCCAAGTGAAAGGGAACAAAAAAAAACAGCTGCCAATCAGCAGGCGGTAACAACGATCTTTTTAACTGTACAAAGTATTCATTTTTTTAGTCTTAATGGTAATCGTATCCCAAAATGTAGGATGTAAAGGCTTATCTTTAAAGGAAACGACATCATATTTGGCATCCAATGAAAGTAATGTTTTACAAGTGTTGTTGGAAATGATTTGACACAAACTGCATTGTTGGCCACACACCCACGTTCACATGGAACTAGCTCTTTGGTATGACATCTTGAGAAATGCATTTGCTCTATGCCCATTTTTAAGGGTGATATACAAAGGTTTGAACAAACTTGATCTACATTAAATAGCTTGAGATTACGGTAAACAATGTTACTATATATAAGCACCTGACACACTCATATCAAATTCTTCTATCCATTGTTTTAACAGAAGCATTTACCTTTCTGGAATAAATGGGTTAGCCAGGCTGTTAAAATAGGAGAGAAAGGATTTTTTATGAGTTCATTAAATGTTTGAAAAATAACTGTACTCAGTATCATCTAAGCTTTTAACTTTGTAAACATTGACCACATTCTTTGTTGGGAAATCATTAAAAATTTATATGTATGTCAGTGATGTTGGATGGTTAACATGAAAATACAACATTCATTTCAAATTGCATTTTTATTCTGATACAAACCCTCTCGAAGTTTACATTCATTAGCAATAGATGAGCTTATTCAATTTTGACAATGATATGGGAATTCAACTAACCACCCTTATAAATTTCAGTTTGCTTCTTTTATCTTTGTACTTGCTCGCCTCCCACATTCTACCCTTTACAAATCTAATATTACTCAGAACTCATACCAAGTAGTGTTCACCCAACACATTTTTTTGTATTTGTTTATGGGACGTGGGGGTCACAGGCTGTGCCAGCATTTATTGCCCATCCCTAATTGTCTTTGAGGGGGTGAAGTTAAGAGTCAACCACATTGCTGTGGGTCTGGAGTCACATGTAGATTAGACCAGGTAAGAATGGAAGATTTCCTTCCCTGAAGGACATTAGCGAACCAGGTGGGTTTTTACGACAATCGACAATGGTTTCATGGTCGTCATTAGACTTTTTAATTCCAGATATTTTATTGAGTTTAAATTCCATCACCTGCTCTGTTGGGATTTGAACCCAGGTCCCCAGGCTATTATCCTGGGTCTCTGGATTACTAGTCCAGCGACAATACCACTATGCCATCATCTCCCCAACTGCTGACCTTCTCTGCCTCTCAGTTAAGCAACACCTTCATTTTGAGTTTTCATCCTCGTTTTCAAATCTGTCCATGGTGCCACATCTCCCGATCTCTGTCACCTCCCCCAGCCCTGCAATCCTCCAAGATACCTGTGAAAAGAAATGAAATTAAAATCGCTTATTGTCACAAGTAGGCTTCAAATGAAGTTACTGTAAAAATCCCCCAGTCGCCACATTCCGGCGCCTGTTCGGGAAGGCTGATGCAGGAATTGAACCCTGGTGCTGGCCTGCCTTGGTCTGCTTTCAAAGCCAGCGATTTAGCCCTGTGCTCCTCTAATTCTGACCTCTCCTGTCATTCTTGATTTTGATTGCTCCATCATTGGTGGCCATACTTTCAGATGCCATGGCCCTAAGCTCTCAAATTCCTTCCCTTTCCTTTCCTTGTGCAACCGCAGGACGTGACCTCAATTTGATAAAAGGACCAACACAAAGTTGACATTTGGAGAAGTTAGGAGTGTGTTCAAAAGCGGAGCAAAATTTAAAGATGGTCAGAGGTTGACCAAAGGCTGCACCCTGGTTTTAACGGCATTTGAGCATTGGATGGCATCAAGTTCCTGTACTGTTGCTCCTTAACTGCATTGTGCGTGCACCTACACCACATAGACTGCCACGGTTCAAGAAGGTGGCTCACCACCATCTCCTTCAGGGCAATTAGAGACAACAAATGCTGGCCTTGCTAGCAATGTTCACACCCCATGAACAATAAAAAAAGCCTAAGAACTAAACTTGCCATCAAAATTTAGCAATGAAACGTTCAACAGATTTGACAGCACCTGTGGAGAGAGAAACAAAGTTAATGTTTCCTCAATGACCTTTCAGCCGACAACCTTTCAATCACAGGATTCTGAGCTGATGAAAGAGAGTCGTGCTTTAACTGCACAGGGCTTTGGTGAGATCACATTTTGCGTTGTTTCATCACCATCAGTAAGGAAGGATATATATGCATTGGATGCGGTACAGTCAAGGTTCACTAGATATGTTCATGGGATGAGAGACTTGTTCTGCGATGAGAGGCTGAGTAAAGTGAGCCTATATTTTGGAGTTTAGTAAAAATGAGAGTGATCTCATTGAAACCTATGAGGCTGGGGAAACTAGAAAATGGGGCACAGACTCAGGATAATGGGTTCAATTTTTAGGACTGATTTGAGGAGAGATTTCTTTGCTCAGCGCATTAAGAATCTTTGGAATTGTCTCCAACAGAGGGTTTTAGGTGCTCTGTTGTTGAATACAGTCAAGGCTTAGATTGAAGATTTTCTTGTTATCTCTCAGGGAATCACAGGATTTGGGGAGCCAAAGTGGTTAAGGCAGAATCTCAGCTGTAATCAAATGGAATAGCAGAACAGGTTCGAGGGATCGTATATTCCTATTTGTTTTGTTCTTATGATTGCACGTTGTCCATGTCTGTGATTGTGAGCAACCTTGAAGCCAATGAGGTTAAAGGTACACTGGTAACATGGATACAAAATTGATTGAAACACAAACAGCAGAGTAGTTATTTTTCAAACTTGAAGGAGATGTACAGTGGTATTCCTTTGTCATCGATATTAAGTTCACCAGTCTTTTCAATAGATATTAATGGCATTGACTAGGGTATACAGCACATAATCTCAAAGTTTTCAGATGATAGGAAACTTGGAAATATAATTCAAAATTAAGGGGATAGTATCAGACAAATAGTAGTGTTTGGAGTGCTATGGGCCAGGGTTTAGAGAACCCCAAAGTGTATCATGGAGTTCCCTGACCCACAACTTTAAGTAGATTGTGGTATGGGGAGCACACGGCCCACTCTACAGGTGTGGTACAGCAGAAATGGAAAAGTATTTGTTAAAGTAAAACAACGTTTATTCTATGAACTCAAGTTAACCTTTTTAAAACATACAGTGAACATCTTAGCAACCATTAATTCAAATACAACCCCCAAAGTCTAAGTAATCCTTTGAGCTTTCCTTTTAACATCCGTAAGACTTTAAAAAACTTTTAACAGAAGCACATCAGGTTAAAGCCACGACTGAGAGCAGCTATTAGTTTTAACTCACCAAAGGATCGATTTACAGTTTTTAAATTACAGAGAGAGAAACTAATACCCCTTCTGGCTGTGACTGCAGCTATCTAGCTCTGAAAACAATACTAAAACACACCCTGCAGCAAACAGCCTAAAACGAAAGTAAAAAACTGACAGACAGCCCAACTCCACCCACTAATAAACACCCATTTCGTAAAGGGACATTTCTTAAACGCCCATTTCTTAAAGGTACTCGCACATGATACCTACCCCAAGAAAAAAAAAATCTATCAACTTCAAGATGGTTTCATTTTTCACCTTTTCACTGTCCTTTAAGAAATGCACACAGTAAATATACTTTTTTGTTTCAAAAAACAACGCACGCAAACAGGTATAATAATATAGTCCATTTTGTTTTGTTCTTCCAACTGGACTGGAATCCTTCTCGATTGACATCTCTTTGAACAAGAAGGTCTTTGCACGATCCATCCATTTCACTACACCTCGGCATTTCTCTTTAAAGTCAGATACTTTAGTTCAATCTGATCACAGAGTCCCTTGTAATTCTCCAACACAAGAGCAGTGGTTATCACAGCTTTCAGGCAGTCAAATGCCTGCTGAAAGCCTGCTGTCCATTGAAATTTTTGATGTTTCTTCCGCAAGTCTATCAGTGGAGCAATCACGCTACAAAACCTTTGCACAAATGGTCGATTAAATCCACTCATGCCAAAAAATCGCATTATTTTCTTTTGTCTTGAGGGTATTGAAAACTCCTTAATAACTGTTGGTTTCACGTCCCGTGTGACCATTCGACCCTGTCTGATTGTATAGCCAAGGAAAGTGACTTGGGCCTTTCCAAATTCACTTTTGGCTAGGTTTACACCAAACCCGCCTTCTGAAGTCGATCGCATAACTCCATCAGATGTTTTAAATGTTCTTTCCATGTCTGGCTGCTCCTGTGTTGGAGAATTACAAGGGACTCTGTGATCAGATTGAACTAAAGTATCTGATAGCTGATGAGGGACTTCAGTTATCTGCGGTGACTGGAGAAGTTGGTGAAAAGTGAAGAGGGATTAGATAGAGGTGTTCATAATCATGAATGGTTTTGATATAGTTGGTTAGGAAAAATTGGTTTTCTGTTGCAGAAGGATCAGTAACCAAAGGACATAGATTTAAGGTGTGTGGTCTAAGAACCAAAGGCGACCATGCGGGAGCATTTTTATTCACACAAGTTGTTGTGGTTTGGAATGCACTGCCTGAAATCCTTTGGAAGCATAACATGTTCAATAGTAATACTCAAAAAAGAATTAGATAAATACTTGAAGGGAAAATAATTTACAGAGATATGGGGAAAGAAACAGGGCAGTGCTTGGGATTAATTGTTATCTGCACCAAAGATGTGACGCAGGTCCGATGGCCTCCTTCAGCACCGTATTGTTCAATAAGCCAGCAGCGTGGGTTCAACTTTCGTACTGGCTCAGGTCACTCATGAAGGCCCCGCCTTCTCAAACTTGCTCCTTGCCTGAGCTGTGGTGATCCTCACCACCAGCCAGCTCTCCCCCTCAAATGGGAAAGCAGCCTATGGTCATCTGGGACTGTGGTGACTTTACCTTGACCATATTGTTCAATAATTCTATGAAAGTAAACAAACATGATTGCTGAAGTAGCTGAAGAAGTGCAATTCTTGTGAACTTCAAACTTGTGACACTTGTGGGGTATTTGATCTGATCGCACCCGCGGTTTTGCATTTTTCTACATTTCCTTACTCCCTGATAGGCATTTTGTACATCATTCATTGAGTGATAATAATAAGAAATAATCAATATGAATTATCCAAATGTAGGAAATATTTTTTAATTGAACAATGACGTCGGGGTATTATTTTATTAAGACCTTTGTTCTCAAGGGAAGTTTAATAAAACGTGTGAATAATTTCTTAATGAAGTAGCAGCAGAGCAAAAGTGGCAACGGAAACCGATTCAAAATCAGTTCTCAAAGTGGATAAGAAAAGTGTAAAGGACACACAAATCCCTTCAACCTGAAGATCGTCTTGGCAAAAAAGTTGCATTTATAACTTTAGCTTCTTTTTCTGAATGGTCCTGTTGTAAAACCTAAAATTGGACCTGAAAAGAAAAATTAGGAAGTTAGGTTTCCCATTGGGGAAAGCAATTAAACCACTCCAGATCAACACAATTTAGACAAAGATACTGTTGCTGACAGATATCTTGAGGCATCTGTTAAAAGCCCTTATATTTGTTGATCATGGTGGCTGTGGATCAGGGAACAAATTCCTTCTTCAAAATGACACCAGTACCTTTGATATCTTAAACCTACTTAAGTAGAACAAACCAACACACAGTTCTATAAACAAATCTTGCATAGTTTGAAGCACTTTAAGCTGAAGGTTTCACTTGTCAGTTCCATCCAGGAGCAGAAGTAGCACAACATTATATTGTTTAATTGAGGTTATTGATTGCTCACCTAGGTTCTATAAGAGGGGGTATCAGAGCTCCGAACCTAGGGTTAATACTCCTTTCAGAGATCAACATTACTTCAGACTATAGGGTCTGGTGAAACCACTTTCAAGCTACTCACCTGCAGCCACACATAAATGGCATAAGCAGCTGTTTTCAAATGCTCACACTATTTCCCTGGGACCTCCACTGTTTCCATCTGTACTGGACATATGTAGGCCAGTCACCCCTTGAGCCTGCTCCACTATTTAATAAAATCTTGGCTGATCTGATATTAACCTCAAATCTGCATCTCGCCCTGCTCAGATAACCGATCAGCCCCTCACCCCAACCCCCACCCCTGCCCCAGCACTGCTTACCAAAAATCTATTCACCTCTGCCTTAAAAGTATTCAGACTCTATTTCCACCACCTTTTCAGGAAGATAGTTTCAAAGGCTCACAATCTTCACGGCGAAAAAAACTTCACCTCATCTCCATTTTAAATGGATGACTACTTATTTTTAAACAGTAATCCACAGTTCGCGATTCTTCCACAAAAGGAAAAATCAGCTCCACATCAATCGTGTCATGATCCCTCAGGATCTTATATTTCAGTGAAGTCACTTCATACTTTTTGAAACTCCAGCAGATACAAGCCTAGCCTGTGTAACCTTCCCTCAGAAGATAACCCACCCATTCCAGGTGGGTTTGGTAAACTTTCTCTGAACATTTTTCAATGCATTTATATCTTTCCTTAAATAAGGTGACAATACTGTACACGAGTAATCCAAATGTGGTCTCACTAGTGCCATGTGCAATGGAAGCATAACCTCCCTGCTTCAGAATTCAATTGGTTCATGCACATGGACCCCCAGATCTCTCCGCATCAGAGAGCTCTCAGGGGTGAGGGGGCAATCACAGCGACTGCGCGGGCCTGGCACACTGCGGCGAAGTGGCCCCTTTTGCTGCACGCCTTGCAAATGGCAGTGCGAGCCGGGCAGCGTTGGCGAGGGTGCTTCTGTTGGCCGCTGAAAGTAACATCAGGGACCCCTGGGGTGCGCGGATTGGCGTGTTGCGCAGGCGCATTGGCCAGGTAAGGCCCTGGCTGGGGCGGCCGTTTGCGGGGTCCACGAGGGATAGGCAGGGTGGGCTGTGCGGCCGGAGGCGTAGGCCAGAGCGTTACGTGAGGTGACCGTCATGGAGAGTGCTAGCTTTTTAGTCTCTGCTAGGTCTAGCATGGCCCCTTCAAGCAGTCTTTGGCGGATGAGGTCCGACCCAATCCCTGTTATAAAAGCATCGCGCATGAGGAGATTAGAATGTTCGGTGGCCGTGACGGCCTGACAGTCACAGTCCCGGACGAGTGGGATTAGGGCCTGCCAGAAGTCTTCAATGGTCTCACCAGGGACTTGAAAGCGAGTGGCAAGTACGTGCCTGGCGAAGAGTGAGTTCACTTTCTGCGCGTAGTTTTCTTTGAGGAGCGCCATGGCGTCCGCGTAGGTCGGGCCGTCCTGGATCAGCGGAAACACGCTGTAGCTCAATCTTGAGTACAGGATCTGTATCTTCTGAGCCTCCGTCGGTGTGTTGGTCGCTGAGTTTATGTAAGCCTCGAAGCAAGCTAGCCAGTGATTAAAGTTTCTTCTGGCGTCGGTCGATTGCGGATCCAGCTGCAGGCGATCTGGTTTGATTCGGAGGTCCATCTTGTAGAAAACCTTACTGCAATAAATTGATGCACGATCAATTGTACAAAGACTCAGATTGGGTACAACTGTGGCTTTATTGCAGTAAGATGCATGGCCTCCGACAGCAGCTGGCGAAATGGCAGTTGAATGGAGGACACACATGTTTATACTCCTCTTCCTGGGTGGAGCCAGCAGGCAGGGGCTACCGGTGACCCTGTAGTACAGGTCCTACCTTACATCACCTAATACAGGTGTAACAGTGGTTTACCACACCTACGGATTGGCAGCCCCCCCCACCCCTGCCCCCACCCCCGGCCGAGACACCATAAAATGCTCACTCTTGTCCAGGTTCAGCTTGTACCCCGAGAAAGACCCAAATACTCGCAGTAGCTCCAATAATCCTCCTATCAACGCACTCGGTTCCGACACATACAGCAGCAAGTCGTCGGCATATAAGGACGCCCTATGCTCTATCCCCACCCCCGCACTATCCCATTCCATACCCTCGAACTTCTTAATGCGATGGCCAACAGCTCAATCGCGAGTGCAAACAGCAGTGGGGACATTGGACATCCCTGCCTTGTCCCACGGTGGAGAGAAAAGTATCTCGAACTGATATTGTTCATGCGGACACTCGCCTTCGGCTCCTTAT
Source organism: Scyliorhinus canicula (assembly GCF_902713615.1). Classification (NCBI taxonomy): domain Eukaryota; kingdom Metazoa; phylum Chordata; class Chondrichthyes; order Carcharhiniformes; family Scyliorhinidae; genus Scyliorhinus; species Scyliorhinus canicula. The sequence continues at coordinate 53,639,706 of NC_052151.1, read as the reverse complement.
ATAATAGCTTTACCCAGTTCACAAACCTTGGTCCAATCCCAAACCGCTCCAGAACTGCCATCAGGTTCCCCCCATTCTACCCGATCAAACACCTTCTCAGCATCCAATGCCACCTCTGTTTCCATCCCTTCCGCCGGTGCCATAACGATGTTCAAAAACCTCCTAATGTTCAAAAACAGCTGCCTCCCTTTCACTAACCCCATCTGATCCTCACCTATCATCTTCGGGAGGCACCCCTCCAGTCTACCCGCCAGTACCTTCGCCAATACTTTTGCGTCCACATTCAGTAGCGGTATGGGCCTATACGACCCACACTCCGTCGGATAGAACATAGAACATAGAACAGTACAGCACAGAACAGGCCCTTCGGCCCTCAATGTTGTGCCGAGCCATGATCACCCTACTCAAACCCCCGTATCCACCCTATACCCGTAACCCAACAACCTCCCCCTTAACCCTACTTTTATTAGGACACTACGGGCAATTTAGCATGGCCAATCCACCTAACCCGCACATCTTTGGACTGTGGGAGGAAACCGGAGCACCCGGAGGAAACCCACGCACACAGGGGGAGGACGTGCAGACTCCACACAGACAGTGACCCAGCCGGGAATCGAACCTGGGACCCTGGAGCTGTGAAGCATTTATGTTAACCACCATGCTACCCTGCTGCCCCAAATCTTTAACTTTTTTTAGCAACAGTGCAATCGATGCTTGCCCCAAGGTTTGTGGTAACACCCCCTTCCCTATCGCCTCTTCAAACATCCCCACCATCAGGGGTGCCAACTTATCCGTGAATTTTGTATAATATTCCACCGGAAACCCATCCGACCCTGCCACTTTCCCCGACTGCACCCTCCCAATCGCATCCTTTATCTCCTGCTCCACTATCCCTCCTTCTAATGTAGCCCTCCTCGGGTACTCCAACCCATCTAGAAATCCCTGCATCTCACGGTCTCTCCTGGGTGGCTCTTACCTGCACAACCTCTCATAAAACTCCTCAAAAACCTTGTTAATCAGCTCTGGAGCCACCACCAACTTCCCTGCCCTATCCCTCACCTGAGGAATTTCCCTTGCCGCAGCCTCCCCCCGGAGCTGACCTGCTAACATACCTGCCTTATCTCCATGTTCATAAACTGCACCCCTCGCTCGTCTCAGTTGGCGCACCGCCTACCTGGTAGACAGTCGGTCGAAGCTCGCCTATAGTTCCTTCCTCTTTTCCAGCTTTGCTGGGTCCCCATCTTCTGCATAACTCCTATCTGCCTCCAACATCTCATCTATTAGCCCCTGCCGCTCCAGTCTCTCCTCTTTGTGCACAATGGCCTTTAACAAAATTACCTCACCCCTCACCACCGCCTTTAGAGCCTCCCAGACAACTGCCTTCGACACCTCACTCGTACAGTTGAAACCTAGATATTCCTTAATTACCTTTTCAATTTTCTCACAGAATACTTGGTTCCCCAAAAGCCCCACATCCAGTTTCCACTCTGGCCTCTGCGCTACCCCCTTCTCCAGCACCATATCCACCCAATGTGGAACGTGATCTGACACTGCAATTGCAGAGTATTCCGAACCCTTGATCCCAGCCAGCAAAGCCTTTCCCACCACAAAAAAGTCGATCCGCGAGTATACCTTATGGACTGCTGAGAAAAACAAGTACTCCCGTTCCCTTGGGTGCAGGAACCTCCAAGGGTCCACCACTCCCATTTCCACCATTAGCCCAGCCAGCGCCTTCGCCCCGCCCCCCCTCGATGGGACCAGCGAGCGCGGCCGTGATCTGTCCAACCTTGGCTCCTGCACCAAGTTCCAGCATCCATCCCTTCCCCTCCCTCTCGCTCGCCTCAAAGGCCCATTGAAGGCTGAAATTCAGGCTCCAACGTCCGCAGCCCTCTTCTCACTTCACCTCCGTTCACTAGCTGACTTTAGTTAGCTAGTGCGTGTGGCTCCCCCTGCCAAGATATATCGTCCCCTTCCACCCAGTCCCAGAGAAAGAAAAAACAAAACAAAACAAACCCAACAATCCAACCCCTACAATTCACTAACATAACATTTAACTGCCGCAACACAGCATGCCAATCAACCCACCATTAACTTGGACTCTGTAACAATGCAAAGAGAAGCAAATTACAATACACATCAGTAAAAAGAAAGTTGTAGCATTTATACATTTTCCAGCTGCTCAAACACAGTCCACAGTCTCTCACTTCCAGTTCCGCGCCTCACGTCTGTCCCAAGCCTTCTGCCCTCACGAACGCCTTAGCCGCCTTCGCTATCTCAAAGTAAAAGTCTTTTGCATTATACGTTACCCTCAACTTTGCCGGGTACACCATACCAAATCGCACCCCCTTCTTGTACAATGTCGCCTTCACTCGCCCAAATGCCGCTCGTCTTTTTGCCAACTCCACTGTTACGTCCTGGTAGATCGGAACCGCAGTACCATCCCACAGCATCTCACATTTCTGCTTAGCCCAGCTTAATACCTTCTCCTTCATGCAGAACTTATGGAAGCAGATAATTACTGCTCTTGGCGGCTTGTTCACTTTGGACTTCGGCCTTAATGATCGATGAGCTCGGTCTAGTTCGTACCGGGAGGGGTTCTCACCCTCCCCCATCAGCTCCGCCAACTTCTTAGTGAAGAATTGTGTTGGCCTTGGGCCCTCTGTCCCTTCGGGCAAGCCCACAATTCTCAAATTGTGCCGCCTTGAGCAGTTCTCCAAGTCTTCAAGCTTTGCTCTGTTAACCTCCACCACCCTCCGCAGCTCGCCCCCTCCATCGAGGTGACCTGGTCGCTGTGTTGTGACACGGCCTCCTCCACTTCCTTCATCTTCTCGCCCTGCTCCCTCACCTCGGCTGATGCCTTTGCCACAGTTACCCTCACCGGGGCGATTGCCTCCTCCACCAATGACTTCAATGCGACCACCGTCTCATTCCTCAAGGCCTCCATGTGCCTCGCAAACTGTTTTTCCAGCTCCACCGCCATCACCTCGGTCACCTTCTCCACCGTAAGTAGTGCGGCCCCACCTTGCGGTTCGGCTTCCGCCATCCTGTCAGCACTTTTGGTCGTTCTCTCATTCAGCAGCGAACCCGCGTTTTCTCCTTTCTTCGACGCTGCTCTTCGCATCCTTCAGCGGCTTATTGTTTTTTCCTTCTCTTTCTCTTCTCTCCCCTTTCACCCTCCTGTCCTTCATCAATCTGAATTATTCTTTTTTTTAAAAACAGGAGAGAAAAAACCTTCACCAAACTTCTTTCAACCTTCTTTCTTTCTCCACTACATTCCCCCAGAGCTCCCCTGGGACCGGACTTCAGCCTTCTTTCTTCATCCTAGGTGGGAGCCATCTGATGTGAGACACCCCACCGACATCGTGCCCTGGCCTCTGGCCTGCCTCCTTGTAGCTCCGCCCCCGCTGCTCCGACCTCCACGCAGCGCTGGGCCCAGCGCCTCAGCCCCCGACACCCGACACCCGCGTGGGGTTCTTCGCCGGTTTTTAAACCGGCCCCGCTAGCTGCCCGTGACGGCCCCAAAGACAGTCGGAGGGTAAGTGATGACTCGGGGAAATTCCCGAAATTGCTGCAAATCGTGGCTACCGGTGGGAGCTCGTATTACTGCGGCCGCCCTGCTCGCCCACGCCACTGGAAGTCTCCTTTTCTATTCTTACATCACTTCTGCATTCGGCTCCATCTGGCTCCGCGTTGCTCACTCACTTCATCTCTCTTTGCAGCCCTTTGTGTCTCCCCCATATTCCCACCAATCATTGGATCATCAGCAAATCTGGTTATATTACACTCTGGTTGAGATGTTCTGCCCGCCCCGACCCTGGGTGTCGGAGGCTGCTCGCCGTTTTCCACTGGTGGGTTCTTCTGGTCCGGGTTAAGCCTCTGGCATTATGTATGGCTTGCCAACCCGCCACTGAGGAACTGGCCGTTGGCGGCCACCTTTGGCGGGATCAGGAGATCCCAACGGTGGGAAGGGCGGGAGAATTTCACCCACGGTCTCTGTGCCTATGTCATTAATATAGGTTGTAAATAGCTGATCCTGTAGCACTCCACTGGTCAATGCCCGATTTATCACAAGCCTTTTGTGAATCTAAGTATACCACATCCCCGGTCTCTCTTAATCTATCCTAACACCTACATTGCTTAAAAACAAAATTTATCCAACAAAATTTATTTTTCATAAACTGTGATCATTTAAGTTCATTGTTAATAACAGATTTTAGTCGGCTCCAGATGATTGATGTCAGACTAACTGGTCTGTAGTTCCCTGTTTCTCTCTCTCACCTTTCTTGAATAGCAATATTATATTTGCTGGCTTCAAATCTGCTGGGACTGTTCGAGGATCTGGAAGTTTGGGAAAATCATCACTGATCCCAACCCAAATCCAGGAGACTGCCTCTAGCCATATTTGTATTGCCACTTTACAGAATTAATTGGGGGAAAGTTTTCATTTATATTTGAATTGCAATATGACCTTAGGACTGGGAAAAATTGTGCTCTTCATTTTTTTTCAATAGAAAAATCAAATTGCATTTTTGGACATAACCATATTGTGGTTGAAGGTTAGTAGACAATGTGAGTAGATTTTCAGCTATGGCAGGAGACCAGTGGAGCCCCTTTGGAATTTCAGCCCTTTTGATTTTTTTTCCTTCCGAAACCATATCAAATGAGAGTCAGAAAGAGATGCATACACAGACATAGGGAGCCAGAGAGAAAGTGAGATAGACACAATCCTGGAATCAACAAAAATAGACAGAACAAGAGATAAAGAAAGAGAAGCATGCAGACAGAGAGACCTTCCGAAAGCTACAAAAAGAGACACATAGGGAAAGAGAGACGGATCATCTGTAATAGTCATTGGCAAACAAAATATATATTTAACCAAACTATTTTCCTGGATATTATTTGCTACCCAACATTTAGATATATGATAATGTAACCAGAGGTTTTTGCCGAGATCCACCACTGTGTCCATCTCACTTTCTCACAAACTCTTTGAACAGGATTCTCCGTCCAGCAACGGCAGAATCGTGAATCACAATCAGGCGGAGAATCGGGCGCCAGCGGAAAATCGAAGTTGGTGCAGGGTGCCCAATGGAACATAAGAACATAAGAACTAGGAGCAGGAGTAGGCCATCTGGCCCCTCGAGCCTGCGCCACCATTCAATGAGATCATGGCTGATCTTTTGTGGACTCAGCTCCACTTTCCGCCCTGAACACCATAATCCTTAATCCCTTTATTCTTCAAAAAAACTATCTTTGTCTTAGAAACATTTAATGAAGGAGCCTCTACTGCTTCACTGGGCAAGGAATTCCATAGATTCACAACCCTTTGGGTGAAGAAGTTCCTCCTAAACTCAGTCCTAAATCTACTTCTCCTTATTTTGAGGCTATGTCCCCTAGCTCTGCTTACATCCACCAGTGGAAACAACCTGCCCGCATCTATCCTATCTATTCCCTTCATAATTTTATATGTTTCTATAAGATCCTCCCTCATCCTTCTAAATTCCAACGCGTACAGTCCCAATCTACTCAACCTCTCCTCATAATCCAACCCCTTCAGCTCTGGGATTAACCTAGTGAATCTCCTCTGCACACCCTCCAGCGCCAGTACGTCCTTTCTCAAGTAAGGAGACCAAAACTGAACACCATAGCGGTGTGAATGCCCGGCGCCGATGTGGGTATGCAAATTGTACAGTAACGGCCATTAGCATATCAGTAATGGGCCCAACCCAGTAGTCTCCGGCCTCCCTTGATTCTCTGCCTCTGCCAGGCGAAAGTGACACCGGCGTGGTTCACTTGTGGTATTTAATAACTAAAACCAGGCGACATGTTCTACATCCACTTGATGCACTGCTGCATGTGTGTGGTGCGCACCAGATAGTGTTCCAGGGGCCTCTTCACAATAGTGCCCAACTGAGGTTAGTGTCTCTGAGATGGTGGTGGAGTTGGTCTCGACCCTGGACATATGCTCTGGGGTATTGTGGTGTTGCGGGTATTTTCTTTTGGAAACCCATAGAATTCATGGGATAAGGATCCTATATGAGTGAAATGCTCAGAAACATCAGGGGAAAAAAAGTCAGATAGTGGAATTTCCTCGATGGAATCCGAGATCTCTCAGGGCTCATTGGCAGATAAAATGGCAGAGGAAGTTCTGGGGCTCTGGCTACTCCACCAACAGCCGAGTTGCTTTCGAGTACCTTGGCAAAATAATTCGATAAACACTGGCGTTTTGAACAAAAAATAAAGAACAATACAGCACAGGAACAGGCCCTTTGGCCTCCAAGTCTGTACCAGTCATGATACCACCCTTGGCCAACCCCCTCAGCACTTCCTAGTGCCGTATCTCTCTATACCCATCCTATTGATGTATTTGTCGGAGGACCCCCACAAATCAATGGTGCAGGCCTTGGCCCCAATCGGAGTGAACATAGAACATAGAACATACAGTGCAGAAGGAGGCCATTCGGCCCATCAGGTCTGCACCGACCCACTTAAGCCCTCACTTTCACCCTATCCCCATAAGCCAATAACCCCTCCTAACCTTTTTGGACACTAAGGGCAATTTATCATGGCCAAACCTAACCTGCACGTCTTTGGACTGTGGGAGGAAACCGGAGCACCCGGAGGAAACCCACGCAGACACGGGGAGAACGTGCAGACTCCGCACAGACAGTGACCCAGCTGGGAATCGAACCTGGGACCTTGGCACTATGAAGCCACAGTGCTAGCCACTTGTGCTACCAAGCTGCCCCTGGTGGGAGGGAAAGTGCGTTATGCAAAGTGGCTCTGGAGAAGACCAACAAAAGCATGAAAACCCATAGAGCTAAGATAAAAGACATGGAAGTGGCCCTTTTGAGACATAACGTTTGGTTAAGTTAAGTTACTTGCCAAAGTGCTGGCGCTGCCAGAGGTGAAATCAGAGGATCAGACAGACTTCATTAAGGGTTGGTAATTGTAGGTCGATATTCGTGTCTGAACCGGAGGTGATTGTTTCCCTCAATGCCAAAAAGGAGTTTGATAGAGTGGAGTGGGAATATCTGCTTGAGATATTTGGACTAATTTCGGATTTGGACACAAATCTATCTCCTGGATTTGACTACTGTATAGGGCCCCCACTGCTACTGTTTGTACGAATGCTCTGAACTCTGGCTACTTCCTGTTAAATCTGGATATAAGGCAGTGAAGACTCCACTACTGTTTGCTTTGGCAATTGAACCGCTTGCTATAGCACTGAGGACCTCTGGTAAGTGGAGCGGGATAAATTGGGGCAGGTTGGAGCATAGAGCATAGAGCATAGAACAGTACAGCACAGAACAGGCCCTTCGGCCCTCAATGTTGTGCCGAGCCATGATCACCCTACTCAAACCCACATATCCGCCCTATACCCGTAACCCAACAACCCCCCCCCTTAACCGTACTTTTTTTTAGGACACTACGGGCAATTTAGCACGGCCAATCCACCTAACCCGCACATCTTTGGACTGTGGGAGGAAACCGGAGCACCCGGAGGAAACCCACGCACACAGGGGGAGGACGTGCAGACTCCACACAGACAGTGACCCAGCCGGGAATCGAACCTGGGACCCTGGAGCTGTGAAGCATTTATGCTAACCACCATGCTACCCTGCTGCCCTAAATTGGGTGTTCCTTTACGCGGATGACCTACTTTTCTATATTACAGACCCAGTACCCTCTATGGACAAGATAATGAAGCTATTTGGGAGTTTTGGTTCCTTCTCTCGGTACAAGTTAAACTTAGAAAGGATTGAATGCTTCTCAATCAACCCTCCGGGGAGGAGAGCTCAACTGGGATGCTACCTTTGCCAAGACTAGCTTTTGTTATCTGGGGATCTGGGTGGCCTCAATTGGGCCTCGCTTCAATAATTAAATTACACTAGTCTGGTTGATGGTGTCGTCAGACTTATGGAAGTGGGATAACCTCCCCCTGTCCTTGGCGGACAGGGTTCAGACTATTTAAATGAGCGTACACCCAAGATTTTTATTTCTTTTTCAATGTCTCCCCATTTTTCTCCCCAAGAACTTTTTTGTCAAAGTCAACAAATTAATGTCCTCCTTTATTTGTGCGGATAAGATTCCAAGGACCCAGGGGGCTTTGCTCCAAGGAGATAGGCAGTGTGGAGCCTTGGCGCTATGCAATTTATTGGCCTGTAACTTTCAGCTACCGGCGGGAAGCTACGGGCTGCCGATTTTGAAAGAGAAATCTGCGCATTTACCTGCGCTGCGATGATGCGGCAAAACCTCTGTGGCAGCCTGGGCGTCCAGAGCCCGGGTCTGTGCAGGCTCCATCGTGGCACAAGAGGACTGCAGACCCACCCAATGATGATGTGGCCAACTCGGGAACGCCCATTGAGGGCAGGCATTTAAACAATAGATGTAGATGGAAAACAAAAGGCAACTTTTTTAACAAGTGTTCTAAAGCTGCTGAGGAAGGGGCAGTGCTCCAAAAGTTAGTGATTTGAAACAAACCTGTTGGACTTTAACCTGGTGTTGTAAGATTTCTTACTGTGCTCACCCCTGTCCAAAGCCGGCATCTCCACATCTGTATTATTATATAACTTTATGTGTGGCATACTTAAAAATGTTCCAATGTTTTAATTTAGATGATAGCCATAAGATTTTTTTAAAGTCACAGTCCTCGTAACATCTGATTTTTTTTGATTTGAGTTAATAGAATCACTGCAGTGCAGAAGAAAGCCATTCGGCCCATCGAGTCGGCACTGGCACTCTGAAAGAGCACTCTACCCAGGCCCAGACCCCATCCTATCCCCATAACCCCACCTGAACTTTGGATAATAAGGGGCAATTTAGCAAGGCTAATCCACCTAACCTGCATGTCTTTGAACTGTGAGAGGAAACCGAAGCACCTGGAGGAAACGGCGGCAGCATGGTGGCAAAGTGGTTAGCATCGCTGCCTCACAGTGCCAGGGACCCAGTTCAATTCCAGCCTTGGGTGACTGTCTGTGTGGTGTTTGTAGGGTTCTTCCCGTGTCTGAGTGGGTTTCCTCCATGTGCTCTGGTTTCCTCCCACAGTCCAAAGATGTGCAGGTTAGATAGATTGGTCACGCTAAGTTGTGCCTTAGTGACCAGGGATGTGCAGGTTAGGTTCTGGGGATAGAATGGGGGAATTGACCCAGGTAGGATAATCTTTCAGAGGGTCGGTGCCCACTTGATGGGCCAAATGGCCTCCTTCTGCACTGTAGGAATTTTATGGTTCTATTACATGATTCTAGAAAACCCATGCAGACACAGGGCGAATGTACAAACACCATACAGTCACCAAAGGTCTAAATTGAACACGGATCCCTGGTGCTGTGAGGCAGCAGTGCTAACAGTGTGCCACCATGTTACCCATTAAATTTCTGCTTTGCTTACTTCAATTACCTTATTCATTTATAAATATCTCATAATTAAATGTGTGTTCTGATGTTTCAGTAGACATTTATAGAAGCTTGTAAAGTTGTTGTTTAAAATAAATTGAGAGTATCCAATTCCTTTTTTCCAATTAAGAGACAATTTAGTGTGGCCAATTCACCTTCCCTGCACATCTTTTTGGGTTGTGGGGGTGAGACCCACACTGACACGGGGAGAGTGTGCAAACTCCCCACGGACAGTGACCCGGGTCTGGATCGAGAACCTGGGTCCTCGCTGCCGTGGGGCAGCAATGCTAATGGTTGCACCATCATGCTGCCCTTTGAAGCTTGTAAAGTTCAATGTAAAACGTTTATGAACAAAAATAACTTTATAAATACAAAACTTTGAAACCAGTTAAGATTTAACTTCATCAGCTGAACAATAACATAAAACTACTTTTACAAATTTCTTACAATAAAATATGTTTTCTCACTTTAACAATGGTTCTGTCTATTTGTAATGGGGAAGGAGGGAAGGGGGGAAGAGGAGAGAGGGAAGAGGGGAAGGAGGGCAGTGTTATGGGCCAGGGTTCAGAGAACCCCAAAATGTATCATGGAGTTCACCTGACCCACAACTTTTAAATAGGTATGGGGAGCACATGGCCCACTCTACAGGTGTGGTACAGCAGAAATGGAAAAGTATTTTTTAAAGCAAAACAATGTTTATTCTATGAACTCAAGTTAACCTTTTTAAAAACATACAGTGAACATCTTAGCAATTATTAATTCAAATACAACCCCCAAAGAATACAACACTAAGTAATCCTTAAGCTGTCTTTTTAACATCTATAACACTTAAACAAAACCTTTAAACAGAAGCACATCAGGTTAAAGTCACCATTGAGAGCAGTTATTAATTTTAAATCACCAAAGGATCGATTTACAGTCTTTAGATTACAGAGAAAAAGACTAATATCCCTTCTGGCTGTGACTGCAGCTATCCAGCTATGAAAACGAAACTAAAACACACCCTGCAGCCAACAGCCTAAAACAAAAGTAAAAAGCTGACAGTGACATCACTGATAAACACACATTTCTTAAAGTTACATTTCTTAAACACCCATTTCTTAAAGGTACTCTCACATGACAGCAGGAAGAGGGAGAGAAGGAATAAGGGGGGAAGGGGAGGGTTTTGACATATCATTTGTTAATTGATAAACTCAGCTTCCAAAAGCAGCAGCTGCTGAAGAACAGTATCCTGGCACGCATCTCCTCTGACATCATTTCAGGATGTCCTTTGGCAGTACACTTTTAGGGGTGGGTAATTGATTAACTGCAATTTCTATGAGAGAGAAAGTTCACATTAGCCTACGGGAGGCTTGCATATATCAACTAAGACATAAAAATTTGTTGAAGCATTTGAAGTAATCACTGAGGCTTCTAAGGATGAACATTACATCAGGGAGACTTGTAAACAACTCTGCTTGAAGTGCATTGCAAAATCCAAATGTACTTTAGCTCTGAAGCAGCTGGGAGGACAGGTGTGCTAACATTAGTGTGCTTGAAGGAGTCAATAGAATCACAGAATAGCGCTGTCTTCCCCTCCGCTGCCCCGCAAGACATGGCGGCTTGATCTTGCGGGGCGGCGGAGGGGAAAGAGTGCGTCTCTTAGAGACGCCGGCCCGACGATCGGTGGGCAGCTCCCACCCGAGCACGCCCGTGGTGCTCGTTCTTCTCTCCGCTCCCCTCAGGCCCCACACTTACCTGTTGCGCGATGTTCATGCCGGCAGCGACCAGGTGTGGTTGGCGCCGGCGTGAACTGGTCGGGTTTGTCAGGCCTCTCGGCCCATCCTGGCCGGAGAATCGGCGGTCGCCGTGAAAAACGGCAAGCGGCGACTCCGCGACACGCCATTTTGGGGGGGGGGTAGGAGAATCGCGGGGGGTGTCAGGGTGGCGTGTCATGATTCACCCGGCACTCCCGCGATTCTCCCACCCGGCGTGGGGAGCGGAGAATCGCGCCCTAATAATGTCAAACATTAGCCTGCCAGAAAAGTGTATCCCAATGTCTCCTGTCTCTGCTCGGCCGAAAATTTTCACTGTAAATAAAACAGTGTAAAAACTCACATAAACTCCGGGCAATTGGCCTGAGTTAGCACTGTAGCTTCTTTTTTCATTCGGCTGCTCCAGCGCAGCGCAGGGCTTCAAACTAAAAAAAAAAAATGTCCGGGAGTTTGAATGTCGCATGCTTCGAGCGCTCTGAACGTCCACACTTCTTTTTATTTATAAAGTTAGAGTACCCAATTCATTTTTTCCAATTAAGGGGCAATTTAGCACGGCCAATTCACCTACCCTGCACATCTTTTGGGTTGTGGGGGTGAAACCGACGCAAACATGGGGAGAATGTGCAAACTACACAAGGACAGTAACCTAGAACTATGATCGAACCTGGGACCTCGCTGCCGTGAGGCAGCAGTGCTAACCATTGCACCACCATGCTGCCTTTGAATGTCCACACTTCTGAGTCGTCACATCGCACATGAGCGGCGCACCAGCGACTTAAGTCGCTGGCTGGAGAGGAAGTTAAGGGCTATTGTTTTACCATTGGGCAGCCAGTATTCAGCAGATATTGTTGTGGTTCAGTGGTCCTGGTTCCATCTGGGGACAAATGGAGGCGATTTCCTGTGCAGTTTCTAGCTTACGTGCAATAGTAACCACATCTTTGCTTGTTTCTCGGGTAAGGTTTTCCCCGAATCCAGTGGTGGTGTCCCTGAGAATCTGGAAGCAGTTGAGGCAGCATTTTAAACTCTGTTCCATGTCTTCGCCAGTCCTCATTTGTAATAGCCACCTTTTCCTGCCAGCAGGTTTGGATTTGATGTTTCAGGTCACAGTCGGGGAAGGGTTTGGAGAGGTTTGGATATCTGTTTGCCAAGGGGAGGTTTTCCAGTTTTAAGGAATTCCAATTGCCTGGTTTCAGTCTTTTCAGATACTTTCAGATTCCCGATTTTTCACGCAAGGCTTTTTCCTCCTTTTCCTTGGCACCGTCCTCTTTCCTGTTGAAGAGGGTTTTGTCTTTGGCCGGATCTGGTGGAGGGATTATTTTGGGCTTTTTTTTTAATAAATTTAGATTATCCAATTATTTTTTCCAATTAAGGGGCAATTTAGTGTGGCCAATCCACCTACTCTGCACATTTTTGGGTTGTGAGGGCGAAACCCACGCAGACACGGGGAGAATGTGCAAACTCCACACGGACAGTGACCCAGAGCCGGGATCGAACCTGGGACCTCAGCGCCGTGAGGCAGCTGTGCTAACCACTAGGCCACCGTGCTGCCCTTATTTTGGGCTTTTGTGGCCATATCCTCTCAGCGGAGTCAGCTCCGTTGAATGAGGTAAGGACGAAATGGGAGGATGAGTTGGGTCCCATTCTGGATTATGAGTTATGGAGTGAGGCCCTTCACAGGGTAAACTCTACATCTTTATGTGCTCGGTTAAGTTTGATCCAATTCAAGGTGGTGCACAGAGCTTTTCTGACTAAAGCAAGGATGAGTGGGTTTTTCTCTGGGATGGAGGACAAGTGTGAGCGATGCTCCTGGGGGCTGGCTAACCACACTCACATGTTCTGGTCTTGTCCCAAGTTGGTAAGTTGATGTTGATTTGGATCCATGTCCGCAGGTGGCTATTTTTGGGGTATCAGACTCGGTGGTCCTTCAGGCGGCGTGAAGGCGGATATCCTCGCCTTCGCCTCATTAATAGCCTGTAGACAAGTTCTGCTTGGATGGAGGCTTCCTACTGCGCCCAGTGCCTCAGCTTGGTTGGGTGACCTCATGTCTTTCTTACATTTGGAGAAGGTTAAGTACACCATTAGAGGGCCGGTAGAAGTGACAGCCATACATTTCCTTTTTTAAGGAGCTAGTCACCATCAGCTGTTCGGGGGTTTAGCTTAGTTTTTGGGGGTGAAAGTTAATAAACGCTTTTGTTTGCTAGTCTCACTCCTTTATTGTGCGACTTTGGTTAATTGTTTTGTATGATTTTGTGTATTATGAAAATTTTTTAAGAAACATCTTTTTTTTTAAATCAGTGGATTACAGGATTATAATGCTTAAATATATAAAACACAAGTTACAAAGTAGGTAATTAAGTAAAGGTTCAGTAAAGGCACCATAGTCCCAGATGACCATAGGCTGGTTTCCTTTGAGGAGGAGAGCTGACTGGTGGTGGTTTAACCTGAGGATCACCACACCTCAGGCATGGGGCAAGGTTAAGAAGGCAGGAGCTTCATAAACAACTTCAGCTGGTACAGGAATTGAATCCGCGCTCTTCATCTCACTCTGCACAACAAACCAGCTGTCCAGCCAACTGAGATAAGCCAGGTAGCACCTATTACTGTCAGTTGCAGATTTCCAAATAGTCCAGACTTAGGCTACTTTGCCAATCATTTATTACTTTATTAGTATCTCCCACCATACTTATTTTGGCTATTTATATAATACTGTAAGTGCATAATATCGTTCTCTAAATATGTAACAACTGGCTAATTGTTTCTCTTCTTGGCTAGAGGCCATTTATCACGTCTCAATGCTTGCTGAAGACATGCAATATTCATCTTCTTTATTGTGAAAAGCTGAGGTTGAATTAGAAGGTCCAGCTTTATCTAAAATTATCTGGTGAACCTGAGATGTGTATAGAAGGAAAATACCTACTTTGACAGTGTTTAATTAATAATCAGTCAGTCAACTAATATAGTAAAACTTCACAAAAGTGAATGCATTCGGTGTAATAAAAAAATAATTTTACTAAAAATAGGCACATAATGGACAGTCTAGTGTTTGATTCCATTCAAGCTTAATTTTTAAAGAACAATTGAAAATATCACATGGTTGAAATGGGGAGGAAGCAATTGAAAGAAACACTTATCTCTTTAAAAATAAAGAATTTACTTCACTTCTCAGCTAATTTAAACACAGCAGAATTTTAGCAAAATTAAAAGTATCTTGACAATTTAGATCTTTTAGCTCCAATTAAGGCATTTAAAGAAGAAGCTAACTCATTGTGAGTTAAGATATATAATTATGCTGATTAGCATATAGCTGTTTGGGAGATTAATGTTCCGTTGATTAGTAATTGTTTAGGTTGTCCACATGTTGGTGGTCTGCTGTCTGCCTATTAGTCCCAATGGAGAGAGGTCTGGTTGTGATATCTTTAACCCACCCACCATGTCATTATCCCTGTTCTGTGTGATGGGTCTCCTCACTATGTCCCGAGTGACAGATAATCATCCCCATTGTTGGCCTCTATTGTGACTGATATAAAGTATACATAAACTAAGGGACTGCAATGGTCCATAATGTTGGCAGGGATAAAGGACATGAGCTAAACAGCGCCTTTACATCAAAGCAGTTAGAGAACAGGTCTAAGTGAGAATTAGACGACTTAAGGACCCCACTGACAGCTTTGATGACAGACTGCAGCTCCACCTTGATAAAATAAATACATGTATCTTCTGACTGAAAGTGTTGTCAGATTAACTGTAGACTCCTTTTCTGTGCACAGCAATTTCTAAAATTTAAACTCCAATAGCAACTTTAATTAAGACATGCTTAAATTGTAAGTGTTCTCTGATACAGCAATGTTGCTCATCCAGTTTACACAGTAGAGAGAATTCACAGAGTTGTTAACAATTCTGAAATCACCACTGAACAAAGTCAGAAAAATTTATATAATTCAACATTGTAAGAAACATGTTCCTACAAATCACCTCGTGATGTTTCTTTATGTACAGATTCTTTATAAATTCAAGTTGTAAGGCGCAATTCACTGGAAAGATTTGTAAGTGTGGTAGCGAGCGGAAACTGCCGCGAGCTTCCCGTCGCTCGGCCCGGCAAGGCAGGCAACGCAATGCAATGTAAATTGGTCCACTTACTGAGGCCCCACAGGCTTCACGCCACAAACAAAGGCTCCCCAGCTGATTTGCCAGGACCGCACTCGCCTTCCCCCTGCTAATAAGGTCAAGCAACACTTAAACAGCACTTGCACAGCCAACCCCATTCAGCTCGCAGCCATGGCGCCGATGCGACCGACACCAAGATTTGGAGACGCAGACAAGGGAGGCTTTTAGAGGTGGTCGAGGCCAAGAGGGTCCCTCGAGGGTCTGGAGGGAGAGTGACAAGGCAGCCACCTGGGATGAAGTGGCAGCAACTGTCATTTCGGACAGCGTGACGAGGAGGCCAAGCCTCCAGTGCAGTAAGGTCAATGACCTACACCGGGCCGCACGTGAGTTGGCACCCCCCCCCCCCCACCCCCACCACGCACTGAACCACGCGTGCAGCTAATGATACCCTCTCTATGTTCCCGCAGGAGAAGTTGTCCCACAAGCCACAGAGGTGAGGATCCACCGGGCTCCACTCAGATGGACTGTCACGCGTGAGTTGTCAATGCCATAGAGAGTGACCCATCCCTCCCACTGACCGCATGCCCATTCTCTGGCAGGACCTCCAGCCAACAGCTGGCCCATCCGGAGTGGGTTCCCTCCCCCCCACTAACAAGGTGTCCGGGTGGCACTGCAAAGCCAGCAGGAGCACTACCAGGGTGCCAAGGTGGCAGTGCCAAGGTCCCCAGGTGCCAGGGTGGCACTGCCAAGGATCAGGGCCTGGGGGAGCCATGACTGTGAAAGGAGGGTGGAGCGAGCTTACAAAGGGTGAGGGGGGTGCAGAATGGGTATGAAGGAGCCTCTGGAAGATTGGGGGTGAGTGAAGGGTGGGGGGTCCTGGAAGAGGGATGGAGAAAGTGCGTGTTTGAAGAATGAAAAGGGGATGTCCTCAGAGACCCCATAGTAGGGTGTCATCATTTGAGGGTGGGGGTAATGCCCATGTGTGTAGGGGGGTGACATTGCCCAAGGGTGGGGGGAGTGGGGGACCCACAAGCTCATTTAGAGATTGGGGTACCCTTTCAAAATGGAGGCCCGATCTCTGAGGAGCTGGTCTGGCCAGCGAGTTCAGCTTCCCAGTGATGAAAATAATTCCAGATGTGGGCTTGACCCGGGAGAAACTCCCCAAGGCCCCAAAAAAGCGACTGAGTGTGGTTAGATAGCAGTGGGGCACTTGTCAACAGAGCCGGCGGGAAATTCCCAGCAAAAACTGCCACAAATGACACTTAGATCCATTAGATTGCGCCCAAAGTGTCAGAAATGTCAAGCGGCGTGTGCTCTCTTGCTGCAGTGTTCCTGCCGACAGTTTCTGTTCAATCCCAGCGTAAATGGGCTGACTTGCAGAACGCCAACAGCTGGCACAGCAGCCTCCAATGAAAGCAGACACACATCCTTAACATGGATTTACTGTCGACCAAGCATGAGAAATCAAGCCCACAGGCAATGGAGAGGGCTCCCTTCCAGTAGCAAGACCAGCAATGACTGATTGACTTCCAGCATCTCCACTTCTCAGGACTGTCTGTCCTCTCGACTGAGCTGTGCATCCCTCAGAAAGGTTACCACAGAGGTTCTTTCTGTGGCTCATATAACACGCTTAAAGTTTTTACATCTGCATAAACAGTGACATACGGTTACAGCAGTTAGTGAACCCTGCTCACAAAGGGAGAATTATTGCAACATCAAGCATCTCACATAACATTTTTCATAACATTTTATTCCCATTTCCCTCTATAGTCCCAGGACATATTCTGACTCCCCACAGGGGACTTGAACATTTAAACTTTCGATGCTGCTCCAGTTAATTTGCCGTGTTATTTAATGTATTTTTAATATTTATAATAAAAACCCTGTGCGGTGCGACAAAGGTTAAATATTTTCTGTGTGAAGAATACATGTATCAGTCACATCACTGCTACCATGGTGGATTAACCTCATGCGTTTTATTTTGAGGCTGGATTCATGTACAGTAGATAAAATGTTTCTTTTAAATAACCTTCAGGCATACACCTTGCCTGTGCAATAAGCCACATTATTCAGTAAATAATGTTATCTGGTCTTACTTTTGAAGTGTGTCTATCTTTTAAATGCTGGCTATTTTTCCTGGCATAGAAATGCAGAGTCAGCCCCATTCGGGGCTAGTGGGAAACACAATGGGTGGCTAACTATTTTGCCAAAGACCTCAAATATTCAAAGATATTTGTTGCAGTACTCATTTTCTTTGGGTGCTGAAGCTGAATGAAAATGGTGGAAGTGAACAATCAGGTAAGATCAGTAGAAGAGGTGAGGAACAGACGCCCATCGGCCAACTCTGACTGCTACACCCGGGCCTGCTCAGGTCATTATATTTTCGAGAGGACTAATGAAAGAAGATGCCTCGTTAAGCATTTGCTGATAGCTGTAAAAAAGTAACTTACATATTGACATAAAAATATCATAGAAATGTACAGGTATATACTTTACATCACCTACAAATTATCTAAAAAGCACAGACATTTTTTAAACCCTTCCAGTTATTTTATTCATCCTTCCTGGGCTCATGGATGGGTCTAGAATTTGGTGGGAGATTTTGAAGTGCTGTTTGCTGGAGTCTTCTTGGAATTCTTGGCCTCAGATTTTTCCGGAATCTTCTCTGCTTTCTTAAAGAAAATTCCCAAGTGAGTTTGGACAGATGTTCTCGTATCTTCGTAAAATTCTCTGTAGCAGCTGGACATGTTTTATATGCCCCTACACACTGGTGCCCTGTGTTCATTGTCGAGGTCATGCTCCTCAAGCAGGCGCATGGCAGCTTCCAAATGTTGAAATGCCTTGGCCAACACTTATGCTGTTGAGACTTTATGAGGGGGGATCTCTTCTTCTTCTCTGGCTCTTTTTGCTATTGCAATTCAGTTAGGTTCTCATTAGTTGGGGCAGCACAGCGGACAGCGGTTGGCACTGCTGCCTCATAGCGCCAGAGACCTGGGTTCAATTCCAGCCTTGGATGGCTGTGTGGAGTTTGTATTGTAGGTGAAAATATTCACGAGTAGACCTTTGAGTGAGTAAAGAAGCAATTTATTAATTTTTAAAGCTCTGGGAGAAAAGGCCTTTGACCCCCACGGTCTGTGCAGCACCTTTTCTCGCCTGAGCTGAGGTTGCACTGGGTTAATATACAGAAGGAAAGCGGAATTAGTTTGCATTCTCATTTACATATACCCAATCAATTCTGTTTGCGTCACAATTCATAACATGCATCTTCAATGCCATAAATGGCGACAAGTTAGCTTCTATAGCCTCTAATTGGCAGTTTGCCTTACCCAATCAATTCATTACATAGATAACAGTTACATAAAGTCATGGGGGTCAATGGTCCAGCCACGTTGAACATGTCCTTCCTCATTCCTTGCTAGTTCCTTAATTTGAGGCCCCTTTGTCAGTTACAAGTAGCTAAGAATACAGGCATTGGGCAAAGGTTGCCAACGGCTCATTGTCTCTCTGGATGCATCTGGTTGTCGATCACTTGTTTTGTACAAAGCTTTACTACTTCAGCAGCAGACACTGATAATAACATAGGGTCAAGAACATTGACAGAGTCTATTTTATATCAGGCGGCATCCATTTTGTATCTTCTGTAGTCCATTCGGAATTCTACCTCTTCAGTATGTTCTTCCCGTGTCTGCATGGGTTTCCTCTGGGTACTCCTGTTTCCCGCCCGCAGTCTAAAGATGTGCAGATTAGATGGATTGGCTGTGATAAATTGCCCTTAGTTTCCAGGGATATGCAGGTTCAATGGTTTTTATTTCATAAATTTAGAGTACACAATTCTTTTTTTTTCCCAATTAAGGGGCAATTTAGTGTGGCGAATCCACTCGCCTGCACATCTTTGGGTTGTGGGGGTGCGACACACACAAACACGGGGCAAATTTGCAAATTCACACAGACAGTGACCCAGGTCCGGTATCAAACCTGGGTCCTTGGCACCGTGAGGCAGCACCGTGCCGCTCCACGTTAGTTGGGGTTATGGGGTTACGTGGACTGGACAGGGGATTGGCCAAAGTAGGGTTCTCTTCCAGAAGGGTTGCTACGGATGGGCCAAATGGCCTCCTTCTGCAGTGTAGGAATTCTAATTCTCTGGTTCCAGTTAATTCTTCAGAATGTGATGCCAGCAACTTATCAGCATCCTCTGGTTCAATGTCTAAGATAAGGGGCGGGATTCCGCCACACCCATTCTCTGGTGTTGTGCGCCCCCGCTGGCAGCGGGATTCTCTGTCCCGGCAGCTGTCCAATGGGGCTTCCCATTGTGGGCACCCCTACATCGTTGGGAAATCCGCGGGCGTGAGTGCGCTGCCGGCGAAACGGAGGATCACACCGACGGAGAATCTAGACCAAGTTCTTCGTCCACTTTGACAACATTTCATATCAACAGTGTCTGCAAAACCTTGGAAGTCATATGCAAACTCAGGGCACAATTTTCTCACTATGCAAATTTGATTGTGTCATTTCATTCCTTGCCTCGCCTATGTTCTTAACTTCTTGGTAAATGTTGAAGCCCCTCTTGAATTCCTTGAGAGTTGCTCCACCTTCTTTCTCAGTTGCCCTGACAGCCTGTGAAAATGTACAACAAAGGATGCCATTTAGCCCTGGTCCATGAGTTGCAACAGGGGTGGTTTTGGGGGGCAGAAACGCAATTTGGATGTCAAGATGCATGTCAGCAGGGATGGTTGGATGACCAGGAGCATTGCCAAGGAGAAACGAGGCTTTAAGTGCAAGATTATTTCTGCTGCAATAATCCCTGACACTTGGTAAAAAATGATGAAACCAATACTTAAAGATGGTCTGATTGACCCACACTTTAGGATTGGATTTCCATAACACTGGGGGAAATGCCTTTAAATATCCCTTGAAAGCCCTGGGGTTTTCTGAATGGTACACAAGCCAAATTTAGGTTTAAAGTCACTAGTAGAAACCGACATGGGAAAGTCAGAACTGCGTGTCAATTTACACACATCGTGAATACCGTTCATTTCCAAAGATGCTCAATTGTAAATTTTCATTTTCAGGAAGTGGGTCCTCCGCTTTCTGATGGCAGAAACGTGAATCGCCATTGGGCAGAGAACTGGGCGTCATGGAAAAACCTAGGTTTGTTCCCGGTGCCGATTCCCGCCATGCTCCGCTCCCTCCCTCGCAGTGAAATCGAGGTTTTTGCCAGTGCCGATTCTCGGCATGCTCCGGTTCCTCGCTCGCAGTGAAATCGAGGTTTGTTCCCAGTGCCGATTCCCAGCATGCTCCGCTCCCTCCCTCGCAGTGAAATCGATGATTGGTGCCGGTGCAGATTCCCGGCATTCTTCGGTCCATTCCTCGCAGTGAAATCGAGCTTTGTGCCGGTGCAGATTCCCGGCATTCTTCGGTCCATTCCTCACAGTGAAATCGAGCTTTGTGACGGTGCAGATTCCCGGCATGCTTCGGTCCATTCCTCGCAGTGAAATCGAGCTTTGTGCCGGTGCAGATTCCCGGCATTCTTCGGTCCATTCCTCGCAGTGAAATCGAGCTTTGTGACGGTGCAGATTCCCGGCATGCTTCGATCCATTCCTCACAGTGAAATCGAGCTTTGTGCCGGTGCAGATTCCCGGCATGCTTCGGTCCATTCCTCGCAGTGAAATCGAGCTTTGTGCCGGTGCAGATTCCCGGCATGCTTTGGTCCATTCCTCGCAGTGAAATCGAGGATTGTTGCCGGTGCAGATTCCCGCCATGTTCCGGTCCCTCCTTCGCAGTGAAATCGAGGTTTGTGCAAATGTCAATTCCCGCCATGTTCTGCTCCCTCCCTCACAGTGAAGTCGAGGTTTGTTCCCGGTGCCAATTCCCGCCATGTTCCAGTTCCTCCCCCGCAGTGAAATCGAGGATTGGTGACGGTGCCAATTCCCGCCATGCTCCGGTTCCTCCCGAGCAGTGAAATCGAGGATTAGTCCCGGTGCCGATTCCCGCCATGCTCCGGTTCCTCCCGAGCAGTGAAATCGAGGTTTGTTCCCGGTGCCAATTCCCGCCATGTTCCGGTTCCTCCCTCACAGTGAAATCGAGGTTTGTTCCCGGTGCCAATTCCTGCCATGCTTCGGTTCCTCCCGAGCAGTGAAATCGAGGTTTGTTCCCGGTGCCAATTCCCGCCATGTTCCTGTTCCTCCCCCACAGTGAAATCGAGGATTGGTGACGGTGCCAATTCCCGCCATGCTCCGGTTCCTCCCGAGCAGTGAAATCGAGGTTTGTTCCCGGTGCCGATTGCCACCATGCTCCGGTTCCTCCCGAGCAGTGAAATCGAGGTTTGTTCCTGGTGCCGATTGCCACCATGCTCCGGTTCCTCCCGAGCAGTGAAATCGAGGATTAGTCCCGGTGCCGATTGCCGCCATGCTCCGGCTCCTCCCCAGTAGTGAAATCGAGGTTTGTTCCCAGTGCCAATTCCCGCCACGCTCCGGGTCCTCCCTCACAGTGAAGTCAAGGATTAGTCCCGGTGCCGATTCCTGCCATGCTCCGGCTCCTTCCCAGTAGTGAAATCGAGGTTTGTTCCCGGTGCCAATTCCCGGCATGCTCCGGTTCCTCCCTCACAGTGAAATCGAGGTTTGTTCCCGGTGCCAATTCCTGCCATGCTGCAGTTCCTCCCCCGCAGTGAAATCGAGGATTAGTCCCGGTGCCGATTCCCGCCATGCTCCGGTTCCTCCCTCGCAGTGAAATCTAGGTTTATTCCCGGTCCAAATGCCTGCCATGTTCCGGTTCCACCCTCGCAGTGAAATCGAGGTTTGTTCCCGGTGCCAATTCCTGCCATGCTGCAGTTCCTCCCCCGCAGTGAAATCGAGGATTAGTCCCGGTGCCGATTCCCGCCATGCTCCGGTTCCTCCCTCGCAGTGAAATCTAGGTTTATTCCCGGTCCAAATGCCTGCCATGTTCCGGTTCCACCCTCGCAGTGAAATCGAGGTTTGTTCCCGGTGCTGATTCCCGCCATGTTCCGGTTCCACCCTCGCAGTGAAATTGAGGTTTGTTCCCGGTGCCGCTTCCCACCATGTTCCGGATCCTCCCTCGCAGTGAAATTGAGGTTTGTTCCTGGTGCAGATTCCTGCCGTGCCGGTCCGGTCCAGTGAAATCGAGGTTTGTGCCGAAGCCCATTCCTGCCATGCTCTGTGTCCGCATCTGCAATGATGAGATCATACTTGCCGGATGCGTGACACATGTCCGGATTACAGCTGTTTTCCGTGCTCAGGCAGCCCTCCAACTGTCTGCTCCCTTGGGAGTCCCTACCTCCACCTGATGTGAGGCAGCATGTGTGAAGTGCACACCAGAAAGTGACCCAGGAGCCTCATGGCTAAAATACCCTACCGAGGAGATAACCTCTGCAATGGTGGACAGTGCAAGTGACAGCAGTGGCAACAAGTCAATGTCTTCTCGGACTGGTGCTCCGGGGAGTACTGGAGATGTGGCTGAGGGCGAGGTAACCGGACGGACTGGCCTGATCAGTTGGTGATCATGCAAGACAAAAAGCAAGAGACATGGTGAGACCTTGGGGAGGAGTGTTCTTGGGAGAGGTAACCCACGTTCTTTTGGGGCATTATTTTCATTGGGAGCACACTTGGTTGCCCCATGCCGACCTCAGCTTCCCAGACAGCCTTCTCATCGAACTCTCCGGCCAGCTCCATCGCCATCTGCTCTGAGGCGGTTTGCACTACCAGGCCAGGGTTGCCCCCGCCAGTTTTTTCAATCCGCCCTGCAATTATGGACCGTCTTTGCCTTGGGGACACATAAAGGACATGGTGAGAAGCATGGAGGCGAGTTCTATGGGGGCATTGAAACTGGTGGCACGTGTGCACACGGCAACTGGTCAAAGAGGACAATACAGGTGTTGGGGTTTGGTGCTGAGTGGGATATAAGGGAGATGCAGGCAGGTGGGGTGTGGTTGGCCTCTAGGGAAGTGGGGGGGAGATGTCAAGAGTGAGGGAGAGGAGTGATGTCAGGGGCATAGAGGCGGTGACTCACCCGAGCCGCCCTAAGGAGGTCGTTCATCTTCTTCCCCCACTGAGTCCAGTCCCAGAATGGTGGTTTGAGTCTCCTGCCCACTCTGGTGTAGAGGGTATCCCACCTCTCTTCCACTGCATCCAGCATTCTATCTAGCTCTGACTGTGAAACGGGGCAGTTCTCAGTGTAACTGTCTTCTTGGCTGGAATGAGAGTGTGTGGGGCTGGAGTGCTCAGAAGCAGCTCCAGCTTGTCAGGCTCTCCAGCGCCTATTCTGGCCCCAGTGAATCAGGTGCCAATGAGAATGGAAATTGCTCTAGATTCACGTGGTCGGAGTTCTGCCCATTTGCATGTCCTTCTTGAATAGCGCCCCCAATGGGAACGCGAACCGCACGCAAGTCAGTCCCGGCGGCAAGTCTTGCAAATGAAGACTCCTGCCTCGATAACTCTGAAGACTACTTTCAAACAGTTGACTGTGGCCAGAATCTCGCAAGATGTCGCGTCCGGGATCTCGCCCTCGATTGATGAAATTCTGATTAGCAAATTTACATGAGCCATGAGGCTTATTTAAATATGTCTACGCCATATTCTTCTGGGGCCCGGGAACTCATGGCCCAGCCTGGGATACCTCATTAGGGCATGACCAGGAGTAACTTTGGGGGGGGGGGGTCTCCCAGGCCAGTAGAGACCCCAGGTGTGGAGGCTGCGGTGGGGTAGCTGAAGAGGGCCGAATGATTGGGGCACCTTAAAAATGGCGCCGCGATCTGTGAGGAAACGATGCAAGTTCCCTGGCGAGGCCAACAAATTACCATTTCATAGCCGGGTGTCAGTGCCGAGAAACTGATACCACCTGCTCAACATGTCAGAAACAGGATTCTGTTTTTGTCCCGCCGGGACTGAATAGAATGTGATTTGCACTTCCATTGGGAGCGCTATTCAGCAAGCAAGTCAGGACATGCAAATGAGCCAGCACTCTGCCGGTGCTAATTCAGAGCAATTCCTGACCCAGCAGGCATTGTAATCACTGAGGCTGGAGTTAGCGCTGAAGAGCTCGACAGTTGTTTTTAAGCCCTCCCTTTCAGCGCCGGCCCTAGGGTTGCTGGCGCCCCGGGCAAGCTGAACTTCGGCGCCCTTGGGGGGGGGGGGGGGGGGGGGGGCGGGGGGGGGCGGGGCCGAGGGGGGGGCCGAGGGGGCGGGGCGAGGGGGGGGGCGGACCTGAGGGGGGGGCGGGGGGGCGGATTCGAGGGGGGGCGGACCCAAGGGGGGGGGCGGGGGGGCGGACCCGAGGGGGGGCGGACCCGAAGGGGGGGCGGACCCGAGGGCGGGGGGGTGGACCCGAGGGGGGGGGCGGGGGGGGACCGAGGGGGGGGGGCGGGGGGAGCGGACAGAGCGGGGGGGGGGGGGCGGACCGAGGGGGGGGGCCGCCCTGGGGGAGGGCGGCCACCGCGCATGCGCTGGCTGGCACCGGCCCAACTGCGCATGCGCGGGACCCGAGTCTCTGGCGCCCCCTAGCACATGGCGCCCCGGGCGACTGCCCGAGTTGCCGGTGCCTTGAGCCAGCCCTGCTCCCTTTACCACACACTCACTGCAGCTACAAAGGTGGCTCAGAGAAGACATGCCTCCCATAGTCGGGAGTCTGAGATGGACAGACAGGTTGAAATACCCTCAATCACGACACACAAGAGAAGATAGATGATTCAAAGGCTTTAATCATCTGAGAACTGTACAGCAGCTGAGAAGTGTGCTCAACACATGCTGCCGAGTGAGCCCCATCCTATATACCGTTTCCTGGGGGCGGAGCCAGAGGCGGAGTCCCCCAGGGTTCCAAGCCCGGTCTTAGAGGGCCAACGCATTAAAGGTAAGGGACCATTATAGCAGCTACTGATAACATTCATCACACAGGTCCATGCTAGTGAGGGGAGGAGGAATGCCCCCTTCCCCAAGGTGGGCCTCAGACTCAAGCCTGTCATCTTGAACAGCCCCTGAAAGGTGGTGGCAGAGGCAGCCTGCACAGGAAGCCTCACCAGGAGGAGACAGATGATTCTGAGTGGTGGGAGGGGGGGTCACCGGTTAGGTCTCTGCCCTGAGAAGGAACGGACCACAGTGCAGATGTCCTTTGGTTGGAATGAGTTCTGCTGATCCCTGATCCTTCTGCAGTTGGGCAGTGCTAACCGTTGGTGGACCCCTGCCTGAGCTTGGCCATGCCCATTGTCTTGATGAAACAGCCGGGGTGTGAGTGTGACAGAGGGGCAGCCTGGGTGGGCTCCCAGATGACCAGAGGCTCTCTAAACTTTCAAAGGACACAGTGAGCAGTCAGCAGTGTAAGCAAATAGTGACGAGCGTGAAAGTAGCACCAAAGGAGTGCATTTAAGACAGACTGCAGTAATGGCGGTCTGAGGGGATCGATCCCCCAATCCCGAGGGGAGCACCCCAGTCCATAAACCTGGCACCGGGTTGTTCCCCGTTACTGCCCCGGGCCTGGGTAGCCACCGCAAGCAAGCCTGACACCTTTTGAGGCTGTTTCAGAGTT
Source organism: Scyliorhinus canicula (assembly GCF_902713615.1). Taxonomy (NCBI): domain Eukaryota; kingdom Metazoa; phylum Chordata; class Chondrichthyes; order Carcharhiniformes; family Scyliorhinidae; genus Scyliorhinus; species Scyliorhinus canicula. Next base: position 53,613,923 of record NC_052151.1, on the reverse strand, counting down.
TATTTTAGCCTCCTATTTCCCCTCTGCCGCCATGGCACCCAGACCCTGCATGTAAATAATTGCACTAACTTGCGCTTGTGAAACTTCGGCTAGGAGGTGCAGAGCATCGCAGAGGGGTGGAGCATGATGTGTCCAACCCACGAATGATAATAAATTCCATGCTAATGGTGCTTTTGCATGGACCCCCAAGCACGAGGCGCAAAATTAGTTTTCTCCCCCAGCGAGGGACTCTGGAGCATGGCTTCAGAATCAGCGGCGGGTACACAATGGATTTTTATCAACTTCATGTGATTCTCTGCCCGATCGCGATTCTTGCTTCGAGCGCCGCAAAGTGGAAAATCCAGCCTAATAGACCAATTTGAGGAAGTAATTTCATTTGGTTAATGAAAGCGATTGTGTTATGTTTAAGGTTTAGTGATGGAAGTATCGCTTAAATTTACAACCATATGAGCAGGTTATCTTTATTTGAATTTAAAAAAAAATTGTTTCCAATTGAGGGGCAATTTAACGTCACCAATCCACCTACCCTGCACATCTTTGGGTTGTGGGGTGAAACCGACGCAGGCACGGGAAGAATGTGTAAACTCCACATGGACAGTGACCCAGGGCCGGGACCGAACCTGGGTCCTTGGCGCCATGAGACAGCAATGCTAACCACTGAGCCACCGTTCCGGGTTAATGAGCAGGTTACCTTTTCAAATTATAACTTATTGCTGTCGGGCAGCAAAGGTAGAAAATGACAGCTCAGCAAAATGGAGGAATGTGTTTAAGTAATGGGGTAATTTGCTTGTGGGCCAAACAGTACAAAATAAACGAATCACAACTACTTATGTCAAAATTGCTATCAATATCAAGGAAATTTCTCTCAAATAAAAAGAATGACTTGCATTTATTTGGCACTTTCCTTGATTCCTGAACATCTCAAAAAACTTCACAGCCAATGAAGTACTTTTGAAGTGTAAGAAACATGGCACCCAAAATACATTGTTCAGTAAAGTTAAAAAAAACAAATAAAATGGCCTTTTCCGAGTTTTACTTCAAAATGTGAGGAGACCACCTTACAGCATTGCACTGGGATGGATCCCACAAATAAATACATTATTATATATGTGGTGATATGATTTGCATAGCTGTCTGCCATTGGTGCAGAACACCGGCTTACCATTGGCCCTGGTCGGTCATGTGCCTCTCGACCGATTGGTTGAGACCAGTCATGTGACAGCTCTCCGATTGGTCGAGAGGCTGAGTTAACCACGCCTCCATACCGAGGTATAAATAGTCGGAACGCCAGGCGGTCGTCCATTTTATTGTAGACAACCGCAGGGCTAAGTTCTAGCTTATTAAAGCCTAGCTTTTGTGTAGCAACTCGTCTCTTGTGCAATTGATGGCTCATCAATATATCCATTATATCCTAGGCAGCGAAGTCCAATACAAATGTACCGTATGCCAAAACATCCCAACATAATTTGAAACCAATTTATTATACACCAGTGCTTGATAAAATGTAACAGTGACATATCAGAAACTTGAAGCCGCAGCCAGCGCCTAAACTGATGGTTTCCAACAGCACCTCCAGAGGCCTTTCCCTCAGAACTGAAACCTATTTCACAATCGAAATCACGTGGACAGGCGGCACCATCATTGAAAAACAACATGTAGAGTTGGAACCTCTCTCGGGCAGACACAAAGGATAAGAGGATGTTTGAAGTAAAACTATCACCGCCCTGTAATCAAGAAGTCCCGCATTTATACCATGTTTTTCACAACCTCAGGATGTCCCAAGGTGTTTGGAGTGAATGAAGTACTTTGACAGTACTACTGCAATATAGGAAAACACAGCAACCAATTTTCACACAGCAAGCTCTCACAGACAGCAGTGTGATAACGACCAGTTAATTATTTTTCCTGACGTTTGTTACAATGGCTCAGCTCTTCTTCAAAATATGGGATCTTTTAAGTCCATCTGAGAGGGGAGACTGGGCCTCGATTTAAAGCTTCATCTGAAAGAACAAGCACGTCTACATTGGTAAGTTTTGCAGATCCTTTGAGTCAAGACGTAAATTTTGAGGCAAAGTACGAAGAGTATTGCTCTAAACCTGAAGCTATGCTCAATGTGGGGGAGTAGGTTCCTTCTCCAGGGCAGGTATTCTGACCAGTTGTGAGGAAATACCATTGACCTCCAACCCATCTCTCTCTCTCCACAGACCAATTGGGTTCTTCCAGCATCTTCTGCCTTTGTTTCAGGTGTTCGGTGTTGCAGTATTTGGCTTCTGTCTAAGATTCTTTGCCTGGTTCACCTTCAAAGAAAAATCTCCAAATGTCTGAAGGACGTGGGCAGCATGTTAGCACAGTGGTTAGAGCAGTTGCTTCACAGCTCCAGGGTCCCAGGTTCGATTCCCGGCTTGCGTCACTGTCTGTGCGGAGTCTGCACGCTCTCCCCATGTCTGCGTGGGTTTCCTCCGGGTGCTCTGGTTTCCTCCCACAGTGCAAAGATGTGCAGGTTAGGTGGATTGGCCACGCTAAATTGCCCTTAGTGTCCAAAAAGGTTGGGTAGGGTTAAGGGGATAGGTTGGAAGTGTGGGCTTGGGTGGAGTGCTCTTTCCAAGGGCCGGTGCGGACTCGATGGGCCAAACAGCCTCCTTCTGCACTGTAAAATTCTATGAAGTAAAAAGAAAGCACTATTCAGCCCTTGAACAATTTGTTCAAAATGCGGCAGGCAACGATGCACAACTTTACCCTAACTCACCCGATTGGACACTGACCAAATTCATTGCCCATTTTACTCCACCCAAATTTACTCTCTATTGCAGTCTCCATTAGTCTTTGCATGGTTCTGGGTTCAAATCCCTCTCCAGGACTCCAGCGTAAAAATCTAGATTGGCTCACCAGTACAATGTTAAAGGAGTGCTGCACTGTTGGAGGTGCAGTCATTCAGATACAACATTAAATCAAGGCCCTGCCTGCCCTCTGGTCCCTATTTTGATTAAGAGCAAGGTGTCCTTACCAATAGATATCCTTTAATCAACATCTCAAATAACAAATTATCTGGTATTTCTCTTCAATCACAAAAGCAAGTCCTAATGATTTTTTCCAAAATTTCTCTGAAATTGAAATAAATATAGCACGTGCCTTACAAATTACCTATATTCTTTCCTGGCTTGAATACATGAACTCAAGGGGCGCGATTCATCAGACATGAAAGTAAGTTTGGTTTTGGCACATTTGACGGGATGTTTCCTGGCAGCCGCAGAGCCAAGATGCCCGTCGCTATTCACCGGCACTTTTTTCTCCTCACCGAGTCCGTACTTTAGTCAATTTGAAACGGCTTCTCACAGATCGGGGTGCCGTTTTGATTGACAGCCCTGATCTCTGCACCCTCCCTATCAGGCGGCCACTGCTTTCTGAACTGCCCCTTCACCTCCACCCCCAACCTTTTAGTGGCCCCTGGAACTCCCATGACACAGGTGTAGTGCTGAAGAAGGCTCTGCCTCTCCCGAGAAACAGTCACCTGTATTTGTGACATGATCGGCCCGGAAACAGCCTCAAACTGTGTAGGTGGCCATCCAATGCCAGTAACTCTGAAGGTCACAGCTGCTCTGAACTTTTAAACCTCAGGTTCATTGCAGGGATTTGTCTAAGAAGCTTCTCATTAGTTCCATGTTTAAGCTGCGCCTTCAGTTCCATAGTAAAGATTTCCTCTCTGCTCATTGTGTCTCAGAGAACTGTCCTTCTTGATTACCCCAGTGTCTTTGAGCACTCCCACTGGTCTCTGCTTTTGTGCTCTCCACTGCATTTTCTGTATCTCTGACGCCCCCTTTCCCGAGAGGGTAATTATTAGCAGTAACCACATCACAGTCAATTGGATCACATGTCCTCTAATTTCCTTACTTTGAATCCACATAACTGTAGGGAGTACCAAAAGGAAAATCTTGATGATGATAAGGAATTCAGTCTGTCATTTACTCCCACAAATAACTCTGTAACCGATGAGTGGCAAATAATGCATCTTTCATACTTGTGGCACATTTCTGCTCAATATCACTGTTTCCTTCATAGTTAAACATTTGTCCTCTGTCCGAAACCATATTACTGTGGTATTGCATAGTGGCCAAATCTGACAATTAGGCTATCTCAATATTTGGACAATGGTGCCATGCATGTTGAAGGAGTTAAAATCATTGAGTGCAGTAGCATTCCCCAGTGAATTGAGCGAAGTTTCCGCAGCTGCAGATGGACTTTACAAAGTGAACAAGGGACAGGAGAATGGGAACTTTGATAAGCGACAAGTAGGTAGCCATAGGGGCAGCACGGTGGCACAGTGGTTAGAATTGCTGCCTACAGTGCTGAGGACCCGGGTTCGAATCCCGGCCCTGGGTCACTGTCTGTGGAGTTTGCACATTCTCCCCGTGTCTGCGTGGTTTTCACCCCCACAACCCAAAGATGTGCACGTTAGGTGGATTGGCCATGCTAAATTGCCCCTTCATTGGAAAAAATAATTGGGTCCTCTAAATTTATTTTTAAAAAGTAGGTAGCCATAACAGCCAAGGTGTGGACCTTTGGATGGTGTAACTATGTAGGCGCGCTGTTAGTAACTGAATATTATAATTAGACACATGCTTAGAGGCTGTAACTGGTTAAATATATTCACCTGATATGAATGAAGTAATTCGACCTATTAGCTGTAATTGGATATCAATGACTTCAGAACATAGAATCATAGAATTTACAGCACAGAAGGAAGCCATTCTGCCTATTGAGTCTGCACCAGCCCTTGGAAGGAGCATCCTACCTAAGCCCACAACTCCACCCTATGCCCGTAACCCCACCTAACCTTTTTTAGACACTAGGGGCAATTTACCATGGCCAATCCACCTAACCTGCACATCTTTGGAATGTGGGAGGAAACCGGAGCACCCGGAGGAAACCCACGCAGACTCAGGGAGAATGTGCAGACTCCACACAGACAGTGACCTAAACCGGGAATCGAACCTGGGACCCTTGTGCTGTGAAGCAACTGTGCTAACCACGGTGCTACCGTGATGTCCTGTATACTTGTGATTGGCATATTCAAATTGTTTGTAAACTATTACTGTTGCAATGTGTTGTTCAGGGAGTCCGTACGCCATTTTATGGATTGGACACCTGAATAAACAGGTGAAAAAATAATCCTGTCTGCATGTTACCTATCTCTGCTCTTGCGTTGAGCAGGAAAAGCTGGTAGTTCCGTAACACATGTGGAACTTGACTGCTCATTTTACAATGTAGCATATGGTCAGGTGGTGATTCGCTGTCAGCCCTTCTTGTGCTATTGCTATTGAACAATTTCAGTCCCTCTGTATAGACCACTGTCACATAGACCACTGTCCTGGTCTCCGTCACTGCACAGCTCTCCACCAATGCACAACTCTCAGTCATTGCACATCTGCAAGCTGTATCACGCTCTGTAGACTATACCAGGCTCTATAAGATGCAGCATTCACTGCCCCACTCTCTGGAAACTGCACCACCCTGCATTTTGTAAACTGCGCTATTCTCTTTACATTGTATCACCCTCTGTACTGTCTGTAAACTGCTCTGTAAATGGCGCCACCCCCTGCAAATGGCATTGCATCGTAAAGTGGACCAGTTTCTTATCAAACTATTTTTGATGAATTTAGCTGAAAAGAAAATAATACAAAATGCAGCATTGCAGAATAATGCTGGTGCCAAAGAATTGAAATTATGAATATCAGCGCCAAAATATTCTTGTGATGAAATATTGTTCAAAAATTGTAGTGCTAACAGCTTTCCAATCTCAATAACATGTCCGGCTGAAACGCAGAGCAACAATAAAAACATATGGAAGAGGAAACATGGTAGGTTGCCATACATTGTTTTTCAATAGTTGGTGAAAAACTACTTGAGGAAAAGGGCGACATGATGAATCTTTGATGTAATCGGATATCCCTGTAAACATCTGCAATGTTGCATACGAAATGTTACCTATCTCTGCTCTCAGATTATCTTTACTCTGGTGTTTTTTACACATGTCAATTGATGTGAATTCTGCCCTTGCCTGGGAAAGACAACAGTCACATTTCTCAAAAGGCCTCTGTTAAGACTCAGCATTAATGTGGTTTCACAAGAAGATTGGGATTATTTTATTACCCCAGGATGCCAGGAAATTTTCATTTTACTTCCTCAGATGTGTGGGATGAAAGTGGGATAACAAGTGAAAGAATTCCCTGTGCTGGCTTGGATTTCTTTGCTTCAATCAAGGATTGTTTGGCTTAAAAGGTTCCGATTCTCCATGGCTTTTATTTTTAGCTGAGCTGCTGGGTTATTTTACACCTTTCTTTTTTCGAAAAAGGAGAAAAACAAATTTAAATGAGTTTTACCTCATAAGAACAATCAGCCTTTTTTCCCAAGCACATTATTACAACTTCTGACACATAATATACAGTAATCACATTTAGTGGCTGGGACTGCCAACTCTGATGCTACTCTTGGGAAATGTACGCTTTTAAGAATTGATATTGCAGAATTCCAAAGCCCTTACATAGGCACCGCACTTGAAGGATATGAGGTATAAACTGAAAAGATAAAAATAAGTTTCTTAACAGCATGAAACAATCTCTTTCATAAGTCTAATTTACGCTGATGGTAATTAATCAAACCCTGATTTTATATGGTGCAGATAAGCTGCTTGGTTGCTGCGTCCAATTGAGCAAACTGTACAGGACAGCATGGCAGTGCAGGAGTTGAATGTTTACTTCGACAGCGTATACTGGAGACTTGCATCTTGCACAATGAAGGGATGGGGGAATAAAACCTGGTAGTAAGGGAAAGAAAGGCAAAGAAAGAATCTAGAGATTATCCCATCAAACCTTTTGAAAACCTTACTCAGACTGCACGGATCTGCAATGAGAAGAAAGCAGTATATAAGTACGACAATATTTGTAGGTGCTCGGTATTCACAAGCATTTAATTTGACGGGAACCCTTCTTGGGTGTGTTGGTGTATTCCTAAGAGTTGACCAAATGGGTTACGTGTCATAATTAAAACTGTTAGAAATTGTTTTCCAACGATTTACCTTCACAGGAACATTTGAAAAATATTGTTTGTGAAGTACTTTAAGACATCACGGAGACATGATAAGTTGCTATAAAAATGGAAGTCTTCCTTTCAGTGATTTTAAGAGGAAACTTCCAAGATTGCAAGGTTTTTGAAAGATTTCAACACATAAGTAGGTGGATATTGAGTGTAAATTTTGGTTTCTTCTAATGCTCTGTTATTTGAATTATCCACTTTTATGCTCATTTGGGAGGAAATGATTTCACATTGGCCCAGACTTACGTTGGGAATAATGGTGAGGCTGTCAGCACTCTCTGTTATTCCAGGGTAATTTCCGATGTCTGCACATGTGGAGATTGCTGTCCAATTTGCCTTGCCCCTCCTCAAGCTGCGCTGCACTGGTACCTCACCTGATAGAATCAACATTGACATAGGTGGAAAACAATGAAGTTATGCTATTTACCATAGAACACCCTCTAAGTGGGCCAGAAAAAGGTATGGTTGGTAAGTTCAGGTGTAGGTGAAATCTTAACGACGTGATCAGAATTAATTACTATCAAACAATATGTCCGGTTATGACATTTTAATTTTATAAATGTGGAGTCCCATTCCTTTTAAAAACTTTTCCCTGTTTCGTTTATCTCTTCTCCTTCATTCTATCTTTTATCCTCCACTTTGCTTTCTGTATGTAATCTTAAATTGAATTAAATGTACCCATGTACATGTGCACAGTGACTGTGATGCATGACTAATCTTTGAGCATTGATTGCAATGGCAGATAGGACCACAAATTCAGGTTGGGTGAAATCTTGTGTCCTTTCCTTTAGTGAGTTTAATGGCGGGGGCATCTAATCAGGTATAAGTATAAAGTGTAAAATCTCCATAGTTCCAGGTGACCATAGGTTACTTTCCCCTTTGAGAGGGAGAGCTGACTGGTGGTGATTTAACCTGAGGATCACCAGGTGAGGGACAGGGGTAAGAAGGCTGGCCTTCATGAATAACCTCAGCCGGTACGGGAATTGCTGTTGGTCTTGCTCTGAATCATAAACCAGGTGCCTAGCCAACTGAGCTAAACCGGTCCCCTAGTCAGGTGGGATGGTGGTGGGTGGGGGAACGCCACCTTCCCACCTCCACTTCAAATAAGGCTTGTGGATGACCTTCCACCGTGCCATCCAATTGAGGCCTTTAAGTGACAAATTAATGCCACATAAGGGCTTTATTCTGTCTTTGATGGTGTTAATCAAGTGGTGGAAGATGTCTTGCCGTGAAGGGAGCACAATAAGCAAGCTCTGGCGTGTTTGCTTGTAGGCACATGAGGTGGGGGTCTCTCATTCAAAGCTCCTCTCATGGGGAGGCGATGGCCCAGTGGTATTGTTGCTGGACTAGTTATCCAGAGGCCAAGGGTAATACACTGGGGACCCAGGTTTAAATCCCCGGTGAAGCTACAACCCAGGGCTATATACATACCAAACAGCATAAGCAGCAAGTGACAGACAGAGCTAAGCAATTCCTTCCTCCAATGGATCATATCTAAGCTGATCCAGCAATGAACGGTGGTAGATAATTAAACAACTCACTGGAGGGGGAGGCTCCACAAACATCCTCATCCTCAATGATAGGGGAGCTCAGCACGTCAGTGCAAAAGATAAGGCAACAAAATTCAGCCAGAAGTGCCAAGTGGATGATCCATCTTGGCCTCCTCCAGAGGTCCCCAGCAGCACGAACGTCAGTCTTCAGTCAATTTGGTTCATTCCACATTATATTAAGAAAAGGCTGGGGATACTGCTCCGACTAAAGGGCCCCCTTCCATGCTGATAATTAGGGGCATCTTTCTCCCTGCCACCATGGGAATAATGGGTCACCCCCTCAGCACGCATGCATGAGGGTAACCCGATCCCCCACAACTGCTGTGATAAGAGGAAGTGAAAGCACTTAGCTGCTTTTGCTGTGGTGAGGAACTGTCAATCATAGCAAGATCGTTTATAAATATTGTGGTTAGCATCAGGGCAGGGTACTAATGCATTGAAGTGTCAAGGGAAAGATAGATACATTATCCACCAAGCACCTGTCTCTGGAGTAATAAAACTGCCAATTAAACTGGATAATTCAAGGTATTACTGTGTGAAATTGAATATATATAAATTCAGAAAGGACTCTGACAATAATAAATGAACCCTGGACCTTCTCTCCTAAATGCCCGCTAGTGCTAAGGGACAAAGATACCTTTAAAAAAATATATATTTTATTGAGGCATTTATAATTTTAACATTTTCACATTTTAAACAACAGAGAGATCCAACGCATGCAAAAAAAACCCCACAATAACATACCCCACTCCCCCCAATCCAAAACCCTGATGGGACAAAGAAACCTTGGGCTGAACCTCATATGAGCCCGGGAGTCAGTGTGCTCACAAAAATGGGAAAGAGATTGGCGGCCCAGGAAAACACGATAAAGAATCTGGAGAAATCCTCAGTGGACCAGAGCAACCGAATCATCACCCTGGAGGCCGAAATAAAGTGGTTGGTGACGACTCGGGAACCTGAAGGGGAAGGCGGAGGACCAGGAAAACCTACAATAAGTCAAAATATTAGGATAGCGGATTTGCCAGAAGGAATCGAGGGAAGGGAGCTGACCAACTACGTGGCCCAGATGGAGAGGTACAGCTTCTCCAAGCCGCCGGAGAGTGACTGGGTCCACAACTGGATCCTTGACTTTCTGACCAACAGACCACAGTCAGTAAGAATGAACACCAACACCTCCTCCACAATAGTCCTCAATACCGGTGCCCCGCAAGGCTGCGTACTTAGCCCCCTACTCTACCCCCTGTACACACACGACTGCGTGGCAAAACTTGGTTCCAACTCCATCTACACGTTTGCTGACGATACGACCATAGTGGGCCGGATCTCGAATAACGACGAGACCGAATACTGGAGTGAGATAGAGAACCTAGTGGAGTGGTGTAACGACAACAATCTGTCCCTCAATGCCAGCAAAACTAAACAGCTGGTCATCGACTTCAGGAAGCAAAGTACTGTACACACCCCTATCAGCATCAACGGAGCCGAGGTGGAGATGGTGAGCAGTTTCAAATTCCATGGGGTGCACATCACCAAAAATCTATCCTGGTCCACTCACCTCGACGCTATCACCAAGAAAGCACAACAGCGCCTATACTTCCTCAGGAAACTAAGGAAATTCGGCATGTCCACATTAACCCTTACCAACTTTTACAGATGCACTATAGAGAGCATCCTATCGGGCTGCATCACAGCCTGGTATGGCAACTGCTCGGCCCAGGACCGCAAGGAACTTCAGAGAGTTGTGAATACCGCGCAGTCCATCACACGAACCTGCCTCCCATCCATTGATTCCATCTACACCTCCCGCTGCCGGGGGAAAGCGGGCAGCATAATCAAGGATCCCTCCCACCCGGCTTACTCACTTTTCCAACTTCTTCCATCGGGCAGGAGATTCAGAAGTCTGAGAACACGCACGAACAGACTCAAAAACAGCTTCTTCCCCACTGTCACCAGACTCCTAAATGACCTTCTTATTGACTGACCTCATTAACACTACACCCTGTATGCTTCAACCGATGCCAATGCTTATGTAGTGACATTGTATATCTTGTGTTGACCTATTATGTATTCTCATGTATTTTCTTGCATTGTTTAATTCCCTTTTCTTCCATGTACTGAATGATCTGTTGAACTGCTTGCAGAAAAATACTTTTCACTGTACCTCGGTACACGTGACAATAAACAAATCCAAATCCAAATCCAGGTCGATCCGGCCAAAACCCAAGGTAGGGGAGCAACCGGTAGCGGTCATTGCCACATAACAGGACCGGGAAAGGATCCTTTGCTGGGCCAGACAAACAAAAGCTTGCAGCTTTCTCCAGATTGTTTATCGTGTTTTCCTGGGCCTCTAATCTCTTTCCCATTTTGTCAGCACACTGACTCCCAGGCTCATGCGTGAGTGAGGTTCGGCCCAAGATCAGAGTCTATCAGCACTTTGGGGCGGACCTGGCAAAGCGCCAGGCTGAATTTAACAGGGCGAAGTCAGCAATGTACAAGAACAATACCAAATTCGGGATGCTATACCCAGCCAGGCTCTGGGTAACATACCAGAGCAGGGAGTATTATTTCACTGCCCCTGCAGATGCAGACGAGTTCTTACAAAAGAATGGACTGAATAAACAACATGGGAGATAGCGATGAGGCGGGCACAGAACAGGCAGAGAAAACTAATGAACACTTTGCGCAGGACTGGTCGACCCGTTATGAACCAGGGGAACCAGTTTGCAGAAAGGACAGGGTGACAGAGCACAGCAGAAGGTGAGGAGGAGACAGAGAGGAAACCAACATAGCGGGCGTAGGAGGGGGTCAGACCGACCTCACTAGCGGGAAAGCTAGCGCCAGAAGGTTATGAGCAAGGGGGGGGGGGGGGGGGGGGGTGGCACTTCGATCTCTCACCAGTGAGCGCCTGGCAAGAGGGGTGGTGCATCACCAAGGAGGGTGAAACTAGAAGAGCAAGCAGTGTGGGAGGGAATGGGAGGGGGGAGGCAGCGAGAAGGGTAGGGGGAAACAAATCCACAGGGGGGACTAAATGATATGGGAGAAGGGCTCTCGACTGGCTTCAACAGGTTACTCCCAGAAACATGGAACAAGATCACACCCCAAGCAGTCACTTTGGAGGGTCCCTGAAGAAAAGGAAACCCCAGAGTGCAGGGGCTCACCCAAATGGCGTACACACAGTCAGCGGCCATGTTGGGTGACCCCTGGTCAAAGGGAAACCCCGGAGTGCAGGGGCCCGACCTCATGGTGAGTACGGTGACCGCTGATAACTTGGACGGCCCCTAACAAAGGGAAATCCCAGAGTGCAGGGACACATCCACAAGTTAAGTATGGTTTATCCCGCAGGTACGGGGGACAAAATCTCCCCATTAGAATAGTCACCTGGAAGGTTAGGAGACTTAACGACCTAGTGAAAAGATCCAGAAAGGTTCACCTGAAAGGTATGAAAGCCAACATAATCTTCCTCCAAGAGGCACACCTGAAGGAGAAGGACAGACCTACCATTCCTGCTATGGGACGAGAGCCAGGGGGATAGACATACTGATAAATAAGAGGATGTTGTTTGCTGCAACGAGGATGGTTATGGACACAGGGAGACAATACGTCATGGGCAGCAGTGTTCTGGACGGGCCACCGGTGATCTTGGCGAACGTAGACGCGCCCAACTGGGGCAGCACGGACTTTGTAAAAAAGACCACGGCAGAATTCCCAGACATAGATACACACCAACTGATTATGGAGGGAACTTTAACTGTGTACAGGACCCATTGACGGTCAGCTCGAACCCCAAAATGGGGAAAACGGCAGGCATGGCTAGGGACTGGGAATGTTTATGGAATAGATGGGGGAAGTGGACCCATGGAGGTTCATGCACCTGAGTGAGAAGGAGTTCTCATTTTTTTGTAAGTACACAGGATCTACACCTGCATCATGGGGAAATCGGTGCTTCCAGAGATAGTAAGGGCGGAATATTCCACGATTGTAATCTTCAACCACACTCTACATTACTTGGATGTGAAGTTGGAGACGGGCCATTCCCAAAGCCCCCCATGGAGTTTGGGCATGACCCTCCTGGCCGACAAGTTCTTCTGCCAGAAAACATCACCATAGGTGAGTACATTACGAACAACCAGAATGGGAAGTCTTACCTTCCACGTCTGGGAGGCACTGAAGGCTGTGATTATGGGAGAGATTAATGCCTACAAGGTATACAGATACAGGGAAGTGAGGGAAGCTAGGCAACAACTAATCTACTCCATCCTGGAGGTTGACAGAAGATACTTCGATGCCCTGGCCGTAAAGCTTCGGGCGGAGAGGAAAAAGCTACAAATGGACTTTGACCTGCTATCCACTAGGAAAGCAGTGCACCAACTCTGCCAGACACAGGGGACCTTCTATGAACATGGGGACAAGGCTGGCCGCCTCCTGGCTAAGCAGCTGAGAAAGCAGGCAGCTGAAATATTAAAGCATGCCGCTGTGCAGAGAGACCTGGATGTGCTAGTGCATGAGTCACAGAAAGTTGGTTTACAGGTGCAACAGGTGATTAAGAAGGCAAATGGAATTTTGTCCTTCATTGCTAGAGGGAAGGAGTTTAAGACTAGGGAGGTTATGTTGCAATTGTAGAAGGTGTTAGTGAGGCCACACCTGGAGTATTGTGTTCAGTTTTGGTTTCCTTACTTGAGAAAGGACGCTGGAGGGTGTGCAGAGGAGATTCACTAGGTTAATCCCAGAGCTGAAGGGGTTGGATTACGAGGAGAGGTTGAGTAGACTGGGACTGTACTCTTTGGAATTTAGAAGGATGAGGGGGGATCTTATAGAAACATTTAAAATTATGAAGGGAATAGATAGGATAGATGCGGGGACGTTGTTTCCACTGGCGGGTGAAAGCAGAACTAGGGGACATAGCCTCAAAATAAGGGGAAGTAGATTTAGGACTGAGTTTAGGAGGAACTTCTTCACCCAAAGGGTTGTGAATCTATGGAATTCCTTGCCCAGTGAAGCAGTTGAGGCTCCTTCATTAAATGTTTTTAAGGTAAAGATATATAGTTTTTTGAAAAATAAAGGAATTAAGGGTTATGGTGTTCAAGCCGGAAAGTGGAGCTGAGTCCACAAAAGATCAGCCATGATCTCATTGAATGGTGGAGCAGGCTCAAGGGGCCAGATGGCCTACTCCTGCTCCTAGTTCTTATGTTCTTATGTTCTTATGAGGGAGACGTGCAGATATAGAATAGCAAAGGCGGATCGGTAGCACATCCAAAAAACGTCAACAAAACATTCAAGGCGTTCTTTCAGGGACTGTATACCTTCGAGCATCCCGACATGCCAGACATGGGGGATGATAGGAGAAGGGGCTGGAAGCACCACTGGAACTGGGAGAGGCCATAGAGAGCATCAACTCCATGCAGCCGAGGAAGGCACTGGGACCCGACGGGTTCCAACAGACTTCTACAAAACATTTGCAACGGCTCTGGCCCCGCATCTGCGGGAGATGTTCTCAAATTCGCTAGCGAGGGGCCTTGCCCCCAATGCGAATACAAGCCACTATATCGCTGATACCTAAGAAAGACAAAGACCCCACTGAATGTGGATCCTGCAGACACATTTTGCTGCTCATTGTCAATCGAAAATACTCGCAAAAATCCTGGCTAAGTGACTGGAGAACTGCGTACCAGATGTGGTCACTGAAGACCAGACGGGCTTTGTTTTATTTTTAAATTTAGAGTAGCCAATTCATTTTTTCCAATTAAGGGCAATTTAGCGTGGCCAATCCACCTGCCCTGCACATCTTTGGGTTGTGGGGTTGAAACCCACGCAAACACGGGGCGAATGAGCAAACTCCACACGGACAGTGACCCAGAGACGGGATCAAACCTGGACCTTGGCGCTGTGAGGCAGCAATGCTAACCACAGTGCCATTGTGCTGCCCTTCAGACGGGCTTTATTAAGGGTAGACAGTTAATAGCGAATATCAGGTGACTGCAAAATGTGATAATGACCCCTTCGGAGGAGAGAATACCCGAGGTGATCACCTCCTTGGATGCAGAGAATGTCTTCAACAGAGTCGAGTGGAAGTACCTCATTGAGGTACCAGAGCGGTTTTGGCTGGGGACAGGGTTCACCTCATGGGTGAAACTCCTGTAAAAGATCCCCATGGCGAGTATATGGACCAATACCACCAGCTCTGAATACTTCTAGTTGCACAGAAGCACAAGGCAGGGATGCCCACTGTCCCCGCTCTTATTTGCCCTGACAATTGAGCCATTGGTGATCGCCCTCATAAACAGTGAGAAGCTGGAAGCGAATCCGAAGAGGAGACAGAGAGCACAGAGTCTCCCTCTCTGCAGGTGACCTGCTCCTCTACATCTAGGGCCTGCAAAGCGGCAGGGAAGGGCTTATGAAGCTCCTGGGAGCGTTTGGAGCCTTTTTTGGCTACAAAGTCAACCTGGGCAAAAGTGAAGTATTCAAGGTGATCCCGAGAGGGGGAGGGGAAGATATGGAGGGAGTACCATTCAAACAAGCCCAAAGCACATTTTGCTAACTGGGGGATCCAGATTGGCCATGACTGGACACGGATCCACAAGTGGGACCTGGCAAGTTTGGCAGAGGAAGCAAAAAAGGACCTACCGAGATGGGATACACTCTGGCTCTCCCTGATGGGGAGGGTACAGACGATCAAGCTGAACCTGCTGGCCAGGTTCCTCTTCCTCTTCAGATCCATAGCAATCTATATCCCCAAGGCTTTCTTCAATGCTGTTGACAAAATTCTTATGGCATTTGTGTGTGCATGTTTGTGTGAGAGTGTGTGAGGGGTGGTGACTAAGTTCCTACAAGGAAACAGAGACATGGGGTACCTGGCCCTCCTGAACCTACAATACTACTACTTGGAATATTGTGCACAATTCTGGTCGCCACACTACCAGAAGGATGTGGAAGCTTTGGAGACGGCGCAGAGGTTTACCAGGATTTTGCCTGGACTGGAGGGTGTTAGCTATGTGGAGAGCTTGAATAGACTCGAACTGTTTTCATTAGAAAGAGGAAGGTTGAGGGGTAACCTGATAGAGGTCGACAGGATTATGAGGATCACGGATAGAGTGGATGGGCAGGCACTCTTTCTCAGGGTGGAGGGGTCAGTCACCAGGGGGCATAGGTTTAAGGTCCATGGGGCAAAGTTTAGTGGAGATGTGCGAGGCAGGTTTTTTACACAGAGGGTGGTGAGTGCCTGGAACACGTTGCTAGGGGGGGTTGTGTACGCAAATACATTAATGGCGTTCAAAAGGCATCTTGACAAATACATGGATAGGATGGGTGTGGAAGGATATGGCACAAGGAAGTGTTGAGGGTTTTGGCCAAGGTTAGTATCATGACCGGTACAGGCTTAAAGGGCCTGTTCCTGTGCTGTATTGTTCTTTGTTGTTTGACCCACTAGGCAGCCACTGCAGAAAGAGTGAGGGGATGGGTGAAAGAACCGGAAGCGGAATGGGTGAGGGTGGAGGAGAGCTCCTGTACCGGGACATTCCTCCGGGCCCTCACCATGACAGCAATCCCATCCCCGCCAACAAGCCCAGTTGTGGTAGCCATACTCCGAACCTGGAATCAAATGAGATAGCAGTTCAGCTTAACCGAAATGACCACTTTGGCCCCCATCTGTGGCAACCATAGCTTCACACCAGCCATACTAAACGCCACCTTTAGGAGATGGAGACAGGACAAAGGGACCTCTACAAAGTAGACAGGCTAACAACCTCAGAAGAACTGACAGAGAGACTACAACTATGCAACAGGAACAAACTGCGACACCTGCAGGTAAAGAGCTTCCTCCGCAAGGAAGCAACTTCATTCTGATGGACACCGGGATGCACAATGTTATAGGAACTACTGGATGCGGGCAACCTGGGATGGGGAACTGCAGGGACCTGTACGGATGTCTATTAGAAAAGGCACCCTCGCCACTGGATGGAGCCTGGGAAAAGTGGGAGGAAGAATTAGGGAATTAAGAAATAGGGTGGGGACTCTGGAGTGAAGCACTGAGCAGGCCCAACTCCATCTCCAATTGCGCAAGGCTCAGTCTTATGCAATTGAAAGTGGTGCACGGAGCACACCTGACCAGAATCCAAATGAGCAGGTTCTTCCCGGAGGTGGAGGACAAATGTGAACGACGCCAAGGAGGTCCGGCCAACCACACACACATGTTCTGGGCATGCCCCAGACTTGCCAGGTTCTGGACAACCTTCATGAAACAATGTCCAAGGTTGTGAGGGTGAGGGTGGAGCCAATCCCAAATGTGGCAATCTTTGGGGTATCGGATCAGCCAGAACTATTTATGGGGGAAGGGGTCCAACACCCTTTCCTTTACTTCCCTCATCACCTTCCGGAGAATCCTACTCGGCTGGTGATTAGCAGCACCACCCAGAGCTGCAGACTGGCTGGCAGACCTGTGGGAATTTCACCACAAAACGTCGAGGTCATTTACCAACTTGTTCCAGGACCTGTTTGAAGCCAACAGCCAACAGAGCAAGGCAAGGGGGAGGGGCACACAGGAGCCAAATATGCACTAGGGAACAGGTAGAAAAGGGAGGGCAGAAGGGGGGAAGCCAGGGAAGGGGGTGGGGGGGGGGGGGGGGGGGGGTTGGGAACAGCCGTAATAGACAACAGGGGGCAAAGAACAAGGCAACCAGAAAACCAACAAAACCAGCTACGGGACCTAGAGCCCATCCGGGACAGGCACAAGCAACAAAATAGAGCAGTGGAGGGGGGAGGGATGGGGGAAGGGGGGAGAGGGAAGTGTGGCAAATCGATGGGGGAGAACAGGGATAGGGGGTAAGAGCTATATATAGTAAATAGATGACAATCACCTCCTGTAAAATATGTATTCCAATAGAATATCTTAAAATAACAAAAAGGGGGGACAGGGGTGCTAAGTAGGTGGGGTTATGAGGGGCTATTCCAATGTTGAGCCACTGTAAGTTGTATCTCATCCACATACCTGATCAGATGTAACGCCATAACAATTAAATAAGTGTAACTACAAAGACATGAGGGGAAGCTGGCCAGAGTTGATTGGAAAAGGAGCATAGCAGGGAAGACAGTGGAACAGCAATGGCAGGGGTTTTTGGGGGTTATTCGGGAGGCGCAACAGAAATTCACCCCAAGGAGGAGGAAACATGCTAAGGGGAGGACAAGGTATCCAGAGCTGATGAGGGATGTCAAGGACAGCATAAAGGCTAAAGAAAACGCATACAAAGTGACGAGGATTAATGGGAAACTAGAAGATTGGGAAGCCTTTAAAAGCGAGCAGAGGTCAACTAAAAACACAATAAGTAGGAGGGGGAGATGAAGTATGAGTGCTAGCTAGCTAGTAATATAAAGGAAGGTAGGAAGAGATTTTTTCAATATATAAAAGGACATAGAGAGGCAAAAATAGACATTGGACCACCAGAAAATGTGGTTGGAGAAGTAATAATAGGAAACAAAGAAACGGCAGAGGAACTGAACAGTTACTTTGCATCAGTCTTCACAGCAAAAGACACCAGTGGGATGCCAGAGCTCCATGATAATCAGATGTAGACCAGATGGACTACACCCCAGGGTTCTAAAAGACATAACTGAGGAGATTGTGGAGGCATTGGTGGTGATCTTTCAGGAATCACTGGAGACAGGGAGGGTCCCAGAGGACTGGAAAGTGGCTAATGTAACACCACTGTTTAAGAAGGGAGGCAGAAGATGGGAAATTGTGGGCCAGTTAGCCTGACTTCCGTCATTGGTAAGATTTTAGAGTCTGTTATTAAAGATGAGATCACGGAGTACTTGGAAGTGCATGATAAAATAGGACTGAGTCAGTACGGCTTCGTTGAGGGGAGTTCATGTCTGCCAAATCTGTTAGAATTTTTTGAAGAGATAACAAGGAAGTTGGACAAAGGAGAACCAGTTGATGTGATTTATTTAGATTTCCAGAAGGCCTTTGACAAGGTGCCGCATTGGAGACTGTTAAATAAGTTAAGAACCCATGGTATTAAGGATTAAATCCTGGCATGGATAGAGGATTGGTTGACTGGCAGAAGGCAGAGAATGGGGATAAAAGGGGCTTTTTCAGGATGGCAGCCGGTGAGTAGTGGTGTGCCTCAGGGATCGGTGCTGGGACCAAAACCTTTCTCAATATACATTAATGATCTGGAAGAAGGTACTGAAGGCACTGTTGCTAAGTTTGCAGATGGTACAAAGATCTGAAGAGGGACAGGTAGTACTGAGGAAGCAGGGAGGCTGCAGAAGGACTTCCACAGGCTAGGAGAGTGGGCAAAGAAATGGCCCACTTCTTTGAAGTATTCCAAAGAAGGTGGAATACAATGTGGAAAAGTGTGAGGTTATGCACTTTGGAAGGAGGAATGGAGGCATAGACTGTTTTCTAAATGGCGAAATGCTTCAGGAATCAGAAGCACAAAGGGACTGGGCAGTCGTTGTTAAATATTCTCCTGAGGTTAACATGCAGGTTCAGTCGGCAGTTAGGGAGGCAAATGCAATGTTAGCATTCATGTGGAGAGGGCTAGAATACAAGAGCAGGGATGTACTTCTGAGGCTATGCAAGGTTCTGATCAGACCCCACTTGGAGTATTGTGAGCAGTTTTGGGCCTTGTATCTAAGGAAGGATGTACTGGCCTTGGAAAGGGTCCAGAGGAGGTTCACAACAATGATCCCTGGAATAAAGAGCTTGTCGTATGAGGAACGGTTGAGGATTCTGGGTCAGTACTCATTAGAGTTGAGAAGGATGAAGGGGGATCTTACTGAAACTTACAGGATACTCGAGGCCTGGATAGAGTGGACGTGGAAAGGATGTTCCACTTGTAGGAAAAACTAGAACCAGAGGAAACAATCTCCGGCTAAATGGACGATCCTTTAAAACAGAGATGAGGAAGAATTTCTGCTGCCAGAAGAGAATCTGTGGAACTCTTTGCCGCAGAAGGCTGTGGAGGCCAAATTATTGAGTGCCTTTAAAACAGAGGTAGACAGGTTCTTGATTAATAAAAGGATCAGGAATTATGGGGAGAAGGCAGGAAAATAGGGATGAGAAAAATATCAGCCATAATTGAATGGTGGAGCAGACTCGATGGGCTGAGTGGCTTAATTCTACTCCTATGTCTTATACCTTTGTTTATTGTGTAATGTTTGAGAGTTCTAAAATAAGTGCATTACCAACTGAAGTTGTATTTCGGACCTGCAAGCTTTTTGAGGATTGCTTCATATTTGCGGTCATCCATGGGCAGCTCTTTGATACTTCTTATTCTTGTCTATCAGATCTATCTGAATACTTTCGTGGGAGTGGATGTGACCATCAATTCAACAATTCATTCTGCGTACTCTGCTTTTGGAAATATCACAGTACGGGCTGGATCCTTCTGCCCCGCCAGCCACAGGATTGCCACCGGTGAGATACGGACAATGGAAAAATCCAATAACCTCCCGCGGGATTCTCCACTCGCAGGGCAAACACGGCTGGAGAATCCCGCCCTACGTATCCTTTTCTCTGTATCTGCTGACAATGTGGTCTATGAATTCTGTAGGTTGTTGTCAAAATGATATGTACTTGAGTCGATGAATACGGAAGTTTAATCTGATTCTGAAGCAGCCTTCTGATGTAGTCCATATCATTTGCGGATCCTTGAGTTATATAGTGTTATATCTGTTAATAGTGACGTGGTTAAACTTGTTTGACCTTCACTCCCAAATTGCTAGGCAAGTCTTTACAGCTTGCTTGTCTGGTTCAGGCACACCTGAATAAAGAAGCTCTGCAGGATGTTTAAACATTTTAGGCGGGATTCTCCATTGACCGAAGCCGAAACCAGGAAAAGCGATTGGGAGGAGAATAGGTTCCGACAGCAAAATCGGGGCGGGCGCCGATGTGACACCAAATCGCAATTCTCCGTTACCTCGACAGTGGTGTCAATGCCATCTGGAATACGGTGCACAGTAAACACCGTTTGTATATCATTGGCAAACCTGACCCGGTATTCTCCGGAGCCTCCACAATTCTCCGCCTCCGATGGACCAAGTTCCCGATAGCACGGTTCACTTGTGCTTTTAAAAATCGGCAAATCAGCATCGTGGTTGCTGAGGGAGGGTGAGAGTGTGCAGAAAGTGTCCAACATCGCCATACTTTGCTGACAGTTGTACCGCTGGCCGAGGGGCTTCTGCCAGGGCTGGGGGGGTAGCAGGTGGCCAGGAGGTGGGCTGTGGGGTCCGAGTGGATGGGCATGGAACACCATTGCCATAACCGGAAAGGCAGCCATGCAGCTGCGCACGCCGCTGTCAGCCCACTGTGAACTTAGGGCCATGGGTCTTTTGGATGACCTCCCCAAGCCACCCACCTGGCTCCAGCCGACCTATCAGCTGTATTGGCGCACTCCAGCACAACCAGTGCCATCTTGTTGGCTTGGATGAGTGTGTTTGGTAATTGTAATGTATACGTGCAGCTGCAGCTTGTCAGTCTCCCGTGTGTCAATCATGGACCCGTCAAATCACACACCGTTTTTCATTGAAATTGATCATGTTCCATGTGCTGGTTGCACCACAGTCACTGAATCGGTCCAGGTTCAGCGCCAGTTTTGCTGCTGTGTCCACGAATTCTGCGCCAGTGTCAACACTCAGAAACGGAGAATCCTGTCCTTTGAATTCAGATAGTAGGTCAGCAGCATCCCAATTCACACTGGGGAGTTTATGGGGCGCAATTCTCCGCACTCACGACGGTGCGGAGAATAGCGGGGTTCGTAAAATTTTACGGCCACGCTAGTCCGACGCCCTCCCGCTATTCTCCCCCCCCCCCACGCCCGACTCCCGATACGAATCGCTGCCGCCGTTTTTTTACGGCCAGCAGCGATTCTCAGCTGGCCGATGGGCCGAGTTCCAAGCCCTTTACGGCTGTTTTTACGAACGGCAAACACACCTGGGGCGGGATTCTCCGACCCCACGCAGGGTCGGAGAATTGGCGGGAAGCGGCGTGATTTCCGCTCCCGCAGGTCTCCTAATTCTCCCGCCGGTAAAAAACCGGCGTTGTGCAAATCCCGCCGGCAGCCTGTGAAAACAGCTGGCGCCGGCGGGATTTCATTTTTTTAAAACTCACCTTTAAATCTCCGGCCCGGATGGGCCGAAGTCCCGCCGCTGGGAGGCCTTCTCCCGCCGCCGAGGTGTACACCACCTCAGAAACGGCGGACTCAGCGGCGCGAGCGGGCCCCCGGGGTCCTGGGGGGGGCGGGGGGCGATCGGACCCGGGGGGGTGCCCCCACGGAGGCCTGGCCCGCGATCGGGGCCCCCCGCTCACTCCGCGGGGCAGTGCCGTGGGGGCACTCTTTCTCCTTCCGCGCCGCCACGGCCTCCGCCATGGCGGACGCGGAGGAGAACCCCGCATCGCGCATGCGCCGGCAGTGAGGTCAGCGGCCAGCTGCCGCTGACGTCACTGCCGGCGCATGCGCCGACCGCCGAAAGCCTTTCGGCCAGCCCCGCTTCTGACTGCGCCGGGTGTTTGCGCCAGTCTACCGGTGCAAACTGCTCCGGCGCGGGGCTGGCCCCCAAAGGTGGGGAGAATTCCCCACCTTTGGAGGAGGCGCGACCCCTGAGTGGTTGGCGCCACTCCCCTACGCCGGCACCCTCCGTCACGCCGGGTAGGGGAGAATCCCGCCCCTGGTCTGGCCGTTCGTAAAAACGGCCGTAAAGTGCCGATTTTTAAAACCGTGGCACCGATTGGCACGGCAGTACCACGGCCGTGGTACAATGCCAAGGGTGCCATGGGCCCGCGATCGGTGGGCACCGATCGCGGGCAGTGGGTCCGATACCCGCGCACTCTTTGTCCTTCCGCCGCCCTGCTGTATCACTTCGCGGGGCGGCTGAGGGGCATCCCGGCCCGCGCATGCGCGGGTTTCGCGCAAATGCGCGATGACGTCATCCGCGCATGCGCGGGTTGGAGTCTTCCAATCCGCGCATGCGCGGCTGACGTCATATGACGCGTCAGCCGGCGCAAACTCTGGCAAGCGGGCTTAACGAAATCGTTAAGCCCGCGATGCCGGAGTTTACGGCGGCGGCATGCTAGCCCCGACCGGGGACCAGAATCGGTTCCCGGTCAGGGAGGCGGGGGGGGGGGGGGGGGGGGGGGGGGGGGGGGGGCTGGCGTCAAACCCGCCCGGATTTGACGCCAGCCTTACGATTTCTCCCTGTGTGGGAGAATCGCGCCCATGGACTTTTGGACAAAATCTCTTTGACATTTCTTCCTATGTAGTACCTTAGATGAGTCGCTGTATCTGCTTTTGCGCACTTTTCTGAAGCTCTGCACACAAAAAAGAATTGTGGCAGGAATGCACCATGGAGTAATGGCGTCTTTGTTTTTTTATTCAATTCATTGTTCGTCTACTCCTAAAGCTATCTGTTATAATCACAACTTTCTCTGGTCTGATTTTTACCATTTTGTTTTTTTCTTTGTTCGACTCTCTTTAGTTTGCCATTGATTCGGGCTACACCCTGATCCATCGCCTTTCCAGACTGTGTTAACCCTTGAAGCACTGTTTGAACATAGAACATACAGTGCAGAAGGAGGCCATATGGCCCATCGAGTCTACACCGACCCACTTAAGCCCTCACTGCCACCCTATCCCCGTAATCCAATAACCCCTCCTAATATTTTTGGTCACTAAGGGCAATTTATCATGGGCAATCCACCTAACCTGCATGTCTTTGGACTGTGGGAGGAAACCGGAGCACCCGGAGGAAACGCACGCAGACACAGGGAGAACGTGCAGACTCCACACAGACAGTGGCCCAGCGGGGAATCAAACCTGGGACCCTGATGCTGTGAAGCCACAGTGCTATCCACTTGTGCTACCATACTGTTCTATTCATGGAACCGATGGACTATGAGCTGCCACCTGTCCATTTACCAGCTCTTTATGTGAGCAGTAGCTTGAAGCTGTGTCTCCAAAACCTTTCTTTGCAGTCACATACCACTTTTACAGCAATCTCTGACGCTATGACTTCATTGCAGTCTGACCATATGTCAAGTGTCTTCTCATGGCTGTTAACAATGTCGTACCTGTACTTAATCTTGCTGCCACTCGTCTCACCACTACTGATCACCATGTCATGTTATTACCCTGGGGATTATTTACTTTTACTAGACATAAGGTATTGGTGAAATATGTTGGGGTTCACAAGAACAGGCACATGAGAACAGCAATACACGGGTATAAAGCTTGAAAGCACCAGAGCTGAGTGTGTGCTCTGCTCAAAGCGAAAGTGAAACCAAGACTAGATCACATGATACATTTCCCTTGTACTGATGCCAAGCTGAAAGAAATATTACAACAAACTGCACACTCCAATTAATGTATTGAATAAATTAAAGTAAATATAGTTAAAGATATTATAAATCCTATTGCTGCTGGTCTGCAGCAGGAAGACTAAATTCTGACCAAAGAATATTTATGGAGAATGTTCTCTGAGGAGATAAAATTGATTGCCTAAAACCCATGACACTGCGGAAACAGCAGAATTCAAGGCAGCATGGCCGTTCCTCATCCCAGGTTTTCCTGTGATGGAGGTGGCAGCACAAATTTAACTTACAAGGATGCCGGTAGATATGTGACCAGCGATTTACAGATTATTTCACTAGCTGAAAGGTCTAAGGCAGGTGTCTTCCAGATGTTGAGTTCACACCCTGCTTCTTCTTTATTTTGTTTAAACTCGAATAATATTGTTGAAAAGAGGGACACATTGCCAAAGTTTTTTTGTCTTGCTCTCAACAGATGTTTAATTGGGTATTCCATAGTCCCCTGCTGCTTTCGCCATGGCAACGCCTCAGCAAAGCAGAGTTGGCTTTTCAACCAATCAGCACTCTTTTTCTCCTGCAGTGCTGTCAACTATTGTTATCATTCGAAATTTTGACATTCTTGTATTTGACCTGATGAGTGCAAGACGACAAGTTTTTATAACATGTCTCTGTTTTCAGCAGTACTCAAAAAAAAGTAACACTTCTAATTTAGCTCAATAGGACGGAGGCATTGTGACATTTTACTGTTCAGTAAACACAGTGGACGTTTTATGTATATGGGCTCTGTCTGGAACCCCCAAGTTGGCCCACTTCCAGTTGTTACATCTGACCTCTGCTGACACTATGTCAAGTTCAACCACAGGCCAGGAAAGCAGGAGCTCCTGACATTGGGAGTGATCAGTCCCTCTTACACCAAGGGTCCTGATGGGGTAGGCAGAGGTACCACCTCCAAAAGGCTACACAAAATCCCTGATATATGACCATGACCTGGGTCCTGGCCAAAATTCTAGCCCTTCCAGTGGATTTCTGGCAAAGTTATGGTTTCCATAAAACCATAAATTATGGCCATTTGTATTTGCGTCTTAAACAGTGAGTGAAAATATTATAAAGTAACTCTTATTTTCTCTGCAGCGATGTTAAGGGGAAAGCTCCCTGTAGCAAATCTTTCTACTTTCCAAACACAAAGTGGGCAGCACGGTAGCATGGTGGTTAGCATAAATGCTTCACAGCTCCAGGGTCCCAGGTTTGATTCCCGGCTGGGTCACTGTCTGTGCGGAGTCTGCACGTCCTCCCCGTGTGTGCTTGGGTTTCCTCCGGGTGCTCCGGTTTCCTCCCACAGTCCAAAGATGTGCGGGTTAGGTGGATTGGCCATGCTAAATTGCCCGTAGTGTCCTAAAAGGTAAGGTTAAGGGGTGGGGGGGGTGTTGTTGGGTTACGGGTATAGGGTGGATATGTGGGTTTGAGTAGGGTGATCATTGCTCGGCACAACATCGAGGGCCGAAGGGCCTGTTCTGTGCTGTACTGTTCTATGTTCTATGTTCTACAGTGCCATATGCATGCCTTAACATTAAAAAAATCTTTGACATATTTGAAAAGGGACATTTCTGTTTAAAAATGGAACTGTATTAGCATAATTGAACAGCGATATTGGACAAATGAGCTAGTAATTTTGATGGCTGAACGATTGCATGTACAGTTTGACTTGTACTCAGTGGATAATATGCATTGAGGAGGAAAACAGTGCATAATGCATCATTACTGCCCAGTCCTGCTCGGGGAGACCATAAGAATGGCTGGAACGTCATGGCTGGGGAGTCATTTGAATTTGGTGAAAAGACACATTGTGCACACGGTGCAAGAAGTAAATGGCGTACAATATTACTGTGACTCGGTATTATAATGAATATAACAAAGCAAATTGAGCAAATATTTCAGACCATTTCCTGATTCAATTTAGGACGTTTTTGTTCCAAATTGCAACGGCAATGTGTAAAGGTAATAAGTAAGACTGAACAGGCGGTTAAAAAGAATCATACCAGTGACTTTGGTTTACCAATTCCTCCAACATATGCTATTTTTTTCCTTTAAAGTTCCACAGGTATCTTCGTAAAAATGTCCTTCTGTGCATTAAATCATGCAACAACTTGCACGAAGCTCACCGACACACTGCTTCGTTTAACTGACACATCATAAAGTTTTACACATTCAGTCACCCAGATAATTACACAATTAAATTTCACTCAGTACAGCTGAAGCAGGGATAATGAAATTTCCATTGGTGTAGCCTTACATCTCTGGGTGCCAAAGGTCAACTTCCTGTTTGGATAAGGGTCAGTTTAAAGAGGATTTCTGATGGGCTTTTACTTCAATTGAGCAGAGAAAAAAACGGCTACAGTGGTATTTCAATTTGTAGGGCTCAATGGAAGCAGCAGATGCTGGAAGTGTGCTGAAGCCATTCAGTGAACAGCTCTCAATGCAGGTGTTGGTAAGTGTAAGTATAAGTGGGCCACAGCGCGATAAAAGCTCTCTGGCCCCGATTTTAGAACACCCATCTGGGAAGGGAGAGAGGTAGATGAGCAGTTAAAATCAGGGGAATGCACTTTCTGCCCCGTTCCCACTGTCACCTCACCATGCAGCCCCAATTTTAATGGAGCTACTGTCCCTGGAAATGCAGGACAGAGCCTGGTGAATATATTTAAGTAAAGATTCCATAATCTACTGGAGAATCCGGTGCGGTTTTATCTGCGGTGAGATGTAAGTCCAGCCCAATGGTTAATTCGCTCAGCGATGTCTCATGGAATTGGCCTCCGAAACTGATTATCGCAAGCGTCAGGAAAATTTAAAAGGGCACAGACCACTGGGCTTCTTGCCTGATCAGAGGGACTTGGAATAAGAATTTGGAGATGAGTTGGGATGGCCTTAGTGGGCTGCATAGATTCAGAGCAAAATAAATAGGAGCAGGTTTTGCACATTTGACCCCTGGAGTTTGCTCCACCACACAAGAAGATCATGGCTGATCTGAAGAAATGCATCAGAACTAGTTACACTTGGTGACTGCATTTTTTGTCTGATGCCCAATGATGGGGTGCAAGCAATTATCAAAAACGCTGCTCAGTGAAGGCCCCAACCAGCCTGATAATGGCCACATGCACCCAGCTATGGCAGGCCCTGAAATTTCCAAATGTTCTGTGTCAGCTTGCTCAGTACTGTGTAAGGTTAGCTGATGATCGCCTGTGATCTTGTGCTGCATTTTCACCTGTGGGATGAGAGGACAGGATTTACTGGTTGAGTGCAGCCTGAAGGTGAGAAGAAGCAAAGTGCAGGTATCAGCTGACATCTCTCCCGAACCCAGATCCCTGAGTGATTCAGAGGCACCAATCCTACAAACTACGGCACAACCATCATCGAATGCCTCTGTCAGCTTTAATTCATTTGACTGTTCCACAGACTCATTAATTTCAATCTGCGGCACTTAAGTACATAAACTACCATTCACCATTTTCTTTTAGTTTGCGTGCTTGTAATAATGTTTTCTTAATTTAAGACCTGTTAATTCAACAAATCTGACAATCTGATTCACATTTACACAGGGGCTGATATCATTTTCTGTGCAAATTTCACTTATTTATCCAGTGGCCTTGTTAAACTTCAAAAATAGTGTTCAGGAAATACGACGAAATTACCGATTCATATCGTATTCATTACTGCCCGATTGATATAGCAAAGAGGGGGTTGCTGCTACAGCTGATTATATTAAAGCCTAGTGGGAGAAGCCAAGATGAACTGCTGATTGGAAATTTCCATTAATAATCTCATATTTTGTTACGGTAAGGCGACGTTATCAACTGCCGCGGGATTCTCTGCCGCCCGTTGCTGGTAGTGGAGTTCCCGATGCGATGGAGAAACCAACGTCAAGAAATGGGATTAGTGCCCGGCTGGTGCTCTGGTCTCCTGCACCAGTGGGAGGATGCAAATGGGTCAAATTGACCCACTGGCATCCTATTAACGGGCTAGATACAGGTTCTCTGTGCGGGAATTGGTGCAGGTATTTCCTAGGGTGAATCTGATGCGGTATATCTCGCAGTGGGCCATGGGAGTTGCCGCCAGAATCCATCGAAGAGCTTCCCTCTCCCACACAATGCAAATTCTGTCCACTCCACCCCCACCAGACCCTCCACCACTTCTCACTCTCTCCTACCAGAGCTTGGAAGCCCACTCTAAGAGAGAGCTCCTGCCTGGAAGCTAAATAGCCACCCAGACCAAGGCAATGAAAAGCATCACTGCTCTAAAACTCACCTGTGCAATACACCTGCTGGCTCAGGCAGAGGAAGCAGCACCTGCAAATTCCTAGAAAAAGTAAATCACATCAGCTGGGTATAAACCCCCTCAGATCTTTGATCTGCAATGCTTTCCTTTCACAGTAACTTAATTGCAATATAATGTAAGTCAACTTGTGACACTAATAAAGATTATTATTATTATCAATGTGAAATTGATTTTACTAGGTTGTGATTGACTGCTTCCACACACAGCCTGGATTGTTTAATCCAATTTTCCTTCAAGCTTGAGTGGATTTCAAGTAGTCAGCTGTGAAATTAACACAATGTGTTTAAACATCAAGCTATGATTGACAGCTCTGGGACCACATAAAAGTCAGTTAAATGCTCTCACGTCCTCTTTTTCTCTGTAGAAAACTCTTAACTATGTCTGTACAGTGGATGGGATTTTCAAAAATTCCTGTTCGAGAGCAATGGTCCTTTGGCATGTTCATCATACTGCACTTACTGTCCCGTCCTCAATAATTCCCATGCTGGACCAGACCACAGAATTTAGGCCAAAATGCTTCACAGGAATATTATCAGACAACATTTACTGATCTGCATTAACAGACATTAGAGGACTTGTGATGAAAACTTAGTCAAAGAGGTTTCAAGAAGGAGTGAGACATAAAGAGGATAGGACCAGGAGGGGAATTCTGGAACCCAAGGACAGCTGATGGCATAGCTGCCAATAGTGAAATGAAGGAAATTGGAGATGGGCAAGAGGCCAAATTTGGTGGAGCATCGATATCTTGGACTGCTTTGTAGGGCTGGAAAAGCTAACAGGTATTAGAATGGATGGGACCCTTGAGGGACTTGTAATCAAGGATACAAATTTAAAAATTGGACAGGAAGCCAGTGTTGGGGCAGCACAGTAGCACAGTGGGTAGCATTGTTGTTTCACAGCTCTAAGGTGCAGATTCAATTCCGACTTGGGTCACTGTCTGTGCAGAGTCTGCACGTTCTCCTTGTGTCTGCGGGGTTTCCTCCGGCAGCTCCGGTTTCCTCCCACAAGTCCCAAAAGATGTGCTTGTTAGGTGAATTGGACATTTTGAATTCTCCCTCTGTGTAGCCGAACAGGTGCCGGAATGTGGCGACTCGGGGCTTTTCACAGCAACTTCATTGCAGTGTTAATGTAAACCTACTTGTGACAATAAAGATTATAATTATTATTTTGTGCAAACCCTTCCCCCTCCCTGCCACCCATCACCAGACTAGATCATGAAAACCTAACTCCTTCTACTGAAAAGGAATCCATTCTAACATGCCGTCATTCCTCCCTTGGACTATAGGTGGGGAAGAAGAACCAGGGGCGGAATTCTCCTAATGGGCGGCTAAGTGCCGATGCCGGAGTAAAAATGGGAGTGTTTTACTCCAGCGTTCGCGCCCGTTAAGGGACCCCATTCTGCAGTCCACAGGGGGCTAGGACGGTGCTGGAGCGGCCTCCACTGCCCCAGCTGCCAATGCCGGCCTGAACCTGGCGCCACGGGGTCCGCGTATGCGCAGTTGGGACGGCGCCAACTCGTGCATGCGCAGTGGCCTTCTTCCCCACGGGGCCCTGACGCCAAATGGCGCAGGGCTACAGGAACCAGCGCGGAGGAAAGGAGGCCGCGCCGATTATCCAACCCGGCTGAGGGTCGGAGAATTCCGCCTAAAGTTCCTCTGCTTTCAATTCTGTCAGCACATCTCAATGTTCCTTCCCTTCCCTGCCAGCATCAGCCAATGGACAGCCACCTGAGGAGCATTCAAAAGTGAACCAGTATGAAGAGCGCAAGGCAAAGAGAAAAGCTTGGAGGTGGAATAGCAGGAGGAAGACGTTGTTCCTTGTGGGAAAAGAGTCTGAGGATTCAGGCCTTTAAGGGTTTTGCTTTTATAAAAAGGACACATACAAAGATTAGAACAGGCATAGGGAAATTTGAGGGAGGAAATTCCAGCCGGCAGGACATTGGGGATGTGCTCTGTTTCTGGACCGGCGCTCAGAATGTAAATGCTGTAGTAACATAGACAAAAGGTGCAGCCAGTGCCCATATACCAAGGATGAGTTCAACATGCTGTCAAACACTTGCAGATTTATGAAAGGTTAAATGAACCTGAACAAACGCATGGCCAACACGTGAAGTTACAAAAGATGCAGAATATACACAGACTATAGTTACTTATTCTTAATTATTCATGGGATATGGATATTGGTGATCAAGCATTTTATCACTCAACACTAATTACCCTTTAGATATTGTGCTGAACGTATTATAGAAACCATTCACCATTGTACTACATTGTATCACGCTGATGCCCATGTGGGCTCCACCTATGGACCATTGTACTGTACTACACTGATTGTATCATGTTGGTGCCCTTTTGGCTCCGCCCCTGACTCCGCCCCCTTGAGGGGCGGGATAAAGAGCAGCTGCCCTGTAGACGGCTCTCATTGCAGAGCAGTCGCAGACAGGCACTGTTCTAGTTGATTAAAGCCACTGTTCACTTCTATTCTCTGACTCGTGTGAATTGATGGTTGCATCAATTTAATCAACTACAACATCGCAATGGAACCAGCCCTCAATCCTGACCGACTGGAACTCGACCCACAGGCCGCGGAAGCCAAAGGGATTTTTTCACACTGGCTCTGATATTTTGAGGCCTACCTCCTTGCCTCCTCCTTGCCCTCCATCACCAACGATCAGAAGCTGAGCCTCCTCCACGCCCAGGTGAGCCATCGAATCTCCATACAACTCGAGGAAGCGACCACATACACAGACGCCCTCACAATGCTGAAGCGCCTATATGTGAGGCCGGTGAACAAAGTGTACGCGCGGCATCTCTTCACCACTCGCCGCCAACGCCCTAGGGAATCGTTGGAGGAGTACCTACGCGACCTCAAAGTCCTCGCGCGAAGCTACAACTAGCAGGCCATCACGACCTCACAACACATGGAACTCGTCGTCCGGAACGCTTATGTGGCTGGAGTCAGGTACAACTATGTCAGACAGTGCCTGCTCGAGAAGGGTGCCCTTGACCTAGAAGAGACGATAAAATTAGCGTTCCAAAGCCTCAATGCTTTCTCGGCCAATCACGCGACCCCCCCCCGGTCTGAGCGTACCCCAGGCCTGTGCCGCGCAGCTACCCGCCCAACCCAGGGGGTTACCCTGTTATTTCTGCAGCCAGCACCAGCACCCCAGCCAGCGCTGACCGGCTCGGAACGCGAACTGCAGCGACTGCGGCAAGAAAGGACACATCGCCAAAGTTTGCCTGGCCAGGTCCGAGTCCTCCAAATCGCAGGCCCGACTCTTGGACCCACAGGCCCACAAACCCCGCAGTGTGGCTGTGTGCCTGCCGGCTCCGCCCCCTGCGGGAACGTCATCTGCCTCGTGTTGTCCGTGGGGGCAGCCATCTTCAACTCCGCACAACACCTGCGGCTCACGGTGGCCGCCATCTTGGCCACTGTCTCCCACGTGGCCCGCCATGTGCGACTCATGGAAGCCGCCATCTTGGATGCCATCTTCCTCACCACCCGACACGTGCGACCGACGGGGGCAGCCACCTTAGGACCACCCAACCACCTCTGACCACGCCGGCTACCCGCAACTCGTCGTGGTCACCCTCGACCAGTCACGCCCAAAGCACTTCCGGAACTCGATGATGACCGTTCGCGTCAATGGACACGAAACGGCTTGCCTGTTTGACTCCGGGTGCAAGGTGAGCTTCATTCACCCAGACACTTTAAACTATATGTACTCCCCGATCTCTGCGCTCCTCTTCTGTTGGGACTGGACTTCCAGTGCAACCTCAGGAGCCTGACCCTGAAGTTTGGCGGGCCCCTACCCCCTATCACCGTTTGTAGCCTCGCGACCCTGAAGGTCGACCCTCCCCCACTCTTTGCAAATCTCACCAGTAAACCAGTCGCCACCAGAAGCAGGCGGTACAGCATCCAGGACAGGACTTTTATCAGGTCCGAGGTCCAGGGACTCTTGCGGGAAGAGATCCGAGGCCAGTCATAACGCCTGGAGAGCTCAGGTGGTGGTCATCAGGAGCAGGGAAAAGAACCGGCTGGTTGTAGACTGCAGCCAAACCATAAACCGGTACACGCACCTCAATACGTACCCCGTCCCCTGGGTAGTGGACATGGTTAATCAGATCGCACACTACCGAGTGTTCTCCACGGTGGATCTGAAGTCCGCATACCACCAGCTTCCAATCCGCCCAGAGGACTGCCACGGCCTTTGAGGCAGACGGCCGCCTCTTCCACTTCCTCTGGGTCCCCTTCGGCGTCACCAACAGGGTCTCGGTCTGCCAAAGAACGATGGACCAATGGTGGACCAGTACGGGCTGTGGGCCACATTTCCGTACCTGGACAACGTTACCATCTGCATCCATGACCAGCAGGACTATGACACCAACCTCCAGAAGTTTCTCCAAACCGCACAAGCCCCCAACTTCAATTATAATGCGTTTCCCGCACAACCACACTAGCCACTCTCGGGTATGTCGTGGAAAACGGAGTTCTGGGACCCGACCCCGACCATATGCGCCCCCTCCTGCAACTCCCCCTTCCCCACTGCCCCAAAGCCCTGAAAAGGTGACTCGGGTTCTTTTCCAATTACGCCCAGTGGGTCCCCAACTATGCGGACAAAGCCCGCCCACTGATCAAAACTACCATCTTCCCACTGGCAGCTGAGGCCCACCAAGCCTTCAGCTGCATCAAGGCAGATATTGCCAAGGCTGCGATGCGCGCGGTGGGTGGGTCCGTCCCCTTCCAGGTGGAGAGCGACGCGTCTCTCGCCGCCACTCTCAATCAGGCGGGCAGGCCAGTTGCATTTTTCTCCTGTATCCTCAATGCCTCTGAAATTCGACACTCCTCAGTCAAAAAAGAAGCACAAGCCATTGTGGAAGCTGTACGGCACTGGAGGCACTACCTCACTGGTAGGAGGTTTACCCTCGTCACCAAACAACAGTCAGTAGCCTTTATGTTCGACAACACACAATGAGGCAAGATCAAGAACGATAAGATCTTGAGGTGGAGGATCAAATTCTCCACCTATAGTTACGATATAGTGTATCGTCCTGGGAAGCTCAACGAGCCCACAGATGCCCTTCCCCGCAGCACATGCGCCAGCGCGCAAGATGACCAACTCCGGGCTATGCACGATGGCCTCTGCCACCCGGGGGTCACCTGGCTTCTCCACTACATCAAGGCCCACAACCTGCCCTACTCCACCGAGGAGGTCAGGGCCATGACCAGGGACTGATAAATCTGCCCGGAGTGTAAGCCGCACTTCTATCAACCGGATAAGGCCCACCTGGTGAAGGCATCCCAGCCCTTCGAGCGCCTCAGTATCGAATTCAAAGGGCCCCTCCCCTCTTCCAACCGCAACGCGTATTTTCTCAACGTCGGTGACAAGTTCTCCCGCTTCCCCTTTGCATTCCCTGCCCTGATGTGACCGCGGCCGCCATTAAGGCCCCACAGAGTATCTTCACCTTGTTCGGTTTCCCAACCTACGTCCACAGTGACCGGGGCTCCTTATTTATGAGTGACGAACTGCGTCAGTACCTGCTCGGTAAGGGCATCGCCTCGAGCAGGACTACCAGTTACAACCTACAGGGCAACGGGCAGGTGGAGAGGGAGAACGCGACGGTATGGAAGGCTGTCCTCAGTATGGTTCACTCCATTAGGTCCCTCCTTTGCACAGCCACGAACGAGACCCCTTATGACTGCCTGTTTGTTTTCCCTAGGAATCCACCTCCGGGGTCTCGCTTCCGTCCTGGCTGAAGACCCCGGGACCCGTCTTACTCCGCAAACACGTAAGCAACCATAAGTCTGACCCCCTGGTCGAGAAGGTCCAGCTCCTTCACACCAACCCCCAGTACGCATACGTAGAGCACCCCGACGGCTGACAGGATATGTTCTCCCTCCGGGACATGCCACCTGCAGGATCCCCAACCTACACGCCCCAACCTACCCCCCCCCCCCAACCTGCACCGAACAGTGCCCCCGCCCCTACATGGCCTCTACACCCCTCCTATACTCCCTTCCCCCTTCGCTGACCTACAGGAATGAAGTTCCTGAACACATGCTCCCGGAGTACACGCCTGTGCCTGCTTTGACAAGTTCACCACCCATGCCCGCACCGACGAATTCGACACCCGTGCCCGCTGCGGGACCAGAGCTCCGGCGATCGCAGTGCACGATCAGTGTGCCGAATTAACTGAACCAGTAAGCCCTTCACCCCCGTCGGACTTCAATTTTTTAACAGGGGTGAATGTGGTGAACGTATTATAGTAACCATTCACCACTGTACTACATTGAATCACACTGTTACCCACGAGGGCTCCACCTATGGACCATTGAACTGTACTACACTGATTTTATCATGTTGGTGCCCTTGTGGGCTCCGCCCCTGGCTCTGCCCCCTTGAGGGGAGGGATAAAGAGCTGCTGACCTGTAGGCGGCTCTCAGTACAGAGCAGTCGCAGATAGGCACTGTTCTAGTTGATTAAAGCCTCTGTTCACTTCAACTATTTGTCTCGTGTGAATTGATGATCGCATCAGATGTTGGTAGTAAATTGTTAAGGCCTGCGTGTTGACACAAAAATAACTGATATATTTCCATGTCAGGATACTGTGCCTTGCAATGACGCCGGAATAATGTTACACACCCTCACCCTAACTGGCAAAGATCTCTCCCCTTCTCGCCAACATCAGCCTTATGCCCGTCCCCCCCCACTCTCCCCACAATCACCAGCATCAGGCACCTTAACCCTAACCCTAACCCTCCACCCCCTTCCCAGGTGGTGACAGCCCGATCTGGAGTTGCCAAAGACCCCGTCCAATCATGCCCTGCCCCCCCTACAGCCCTGCCCATTGGCACTGGCTTCCAGCTCCCTGGAAGTGGCAGGTTGGAGGAGCCAGAGGGTAGTGCGCTGGCACTGCCACATCCCCGACGACCCAGGGTTACAATGACCTCCGGCTCCATCGAATGGTCATTGTGCCTGGAGTAGTGATCTGTGCCGGCTTCACATTGTGCCAGCATGTGCGAGAATTGCAGGAGCTGGGAGAATTTGGTTTAAAAGCCGATTCTGAGGGAACGATTCTACAGAAAGATTTCCAAGTGTGGTAGCGAACGGGAGTTGCCGCCAGCTTCCCGGTGCTCAGCCCAGCGAGGCCTCACGGGCTTCTCACTGCAAATGAAGGCTTGCCAGCTGATTTGCCAGGACCACGCTCGCCATCCTCCCGCTAAAGAGATCGAACAGTACTTAAGCTGCACTTACTCAGCCAACCCAAGCCAGTTCCCAACAATGGCGCTGAGGAGACCAGCCCCAAGATTCATGGATGTAGATCTGGCCAGGCTCCTAGACGCACTGGAGGCCAGGAGGGATGTCCTGTTCCCCCAAGGGTCCCGGAGAGTCAGCCGCAGGTCAACCGGTACCGGCTGGGATAAGTTGGCGGCAGTTGTGAGCTCTGGGAGTGTGACCAGGAAGACTGGCCTTCATTGCCGAAAAAAGGTCAATGGCCTACACCGGGCAGCATGTGAATAGACACCAACGCCCCCCCACTCCCTTCCCCGCAATGGAGCATACACCCCCCCCCCCCCACTCCCCATGTGACCCCGAACCCTTCCTCCATCCCCTTCCCACCACTGTGAACCATGCATCTGGCCAACGATGCCCTCTTTGTGTTTCTTCGGAAAGGCTCTCCCATAATCGTCAGGAGAGGGCCCAGATGGTGAAGGGGTGCTGAATCCTCACCCCCTTTGAGAAGTGTGCTCTGGAGGTGACTGGGATGGCCAAGGACAGGGCGAACACCCACACGGAAGCTGGCGGACGCCGTAGAGGTGAGGAACCACCGGGCTCCATCCGGAGGACCTGTCAAACGTGAGTTGTTATTGCCTTGCGAGCTTCCCGAACAGCGATAGGTAGGTCGAACCACGCCGTCGGGAACTCGGCCAGTCGGGATCGGAGGATCGCTGGGCGGGACTGTGACAATGGCCCCCCAGCCGCACGGAGTACTCCGCGAACGCGCCGATTCTCGGGTCCCGGAGAATCGACGGACCGGCGCTGGGCCTGATTTTGTTGTGAAATTGGATTCTCCGCTCCCGCACCAATCGTGATTTCAGCGCGGGGCTGGTGGAGAATCTAGCCCCACATGTCCATTCTCCTGCAGGCCCTCCAGCTGACGCCGCTAGCCAATCCCGGGTGACACCGTCTCCAGTCTCCCAAGAAACTACCTCGGAGGAGAGTTCCGGGGATGCACCCGTTACAGTCACGGCACAGTTGTCATCCCCACTCTCCACCAGCGTAGATACACACATCTCGGTGGGACATGTTAGTGGTCAGGATTCTGGGGCACAATCTGGTGAGCACCGGACTGCTGCTGATATACATCTGGTGGAGGCAGGAATCCCGAGGCTAGACTGCAGTTGGAGGTCTGCTGGATTCCAGGACCCAGGTGGGTCCCAGCCTAATGCTCAGCCTGTGGTACAGAGGTACCCAGAGCTTATAGAAATGAAAGGGAGCGGCCGGGACGTTCAGAAGGAGATGTCAGAGCCATTCCAGTAGAACCATAGAGCCGCCTAGAGGAGTCCCAGAGGCTACGGGTGCAGGAGGAGGAGCCGGCAAAGCGTGGCACCGAGGCCAACACTGTTAGGGTGGTGACTGCCGTGGAGAGACTGGTGCACAACGTCGGCACCAGGAGTGAAGGTGTCCAAGGCGTTACGTAGTCAGTGATGGCCATAGCCGAGGGCATCGGCATAATGTCCAACTTGCTGGGGGATGTCACCCGGTACCAGGGCAACCTTCATGAGGTTCTGCAGGACATGTCCCACCCTCAGATGGGCATGGCTGAGGTCCTGCAGAGCTTATCCCAGTCGCAGCTGGGCATTGACAAGGCACTGCAAAGCATGTCCCAATCACTGAGGAGAATCACCGAGGGCGTCAACATGATGGTGCAGACCATGGGGATCCGCCAGGACTGGCAGATGATGCAGGGGTAGCCGGTGCTCGAACCAGCTGCACCTCCGTTCCAAGGTGAACTCCAGGGTCTTATGGGCACTGAGCAGGAGGAGGGGAGCTGAGTGCCCACCCTGAGCCGTCCCATGGAGTGGCGATGATGGCCACCAGCTCCCCCAAATTCCACTCCTCTGATGAAGCTGCATCTCGAAGTCCGCACACGGGACAGGATAGCACGGCTGTGCATATGCCATCGACAAGTTCGCCGCGAATCCTCCGGCCTCAGAGCCTCCAGCCTGCCAGGGGCATCGAAGGCCATGGGACAAGGTAAGCAGCTGGCTGCCTCCACCTCTGATGTGTGCCCTGGGTGACACCCAAACACGTTGGGGATCACTGAGGGGGGAGGGGGAGGTGTGGATTGGGGGTATGTGGCGGTGGCACCGTAGGGAGACTGGGGATTTGTTAAACACATTAAACACTCTTGTGTATAACCAGTATGATGCCTCTGTCACTTTCATCTGCAATGCGGGCTGACTGCAGTCAAGGAAGGGACAAGATTTGCCCCCGGAACAGATACATGATCCAGGGGCTGGTGTGGGAGTGCTGTGAGCGGTTGCCCCCCCCCCCCCCCCCGCCTCCCCCCCACCTCCATCCAGTTTCCCCCCCGCCCCCACCCTCCTATAGCAGCCCACTGCTGCGATGGCCCCCCCCCCCCCCCCTACTGAGCACTGGGCGGCGAGCCCAGCATCCCCGGACTCTTTCGCCTGAAAGGAAAGATGGCAACTCACCTCCTCGGCTCCCCACAGAAGCCTTTCCGCCAGGTTTACGTTTTTCAAAAGAAGGGCCACACATTGGCACAGCGGTTAGCACTGCTACCTCACAGCACGGGAAACCCGGATTCCTGGATTTCCTCCGGGTGCTCCGGTTGCCAATCATAGTCCAAGATGCGCACGTTCGGTGGATTGGCTAGGCTAAAATGTGCGGTTACGTGGATAGGGTGGGGAATTGTGTCTCAGTATCGTGCTCTTTTGGAGGGTTGGTGCAGACTCGATGGGCCGAATGGCTTCATTCTGCTGCGCTGTAGGGATTCTATAACATGCCGGTTGCATCTGAAACTGTTTGGAGCCTAGCACGGTTCTGGTTTTTAGCTTGTCCTGCTATTCACCGGAATTGTTTGGCTTGAGCGAGAGCGTAACCAAGGCCGGAAGACCCGGAATATTTCAGTTTGATATTTAACATACTGACCTGGCTCACACCCAGCCAGATTATATCTGCTGGGAGATCCCGGGAACATTGCCCACTGTTTGGCACCTGGCGCACATCCCGTTTCAGGGTTCTCATGCAATGTTCCCTTTTGTCTGAGTCTGATGCTGGACAGCAGTCATCTGGAATGGGTAGGACCTTTTTTAGATACCACAGAAGGGATGACTGCATTGTTTTAAAAATAAACATTTTGCCGGGTCAAAACCGCCTCGGAGAATCCCGCCCACAATCTCTCAGTCGAATTGAAATGAAATGAAAATCGCTTATTGTCACGAGTAGGCTTCAATGAAGTTACTGTGAAAAGCCCCTAGTCGCCACATTCCGGTGCCTGTTCGGGGAGGCTGGTATGGGAATTGAACCGTGCTGCTGGCGTGCCTTGGTCTGCTTTCAAAGCCAGCGATTTAGCCCAGTGAGCTAAACCAGCCCCATTGTGTGTGTTATCCATGGTGGCCAGACCTCCTTCATTGTGGGAGTGGCCCGACTTCAGCATCCTGGTGGAGAAAAAAACCTCCCCCTATCGGTCAGAGGGTGGAAGAGACTGACGCGGGATTCCTGGCCCCCGATGGCGCGGTGTCAGTCAGGCTTATTGACGAGCTAACTGACACCTATTATTCCTGAGCTCATTACAATGTAGTGGTGTCTCAGCGTTCAAATGGAGACTGCATGGATCCCCTGTGCCTTTGAAAAGCTGTCTAGCGAAACCTGTCGGATTTGCCAGCAGCATCTTGGACGGTGGGCGCATTGCCCCCAGCAGCCGCCACTCTCATTGTGGTGAATGTATTCACCGGGAAATGTGGTGCCTGTGTCACCTTTAACCTTTCAGGATTGAGCTGGAATCCTGAAGCCTCTGGCTCTGCCCCCCCCCCGGGACGGTATATAGTCCTGCGCCCAGTGGGTGGCGCTCATTTGTACAGAAGTCACTGGCAGGCTAGTTCTTTGTGTAATAGAGCTTTTGTTCATATGGTCTCGCTGTGAATTGATGGTATATCAATTTATTACACAAACAACGTCACTATGGACGCCGCTCTCAAGCCAGTAAAACTCGACTTAGACGCTCGTGCCCCAGAAGCCAAGGGAATCTTCTCTCACTGGCTCCGCTGCTTCGAGGCCTACCTCGGCTCCTTCAAAGAGCCTATCCCTGAAGCTCACAAGCTGCACCTCCTCCACGCCTGGGTGAGCCATCGAATTTCAGTTTTGATCGAAAAGGCGGCCACGTACGAAGCAGCGGTCGCGATTCTGAAGAAGCGCTTCATCAAGCCTGTAAACGAGGTGTTCGCACGGCATCTGCTAACTACCTGCCGGCAGCGCGCAGGAGAATCTCTGGACGCATATCTGGAAAACCTGACCCTACTCGCCAGAAAGTGTAATTATCAAGACGTGACGGTTGAGGAGCACATGAAGCTGCAGATCCAGGACACCTATGTGGCTGGGGTCTGCTCTAACTACGTCAGCCAGTGACTGCTGGAAAACGGGGATACCAACCTGTAAGACATGGTAAAACTAGCCACCTTGTTAGAGGTTGCCTACCAGAGCCTCAGTGCGTTCCCCCAGAGCCCCACGTGGGCCCCGCCGACGCGGATGTCACCAGACCCGGCCACGCCACAGGCTTGTGCCGCACGGCTGCCCGCCCAGACCGGGCGACCGTCGTGCTACGTCTGCGGCCAGGGCCAACACCCACGGCAGCGTTGCCCAGCCCGCTCCGCGACATGCAGCGACTGCGGCAAAAAGGGTCACTTCGCCAGAGTCTGTCTGGCCAGATCGAAAGCCCAGAAGCCGGAAGCTCCTCAGGCCCGACCCATGGACTCACAGGCCCGTAGACCCCGTAATGCGGCTGCGCGCCTGCTGGAAACGCCCCCTTCAGATGCGTCATCAGCCACGTGCAACTCGTGGGGGTGGCCATCCTCAGCTCAATCCGACACGTGCGACTCGTGGGGGCCTCCATTTTGTGACCCAGATTCCTCTGACTACACTGTTTACCCGCAGCTCGGCGCCGTTACTCTCGACCAGTCACGGCTGAAGCATCTGAGGAGTTCCATGATGGTCGTCTGGGTCAACGGGGATGAGACACCCTGTCTCTTCGACTCCGGGAGCACAGAGAGCTTCATGCACCCCGAAACGGTAAGGCGCTGCTCCCTGCGCATCTACCCCGCATCTCAAATAATCTCTCTCGCCTCCGGATCCCATTCGGTCCATATCCGTGGGTACTGTGTCGCGAACCTCGCGATACAGGGTGCTGAGTATGCCCTTTTTAAGCTGTATGTCCTCCCTCACCTCTGCGCCCCTCTACTGCTTGGACTGGACTTCCAATGCAGTCACCGAAGCCTGACCCTAAAGTTCGGCGGACCCTTAACCCCCCCCCCCCCACCCCTCGCTCTTCGCGAACCTCACCCCCAACTGTAATCCCATCGTCACCAGGAGCAGGTGGTACAGTGCACGAGATATGACTTTCATCAAGTCAGAGGTCCAGCGACTCGAGAGAGGGGGTCATCGAGGCCATTAACAGCCCCTGGAGAACTCGTGGTGGTTGTCAGGACTGGAGAAAAGAACTGGATTGTGGTGGACTACAGCCAGACCATTAACCGGTTCACGCAACTGGATGCATACCCCCTCCCTCGCATTGCGGAGATGGTCAACCAGATCGCGCAATACCGAGTTTTCTCTACGGTGGATCTGAAGTCTGCCTACCACCAGCTCCCGATCTGCCCGGAAGATCGCCACTACACAGCTTTTGAAGCAGCCGGCCGACTCTTCCACTTCCTCAGAGTCCCTTTCGGCATCACCAATGGGGTCGCAGTCTTCCAGAGAACGATGGACCGAACAGTGGACCAGTACGGGCTGCGGGCTACATACCCGTACTTGGAGAATGTCACCATCTGTGGCCATGATCAGCATGATCACAACGGCAACCTTAAGAAGTTTCTCCAAACCACCCAATCCCTCAACCTCACATATAATAGGGAGAAGTGCGTTTTCTGCACAACCCGGCTAGTCATACTCGGCTCTGTCGTGGAAAACGGCGTCCTGCGGCCCGACCCCGACTGCATGCGCCCCCTCATGGAACTTTCCCTTCCCCACAGCCTCAAGGCCCTCAAACGGTGCCTGGGGCTTTTCTCATACTATGCCCACTGGGTCCCCAACTACGCGGACCAAGCCCGCCCACTTATTAAGACCACTATGTTTCCCCTGATGGCTGAGGCCCGCTCGGCCTTCAGCCGCATCAAGGCCGATGTCACGAAGGCTGCCATGCACATAGTGGACAAGTCCATCCCTTTTCAGGTAGAGAGAGATGTGTCAGACGTCGCCCTAGCTGCTACTCTCAACCGGGTAGGTAGGCCAGTAGCCTTCTTCTCTAGAACCCTCAATGCTTCCGAGATTCAACACTCCTCTGTCGAGAAGGAGGCGCAAACTGTGTGGAAGCTGTGCGGCATTGGAGGCACTACCTAGCTGGTAGGAAGTTCACCCTCATCACCGATCAACGATCGGTAGCCTTTATGTTTGACAATGCACAGTGAGGCAAGATTTAAAATGATAAGATCTTGGTGGAGGATCGAACTCTCCACCTACACTTATGATATTAAGTATCATCCTGGGGAACTCAATGAGCCCTCAGATGCCCTATCCCGCGGTACTTGCGCCAGCACACAGAAGGACCGACTGCAGGCTCTCCACAATGACCTCTGCCACGGAGGGGTCACCCGGCTTGTCCATTTTATTAAGTCCCGCAACCTGCCCTACTCCACCGAGGTGGTCAGAGCCATGACCAGGGATTGCCAAGTCTGCGCGGAGTGCAAACCACATTTCTATCGGCCAGACAAGGCCCATCTGGTAAAGGCCTCCCGGCCCTTTGAACACTTCAGTATCGACTTCAAGGGGCCACTGCCGTCCACCAACTGCAATCTGTATTTCCTGACCGTCGTTGAAGAGTACTCCCACTTCCCTTTCGCTGTCCCTTGCCCCGACCTGACCTCGGCCACAGTAATAAAGGCCTTGCACATCACCTTCACACTGTTCGGTTTCTCTGCATTCATCCACGGTGACCGGGGCACATCGTTTATGAGCGATGAGCTGCGTCAGTACCTGCTCGGTAAGGGCATCGCCTCGAGCAGAACTACAAGCTACAACCCGCAGGTCAACGGGGAGGTGAAGAGGGAGAACGCAACGGTGTGGAAGGCTGTCCTTCTTGCCCTCCGGTCTAGAAGTCTCCCGGTTCCCCGCTGGCAGGAAGTCCTCCCCAATGCGCTCCAT
Source organism: Scyliorhinus canicula (assembly GCF_902713615.1). Classification (NCBI taxonomy): domain Eukaryota; kingdom Metazoa; phylum Chordata; class Chondrichthyes; order Carcharhiniformes; family Scyliorhinidae; genus Scyliorhinus; species Scyliorhinus canicula. The sequence goes on along the minus strand of NC_052151.1, from coordinate 53,571,220 downwards.
TCCATTAGGTCGCTCCTCTGTACAGCCACGAATGAGACCCCTCACGACCGCTTGTTTGCCTTCCCCAGGAAATTCATCTCCGGGGTCTCGCTTCCATCCTGGTTGACAACTCCGGGGCCTGTCCTTCTCCAGAGGCATGTGAGGAGCCATAAGACCGACCCCCTAGACAAGGGGGTCCAGCTGCTGCACGCAAACCCCCATTACGCCTACGTCGCGCACCCAAACGGACGGTAAGATACAGTCTCCCTACGGGACCTTGCGCCCGCTGGTTCCCCTGCCAATGCGCCACATCCCCGCACCCCAGCATCGCCTACAGCCACCCAACCGTATATCTTTCACCTCTCTGGGGCTCCTGTGTCCTCCCGCAACTACTCCGCCCCCCCCCCCCCCCCGGCGCCTGCACGGCCCCCCGCCCCTTCACTGACGCCACGCGCCACCCACCTGCCGACCACTACCCCGCACCGTTTCCGACATGCCAGGCGGAAGCTCCGAACAACACGCTCTCGGAGTCACCATCATCTACAACGTCCGTGCCCATCGCAACGCCAGAGCTGAGGAGGTCTAAAAGGACGATCCGTCCTCCGGATAGACTGGACATTTGACCCACGTCACCCCTGCCGGACTTTGTGTTTTTTTAAACAGGGGGTGAATGTGGTGAATGTATTCACCAGGAAATGTGGTGCCTGTGTAACCTTTAATCTTTAAGGATTGAGCTGGAACCCGGTGGGCTCCACCCCCCCACCCCCCAACCGGGACGGTATATAGTCCTGCGCCCAGTGGGTGGCGCTCATTTGTACAGAAGTCACTGGCAGGCTAGTTCATTGTGTAATAAAGCCTTCGTTCACTTGTTCATATGGTTTCGCTGTGAATTGATGTATCACTCATCCAAGCTGACCTCTGGCTGGCAGCTCTATTTGGTCTGGATATCCGGCACCAGGGACTGACAGTGGCCAATTAAATCCTTCAAGGGCACTCGATTCGGCACTACCTCCTACACGGAACATGATGGGACGTTCCCCGCTGGTTCTCCGACTGGTGGTCAAGACCCCCATCGGCCCAACATAATACCAGCCTGTGATTCTCTGTCCTAACGCCCATTCAATAACAATGAGTTTGTATTCCTAGTCAAATCAAGCGTTCAGTCACTGGGACATTTAGTGAGTGTAATAAATTCGCTCACCGTGACCTCCAACTGCCTGCCACAGGACTGAATTACTAGTTAATTGATATAATGCCACAGCATGCCATGTAAAGTAAAGAACGCAGACATGTGTTTTCAAAGTTTATCCCTTTTTCAGACATCTGCCAAAATGATCATGGAGTTGGAGGTGGCACAGCATAGTGAAAATGTTCAGTTTAAATTGTGTGCTAAAATCAAGGATCCAGAGGCTTAAGCCAATGTTTAATGTATTTTTGTTAATTGTCTGAGTATTTTGCTGTCATTCATCATCAATGACTAGGCTAGCTAACTGCTGGGGGAAAATTATATCAGGGCCGATCAAAGAAGGAACAATTTTCTAACTTGTTACGAAGGGGAGTAATTGTGTTTCTCAGGGCTCTGTGTGTCACATTGTTACGTTGGGATGAAAACGTGTCAAGGAGATGAAAAAAAAATGTCAACAGCTCCTTACACTGTGAAATCGTCACTGCCGTGGTGTTGAGTTTAAGAGAAACCCGAGAAAGTTAAAGCACTGATAAGAAACGAGGACTGATTCGGAGTGATTAAAAATGTGCAGACCAGCAAAGAGTTGTATCACAGTGCATCAACTCCACAGTACTGACATGTAAAAAGTAGAGTGCCAACAATGGCTGCCACATCTCATGATTTGTGCTTACCTTGGAGGATGATATGTTGTGTTTGAACAAAGGATCTAATTCAGATTGATGAACAGCCAAAGAGAACACATGTGTTAAAGGACAAGTTTAGAGCTTGTCAACAGAAGTTAATGACCGATGGATCACCACCTTCTATCCCCTCCTCAGGAATTCTTCAAAATGCTTTCCAGATCCTTTCCTCTTGGCTTTAACATCAGGAGGCTGTTCACAAGATCTCACACAAGAAAAGCACTTATTTTGCCTCACGATAAATCAGTTCCGTAACTCCAGGATACTAGTGAAGCAGCTTAAAATGTGAATCTAATAGCCCGAACTAAATCTGAGGCAGTGGGAACAACAAAAAAACTGAAAATGTTGACAATCTGAAATCAAAATGAAATATATTGGATATACAAACTGGAGAGACACTGGCCCGCTGCTGCTGTTTACATCCTAAAAATAATGGCAGTGAAATCCTTCTGTGTCCATGGACTGTGAGAGATTGTTCTTTTCCTTTGTTATTAAACGCACTGTGAAGAGAAAAGATTTGTGTTTGTTGGAGACTTGGGGACACTAAAGCAATGTACTACTAAGACGGCAGAACAGAACCTTCACAAACAGGGCTAATGCTGTTAATGGTGGGGCAAACAATTTTGCCTTTGTGCTCCTTTTTCTTGAAATGTGAAATTCTTATGAAGAAACAATAAGATTCAGTAAGGGTCATTCAGAATCAGCTGCACTGCTCATGCCGTTAGAGCATGGATATCTTTATTCTCCTTCTAGGCTCTCTCTGCTGGTACTTTGTAAGTGGGCAAAATGCCCACTGCAATTTTTAATACACTACATCCCTTTCCATCATAGAAAATGACAGACATATCGGCCGGGATTCTCCGAGCCCGCGCCGGGCTGGAGAATCGGCTGGGGGGGGGGGAGAATCCCGCCACGCCGCTCCGAAGCTGGGCCGCCGATGCCCTGCCGACCGGAGAATTGGTGGCAATCACATGGCGCGGTCACCGCGCTGCCGGTGGGGGGCTGTTGAAAGCGCCCCCCGCGGCGATTCTCCGTGCTCGACGGCCGTGGCATGCATGCGCGGACCCGCGCCGGATGTGTAGGGCCGTCTCTCGGCGCAGCACCCTGGCGCCGTTCTAGCCCCCAAAGACAAGGAGAATGCCGGGGCATGGAGACCCATTGACACCGGCGTCGCTCACGTCGGTTTTGTCGCCGGTGATAACACTATCCTATGGGAGAATCCAGGCCATCATGTTTCAATGGTTTGTTTCCCAAAGTTTAAACAATAAACTTAAACTCAACTTTAATATTCAAATTCACCAGTAATACTCCGGAAGGTTCTAAGTTTCCTACTAATTTAATAATGCACTCAATCATGTATAAATGTGACGAAAGATTTGCTCACCAACTGAAAATAATTTACTTTTACATAATCACAAGTATGATGGACATTTTAGCTCACAAATAGGATATCGTCTAACATCAGGAGTGGTCTCGTTTAAATCTTATCCATCATCTGAGATGCCAAGGTTGGATTCTGTGCCTATGAATGACAAACTGAATGGCCTCCTTTTGCACTTTCGCAATTCTATGGTTCTATGTGTTCAATGCTTTGAAGGACATTTTGTGTGATGATTTGTGAACCGCACAAAGCAGTGATCATTAATCATTTTGTGTTGGACACAACAAATGTTTCGATGTCATAAGGAATTGTTGCTTTCCAGTATGATTATGTTTCACAAGCATTTGATCTCCTGGCTTTAATATTATAGCTCTAAACTTCATGTTAATCTCCGCACTTACTTTTATTCGATCCTTCTGTTCCTGACTGTGTTTATATATATGCCGATCATTAAGGTAACTCAGATAGATGCATGCACATAGGATAGGCAAGGATGAGTGTAGCCTGGGGCTTTCCAGTAGTTAAGTGAGGAGTCACTCTGTAATTGTGAAGAAAGTGATAGGACTCTTGCTCCCACAACTAGGCAGCAGGGTAGCACAGTGGTTAGCACTGGTGCCGCACAGCACCAGGGTCCCAGGTTCGATTCCAAGCTTGGGTCACTCTCTGTGTGGAGTCTGCATGTTCTTCCTGTGTCTGCGTGGGTTTCCTCCCACAATGTTCTATCTTTCTGCATGAGAACTGCACCAAAGTCAACACGGTTTCCATTCATGGCTCGCTAGGTGGTTTTCTGAGGGTTGAAATAGACATATATGCAATTTGCTGACAATTGCCATTTGATCTGGTGTACAGCTGGTTTGTAAGATTTAGCCCACTCCCACATGTGCCAGATCGTGTGGGGGGAAGATAAAGTCGCAAGGTCAGGAATGAAGGGAATACAGAATGTGGTGAGTCCCCGCAGACTCTGGACCTCTTGCATGTTTGTAGGATCTGCAGCATTTGCAGTGGCTTCAACTTTCATTCATCAGGCTCCTTACTGCTGAACATGGAACCAAAGCATTTGATTCTTTCATTGAACAAGCGCTTGTCTTTGTTCACGGTGAGTTTACATGCTCTGAGATGTCATGTGTAATCATGTGCTCAAATACCTCGGCTTCTGAAATTACTCAAATATTAAGCCTCCTTGAAGGAAAAGTCCAATGTGATTGGAAAATACCGCAGGATACCTTAATCCCGCTGCAAGCTTGATTTGCTGGTATCCTGCATTGTGGTCTCAGCAAGATGTTTAGCACCATGCACTTTCCCTAAGATATTTTCAGTTGTTGGTGCTGAATGTCTTTCTCATTATTTGGCTTGGTTTGGGGGTCACATATAGAAACAGATTTTAACCTGGTTCTCTCTCTTGGGTTTTGATTTGTATGGGTGAGTCTCAATAGGTAGGCGCACCCCCAACTTGCTGAATAATGTTATGTTCAAGTAGGTGCTGAGGTTCCTTCTCCGTCTGCTTCCCGACGTGAAATGGTTTTGATTCATGGCTGAGGGCACATGCAGTTTGAATGTAATGTCTTTCAATCTGCTGATACCAGTGATGTGGTCAGCATGCAATTCAAGAATGTTGTTTGGTCTGTGTAGGACTATGTATGTGACAGAAATCATGTGCAGAATTGTTATTGTATGGAAACTGAAAAGTGTGGCATCGAATACAACATTCAGTCCAGTGTCTGACTGGCATTTCAAACATTCCGAGAACTATCAATAGTTTGTCACTGTTGTTAGGAAACATTTTCATATTCCCTGGTTTGCCGAGAAAGGGGTGATCCTGATGTTTGTTGAACTTTTTGTCTCCTATAACACTGACAGATGCTCCCATGTCTATTGAAAGCATTATGTCCAAGTAGCCAATGGTTACTGTCCCACATGGTTGGTTGCTGCGGTTGAAAGGGCGCATAGAAATATGTTCAGGGTCATCCATCTCCATCTTGGCTACATTCTCTTGCCCTTTTGTTGCGGTATTTACACTGGCATCCTCCTGGTGATATTGTTCCTCGTCATTTTGACACTGAGCGACAAATGACCGCGAAGGTGTTGGGTTTCCCACAGGCTTTATGCTGGTTGCCAGTAGCAGGGCATTTTTAACTGCCACAGTGGAAGCATCATTCAGACAAGTCACAGCTCTGTTTTTGAGACTGCTGTTGGGCGTTGCAGTTGGTTTCCTTGCATGTGAGTGATGAACAGGATGCACAGGAGTTGAATTTGAAGTGCGGTTATGATGAGACCATCAATTCACGAGACACGTGCTTTAAGATATGAACAGTGGTTTTAATCTACTTACAACAGAGCCAGCCTGTAACACGATGAACCCTGGATGAATTGGTCGGCTGGCTCTGGGCATCGATCTTTATACAGCAATCCAGGGGGAGGAGCTGTGGGCGGAGCCAAGGGTGGAGCCCTGTACAAACTCCTATGCATTCCCAGTGCTACTCCCCCTAGTGGTCGGGCAAAGCAAAGGTGCTTACAATAATATGGTATCACATAAATTACACTGTGAATTACATTCACCACAGGTAGTTACTGTAATCAGCCTCACCCTCAGTAGCTCCGAGCTCTGGAAGCCATTCTGATCTTGCTAACTCCAGCATTTCTGATTGCTTTTCCTCTTTCTTGAGTAACCTTCAACATAGTTGACGAGATAGGGAACATTTGATTATCTATGTTTTCATTTCCTGACTGCTCAGTTCAACAGCACCAAAATCACAGTTGGCTGCTAATAGCCTCAATGTCTATTAGCCAATTTTCTCATTCACTTTTTGCCTCGTACATCTAGAAGACAATTGTTTTGTACATTGTATTTTTCTCAGGCACAGAAATGGTTGTTGGTGCATTTTTGACTGAGTCTTAATTGTTTTACTCAGGTGCAATTGGTGTCTCAAAAATATCTTCCAATTCTTCACCGCCATGGTGGAGAATTGAGGCATTTCTTTCTTTTGTCACCCATGAATGCAAAACCTGCCACCATGCCTTCGAAACATCGCAGTTACCTTTGCCAACATGGGAATAGATGATGGTTCCAAATGTATATCAAATTTGGTAATTTGAGCATAGACGACACCAGCTTGATCAATAAGGTAGTGACAGCTCATGATCAAGGATCATGGATCACATTCCTTCCAAAGAAAAAACATCTCTGTAATAATCTGGGATTTTTTCATTGGGTGATTATCGAGGCTCACGCTCCCTGCCCTATCCCCGTAACCCCACCTAACCAGCACATCTTTGGACACCTAAGGGGTAATTTAGCATGGCCAATCCACCTAACCTGCACATTGTTGGACTGAGGGAGGAAACCAGAGCACCCGGAGGACACGGTGAGAATGTGCAAACTCCACACAGTCACCCAAGGCCAGAATTGCATGTGGGTCCCTGGTGCTGTGAGGCAGCAGTACTAACCACTATGCCACCATCCAAAAATTCCGTACCTGAAATTTGGGTTTTGTATTTTTTCCACCCTCTTTGTCACCATCATCGAGATGTTGGGAAGAAATAGTATTCCGAATTAGAATTGCACATGGATTCCTTTTTTCTCTTTCCACTTTTCCCTCTGTTGGTACATGTGCATGGTAGCCTGAATTGGACAGAATTCTCAATGCAATTTTCACCTTTCACCTTTCTATAGGTGCCTTAGGGGCACCTTTTATAGAGTGCAAAGGGTTGGAAGACAAGCATTGGCAAAATGTGTACACCAGCATTTTATTTAACAAACTTGGAAAAACTTTGTGCCAAATTCATGTTGTAATTGCCAGGAATTTGTGCGGCATGGTGACACAGTGGTTAGCACTGCTGCCTCATGGTGCCGAGGTCCCAGGTTTGATCCTAGCCCTGGGCCACTGTCTGCGTGGAGTTTGCACATTCTCCCCATGTCTGCGTGTGTCTCACCCCCACAACCCAAAGATGTGCCGGGTAGATGGATTGGCCATCCTAAATTGCCCCTTTATTGGGGAAAAGAAATAATTGGGTACTTTAAAATATAAATAAATAAATAAATAAATAAAAAGTAATTGCCAGGAATTTGTGTAGGTTTCTCATTTTCAAAATAGCCATTTAGTTAATTCTCACTAATCTCACACCAAAGTTATGACAAAACGAGAGAACGCTGTTGGAAATTTAGATTGGGCCGGTATTACTGTGTGGAGCAAGTATAGCACCATAGCACAGAGGTAGCAATGTTGCTACTCAGTTCCAGGGTCCCAGGTTCGATTCCTGGCTTGGGTCACTGTCTGTGACCACTGTTTGCATGTTCTCCCTGTGTCTGCGTGGGTTTCCTCCCACAATTCCCGAAAGACATGCTGTTAGGTAGTAAGAACAAAGAACAATACAGCACAGGAACAGGCCCTTAAGCCCTCCAAGCCTGCGCGATCATGTGTCCTATCTCAACCAACCGCCTGTATCTTTCTGTTCATGTGCCTATCCAGATAAGTCTTAAAGGTCGCTAACATATCTGCCTCAACCACCTCACTTGGCAGTGCATTCCACCCTCTCTGTAAAAAAACTTGCCCCGCACATCTCCACCTTGAACTTGTGCAACTTGTAATTGTCATTTCCACCCTGTGAAAAAGCCTCCAACTGTTCACCCTATCAATGCCCCTAATAATTTTATATACTTCTATCAGGTCGCCCCTCAGCCTCCGTCTCTCTAGGGAGAACAATCCCAGTTTATTCAATCTCTCCTCACAGCTAATACCGTCCATACCAGGCAACATCCTGATGAACCTTTTCTGTACTCTCTCCAAAGCCTCCATGTCCTTCTTGTAGTGCGGTGACTAGAATTGGACACTGTCGTCCAAATGTGGCCTAACCAACGTTCTATATAACTGTAACATAATTTTTGAGCTTTTATACTCGATACCCCTTCCTATGAAGGCAAACATGCCATATGCTTTCTTTATCACAATTTCCACCTGTGCTGCCACTTTTAAGGTTCTGTGGACCTGCACGCCGAGATCTCTCTGTTTCTCTCTGCCCCTGATGGTTCTGCCATTTATTTTATAGCTCCCAGCTGAATTGGATCTACCAAAATGCATCACATTGCATTCCATCTGCCATTCTCTGCCCAATTTTGCAGCCTATCGAAAATAAAGTAATCTTTATTGTCACAAGTAGGCTTACATAACACTGCAATGAAGTTACTGTGAAAAGCCACTAGTCACCACATTCCGGCGCCTGTTCGTGTACACAGAGGGAGAATTCATAATGTCCAAATTACCTAACAGCACGTCTTTCGGGACTTGTGGGAGGAAACCAGAGCGCCAGGAGGAACCCATGCAGACACGGGGAGAACATGCAGACTGCACACAGATAGTGACCCAAGCCGGGAATCAAACCTGGAACCCTGCAGCTGTGAAGCAACAATGCTACCCACTGTGCTACCGTGCTGCCAATCATTACCCTGTTGTATTCTCTGAAAATCTTCATCACTATCCGCAACTCCTGCAATCTTAGCATCATCAACAAACTTGCCAATCAGACCTTACGTTTTCTTCCAAGTCATTTATATACATTACAAAGAGCAGAGGTCCCAGTACTGATCCCTGCAGAACACCACTAGTTACAGATCTCAATTCGGAAAAATACGATTCTACTGCTATCCTCGGTCTTCTATGGCCAAGCCAGTTCTGAATCCATCCAGCTAGTTCACCCCTGACCCCATGTGATTTAATCTTTTGTACCAGCCTGCAGCACGGTAGCATGGTGGTTAGCACAATTGCTTCACAGCTCCAGGGTCCCAGGTTCGATTCCCAGCTTGGTTCACTGTCTGTGCGGAGTCTGCACATTCTCCCCGTGTGTGCGTGGGTTTCCTCCGGGTGCTCCGATTTCCTCCCACAGTCCAAAGATGTGCAGGTTAGGTGGATTGGCCATGCTAAATTGCCTTTAGTGTTCAAAATTGCCCTTAGTGTTGGGTGGGGTTGCTGGGTTATGGGGATAGGGAGGAGATGTGGGCTTGGTTAGGGTGCTCTTTCAAAGAGCCAGTGCAGACTCGATGAGCCGAATGGCCTCGTTCTGCACTGTAAATGCTATGAGGGACCTTATCAAATGCTGGACATTCTGAATTCTCCCTCTCTGTACCTGAACAGGTGTCAGAATGTGGCGACTAGGGGATTTTCACAAAAACTTCATTGCAGTGTTAATGTAAGTCTACTTGTGACAATAACGATTATAAAAAAATAAAGAGGGTGGACAACACTTAGTGGCTGGTCTATTGATGTGCTAATATACTACATTATATGAATATTTTATTATGTCAAATACAGAATCATTGGACTGTGGGAGGAAACCAAAGAACTCGGAGGAAACCCACACAACATGGACAGACTATACCAACTCCACACCGTCATCCAAAATCAGGATTGAAGCTGGGCTCCTGGTGTTGTAAGGCAGTAGTGCTAAACACTGTGCCACCCCTATATATATTGGCACCCACTGTAACGTACATTTTGTAAAATATAGAGAAATTTATGCGAAAAATGAGACCTGTGGATGTTCAATCCAGTTTTCGTGCTCCCTAACATTTCTATCAAGAAAAATGATTCAAAACAGTGAGGGATCCGTGCCATAACTCTTCGTTATTACATAGGCACAGTTCTGTGTTAACAGGCTGTGTTTATTTTCTATGTTGAGTACACTAATTATTAATGAGGTCTGTGTGTAACTGTTTACATGGGTGATTAGAGATGAGAATTGTGCATACAGGCTGGTTCTGAATGAAAGGCCTGTTGCAGTTATCAGCATCAGCCATTCATCAAGCTAAATGTGCTGAAACTGACTGTAGGCAATGACTTGTCACTTCCAATGTGCTTTTCTCACAGAATCCTAAAATATGGTTAAATCTGATTCTATTTATGTTATCTGACTGCACGGAGCCCAGTAAGGCCTGAAATGGCTCAGCTCTCAAGTGCTCCTGTATTTCCTGCTATTCCCGTACCAGCTTCCCCGGACAGGCGCCGGAATGTGGCAACTAGGGGCTTTTCACAGTAACTTCATTGAAGCCTACTCGTGACAATAGAGCGATTTTCATTTTTCATTTCAGCTGATCATTTAGAATGACTAAATCAAGGTAAAAGCCAAGATGGAGGCAGCACGGCGGCACAGTGGTTAGCACTGCTGATTCAACGTCAGGAACCCAGGTTCAATTCCAGCCTTGGGTGACTATCCATGTGGAGTTTGTACTTTCTCCCAGTGTCTGTGTAGGTTTCCTCAAAGAGGGGTTGGTTTAGCACAGTGGGCTAAACAGAACAAGGCCAGCAGCGCGGGTTCAATTCCTGAACCGGCCTCCCCAAACAGGCATCGGAATGGGGTGACTACGGGCTTATCACAGTAACTTCATTGAAGGCTACTTGTGACAATAAGTGATTATTATTAAGATGTGTAGGTTTGGTGGATTGGTCATGTTAAATTGCCCACGATCCTTCTCCACCATTCAATGAGATCACAGCTGATCTGCTTGTAATTCCACATTCCCATCCACCCTCAACAAGTTTTGAATACCTTACCTAAAATAATCTGTCTACCTCTGCCTTGAAAAAATACTCACTGACCCCACTTCCAATGCCTTCAGTGGCAGAGAGTTCTGAGGCACAGCGAAAATAATTCTCCTCATGTCTGTCCTAAAAGGGAGCCCTCTAATTTTAAGTCATTGCCTCCAGTTCTGGACTCACCCACAAGAGGAAACCTAATTTCTGCAACTACCTTGACAAGCTCGTTCAGCATCGTGTATACTTCCAATAAGTCGCCCCTCACTCTCCTTGAGGCAGCATGGTAACACAGTGGTTAGCACTGTTGCTTTACAGCGCCAGGGATCCGGGTTCGATTCCCAGCTTGGGTCACTGTGCAGAATCTGCTTGTTTTCCCTGTGTCTGCATGGGTTTCCTCTGGGTGCTCCGGATTCCTCTCACAATTCCCAAAAGATGCGCTGTTAGGTGAATTGGACATTCTGAATTCTCCCTCAGTGTACCTGAACAGACGCTGGAGTGTGGCGACTGGGGGATTTTCACAGTAACTTAATTGCAGTGTTAATGCAAGCCGACTCTGACAATAATAAAGTTGATTATTATTATTATAAACTCCAATGGAAACAAGCCCAGCCTGTCCAATTTATACAAGATTACAGATGTTACACAGTCTCAGCCTGAACTTTTCCTTCTTCTTTTCAACTCTTAGGTCATGTGACTCAGCCTTACATCATCATTAACCCTTTCAGCCTGAACACCCTAACACTATACGATCTGGCAGCCTACAAAAGGAGGGGAGAGGTGCTGCACCGATGTTGGTAAAATACAAGTGTGGGTGGCAAATGTCCTAATTGGGGCCTTAATTGTTGTAATTGATTGCCTATTCCTTGTTGCTAAAGGGGATATTTCCAGTAAGAAGACCTGGGTAATAGACTTTTAGTGTAACTTGACCATTTGTAGGCTATTTGCATGTTATATTCACTGTAGTAAGTTAACAAGATTAATATTTTGTACTAATAGGGTCAAAGAAGCCATTTTGTGCTCTCACATTTATTAATTAGGAATTCTGCATAATTAGCAACCAATCAGAAACAGTTGATTGACTAAGCGGTGAACTTCAATGAAGTTATAATTTTTTTTAATTTTTTGTTTTATAAATTTAGATTAGCCAATTATTTTTTCCAATTAAGGGGCAATTTAGCGTGGCCACTCCACCTACTCTGCACATTTTTGGGTTGTGGGGGTGAAACCCACGCAGACACGGGGAGAACGTGCAAACTCCACACAGACAGTGACCCAGAGCCGGGATCGAACCTGGGACCTCAGCGCCATGAGGCGGTTGTGCTAACCACTAGGCCACCGTGCTGCCCTTAATGAAGTTATAATTGAAGAATTAGTTATTAATCCGATAGTTCTATTATTAAAGTCTGGGTTATCTTCAATAGTCTGTAAGTTTTGAAAAGTACCAACATGCTGCTATAAAGGGTGACCTGATTGAGGTGTACAAGATTATGAGGGGCATGGACAGGGTGATAGGGGGTAGCTGTTCCCCTTATTTGAAGGGTCAGTTACTAATTCAGCTAATTCAGGGCAGCGTGGTCGCACAAGTGGATAGCACTGTGGCTTCACAGTGCTAGGGTCCAGGTTCGATTTCCCGCTGGGTCACTGTCTATGCGGAGTCTGCACTTTGTCTGCGTGGGTTTCCTCCGGGTGCTCCAGTTTCCTCCCACAGTCCAAAGACATGCAGGTTAGGTGGATTGGCCAGGATAAATTGCCCTTGGTGACCAAAAAAGGTTAGGAGGGGTTATTGGGTTACGGGGATAGGTTGAAAATGAGGGCTTGAATGGGTCAGTGAAGACTCGATGGACCAAATGGCCTCCTGTACGTTCTATGTTACGAGGTGACACAAGTTCAAAGTGAGGGATGGGAGGTTTAGGGGGAATTTAAGGAAAAATAATTTTACCCAGAGAGTGGTCATAGTCTGGAAAGCACTGCCTGGGAGGGTGGTAGATGTGGGATGCCATACATCCTTTAAAAAGTACCTGGCACTAGGCACACCATAACATTCAAGGCTAAGGGCCAAGTGTTGGCAAGTGGGATTAGGTGGGCAGGTCAGGGCCTTTCATGCGTCGGTGCAGACTCAATAGGCTGAAGGCTTCTTCTGCATTGTAGTATTCTGTGATTCTATAATGCTCTTCCTGTAGGAACAGAATCGAATCAGATATTATCTGTTACCTCAGCATCACTCTTGCGTTGACCAAGTTAAGATGAGACCCGTTAATGAATAGACAAAGTCAGACAGGAAAGATACTATGAACAGATCCATTGTTCCTTCTGATGGGCAACATACGCAGGTAGCTAAAATCCAATGAAAATAATTCAACAACAAAAGTGACTAATTGCAAAATCCCAGCAGAGCTGATTCGAGCTGGGGTAATGGCATATTAGAGGTTAAAAGTAGAGGTTCTGTCCTAACTCACTGAATGCCCCCAAGGCAGAATTCCAAAAGGATTTCTGTCAACAAAGAAACTTGAGGAATCTTTCAACCTCACTGACTTGATCATCCGGCCAAAGCTATAAAAGTCTGTCTTCAATATACATTTTCCTTATACCTTTTTCCTTCAATAAATCTCCTTCAAAACATGTTACTGAGTTTTGCTTTTGCCTTAATTGGCTAAAGTCTTGTTCTAACCAAAGTGAATCTATTCAATTTTTAGTTGAGATGGCTGAAATCAATTAAGCTATGGAGAACAAGATCAGATAACATAAATCTTACCAAAGAAAGCCCAACGTGGCTCCCCCCTATTTTCCTGGCCCGAGTGCCACTTCCACAGAGCTGAAGAAATTCAGCCCATTCACTCTGTTCCTCTCTTAACAGATGCCAGGCCTGCTGTGTATTTCCAGCATTTTCTGTTTCTATTTCAAATTTCCAACATCTGCAATATTTTGTTTTTGGAGGTGTTGGGGTAACGGTATTGTCACTGGGCTAACAACCCAGAGATCCAGTTTAATCCTCTGGAGGCACAGGTTCAAATCCCACCACGGCAGATGGAATTAAAAAGCTAGTCTTGGTAACAGTGAGAATAAAACCATTGTTGATCGTCGTGAAAACCCATCTGGTTCACAATTACCCTTTAGGGAAAGAAATCTGCAGTCCTTCCCCAGTCTGATCTACATAGAACATAGAACATAGAACATTACAGCACAGTACAGGCCCTTCGGCCTTTGATGTTGCGCCGACCTGTGAAACCCCTCTAAAGCCCATCTACACTATTCCCTTATCGTCCATATGTCTATCTAATGACCATTTGAATGCGTTTAGTGTTGGCGAGTCCACTACTGTCGCAGGCAGGGCATTCCACGCCCTTACTACTCTCTGAGTAAAGAACCTACCTCTGACATCTGTCCTATATCTATCTCCCCTCAAATTAAAGCTATGTCCCCTCGTGCTAGACATCACCATCCGAGGAAAAAGGCTCTCAATGTCCACCCTATCTAATCCTCTGATCATCTTGTATGCCTCAATTAAGTCACCTCTTAACCATCTTCTCTCTAACGAAAACAGCCTCAAGTCCCTCAGCCTTTCCTCATAAGATCTTCCCTCCATACCAGGCAACATCCTGGTAAATCTCCTCTGCGCCCTTTCCAATGCTTCCACATCCTTCCTATAATGCGGCGACCAGAACTGCACGCAATACTCCAAATGCGGCCGCACCAGAGTTATGTACAACTGCAACATGACCTCATGGCTCCGAAACTCAATTCCTCTACCAATAACAGCTAACGCACCGTACCCCTTCTTAACAACCCTCTGAACCTGGGTGGCAACTTTCAGGGATCTATGTACATGGACACCGAGATCTCTCTGCTCATCCACACTACCAAGAATCTTACCATTAGCCCAGTACTCTGTCTTCCTGTTATTCATTCCAAAATGAATCACCTCACACTTTTCTGAATTAAACTCCATTTGCCACCTGTCAGCCCAGCTTTGCAGCTTATCTATGTCCCTCTGTAACTTATAACATCCTTCTGCACTGTCCACAGCTCCACCGACTTTAGTGTCATCTGCAAATTTACTCACCCATCCTTCTACGCCCTCCTCCAGGTCATTTATAAAAATGACAAAAATCAGTGGCCCCAAAACAGATCCTTGTGGTACACCACTAGTAACTGGACACCAGTCTGAACATTTCCCTACAACCACCTTCCAGCTGGCCAATTTATGATCCAAACTGCTAAATCACCCTGAATCCCATGCCTCCGTATTTTCTGCAATAGCCTACCATGGGGAACCTTATCAAACGCTTTACTGAAATCCATATACACCACGTCAACAGCGTTACCCTCAACCACCTGTTTGGTCACCTTCTCAAAGAACTCAATAAGGTTTGTGAGGCACGACCTACCCTCCACAAAGGGTAGTGTCACTCCAGACCCACAGCAATGTGGTTGACACTTAAATGCCCTCTGAAGTAGCCTATAACACTGTATCAAACCACTACAAAGTCCAAAAGGAATGAAACTGGCTGCACCACTCAGCACCCACCTAGGCCCAGGAAACGACAATGGCAACGACTATCAGCACTGAGCGGCTGTTTAGCACAGGGCTAAATCGCTGGCTTTGAAAGCAGACAAAGGCAGGCCAGCAGCACAGTTCCATTCCCATAACAGCCTCCCCGAACAGGCGCAGGAATGTGGCGACTAGGGGCTTTTCACAGTAACTTCAATTGAAGCCTACTCGTGACAATAAGCGATTTTCATTCATTTTCATTTCATTTCACTGTCGACGCTGCAGAGTCCTCTGGACTAACATCTCGGAGCTTGTGCCAAAATTAGGAGAGTTGTCCCACAGACTAGTCCCTGACATAATCAGGGCCTGAGTTTAACCATCATGCACACAATCAGCGGGCTTGCAAGTGGCGGCAATATTGGTTCCCGCCTGTGATCGGATGTTGTCCTCAATTTCAGGCTGGCTGTCCAGTTAGCAGGGGCTGTCCATTTGATGGGGGCTGGATCCATTGATGTACTGGAACGGGGATTCAGATACCCACTGGGAGCTCCCTGAAGGCCGCAAAGGCGTGATGAGGAGCCTCGTGGAGCTATATGACATTGCTGGAAGAATGAACAAATTTCAACATTTATGGCCTCAGGGCTCACAGCTCATGCAAAGTGGTGGGCACTCTGCCCTCCACTGCTCAGATGATTGCCTATCCGTGCTGCTGGAGGCAGTGAGTGCCTGGTGGTAGATATTAATCCTGCAGGATGGTACGAGGAAGACACTTCATCAAATGTAGAAGGCATGGGCGGAGGTGGCTGCCCAGGAAAGCAGGCATGCTGATGCGCTGCACATGGAACTAGTGGCACAAAGGTTTCTGCAAGGATGAGTACTGAGTTGGTATGGAACTGTGTATAGGTGTTCTGGAGGGTTGGTGGGCAATGGCATGTCAGATCATATGTGAGTGCACATTGGTGAGGGCACATCACATTCGTATGAGGAGCTGGAGGAGACAGAGAATGACATGGCACTGTCAGAGGATTGCCCGAGACCATTATTTCTTTTAAAATTTAGTTTTTCCAATTAAAGGGCAATTTTAGTTTGGCCAATCCACCTACCCTGCACATCTTTGGGCTGCGGGGGCAAAACCCATGCAAATATGGGGAGAAAGAGCAAACTCCACCCAGGCACTGACCCGGGGCCGGGATTGAACCCGGGACCTCGGCGCCGTGAGGCTGCAGTGCTAACCATTGCACCACCGTGCTGCCGCAGGCTCGAGACCATTCAGAGTACAAGGCAGGTGATGAGCCCATGGAGTTGTCCATCAGGCGGCAGATGCTGTATGTCCAACGGGGTGGGTGGTAAGATCTGGCAGAGATCCCTGAGGGTCTGCCTGCCATGGTTTCTGTCTTGAAGGAGCCCATGTGAGCATTGTATTGACCCACAGCTCTGATTGCATATCCTCCTTTATAGGGAGAGAGGCGATTCTCATAGACAGAGAGCTCCAAGAACAGAAGCAGGGGTTTCTGAGGTTGCATCCGGATCGGCAGAGCCATGCACTGACAGTGAGAGATAGACGAGGAACGTGTTAGGTGCCTGTCCTGAGTAGGGAGGTTCACGTTGGCAGATGAGTTGCAGCTGGCATCTGTAGGTACCTCTTATCGCACTCTGGATGATGGCAGCCACCGTCCCTCTGCCTGTGACTGTTGCATCTGATGAGACAGTGTTGACTGAGAAGTGCCCAGCTATGCCGCTGGACTCTCCTGCCCAGATGGTGCCTGCGAAGATGCCACCAACCAAAGGACAGCCTCCAGGGTAATCAACGCCAACAGGACATCGGAGTCAGCAGTTGTTTCCAGTGCCAATGCTGGGGTGGTGGGGGGTTGGGGCACCAAGACGCAGCACCCACAAAGTAAAGTTTTGTCACAGGTTATGTCATTTTATTTGAGACTGTTCTGTATAATTTGTGTTTCCGAGACCAGCGCACAAATATCTCATTATGTGTAATGGTCTGAATGTGCTTCATGCTTTTCAGAGGTGATGGGCAGAGGAGTAGCGTCTGACACAGGGGAAGGGCTGCAAATTTATTTCCGAGGTCATCACTTGATTTAAGGGTGGATGACCCCATCAGGAATGATCAGTAAGGTGATGACACCCTTGCTCTCACTTTCAAGCTATGCCTTGGATGCTCAGCTGAGAGAGCAGAGAATCAAGGTCCTCCTGGTCTCCTTGCCTTCCATAAGGTTCCTCACTTTGGCATCCTTCTCCTCACCCTGATGCTCCTCCACCTCCTCCTCAGTTCCAGAACTTTGAGTCATCCTCTTCAACCTGTGGAGCAGCATCGCTTTCTTCATCTTCGAATAGGTCCCCCGTGACAGAGCCATATTGTACAGTGCACAGCAGACGATGACAATAAGTGAGACGTGCTCTTGAGGATATTGAAATGCTCTCCCTGATCAGTCCAGCCAGCAGAAACTCATCTTGAGCATCCCAATGGTTCTCTCAATTAATGCCCTCGTGGAGGCATGACTTTGATCGTACCTCCCCACCTCTTCTGTCCTTGGCTGATTGAGTGTCATCATGAGTCATCTTTTCAGGGGATAGCCTTCGTCCCCAAAGAGCTAACAATCCAATGAGCTGGAGCGACAAAGAGCCTTGGCACCTGGGAGTGTTGGAGAATTTTTTTTTTTTTTTTTTATAAATTTAGATTACCCAATTATTTTTTCCAATTAAGGGGCAATTTAGCATGGCCAATCCACCTACTCTGCACATTTTTGGGTTGTGGGGGCGAAACCCACGCAGACACGGGGAGAATGTGCAAACTCCACATGGACAGTGACCCAGAGCCGGGATCGAACCTGGGACCTCAGCGCTGTGAGGCGGTTGTGCTAACCACTAGGCCACCGTGCTGCCCTGGAGTGTTGGAGAATTAAGGATCGTGGCAGCTGCCAAGATCCCTGGCACAGTACTGCAAGACTGAGTCTTGTCGTCCTGACAACATTCTGGCAATAGTACTGAAGAGCCGTGTTACAGAACTAGCTGCACCCCGATCAAGCTGTTCCAGAACAGCTACAAGGCTGGCATCTAATCGACAATGTGGAAAATTGCCCAGGTCTGTCCTGTACACAAAAAGAATAATTCCAATCTAGCAAATTACTGCCCCATCAGTCTACTCTTGATCTCAGTAAAGCGATGGAAGGTGTTGTCAACAGCGCTATCAAGTGGCACTGACTCAGCAATAACCTACTCACCGTTGCTCAGTTTTTAGTTTCGCCTGGGCCGCCACACCTAGCACAAATGAAAATCAATAGTTTTAATTGTTGGAAGTGAATCATCTCAGTCCAAGGACATAATTGCAGGGGTTCCTTCAGGTAGTCTCCTAGATTCCTAGGTGTGGCACGGCGGCACAGCGGTTAGCACTGCTGCCTCACAGCTCCAGGGTCCCAGGTTCCATTCTGGCCTCGGGTGACTGTCTGTGTGCAGTTTGCACTTTCTCCCAGTGGCTGCGTGGGTATTCTTGGGTACAGCAGTGTGTGCCAACTACAAGATTCCTTAGACAGCACCTTCCAAACCTGCAACTTTTACCATCTGGGAGGACAAGGGCAGCAGAAACATGGGGACATCACCACCTGGAGGTTCCCTTCCAAATCAGGTTTCCTTCCACAGTCCGAAGATGTGCAGGTTAGGTAGATTGGCCATATTAAATTGTCCCTTAGTGTCCAAAAGGTGAGGTGGCGTTGTGGGTTACGGGGACAGGGTGGAAACGTGGACTTAAGTAGGGTGCTCTTTCCAAGGGCTGGTGCAAACTCGATGGGCCGAATGGCCTCCTTCTGCACTGTAAATTCTATGATTCAACAAGTTTCATCAGCTTCTTCAGTGACCTTCCCTCCATCATTAGGTTAGAAGTGGGGATGTTCTCAATGCTTTGCACCATTCGCGACTCCTCAGAGACTGAAGCAGTCAGCGTCCATATGCACAAGACCTGAACAATATCCAGGCTTGGGCTGACAAGTGGCAAGTAACATTCATGCCACACAAGTGCCAGGCAAGACCATCTCCAACAAGAGAGAATTCAACCAGCACACTTTGGCATTAAATGGCATTGCCTTCGCTGGATCCCCCACTATCAACATCCCTGGGGGTTACCATTGACCAGAAACTGATCTGGTTGAGCCATATAAATACTGTGGCTACAAGAGCAGGTCAAAGGCTAGGAATCCGGCAGCAAGTAACTCAGCTCCTGATTCCCCAAAACCTGTCTACCATCTATAAGGCACAAGTCAGGAGTGTGATGGGATACTTCCCACTGGGCTGGACGAGTGCATCTCCAACAACACTCAAGAAGCTCAACACCATCCAGGACAAAGCAGCCCACTTGATTGACACCCCACCCACAAACATTCACTCCCTCCACCACCAATGTACAGTGACAGCAGTGTGTACCAACTACAAGGTTCCTTAGACAGCACCTTCCAAACCTGCAACCTTTACCATTCAGGAGGACAACGACAGCAGAAACATGGGGACATCACCACCTGGAGGTTCCCTTCCAAATCACTCACCATCCTGACTTGGAAATATATCGCCGTTTCTTCACTGTCGCTGGGCCAAAATCCTGGAACACCCTCCCTAGCAGCACAGTGGGTGTACCTACACCACGTGGACTTCAGCGGTTGAAGAAGGTGGCTCACCACCATCTTCTGAAGGGTAATTTTAGGGATGGGCAACAAATGTAGCCAGCGACATCCAGTGAACAAAAGTAAAAATAGGATTTAGCTTCTATATATACCAAGATTATAGCTGTCTCAGGGTGATGCTATCATAGAGAACTATGGAAAACAAACATTTTTTGATAACTTCCTTCCTGACCAAGGAATCAACAGCTTGATCAAATAATCATATCACCAAAGTCAGAATGACATCACATATTAGATGCGCATGCAGAATTTGTTTAAATTCTTACCTTCAAACATTCTGTTCTTATCTTGGCCTAATGTGAAAATCTATCACTGTGCTTAGGAATCTTCAAACCAAGTTTGCAAGATTGCCTAAAGATAAGTGTGAAGAATTCCAGCCCCCAACGATGGCTGGTTGACACGTGCAGTTCCCACGGATGAGCCAGATTGGTTAGTCAATCGTCAAAAGTACCCTCTAGTACTTGGCCGCTATTTGGCCCAGCTATCTAATTACTCCGATAACTTAGTTCCAATTTCCCATTGCCAGACATGCACCTGGAGATCACAGCTGTGCTGGTTTTCCCACCACAATTCCCCCTCAATATTGACAAAGCCAGCAAAAAAGATCATTCTGTTTTAAGCACAAATTTTGTTCAGTGCAACTGGAGTTTCCGCATCTGGAGTACTGTGGCAGTTTGGTCTCCCTATCTATGAAGGAATATATTTGCATAGAGGGAGTGCAACAGAGATTCACGCGGCTGATAGCAGGTTTGTCGGGACTTTCCTACGAGGAGAGATTGGTTTGATTGGACCTGTATGCACTCGAATTTAGAAGGATGAGAGGAGATCTGATTGAAACCACTGAAATTCAAACAGGGCTGGACAGACTAGATGCAGGGAGGATGTATTTCCTGGTTGGGGAATCTAGAACTAGGGGACACATCTCAGGGTAGACCATTTAGGACTGAGATGGGGGAAAGTTTCTTCACTCAAAGGGTGGCGAACCTGGGGAATTCTCTACCACAGAAGGCTCTGGAGGCCAAGTCACTGAATGTATTCACAAAAGAGATAGATAATTTTTAGATTTTAATGGCATCAAGGGGTATAGGGAGAAAGGGGGAATGTAGCATTGAGATCGAGGATCAGATATTATCACGTTGAATGGCGGAGTCGGCCCTAAGGGCCGAATGGCCTTTTCCAGCTCCTCGTTGCTATATTTCTATGTTTCCACAATCGTTTGTGGTGGAATCCAGTCCCACTCATACGCCGGACAACTTCCCCACTCAGCTTCCCACCCAGGGTAAATTAATCACCATTGGGAGATTCTGCTCAATGTGCACAGTTGCAGGCCTTAAGGAAGGCTCCAGAAATTTAATTGGATCCTTTGGCTGCAAGAACTCTGAAAGGGTCGTTTTTTAAAGTTATGAATTTTTTTTAAAGAGCTAACTAATATATCCCCCAAACTGAAGAAAATAATTTTCTATATTTCTTAAAGGTCAGCTTCAGTCATTTAAAATTGAACTGCATGGGGGGTAGATCGACACTGTGAATGAAATGCTTAATTTTTTGTGATCAATCTATTTTCTACTGTATTAATCAAACTTTGAAAAGCTACCGTTCTACAATCTAACAAGGAATATTTTAAAAGATTTTTTTTTTGTAAAAGTATGTTTTCAAATGCAATGTGATTGTGCTGATTCATGCCAGATACACACAAACTGAAAACTCTCCCCTTGTGGCAAAAAAGAGCCCCCCCCCCAAAAACAAACTCCCATTAACTTACCACATTTAGGATAGGCCATTGACGAGTGTAGCTGTGAGTGTTCACTAGGACAGCAGTCACTGACAACCTCTCCTCAACAGTAGACGGCACAGCACAAATTGCAGCAAAACATTTTTTAAAAATATTCCAATTAAGGGGCAATTTAGCGTGGCCAATCCACCTACCCATCTTTGGGTTGTGAGGGTGAACTCCACGCAGACACGGGGAGAATGTGCAAACTGCATTTGGATAGTGACCTGGGCCAGGATTGAACCTGGGTTCTCCGCGCTGTGAGGCAGCAGTGCTAACTACTGCACCACCGTGCCATCCTCAAACAGCTGCAAATCATGTGAGTACATTGCCACCATTGCCCCGAACAATACATTGACATATATAATCTGTGGAATTGGTGAGTTATTCTAAACGTTGATGAATCTACTTCTTTAGCGTTCAATCTTTGACTTTACTGAACTCAGGTACCAGGGGCCAGACTTCTCTGGCCGTTCACTGGCGATGTGATTCACTGGTCGCCTTGGCAACGCACCCTTGCCTGTGGGTTTCCTGGTGGTGTGGGGTGGCTTTAATGGTAAACTGTGTGTTTCTTGGCAGCGTGAGGCAGCACACCATTCACTGGCAGTGGTAATCTCTGCCCCTGCTGCCAAGAAACCCGTGCTGGGAAACCGGAGAATCCCAGGTTTGTATTAGTACAATACAGGCACATGGATCTTTTTGTAACTTCCAATGGTATTGTTTCAGGAATACTTATGTTTGTTCTGAATACTGTTGCATTATTGTGTTGTGGAAATCAGTTGCACATTCTTACTGCTGAACTATTTCTGGTTTGCTTTTCCATCAATATTTCAATATTTGATTCACATAACGGCAACGGGAAAGACTTTGGGGAGGAAATTATTCTTTGATGCAAAATGGGCTGACAATTTGCTTTTGCCCATTTTACACCCCAAAATGAAAGCTCGGCAGGGATTAAGGTGGGTGCCCGTTTCACTAATCCCTATGTTTCATTCTTGTCAAAGATTAATTATTGCCACTGTGTCGAAATTAACAGTTGAATATTCAATAAAATACGGGCTTAGGCAATCTCATTCCCTCCCACGAGCATGGCCAACTAACCACTGTTACACTACCAACCATAAGGTTCAGGGTGGAAATTTCAGTGATGGAAAATGTCAATGCGGTGGATCCGGACTTTATGCAATTGTACAAATTGGCTGATAGTACAGCTGCTTCTCATCTTACCCAGAGGTTATTTCCAGGGATTTCAAAAGAAATAAAAATGGAGGAGAGACGTAAAGTGCGCTGCCGACTCCCTACGGCCCATCTCAGGCAATCGTGCATGCAATCATGCACAATCAGGATCTCAGTGAGTTAGGAGTGTTCAGATCTAAATTCTAATGAAATCCATGTCTTGAAACAACTGCAGAAACTCAAGGTTCAGGATAACTAGGTGCTAAGTGTCCCGTTAAGTGTATGAATGATAAGGCTGGGGAGGAATTCACTGCAATTGTGTGTGAACTTTAGGTTTCCCTCACATCTGGTTTCCCATCAGCCATATTTGGTTGCTCAGAATAAAGAAAGCCCTGTGATGACTGCTCAGCACAGCACTTTTGAGCTCTGTGCAAATCTCAGAGCTCTGTACCGCTCTGTTCGAGTTCCCCTCTTTTGTTTATTTGCCTTTTTCTCTTTCAGTTCAGGAAGTTTTTTTGGTGAGTGGTGGGGGGATTCAGATGAAATTCTGTTTATGTTCTTTGGTGCCTTTGGTGAGTTGGTCTGCTTGTTGCTGCTAAGTCAGGAAAAGGAAAAGACAAAGTATTGAAGAAATAGGGTCAGAGATAAAACAAACAGCGTGTTCCTTGGAATTACAGACTGTCACACTGATGTGACGACGTTTCTTTTCTGTACGCTGCAAACAAGTATCTGTCAGCACTCAAAGAGTAATAAATCCTTTCTGGGTTTAATATCGATGGTGGTAATGCCACATGAAACAATTAAAATACACATTAATTCATCATTGCTAATGGATGGAAAGGAGGATTCTCTGTCAAATGCTGTTTCTTGGCCTCTGCCATACGCCTAATTAAAAAGGGCAGTCTTTCTGCTTTGCAAGTTTTTTCGTAGGTTTGGAACATCATGGATGGAGCGATCAGTAAGGCTCCAGGTCTGCAATTTTGCCCACTCTTTCTGCTGCAATGGACATTTTGGACGTAACTTTCAGT
This sequence comes from Scyliorhinus canicula, assembly GCF_902713615.1. NCBI lineage: Eukaryota > Metazoa > Chordata > Chondrichthyes > Carcharhiniformes > Scyliorhinidae > Scyliorhinus > Scyliorhinus canicula. Next base: position 53,547,325 of record NC_052151.1, on the reverse strand, counting down.
GTGCTGAATTTGAAAAAATTATCTGCCCAAATTGTGACCAAAAATGCCATTCCATTCCCGTCTCCTTGTCCTCTTTATAAACGTAAAAGATTCACCTGAGGAAGGAGAGGTGCTCCGAAAGCTAGTGATTTGAAACAAACCTGTTGGACTTTAACCTGGTGTTGTAAGACTTCTTACTGTGAAAGTTCTTGACAGCGCTGTGAAAAGATACCCTGTAAATTCAGTTTATGTTGAGTACTGTTGTGGTAAAACGGTAAGCAAAAGATAGGCATCTCAAAAGGAGAGGGAGTGCAGGACACCCTTACAACAAGTTCATGATTCCTGGCAAGGGTGTGGCAGACCTAAGATGGCTGATCTTTGAAGTCTTCTTGGCAGACTGGCTCCACGAAACAAACCAACCATTTTTGGGGCTCGAAGTAAAAGAAGGGAAAATAAAACCTCCAATTAATAGACTTGGCATTATTTTCACATGATTTGGAAATGGTCGCTTGGATGGTATTTTCCCTGCTCCAGCATGAAATCTCATCCACCAGGAGTGCAAATCAGACATCTCACCGATGTTCCTGCCTGGAGTATAAATTCAGATTTTTCAACGTGATATTTTGGGGTCCAGTTTGTCTCAGTTGGTTGCACTCTTTCCTGAGGGAGACGAAGCTTCTGGACTTGATACCCATACCACAGGTTTGAATGCCAATATCTAGGCTGACACCTCAGTGCTGTGGAACTGCTACATTGCTGGTTTATTTAAACCAAGATATAACTTGCCTGTTCAGATAGATGTCAAAGTATTTCTTTCAAATGCTTTGCTGGAAGAAGGGGTGGGACAGTAAATAAAAGGGGCCATAGGAACAGGAGTCGACCATTCAATTCCGAGAGTTTATTCTGCCATTGGAGCAGATCATGGCTGATCTTTACTATAAATCTATTTCAGTTTTAATCAGATACACGTATTCTAGGAGAAAAATGGAAGATCTGAAGTGTTTCATGGTACTCAGGAAATCACCCTGGATAAAATGCCAGTTGAATTAATATGACCAGTTGGCTATTGGATCACTTGATATTTTAGTCAAGATCCAGGGTAATGGGTGGGTGTTTAATGGTTAGGTTGTCTAACAGGTGAGTGCCTAATGTGCAGAGTTTAAAACATGCGGGTGTTTAAATCAAAGATTTTATAGCTAAGCACTCAGAAACAGAGGCAGGATCGGGCAGAGTCAGCATGGATTTAGGAAATGGAAATCATGCTTGACAAATCTACTGGAATTCTTCGAGGATGTAATGAGTGGAATTGATGTGGTATATTTGGACTCTCAGAAGGCTTTTGACAAAGTCCCGCATAAAAGATAACCATGTAATATTAAAGCATATGGAATTAGGGTTAGTGTATTATAGAACATAGAACATAGAACGATACAGCGCAGTACAGGCCCTTCGGCCCTCGATGTTGCACCGACATGGGAAAAATCTAAAGGCCATCTAACCTACACTATGCCCTTATCATCCATATGCTTATCCAATAAATTTTTAAATGCCCTCAATGTTGGCGTGTTCACTACTGTTGCAGGTAGGGCATTCCACGGCCTCACCACTCTTTGCGTAAAAAACCCACCTCTGACCTCTGTCCTATATCTATTACCCCTCAATTTAAGGCTATGTCCCCTCGTGCTAGCCACCTCCATCCGCGGGAGAAGGCTCTCGCTGTATAGAAAATACAGCTGGATAGAAAACTGTTTGGCAGACAGGAAACAAAGAGTCAGAATAAACGGGTCTTTTTCAAATTGGCAGGCAGCGGCAAGTGTGGTACCACTCACCGGGCTGCCAGGGAGTGCCCTACATTAACAGGATGGGATTCCACTCCCTGAACGTCCAGCTCATGTGCGACCATCACATGAAGATCATGCACATGTGTGCATGCTTCCCAGAGAGTGTGCCGACACCGACATCCCAGGTCAGTCGGACACCTGGCATCTTCAAGGAATATCCCAGGCTGGCTGATTGGCTCTTGGGAGATGGGGGGTACCTCATGAGAGGACCTGGCTAATGACACCAGTAAGGAGGCCGGTGACCATGTGGAGACCGGATACGAGGCTCACGTAACCACCCATGCTGCAATTGAGCAGTGCATTGGATTCCTCAAAATGTGGTTCCGATGCCTCGTCAGCTCTGGTGGTGCCCTGCAGTAAACTCCCCAGAGGGTCACCTGCCAGATGGCGGTCTGCTGTGCCCTTCACAACCTGGCTCAGCAGTGGGGCGACATGCTGGAGGTGGAAAGGGAGGAATATGTGGCCTCATCAGAGGTGGAGGACAAGCAGGCGCCAGACCAGGAGGGGCTGGAGGACGAGCTTGGTGCGACCCCGCAGCACAAGCCGGATGATGGAGGGCAGGCGGCAGTGGCAAGGTCCAGGCAAGCCTGGAGGGCCAGCGAGGCCCTCATTCTGACCCGCTTCGCATAGGACGTGGCCTCATTCATCATCCCGCCCCGCCCCCATCCCTCTCCATTCCCTCTCCCTTCCCCCTCCCCGCCTCACCCTTTTCCACCCTCACAGGATCTGTGTAACAGCACATCAGGCTGAGGGGACTGTGTTGGCACTGTCAGTGGGTCACTGTCGAGGGCAGGGGCGTGATGGTAACCGGCTGACAGCTGATGCTCCTCAATGTATACCATAGTCTGACTCCTGCTTGTCTGCTGAGTGCTCACATACACCGTTGCCTGCACGTGGTGTGTCTCAGTGGGGCCGGACAGCCCCGGCCCACTTGACAGCGGCACATGTTCAGCCGTGCCACTCTGTCCGGTGATTCCAAGCCATTGTTGGGGTGGGGGGGGGGGTCTCGGAGGAACTAGTTACAGCCGTCGTCACTCCATAGGGTGCCTCCGAATTGGCACCCCACCCCCTCCTCCCAGTTGTTGATATAGGGCCCTGGGGTTCACCTTAGGATGGAGGGGCAGCAGGATTGAGCCCCGGCTGCCCCTGCGCTGTCCATCTCTGCCAGCCCTGGCTGCTCCCCAATGTCTGCAGCATGGTGTCGATGCCCTCGGCAATGAACAAAGAAAAGTACAGCACAGGAACAGGCCCAAGCCTGTGTCGACCATGCTGCCCGTCAAAACTAAAATCTTCTACACTTCCCGGGGTCCGTATCTCTCTATTCCCATCCTATTCATGTATTTGTCAAGATGCCCCTTAAACGTCACTATCGTCTCTGCTTCCGCCACCTCCTCCGGCAGCGAGTTCCAGGCACCCACTACCCTCTGTGTAAAAAACTTGCCTCGTACATCTCCTCTAAACCTTGCTCCTCGCACCTTAAACCTATGCCCCCCAGTAATTGACCCGTCTACCCTGGGAAAAAGCTTCTGACTATCCACTCTCTCTATGCCCCTCATAATTTTGTAGACCTCAATCAGGTCGCCCCTCAACCTCCGTCGTTCCAATGAGAACAAAATGAGTTTATTCAACCTCTCCTCATAGCTAATGCCCTCCATACCAGGCAACATCCTAGTAAATCTCTTCTGCACCCTCTCTAAAGCCTCCACATCCTTCTGGTAGTGTGGCGACCAGAATTGAACACTATACTCCAAGTGTGGCCGAACTAAGGTTCTATACAGCTGCAACATGGCTTGCCAATTTTTATACTCAATGCCCCGGCCAATGAAGGCAAGCATGCCGTATGCCTTCTTGGCGGCCTTCTCCACCTGTGTTGCCCCTTTCTGTGATCTGTGGACCTGTCCACCTAGATCTCTCTGATTTTCAATACTCTTGAGGGTTCTACCATTCACTGTATATTCCCTACCTGCATTAGACCTTCCAAAATGCATTATCTCACATTTGTCTGGATTAAACTCCATCTGCCATCTCTCCACCCAAGTCTCCAAATGATCTCAATCCTGTTGTATCCTCTGACAGTCCTCATCGCTATCCGCAATTCCACCAACCTTTGTGTCGTCTGCAAACTTACCAATCAGACCAGTCACATTTTCCTCCAAATCATTTATATGTACTACAAACAGCAAAGGTCCCAGCACTGATCCCTGTGGAACACCACTAGCCACAGCCCTCCAATTAGAAAAGCACCCTTCCATTGCTACTCTTTGCCTTCTATGAGCTAACCAGTTCTGTATCCATCTTGTCCGCTCACGTCTGATCCCGTGTGACTTCACCTTTTGTCCCAGTCTGCCATGAGGGACCTTGTCAAAGGCCTTACTGAAGTCCATATAGACAACATCCACTGCCCTACCTGCATCAATCATCTTTGTGACCTCCTCGAAAAACTCTATCAAGTTAGTGAGACACCACCTCCCCTTCACAAAACCGTGCTGCCTCTCGCTAATATGTCCATTTGCTTCCAAATGGGAGTAGATCCTGTCTCGAAGAATTCTCTCCAGAAGTCTCTCCAGATGCTCCTTTGTGACTGGGACATGCTCTGGAGCACCTTGGCAATGCCCACCTGTGACTGGGACTCGACCCCCAGTGACTGGGACACGCTGTCAAGGGGCTGAGCCAAGACTGTCACTGACTGAGCCATGCCTTGGACACCTCCACTCACCATGCTGACATAATTCACCAAGCTCTCCACTGCGGTCGTCACCCTAGCAGAGTTGGCCTCGGTGCCAGGCATTGCCGGTGTTATCTCCTGCTCCTCAAGCCTCTGGGACTCCTCCAATTGGCTATGGACCAGTTGGAGTATCTCTGACATCCCCCTTTGAATCTCTCAGCCACATTCTATCGACTGCATCAGCCCTGGGTAAACCTGTTCCAGAGGCTCAGCATCTGACTGTGACCCAGCTGGGTCCTGGGATCCAGCAGACCTCCCACTGCTGGCTTGCCCAGAGTTTCCTGACTCCACCTGATGTGCTTTGGGAACTGTGTGGTGCTCAGCAGAATGTGCCCCAGAATCCTGTACGCTACTGTCACCCACAGAGGTGTGTGCCTCCGCGCTGGTGGAGGGTGCAGATGGCAGCTGTGCCATGAATATGGTGGTCATCTCGGAGCTCCCTTCTGAGGTGTTTTCATGGAAGGCAAGGGGGGGATCACCATCCCGGGTAGGTCGGCACCGTCTGATGGAGTTCCTGTGAGAGAATGGGCAGGTGGGGTGGGACGGATGTATGAAATATGTGACATGTCATCTGGGTGGGGGCCAATGGAGCCTCACCTCTGCGCCATATGCCAACCTCTATGTCAGTGACAGATTTATTCTCGACCACTCCCACAACCTCCAGGGCCCAATCTTTGTGCAGGGGTTGAAGACTCTGGTGTCTGGCATTCTGCCTCAGGCCTGGCCCTCTCCCGTCTGTTGTGGGCCAACTTTTCTTGCAGGGACACAGGAGTGTGCGCATCATTAATTGTTCTTCGTTCTTTAGGGTTTTGGCCAAGGGTGGTATTATGACCAGTGCAGGGTTCGAGGGTTGAAGGGCCTGTTCTTCTGCTGTATTGTTCTTTCTTCTTCTTATTCATTGTGGGAGTTGGGGTGGAGGGCGGGGGGGGGGGGGGGGGGGGGGGGGATTATGGGGGATTCTTATTGGGAGGACGGGGAGTATGGGGGGATGGAGCTTATGAGGGTGGGTGATACCGGCGCTGGACATGAGCGGGCTGGGCACGGAATGGTGCTGGGTGGGTTTTGCCAGGGCGCCAAAGCCAACACATACATGGGGCAGCACGGTAGCACAGTGGGTAGCACTGTGGCTTCACAGCTCCAGGCTCCCAGGTTCCATTCCCGGCTTGGGTCACTGTCTGTGCGGAGTCTTCATTTTCCCCCGTGTCTGCATGGGTTTCCTCCGGGTGCTCCAGTTTCCTTCCACAGGTCCCAAAAGACGCGCTGTTCGGTAATTTGTATATTCTGAATTCTCCCTCAGTGTACCCGAACAGGCGCCGGAATGTGGCGACTGGGGGTTTTGACAGTAACTTCATTGCAGTGTTAATGTAAGCCGACTTGTGACAATAAAGATTACTATTATAATTTCTGGCCTTTTCCTCTCCACCGGGAGCTCTATGGTCGGGGCCGCGGAGTATCATCGGTCTATTTCCTGTATGGAGTCAACCAGCTGTTGCCTGGCTGTTCTCTCTTTCCTGTTTCTACATGCTTTATAGGTAATAATCTCACACCTGATCATAGCCTTCAGCCTCCCAGAACGTGGAGGGTGAGTCCTCCCTGGTTGTTAGCAATATACTTATCTATGGCCTGTGATATTTTGTTGCAGAAAGACTTGTCAGCCAGGAGGGCCATGTCCAACCTCCATTGGGCACGACCCATCTCCAAACTCACATCCATGGAGTGTGGAGTGTGGTTGGAGATCACAATTGCGGAGTATTCGCTCTTACCATCCCTGGAAGCACCGATTTCTCTACTATAAAGAAGTAAATCCGGGTGTATATATTATACTCCTTCTCCCTGGGTCAGCGAACCTTCATGGGTCCACTGCTCCATGAATGTGCCATGCCTGTCGTTTTCCCCATTCTGCGGTTCGACCTGCCCGTCTGTGAGTCCTGTACATAGTTAAAGTCTTACCCCCCCCCCCCAATGAAAAGTCGGTGTGTGTCAATGTTGGGAATATCCTCCATGGTCTTCTTTATAAATTTTGTGTTGTCCCAGTTGGGCATGTACACATTGACCAGGAGCACTGGTACCCCGTCCGGGACACCGCTGGCCATGACGTACTGTCCCCCTGTATCCATAACCATCCTCATCTTATTTAACAGAATGATTACCCCTCTAGCTCTCGTCCCGTAGCAGGAATGGTACGTCTGTCCCACCTAGCCCTTCCTTGTCCGCAGTCGGCCCTTCTCCCTCAGGTGCGCCTCTTGGAGGAAGACTATGTCGACTTTCATATTTTTCAGGTGGGCAAGGACTCTAGTTCTTTTCACTCAACTATTGAGTCCCTGACATTCCAGACGACTATTCTGATGGGGGATCAACTATACTTACCTTGTGGATGGGCTCCTGTGCACTGGGATTTCCTTTTGTTAGGGGGCCATGCAAAATGGACGTGGTCACCATGCTCACTATGAGGCCGGACCCCTGCGCTCCAGGGTTTCCCTTTGCCCAAGGACACTCCAAAGTGCCTGCTTGCAATGCCATTATCTTCCATATTGCCACATGTGACCTGTTGTAGAGCCTTTACCATCCTTGTCCCGATGTTTCTCCAATGATTCTTTTTCCCCACCCATGTCTTCTCCCACCCTCCCCTATTATTGTTCCCCCCCCCCCCCCCTCTACTACCCTTCCACTCTTTACTCCACTGGCTGTTCCCCCATTGGTGATGTGTAACCACCCCCATTGCCAGGTGCTCGCCCCTTCTGCAGGAGATGTGGCATGGCCTCCCCCCTGGCTCGTACTTCCCGGCGCTAGCCTTCTCGCTAGTGAGGTCCGGTCCTTATGTGAGGTCGCCTATGTGTCTACCCTTCGCCCGCTATCTTATTTCCCCTCCTGCTATCCTCCTCACCCTCTCCTGTGCACTGCTGCCCCCATCCCTTCCTTCCTACAGTTTGGTTCCTGTACTCAAGCGAGGCAGTGCAGTCCCACACAGTGTCTGTCAGGTTAATTCAGTCCTTTCTGGTGATCTTCTCACCGCTGTCTTTGCTGCTGTTTCCCCAGCCCTTTTTCTTGGACAAATTTGTCCGGGTCCGCATGGGTCGTTAACAAATGCTCCCTGCCCAGGAATGTGACCCAGAATTTGACCAGGTAATGCATACCAGCAGCGTATCAAATGGTCGGGGTGTCTACTGGGCGGTATGTAAAATCTGTGGGTGTCTAACCAGTGTGTGCACTGCAAGTAAGTGTAATGGGAGGGGGGGGGGGAGGCGGTGGGGGGGGGGGGGGGGCGGGGGTGGGTGCATAACTGGGTGGGTGTTTCATGGGCAGGATAAAGTTGTTGGGTTTACAACGTGTAGTTGCATAATATGAGTCTCTAATGGGCAGGTGGATAATATGCAGGATCTGACAGATGTATAATCTGTTCCTGAATCTCTTCTTCCTCAACTGAAATTGAAATTGGCACTTTAATCTGAAATCCAAGTATTACATCGTGTTATTCGTTGGGACCTGAATGATTGCCCAATTTAACCCCAGGTGGAAACTCTGGTCACTGATGGAGGCTGCTGAAGGAGACAGAAGGCTTTGAAACTTGGCGTTGGGAAAATGTTTAGAAATTCACCAGGGAGTGAATTTGGCATGGAAATTGTGGGCTTGCTTTGAGATTACTTTAGAACAGTAACATGCCTTCCTACTATACCAAGCAACCTTCCTCCTCCGCCAATAGGGAATTTTAATGCTCCATTGAGTTGGCCTTACAGATTTGTACATTGATTGGCTATCTTTGCTCTGATAGATTTGTGTTTGTAAATAGAAGCACCCATGATTTGAAGCCCAGTCCTGCCAGATTTTAAGCAAGTTTCTCTGTTAGGAAGAAACAACTGCAAGATTAACAGGAGGGGAGGAGGCTAATGTAAACAAACAGAACTTGGAAGGAAAAATATTTCTCTAAGATAAGGTCTGCTTTTTGTGGGACTGCAGTACGAAGCCACAGTTGTGGCAGGTCAGAAACTCTGTTCTCATTTTGTTTCCTTTTTCCTTGCAGATTTCCACTTTCCACTTGTTCCCCCGCCCTTTTTTTTCTTATGGATGATGGTTGTTCATTATTCCGCTGCTCACACCTCCTCTCGACACATCTTTAATTTCTTTACTTGTTCCATTGCCACTCCCTTTGGCCTTGCACCACCAAATCTTTTGTTGTTTATTCTCTCCTGTTTTCCGCACTTTTCACAGACCCTCCATTTTGTTCATTTTTCAACCTTCCCACTGTCACCCGTTTATAGCCGATCACATCTCTGACTCTTTCCAGTTCTGATGGAAGGCCATCGATCAGCAACATTGACGGGGTTTTCCCTGCAGGCTTCAGAACCCCACAAATGGGTCAAATGGGGATCAGAAACCCGCACAGGGTGGATAACAGGCACTCACCTGTGATTCCCTCAATAATGGCCAGAGGACGAGTCAGTTGGAGATACTCCAGCTCTGAAGAAGCCTTTTAAGGTAAGAGGGAGATAGGACATCCAAGATGGAGGTGCCCTCTCTAACTTCTTCACTTGAAAATAAAAATGTCCTCCACAGCCAGCCCATCAAAATGGAAACGGGCAGGGAGGGCTTCGAAACCTGCCTGGAACTATTGCAGTTTGCCTCCAGGCAGTCGCACTGTCCTCCATCGTGTGGGGACTCGGAGACCGACTGGAAAATTCCAGTTCCAGTAGAATTTCCCAGAAGCCCTCTGATTTGCTGAACCACTTTCCCAACTCCACCTTCAATACCCTCAACCCAATAAAACCATTATTCTCTCTCACACTGGCCACCCCCGCTGGTACAACCCTTATCTCAGCTCCCTTAAGTCCAAATAAGGCATACATGAGAGGACATTGCGAACAACATGCTCAGCCATCCACTGCCAGGCCCAATTGGATGTCTTAAATCGCTATCAGGCCCTCCCGTTAAAACTGCTCACTAGCCAGAATGCAAAGGAAACTCCCGAATTGTTTGCTCTACTGCAAATGGTTTTCATAAATCCTTCTTCCTCATGCCCTCCACCCTCACCTCCAGCAGCAAGTACGAGGAGCTCATGGATTTCTGTGTCATTTCTCTGCTACTTCCTTCCCTTCCATGTGTCAACCGAGCCAACCCCCAGTACTAAACTCACCTCTTTCTCTAGCTTCTCGCCTATCTCCCTTCATGCCCACTTTGAGCTCTGCCGGCGTACTGGTAATGTCACTGGATCACCAACCCAGAGGCCCAGGCCCATTGCTATGTGCACTGGTTCAAATCTCACCATGGCATCTGGTGAAATTTAATTTCAATTCATAAATCTGGCCTACATGTGACTCCAGCTCCACAGCAATGTGGTTGACTATTAATTGTCCGCTGAAATGGCTGAGCGTGACGCTCAGTTATATTAAACGGCTATGAAACCTGAAAGGAATGAAACCGGTTGGACCACCCTGCAGCGGCCTGTAGGCATCAGTAATCACAACAGCAGTGTTTTCAGTGTGCGGGAAAGCCAGCGGGAACAGAGAGTCCAATGGGAGTCTCCCCAAATGACTTTTGTGCTGGCGGGATTTCCCATAACATTGTCCTCGTCCCCCAGCAATGATGTAATGTGGTTCCTGCATTGAAATGTTAGGAACCCCCATTCCCACACATGTAAATATCATCATTAATGGACTTCCCCGCTGTATCACCTCCTTCCCCTTGAAGTAAAATGAAGTACATCAAACGCACTTTATTGGCTGTAAAGTGTTTTGGGACATCTAGGGGTCATGAAAGCTGTGGAGGTCTTAATGCCCCTTATCCTGGGTGGAGTCATGATGCTTTTTTCTTCCATAGTAGTCGGTTGCATTTCAGGCATCAGGTAAAATGAAAGGCTGGCTATTTAATGACAAGGGATCCATTGCCAACTTGACTCAAAATTCTAGTTCACACCCACGCACATGTGTGCAGCATGGGTGCAATGAGAGTTATGTGATAGAGCAGACCATTACAATGTCGAGGGAATGATGCCTCTCCATGGGCTAATTGGCTGAGCAGGTCTCATGATTCACGGTGATCTGCTGCACAACTTCGTCATAATCCGGGAGCAGTCCTTGCTGGTATTGTTATGTTTAATTTTTCAATTGTTTAGTGTTTGATTGTGTGTGTATGAGGGACAGGGGGAGGTGGGTAGAGGGATCCGAGTAGTTTAACGGCCAGTGGGGAGGAGGCATTGGGAGGTGTAGTTCCAGAGAAATAGAAACTGAAGAGAAGCTTGTGAGATGCAGACACATTGAAAGCTTTTTGAACTCTGTCCACATAGAACATGATCGGTGTCATCTCTGCACATCTCCAAGGTACAAAACACAATAGGTAAGAGGTGAGAAGCTGAGGAACAAGAACAATGAACAAAGAACAAAGAAAAGTACATGATGTGGAGATGCCGGCGTTGGACTGGGGTGAGCACAGTAAGAAGTCTTACAACACCAGGTTAAAGTCCAACAGGTTTGTTTCAAACACGAGCTTTCGGAGCACGGCTCCTTCTTCAGGTGAAGAAGGAGCCGTGCTCCGAAAGCTCGTGTTTGAAACAAACCTGTTGGACTTTAACCTGGTGTTGTAAGACTTCTTACAAAGAAAAGTACAGCACAGGAACAGGCCCTTCGGCCCTCCAAGCCTGCGCCGACCATGCTGCCCATCTAAACTAAAATCTTCTACACTTCCGGGGTCCATATCCCTCTATTCCCATCCTATTCATGTATTTGTCAAGATGCCCTTTAAACGTCACTATCGTCCCTGCTTCCACCACCTCCTCCGCCAGCGAGTTCCACGCACCCACTACCCTCTGTGTAAAAAACTTGCCTCGTACATCTCCTCTAAACCTTGCCCCTCACACCTTAAACCTGTGCCCCCTAGTAATTGACCCTTCTACCCTGGGAAAAAGTCTCTGACTATCCACTCTGTCTATGCCCGTCATCATTTTGTAGACCTCTATCAGGTCGCCCCTCAACCTCCTTCGTTCCAGTGAGAAGAAACCAAGTTTATTCAACCTCTCCTCATAGCTAATGCCCTCCATACCAGGCAACATCCTGGTAAATCTCTTCTGCGAAGAGCATGTGAAGTGGGAGGATAATGAAGAGGGACAGAGGAAGTAGCCTGGGCAGCCCCCTCCTGCTTGAGCTGTCCATGGATAATTCATCTGAATGTGATGCCAGTATCTGCAACTCCGATTTCTCCATTCACCAACACACCCAGTTCCTGACCTTCCCAGTGTCAGTGACCATCACGTGATCCTCTTGGTGACAATGCTATAAAATAAACTTCCAAAATGCAGTGGATAATTTGACAGATGTTCTTTAACAACACTGGACCTAGAAGTCCTGGTTGCAGATTGTACCAAATTGACATGGACTTGATAGACAACAGACAGGGCACCAGCTGAATGGTAGGGGTAGAGATTCGAATGCTGTTTTTGACAGAGAGGACTGCAGGTTTCAGTTCCAAGGAACTACTGCCATTTAACCTGGGCATGCCTTAGTAATCCTAATAATCTGTTGGAGGACAGATTGATTGAATATTCTGAATCCCTGCAAACCCTTTGGAACACTGGTATCAGCAGCCCTGACGGCAGGAAGCTGAACTGCTTCTATACAAGTTTAATATAACCTTTCTGCTGTTCAATTCTATTCCTTTCAAAATATACCTGTGATTTGTTTTCCTTTACTTTGCCACTTTATAATCTATGTTACTACTTTTTGTAATTTGTGTATCTGTACCCCTCTGCTCCTCAACACCATTTAAACACTAATTGTCCAACATGTGGCCTCGCTAACCATCTGAAAATCGCTTATTGTCACAAGTAGGCTTCAAATGAAGTTACTGTGAAAAGCCCCTGGTCGCCACATTCCGGCACCTGTTCAGGGAGGCTGGTACGTGAACTGAACCGTGCTGCTGGCCTGCCTTGGTCTGCTTTCAAAGCCAGCAATTTAGCCCTGTGCTAAACCAGCCCAACTTAACAAAATGTGTCGCTTTATACTTAGCTGTACTGATGTTCAATTATCAATTACTCACGTATTCTGCAAGTTTATTCATGCCTCAGGGCAGCACTGTGGCGCAGTGGGTTAGCCAGGTTCCCAGCGGGTCCCAGGTTCGATCCCAGTTCTGGGTCACTGTCCGTGTGGAGTTTGCACATTCTCCCCGTGTTTGTGTGGGTTTCGCCCCCACGACCCAAAGATGTGCAGGGTAGGTGGATTGGCTACGCTAAATTGCCCCTTAATTGAAAAAAAAATGAATTGGGTACTCTAAAATTTTAAAAAGTAAAAAAAAAGTTTATTCATGCCTTCCTCTAACTTTTCACAGCTCTCCGCTCGAGTAACTGCACCCCGTGCCTCCTAAATTTGGCGTCATTTGCACAGTTTAAAGGTAGTCCTCATGAAATACGGAAATTATAACTTTATTGTAAAATGTTATTCAGCATTAATGCCATTTTGCCTCTCGGGTTTGGGCTCGATCCAGCAGTGAGGAACTTGAGTGAATCAAGTCTGTGGAACTCACTTCCAAGTGTACACAAGATTACATGATAAAACTGCATCCAATCCATCACTAATTGGGAAAACCTGCTGCACAACACTTAAGGGATACCGAGCTCAAATAATTGGTGCAGGAGAGAATCTGCACTTGATGAAAGAATATTTGACGCTATGATTGAATACTAAAATCACTGTGAATCAACAAGATTAAAATCTCAGTAGCTTAAAGAACACAAAACTAAACCTGATTGAATGTGTTTTGAAGCAAATCACAGAATTGTTAAGGTAGAGATACAGCCCATTATGTGGGCATCGGCTCTCCAAATGAACATTCCGACTTAATACCATTCTCCTGCTTTTTCCCCATAACCCTACACATTATTTATATTCAGAAAATCATCTTGTGCCTAAATAATTCATTTTCTGATGTTTAACTTGCAGAATTGCCTAGTTCTGTAGCCATGTAGATCAAACTTGTCATGGGGCATTCAGGCCCCTCGGAGCAGCGGAGGTTGAAAGGGGACGTGCTCGAGGTGTATAAGATTATAAGGGGCATAGATAGGGTGGATAGGAAAGGACTTTTTCCATTAGTGGAGGCATCAACAACCAGGGAGCATAGATTTAAGACAAGAGGTGGAAGACTGAGAGGAGAGTTGAGGAACTTACTGCCTGAAAGAGTGGTTGGGTAATATTTAAGAAGTATTTAGATATTCACTTGCCCTGCCTTAACATCCAGGGCTCTGGGCCACACGCTGGAAAATGGGATTAGTGTTGTCAGATCTTTGTTGACCAGCATGGGCGTGATGGGCTGAATGGCCTCCTTCTGCACTATGAATCTATGAATAATCCTGTTTTTTTTTAATCAGGGAAGGTGGAGTAAGGGACCTCCATGGTCATTTTCTAACTGCTCTCCTGAGGAGCTTTGCTTGCTGGCAACACTGTCCAAAACTTCAAAATGGCTCTTCATTTCATTAGGAACCCTATAGAATTAACCAGAGAGATCTCCTTTGCTGATTCCAGTTACTTAAGAAAGAGGGAGAAATTCTTTAAAATTCCCCCCCCCCCCCACACCAAGGTTTTTAATCTGGCTTTTCGTCCATCCTAACAAATGACATGGTGGGTGGGTCAGTCTACATTTTTTTTTTAATAAACAATTTTATTGAGGTAGTTTTTGGCTTTGTAAACAGTTACAGACATCAACAGAAAGAAAGCAAAAAAGGCAAAAATGTGCAAACATCCATGTACATTCAATACTTCAATCGTAACATACTGCACAAGCCCGCTCCTCTCCCACCGGTACTACCCGCCATTTTATCCCTCCTATTCTACTCTACTCTACCTCCCCCCCTCCCCTGCTGACGCTCACTCTCCCGCAAATAAGTCAATAAATGGTTGCCACCTCCGGGCGAACCCATGTACAGATCCCCTCAAGGCGATCTTAATTTTTTCCATACCCAGGAAACTCGACATGTCCGCAAGCCACAACTCAGTCTTCGGGGGCTTTGAGTCCCTCCACGCCAATAGTATTCGTCGCCGGGCTATCAGGGAAGCAAAGGCCAAACCATCGGCCTCTTTCTCCCCCTGAATTCCCGGGTCTTCCGAAACCCCAAAAATTGCTACCCCTGGATGTACCGCCACCCTTGTTTTTAGCACACAGGACATGATGTCCGCAAATCCTTCCCAGTGCCCCCTAAGCTTAGGGCATGCCCAAAACATGGTCAGTCTATATTTTGATGGACATGATGTCATGCGTGGTATTTAGCGGGCCAGTTAGCCATGGCACAAATCCTGTCATGGCCACAAAATATCGCGAGAGGCGAAAAACAGGGAGCTGAATTCTCCGCCGTTGGGAATCTCCGTTTTGACGGCAGCCCAGGGGTTTCCCGGCGGCATGGGGCTGCTCCACAATAGGAAACCCCATTGACCAGCTGGCGAACTGGAGAATCCCAACGGTGTGCTGAACCAGAAATCTGGTGCGGTGGGACGGAGAAACCCGCCCAGGATTTGCGCAGATGAGATTTCCGATCACGGTTTTCCCTGGCCCTCCCCGATGTCATGTTCAGGTTCATGCCCAGGAAGGGCGCAAACCTCATTTGATCAATTTGAATGCATTATAATGTACTTAACGAGATTCAAGTCAAATCTTCAGACCTCATTGAATCTTCCCACTCAACAGACATGGTGTTAAGTGGCCATGAATCACTACTGTTTGTCAAAAGCAGGAAACAAGCGGCATGACCTCCTAGTACCAGGGAGTCGAAGGGGGCATAGCTGAGCAGTGGCATTGGGGTACAGAGCACCTGTGGGTGTCGGGCTCATGAGGTGGGGGTAGGAGTTTGATGAGACTGAGGAGGCAGGCCTAAGGGGCTTGGTGGATGAGACCCCGAAAGAAAATGGAACATGGTTCCCAGCCTGTGGGGCAGGTGGGGGGAGGGGGGGGGGGGGGGCGCTGCGCACAACTGTTTAAAATGAATGAAGTGGCTACCCAGGAGTCTTAAGTGTAAAGTCCTGACGACAATGAGATCTCGGGATGTTGCAGTCTGAATAAGAAGGGTGCCTATTAGTCTTGCCTAACCCTGATGCAGAAAGTAATTGTGCCAGCTTACATTGCTGAAACTCATGTTTGTCAAACTATTTGGCCCGCATGAGTAAACTCTGAGCAATTTCAGCTGCCCCCATTCTCAAAGTCAAGGAGTGGGGTCATAACTCACGGTTAAAGGATAAACGCTTGGATGCATGAGGTCCAGAGGGATTGTGTCTACATAAGTGTCAGATCCCAGCTCTTGCCATTGAGAATCCATTAACCTTCAAGGTGAACAGAACCATCCAGTTGACCCTGTCCATGAGGGATGCGTGACCATAGAAGCCTCCTGTCAGAACCCCCAATGATGTTGAGGTCAAGGGAGGGGACAACCTGATGCGAGGTCAGAGGAGGCTCTGAAAGGGTTAAGACATTGACCGGGGCCTGTCAAGCAATGGAGATGGAAGGGTACCTGAGATGAGCGAGTTGTATCAGAAAGATATGGCGTAGGAATGGCTGATTCCAGTACCAAGAGGTACTGAAGTTAAGCGGCTACGACATCAACCTGACTGTCTCTCTCTCTTATCCCTCACAGTTTACCGATTGAGATCAGTAAGGTGCAAGTGGAACTGGAAATTCTGCTAATCAGTGCGGGAGGAGCACAGACTCCAGCAGCAATGAGTGGACGCACCCAGGGAACACCCAGGGCGGGATTTTCCCAACGGGAATCTAAGTGCCGACGCCGGAGTGAAAACCGGAGTGTTTTACTCCGGCGCCGGAGCCCGTTCTCGGACCCCTATTCTCCACCCTCCGTGGGGCTAGCAGGGGCGTCGCACGATTTACGGGGGCGGGGCCTTGGCATGGCATCAGAGACCCGGCGTCGCGTAAAAGACGTGGCGCCTTGGGTCCCGCGCATGCGCAGTTGGGCCGGCACCAACTAGCGCATGCGCAATGGCGCCGGTGCCAACTGACGCATGCGCGATAACCTCGCGGATCGCTGCGGCCTCTCACCAACATGGCGCCGGGGTTCTGGGGCCAGTTGTGCAAAGAAATAGGCCCGGGGGGGGGGGGGGGGGGGGGGGAGGGAGGGCAGAGGCCGGCCCGCCGATCGGGAGCCCCGATTGAGGGCTAGACACCATTGGAGGCCCCCCCCCCACAGGCCGCCCCCCAAGCCTTCGCGACGAGTACCCGCCGGCAGCGACCAGGTGTGGATGGCGCCAGTGCGACTAGGCCGTTTACGCGCAGCTGCTCGGCCCATCCAGGCCGGAGAATCGCCGCTCGCTATTTGCGGCGATTCTCCGAGTGGCCAAGCGCGAATCACGCAGCGCTGGTTTCCGGGGTGTGGGGGAATCGCGTGCGGGGGTCAGGCAACGCGATGCCCTGGCAATTCTCCCACCCGGCGGGGGTGGGGGGGTGGGGGGCAGAATCCCGCCCCCAGTGTCAGGAGACAAGGAAGCCGCAGGGCACGCTGAAGAGACAAAGGCAGCAGCAGCCAGGCAGGGACTATAAAGGGCTCCACAATTATCTATGTGCCATTTCACAGTCATCCACCCATAAATGCACCTGTGAAAGCTTTTGAGAAGAGTGGTGTTCAGATGGGCTGAAGCGTTATTCCACTGGGAGACAGGCTAATGACAGTGAGACCTTAGGTTTTGAGGTACAAACATTTTTGATGTAATAACATGTGCATTTGTGGTATTTGATAAAAAACCTCAGCTATTTGTGCCTAACTTCACCTGTGCCCATTATGTGCTCCCACAATTCCTTAGCCTTGCAAACCTTCCCATTACTTCTGAATGTATTCCCAGGATGCACATCAGAAGTGGAGGGGGCCTGCTGCCTTCCACAGCTTGTTTCCTGAGATGGCTTTGGCGGGTGTCCCCTGGAGGGCTGCACCTGGAGGGCCCTGGCCTATGTCCTGGTGACACTTGTGTTGCCACATCACCCAGTTCAGCCCGCTGCTACTGCGTTGCGCCGGTATCAGGAAGGGGGGCACTCCCAAGCTCTCCTGGGTGGAAGGCCCCGGGGTGGTGTACCAGTGCTTCCTTTTTCCTCTGGGTGTTGGTTGGGCCCCTGGGTTGCTCCATGTGATGGAAGGGCAGCTATAGCGAGCTCTAGAAGCCTTGCGCTGCCAGTCCTGGAGGCCCAACATTGTCTGGACCATAGTGTTGAACTCCTCAGCCATGGTCCTCAGGGACTGAGCCATGCCTCAAGAGTTCAGCAGTCATGGAGCTGACGTCTTGCCCGAGGCTTTCCACTGTCGCCACCCTCCTTGCAGCAGTGGCCTGGGTCCCACGCATCTCCGGCACCATCTCCTGTGACAGAAGGCTTTTGGCCTCCTCCATTCGACCTTGCAGTCACCGGAATGTCACTGCCAACTGGTATTCCCACCTCTGCCTTTGCAGCTCAAGCAGCTGAGGAACAATGTGTCCAGAGGCACAGCACTTGGCTGGAGCACAGCTGAGTTATGGGATGTAGCAGACCTCTGACTGACTGATCGCTGGGATATTCCTGCCTCCACCTGGTGTGCATGAAAAGCAGTGAGGTGCTCACCAGAAAGTGACCCAGAAGCCTGTCCAAGTTCGCCCACCGAGGTGTGTGTCTCTGCACTGGCAGAAGGTGGGGGTGATAGCGGTGACGTTTCCTAATGTCCTCCTCCGAGATCTCCTCTGAGGTGCTTTCGAGGGTGAGCGGTGGAACACTGTTGGTTGACGGGCCAGCTCTTTGGTTGATGTTCCTGCAAGGCAAGGGATATGATTTTAGTACATGGCCTGGTCAAGGGTTTGGAAAACAAGGCACTCACTTGACACTCGTCATGTGGATGAATGTGCAGAAACTCCTCACTTTTCTTGCACAGGCCCACTTCGCTCTCAGTGCAGGCGCGCTCCTGCTCCTCCCTGAGACTTCCATGGATTTACCCTTCTCAACCTTGCCCCTCGTCTGAGGTGTGGTGACCCTCAGGTTAAATAACCACCAGTCAGTTCTCTCAAAAGGGGAGAGCAGCCTATGGCCCACAGGGTCTATGACAACTTTCAGTGCAAGATATTTCTCTCTTGTAGAATGGCATACAAATGGCAGAATCTTCTACTCTTGCTGTTGGTGAGCTTGAAAGTGGGAAAGATAAATAATGAGGTGGGAAGGCGTTGTACCAGAATTACGTTCTGGCCCATGGTTGAAATTCCCGCTCTGCCCCGCTTGACAGTCAATTGAGGAACTTCAGTGGCCTATTAATGACCAGTTAAGAACCTTATCCTGCCTCTGTAATTAACCCAGCTGCAGATAGACATGCCCCGATGCGGCATGCACAACAGCTACAAACGAGAGACTAACTTGTCAACTCTGAGGGTAGAGGGGCTCGTCTTCTCAACCTTACTCCTCGCCTGAGGTGTGGTGATTCCTCGGGTCAAATCACCACCAGCCAGCTCTCCCCTCTCAGATGGGAAAGCAGCCTATGGTCATAGAAAAAGGTATAGCCCAGGAACAGGATCCTGTTGTGCCCTCTGATAATCCTCAGCATGATCAGCAACTCCACCAATATTCATGTCATCCACAAATTTACTAATCATAGCACACACATTTTCCTCCAAATCATTTATATATATATACTACTAACAACAGAGATCCCAGCACTGATCCCTGCAGAACACCTCTAGCTACAGATCGCCATTCTGAACAACACCCTTCCACCGCTACTCTCTGTCTTCTATAACAAAGCCAGTTCTGTATTTATCTAGCCAGCCTACCCTGAATCCCATGTGATTTTACTTTTTGTCCCAGTCTGTCATGTGGGACCTTGTCAAATGCCTTACTAAAGTCCATATTAACTACATCCACAGCCCTTCCCTCATCAATTTTCTTTGTCACCTCCTCAAAAAACTCAATCAAGTTGGTGAGACATGATCTTCCTCATATAAAACCATGCTAACTAGTCCATTTTCCTCCAAATGTGCATATATCCTGTCCCTCAATATCTTTTCCAAAAGCTTCCCCACCACTGATGTCAGGCTCACCGGCCCATGATTTGCTGGATTATCCGTTTCCTTTCTTAAACAAGGGAACAACATTGTCATCTGGGACAATGGCGACTTTACCTTACCAATTCATCACTTGATAGTCCATTAACAAATTGAACTGAGTATTTAGATACATAGCAGATCCCTGAGAGCCCAATAGTTGTCAAAGATGTGTTAGATCTCTGGAAGTTTGATCCTGGAATAAAATAGCTGTCAGATCCCTAATGGTCTAATTGTGAAACGGGATATTTATCAGGCCCCTGGTGGTCTGGTCAGTGGAATGTGACTTGCATCACATCCCTGGCATTCCACTTGTTTATTGAGTTTGTATCAGATCCCAGACTTCATGTCAGTCTTCACACATATTAAAAAATTATATTGAATTTGGGCCGTGTTTTTTCTTGTCTTCATTTGTCTTTTACCTCTCTGTGGCTTTGAAATTTATATCGCTAAATTCTTCAAATTTCATAAAGGCCAGCAGAATTTTAGTATATCAAAAATAAATTGTATTTACGTTGTAATAGGATTCACACAATGACACCAGAGCATTAGGAACGCGTTACTTTGCTTACGTTGACACGGTTAATTCAGCTTCTCGCGCTTGTGAAACCAAAACCAATCTAACCCAGAAGCTTTGATGATCTTATCAACATTCGTTCAATGTTTTAACAAAATATATTTTAAACCAATCACTGAAACCCATCAAGCAAACTAAATTATGCCAGTAAAATACCTCTTTTTTTAATAAAAATGAATCTGCTGGTCAGGCTTTTCTTTTCAATTGACTTAACCACTGACTGTGACATGACCATTGCAAGCACAAGGATGTTTTGGGACAGACATTTGGTCCTTTCGACTGGAAGTGAAGACTCACCCGAGCAATGGATTTTAAAATTTATCAGAGCTCCCCGTCTGATTGAACAGCTCGCCAGACACTAACGTTGCTGAAGGGTAGGATCCACAAATCTTTCTCCTGGACATTGGACCTCGGTATTGGACCAGAAGTATTTATGTTAACAACCATCCTCCTCACAGACACCTCTGCCCATAACTCTTTGATTTGATTTATTATTGTCACATGTATTAGTATACAGTGAAAAGTGTTGTTTCTTGCATGCTGTACAAACAATGCATACCGTACATAGGGAAGGAAGGAGAGACTGCAAAATATAATGTTACAGTTATAGCAAGGTGTAGAGAAAAGATCAACTTAATACGAGGTAGGTCCATTCAAAAGTCTGATGGCAGCAGGGAAGAAGCTGTTCTTGAGTCGGTTGGTACGTGACCTCAAACTTTTGTATCTTTTTCCTGACGGAAGGAGGTGGAAGAGAGTATGTCCGGGATGCGTGGGGTCCTTAATTATGCTGGTTGCCTTTCCGAGGCAGCGGGAATTGTAGACAGAGTCAATGGATGGGAGGCTGGTTTGCGTGATGGATTGGGCTACATTCACAACCTTTTGTGGTTTCCTCGGTCTTGGACAGAGCAGGAACCATACCAAAGCTGTGCTACAACCAGAAAGAATGCTTTCTATGGTGCATCTGTAAAGGTTGGTGAGAGTCGTAGCTGACATGCCAAATTTCCTCAGTCTTCTGGGAAAGTAGAGTCGTTGGTGGGCTTTCGTAACTATAGTGTCGGCATGGGGGGGACCAGGACAGGTTGTTGGTGATCTGGACACCTAAAAACCTGAAACTCTCGACCCTTTCTACTTCATTCCCATTGATGTAGACAGGGGCATGTTTTCCTCTACGCTTCCTGAAGTTGATGACAATCTCCTTCGTTTTGTTGACATTGAGGGAGAGATTATTGTCGTCGCACCAGTTCACCAGATTCTCTATCTCATTCCTGTACTCTGTCTCATCATTGTTTGAAATCCGACCCACTACGGTGGTCTCATCAGCAAATTTGAAAATCGAGTTGGAGGGGAATTTGGCCACACAGTCATAAGTATATAAGGAATATCTCTTGGCACCTGAAAGATAATTTTTTAAAGATGGCTCGAAATTTCCTATAATTCAAAATTTAGAGTACCTAATACATTTTTTCCAATTAAGGAGCAATTTAGCGTGGCCAATCCACATACCCTGCACATCTTTTGGGTTGTGGGGGCGGAACCCACGCAGACACTGGGAGAATGTGCAAACTCCACACGGACAGTGACCCACGCCGGGATTGAACCGGAGACCTCGGTGCCGTGAGGCAGCAGTGCTAACCACTGCACCACCATGCTGCCCCATAAGCCTTCTGTAATGTTGATCAGACAGATGCACACACTCGCTTTAAGACACCTAATCCCATTTGGACTAATTGACAGATGTGCGCTCAATGGTTAGAATTCTCCAACCCTGGGATTCTCTATTCCCACTGCAGCGCACCCCCACCCGCAGGTTTCCCGATGGTGCAGGGTGGCTTCAGCGGATAATTCCATTGACAACCGGCGGGAACCGAGAATCCAGTCGCCAGCAAGCAGCTGAGAAACATGCAGCTGTGGGTCCAGAGAATCCCGCCCAATATGATGCCTCCTTGCACTATACTGCCAAAAAACAAAGACCAATGCTACTCGAAGTAGAAGTTAAGCTCTTCTGCCAAATATTTAGGGGGAAAATAAAAGTTAATAGAGGATATAATCTATCTGATTTCCGAGCCTGGTGTATCAGTGTTCTGTCAAACAAGCAGCATCATTGAGGGGAAACGTGAGCTAAGTTAAGGGACAAAGTGTTTTTTTAAGCAGTCATATTCAGGATTCTGGCCAATCCATGCGACAAGGCCTACATCTGCTAAGTTTTGATATCAGACCTTATCCTTACCGAGAACTGTCTTAGCTTGTCCAATAGATGCAGAGATGTAGGAGTAACAATCTGCCGTGGGACCTGATCTCACGGCCTAATGGTTGAGAATCACATTTTCAGCCATTTGAACTCCTGGCCTGTTCCTGTCACATGAGACTTTAACGTTTCATACTTTTTATCTTAATTCTGTGCACTAAACATCTCTGTTCAAGTGGATTGCAGTTAGCTTCTGCAGATAGCCTGAAGTATGTTTACAAGTCTTATCAGTGTGCAGGCAATCGACCCATTTAAAACCATTCACTCCCCCAATGGTATTTTTCCCTCTTTTGTCTCGAAGCCAAACATTTGAAGCAAAGGGTCCGGCGGGAGCTATTGTATCAGAAAAACTTCAGCCTGGCTCCGAATGAGAGAAATTTCTATTTAAAAAAACACACTGATGTAATGCATCTCCCAGAAGACCTAAAGTCCCACAATATTTGAGAGGAATTGTGCAACTGCAAACCTCTTGTTTTGATTATTTTGGTATGACTAAGTTTCTGTTTTGAATTCTGATAGCAGGATGTCTTTATTTAACACTCTTTGCTTCATTAATTAATGGTGTAATAGAGTTCTTTCAATCATTCCTTCAGATGTGTGGCTCGGTTCCATTTCAGACTTTTTTCTAATTTCCTACCAGGGCTTCGTTTTCTGCCAAATCGTTAAAACGTGTTGTACTTTCCAGACATAAATGCGAAAACCTCCTCTTGCTTGGTGGACAGTGATTCTGGTGATTTTTCAGGCCAAGTTAAAGTGATTTGGCCACAGACCTGATCTTAACAATTAATTGTGGCAGGAGGTCAGTGCTCGCCAAGGCTGCCAGTATTCCTCCTGTTGAAGTGTGACAAATGAAAACTTGAAAAGACAGCTAAAACAAAAAAAGACCCTGATCCTACTCTGCTCCACGAGCCACGTGGAATCACGAGCTGCGGCTCTTTGCCATGTTGCCTTCTCTTCCCAAACCTCTCACTGAGTTTCAACCATTATGTCTACAACCCCATCCCCCAGCTCAATCCACTTACCCCCCCCCCCCCCCACCACCCCCAGCCGCCAGTTCATCGCTGAACCGATGTGGGGTGTGCCTGCATGAGTCACACTGACCTTTAAAAGTGTGAACAATTATCAGCGAGTAATCTTCCTGAAATTGCCACCCGAGCGTGATCGCAGTGAACATTTTTGTGTGGCAAGCCAAACATTTTGATAGAGGAAATGTGTTCCAGCTAATGCGGCTGCTTTCTCTGGTGAGCTCTGCACAACCGTCTCTCCAGTATGTACAGCAGGTGGTGCTGCAATGTGTGCTTGTGAATATTGGGGAAAGGCTTTGGCTGCTTCCATTGCTCTTCTGTTCTTAACCTCCAATTTTACACGGCCAGGCTGCTTCCAGTCGGGTGTGTGGTCAGCATTCCGCTGCCCCTCAGAAAATCAATAGTTGTAGAATTCAACTCATGAGGGCGACATTCTGGGCTTTGCCGACCGGAAGGACGTTGAGTGCTAGTGACGCC
Organism: Scyliorhinus canicula; assembly: GCF_902713615.1. Taxonomy (NCBI): domain Eukaryota; kingdom Metazoa; phylum Chordata; class Chondrichthyes; order Carcharhiniformes; family Scyliorhinidae; genus Scyliorhinus; species Scyliorhinus canicula. Next base: position 53,523,442 of record NC_052151.1, on the reverse strand, counting down.
TGTTAAATTAAAGTGCTTTTGTGTACTTGGCTTTTGCATTTCTTTGTCATGTCGAAATCCTTCCAGGAGCTTCAATAAGTATGCGTCAGCTTTTTACTCTCACCTTGAATGTACCAGTATGAGGTTTCCCATAGATACCCTTTTTAAAAATTCTTTATTCTGTCATGGGATGTGGGCATCACTGGCAAGATGCCGTTTGTAGTCCATCCCTAATTATTCTTGAACTGGATGGCTTGCTAGGTCACTGCAGTAGGCAGTTAAGAGTCAACCACATTGCTATAGGCCTGGAGACACCCGTAGGTCAGATCAGGTAGGGATGGCAGATTTCTTTCGCTAAAAAAGCAATAGTGAATCAGATGGATCTTTAAGACAATCGATGATAGTTTCATTATCACGCTTACTAAGACTAGTTTAGCTCTAGATTTATTAATTGGATTTAAATTCCACCAGCTGTCTTGGTGGGATTTGAACCCCTGTCTACTGCACATTAGCCTGTGTCTCTGGATTACTAGTCTAGTGAAAATATCACTATCCCCATCATGCACCCTATCCCTAATCCTGCCATGCATTTGTTTTCCAGAGGAAGAGGATAATCAGCAAAGAAATAATTGATTAAAGGTCATGCGTGGGACTCTCTCAGCCCAGGGCCGGGCCAGACAATCCCCGCTCAGCGCGAATCGCGCCATGCCGCACCGGCGCCGGCCCGCAATTCTCCGCAGAGCGGAGAATTGGTGCCATTGGCGCCGGCATGTTTGGTGCGGCGCCGGTCGGGGGCCGCTATACACGGCCGGCCCGCCATTCTCAGCCCGGGATGGGCCGAGTGGCCGTTGTAGAAATGCCGAGTCCCGCCGGCGCTGTCCACACGTGCTCTCAGCCGGCGGGAACTGGGCGTGGAAGGGTCGGGGGGGGGGGGGCAGCCTGTGGTTGGGGGAAGGGGGGTCCGACACCGGGGGACCTCCGATGTGGCCTGGCACGCGATCGGGGCTCACCGATCAGCGGGCCGTCCTCTCTGGCTGGCGGCCTCCTTTCTTCTGCGCCAGCCCCTGTAGTCCTGCACCATGTTGCGTTGTGGCTGGCGCGTTGAAGGAAGCCACTGCGCATGTGTGCGTTGGAGCCGGTGCCACTGCGCATGCGCGGATCTCACGGCGCCCAGTTCACGCCAGGATCAGCAGCTGGAGCGGCACAAACCGTCGTTTCCGACGGCGTCAGCACTTAGCCTCAGGATCACAGAATCCCCCATAGGTCTGAAACATTGGGCAGAATTGAATGGCTATGTTCATGGGCTGGAAATCCATTGGTAACCTCACCGTGTCCATTTTCAGAATGCCCGATGAGATTAAGTCCCAATCAGGCATTTACCTTCCCACCATTGGCCTTGCCGGTCCTGTGAGGAGGATTTCTCCCCGAAATCCTGTTGCAGGATGGATGCCCCGCCCTCCTGAGAGCTTTCGGTCAATCGGAGGCCAGCAGTTCTCCAGGACCAATTCTCCACACCACTAGGAGCGGTAGCCCCTGGCAGTACTGCACTGCATTCTGGGCAGTGGATCGGCGATGGAGCTCCTGGAATAAAGCGAGTGGGGTGGATTTGTTGAGGGAAGTAAAGGAGGTTCCGGCAGTAGGGAGGAGGGGATTCATTTGAAGGTCAGAGTGGGGTCTTTACTCTGGGTCTTTCTGTTCCTACTGGTGGGTGTCTGTCAGGCACAGAAGATCTGACATGGATGGACCACTTTATCAAGCCCCAGGCCATTCTGCCAGGGTAATTTAGTATATTGGAAAATAGACACAACATAGTAGCAGCATGAAACAGCTGTCTGAATTGTTATTTTTAGATGCTTTGCTTTTCCAGGGTAATTTGAGGTAGACCAAGCATTTTTAAAACCTAAAAGTGGCAGCTGTTGTCCCATTTTCAGGTCTGTGTGATATACAGAAAATAATGAACTTCTCAGGATAGCCATTGTCCTGCAAGATAGCTTTGTTCTGGCAACCACTGTTAGGGTCCTTCTCGTTGATTCCCTTATTTCCTATTTTTCTTAGTTTGTTGCTATTGTTTTCATCCATGGATCTTTAACAGTCCAAGCAGAGGAAGTGAGGATCTCAAAAGTTTCAAAATAGTACACTGTGCTATGAAGTTTTAGCTTTTGAACAGGAGAACTCAGACTTTCTGGCACCAAGGGATCGGAGGGATTAGGTTCGATTGGCCAGGGACAATGGCCAGGATTCTCCCGCAATCAGCGGGGCAGCCCATACCGGCGCCAAAGAGAGGCGTGAACCACTCCGGCGTCGAGCCTCTGCACCTTCCAGGGGCTAGGCCGGCGCTGGAGGGGTTGGCACCGCACCAACCAATCCTGAAGGGCCTCTGGCAGCCGGCGCGAGTTGGCGCATGCACAAGACTGCCAGCATGTTCTAGCACATGCGCAGAACTGCTGTTGTGTTTCCTGCGCATGCGCAGGGGGTTTCGTCTCCGTGCCGGCCATGGAAGAGCCCTACAGAGGCCAGCGTGGAGGGAAAGAGTGCCCCCACGGCACAGGCCCACCCTCAGATTGGTGGGCCCCGATCGCGGGCCAGGCCACCGTGCGGGCTGCCCCCGGTGCCGGATCCCCCCCGAGGACCCCACAAACTGCCCTCCAAGCCAGGTCCCGCAGGTATGGACTTTGTCTAATCCACGCCGGCAGTACTGGCCGAAAACAGGCGGCCGCTAAGCCCATCGGGGCCCAGATAATCGCCAAGGGGCCACTGCCAACAGCCCCCAACCGGCGCGGCGTGATCCCCGCCCCGCCCAAAAACCGGCAACAGAGAATTCGGCAGCCGGCGTCGTAGTGGCAGGGCAGGATTCACACCGCCCCCCCCCCCAGTGATTCTCCTACCTGGCGGGGGGGGGTCGGTGAATCCCGCCCAATATCCTGTCTGGAAACAGCCAGTGATTAGGTTCTGCCAGATGAGGTTTTTAGAGAACCCAAGAGAAAGCTCCTGGATGCTAAGAGGAGAGGCTCTGTGTTGCTCTCTCTCCCTCTCTTTCTCCCAAATATTTCTTGCCCGCTGTTCTGAGTCTGCAGAGATGTCTCGAGCCACTGATGCATCTAAAGTGAAAACCATTATAGTCTGAAAACAAAGGCATCCAACTAGAAGCCTAGACTGAAGAACAATTTAACTGGAAGATGTCAACCTGAAACAGAGACTCCTAACCTTTTACCTTTAGTATTATTTTCATACAGCTCTTTCCCCTCTGTTTTTGTCTGTCTTGTGTGTGTATGTGTGTGTGGAGAGTGGGTGAGTTAAGGGGGGGGGGGGGAATTATATAGTAGTCAACCAGTTGTATTTGCTGCTTATTTGATTATAGTTATTGTTATTAATAAAAGTTAATTGTGTTTACATTTACAAACCTGGTGACTGGAGTTATTGGGCAGTCAAAGGCCTAAAACTTCAGGTAGTTTTAAAATTAAGAGTTAATGTTAACTGTGTTGTGACTCTGGGTCAAGTGGGGATGGAATTGACTGCACACTAGCCCAGGGTATGGTAACATAATTTGGCGGCTTGTTCCCATGGTCTTTGGAACAGTAGACGGTATATATTAAGGAGGCACCAGATTTGTAATAGTATTATGGGATGGCACTGGAAGCTGCGAAGGCTTTTCTTCAGGTGAAAGATCTGCTTTGATTTATTTAGGCAAGTGAATTAGAACTGGAGGTGGCAGGTAAAGCTAATCAGACAGAAATATGATATATTGGTTGAGTGCCTGTGCCTGTTAGGGACACAGGAGAACCTACGAACAAGAGGGGTGGGATTCCCCGACCCTCCGCCGGGTCGGAGAATCACCGGGGATCGGCATGAATCTCGCCCCCGCCGGCCGCCAAATTCTCCTGCTCCGGAGAATTGGCGGGGGCTGGAATCGCACCGTGCCGGTCGGCGCCCCCCCCCCCGGCGATTCTCCAGCCCGCGATAATGAAGACCCGCTCGTTCGATGCAGGTCCCGCCAGCGTAAATTCGGCTAGGTCCCTTACCGGAGGGACCTGGCGGCATGGGCGGGCTCCGGGGTCCTGGGGGGAGTGCGGGGCGATCTGGCCGCAGGGGGTGCCCCCACGGTGGCCTGGCCCACGATCGGGGCCCACCGATCCGCGGGTGGGCCTGTGCAGTGGGGGCACTCTTTTCCTAGCCGGACATGTGGGCCTCCATGATGGCCGGCGCAAAGGTGAACCCCCCCGCGCATGCACGGGGATGACGTCAGCAGCTGCTGACGCTCCCACGCATGCGTGGACCCCAGCTGGCTGGTGGAGTCCCTTTCGGCCCCGGCTGGCGCGGCGCCAAAGGCCTTCCACGCCGGCCGGCGGGGCGCAAACCATTCCGGCACCGGCCTCGCCCCTGAAGGTGCGGAGGATTCTGCACCTTTGGGACAGCCCGATGCCGGAGTGGTTTACGTCACTCCATCCTGCCGGGACCCTGCCACCCCGCCGGGTGCAGGAGAATCCTGGCAAAGCTGTTTGGCAGAAGAATTAGAGGGGACATGAGGAAACGTTTTTTCATTCCAGAAGTCTGGAATTTACCGCCTAAGTTGGTTGTCAAGGATGAAATGCTCAACTCATTTAAAAGGCACCTGGCCAAAACGGGGAGGTTTCACCCTCCATGTTCTGGGAAGCTAAAGGCCGTAGTAAGAGAAGAAATTATCGCTTTCAAAGCGCGAAGAGATAGTGAGGAAAGGGCGGCTAGGCAGCAACTGGTCGACTCCATACTGGAGGTAGACCGTAAATACTCCGAGGCCCCAACCGTAGAGCTCCTGGAACTTTGACCTGCTCTCCACCAGGAAAGCAGTGCACCAACTCCGCCAAGCAAGTGGGACCCTATATGAACACGGATACAAAGCCAGCCACCTGCTGGCACACCAGCTGAGAAGGCAGGCAGCCACCAGAGAAATTGCACAAATCAGAGGCACGTTAAAAACAGAAGCAGAAAATATCAACAAAACCTTCAAGGCCTTCTGCCAAGGGCTGTCCACCTCAGAGCCCTCAATAGGGGTGTCCGGTTCCTTGATGGACTGGACATACCAGTCGTGGGGGAGGGCAGAAAACGGGGCTTGGAAGCACCACTAGCACTGGGAGAGATCATGGACAGCATTAGCTCCATGCAGGCGGGGAAGGCGTCAGGAGCAGACGGATTCCCGGCGGACTTCTACAAAACATTTGCGACAGCGCTGGCCCCGCACCTGCGGGAGATGTTCACAGACCGGCTGGCTAAGGGCACACTGCCACCCACGTTAGCACAGGCCTCAATCTCGCTGATACCTAAGAAAGATCGAGACCCACCAGAATGTGGGTCATACAGACCCATCTCACTGCTGAACGCAGATGCCAAAATACTGGCCAAAATCCTAGCCAAAAGGCTAGAAGACTGCGCATTAGAGGTGGTCGCAGAAACCAGACAGGCTTCGTCAAAGGTAGGCAGCTAACGTCGAACATCAGGCGCCTGCTGAACGTGATAATTACCCCCTCCGGGGAGAGAACACCAGAGGTGATCGTCTCCCTAGACGCAGAAAAGGCCTTCGACAGGGTCGAATGGAAATACCTCATAGAGGTACTGGAGCGGTTCGGGCTTGGAACAGGGTTCACCGCTTGGGTAAAGCTCCTATACAACGCTCCCATGGCGAGCGGACGGACCAACAACACCAACTCCCGATACTTCCAGCTGCACAGGGGCACCAGACAAGAATGCCCACCATCCCCAATTGCTCTCAGAGCAGCAAAAAGCTGGAGGGGGATCCGAAGGGGAGGCAGAGAGCAGAGTCTCACTCTATGCAGATGACCAGCTTCTCTACATTTCGGACCCACGAAGCTGCATGAATGGAATCATTGCGCTCCTGAAAGAGTTTGGTGCCTTCTCGGGCTACAAACTCAATATGAGCAAAGGTGAGATCTCCTCTGTACACCCACAAGCACTAATGGGACTGCCATTTAAACAAGCCTGACACAAATTCTGCTACCTGGGGATCCAAATAGACCATGACTGGATAGGGATCCACAAATGGAACCTCACCAGTCTGACAGAGGAAGTAAAAAAGGACCTGCAAAGATGGAACACACTCCCACTCTCCCTCCCAAACCTACAATTCTACTACTGGGCGGCGACGACCGAGCGAGTAAGGGGATGGATCAAGGAGCCAGAAGCCGAGTGGGTGCGCGCGGAGGAGGCCTCCTGCAGGGGGACCTCCCTCCGGGCCCTCGCCACGGCAGCACTCCCATCCCCAATGAAAAAACACTCCACCAGCCCAGTGGTGACAGCCCCCTCCAGTCCTGGAACCAACTGCGGCAGCAATTTGGCCTGAACAAAATGTCAGTCAAGGCTTCCATCTGCAACAACCATTGGTTCACACCAGCACTGATTGATGCCACCTTCAAAAGGTGGGGACCAGACAGAGGGACACTGACAGCCAGGGACCTATATACGGACAGCGGGATCGTAAAACTGGACGAACTGACGGAGAATTTCCAGCTGGCCAGGGGGAACGAGCTAAGGTACCTGCAACTCAAAAACTTCCTACGAAAAGAGACAAAGATGTACCCACAACAGCCACGACAGACATTACTGGAAGAGTTAGTGGATGCAAGCATCCTAGATAAAGGCAACCGTAGCGACATGTATGACCGACTGGGAGAAAGGGCCGACACCGTACTGGACGCAACAAGAAAGAAATGGGAAGAAGACCTGAGGATTGAAATAGGGTGGGGACTTTAGAGCGAAGGACTGCATAGGGTCAACTCTACCTCCACGTGCGCAAGGTTCAGCCTGATGCAACTAAAAAGTGGTACATAGAGCCCACTTAACAAGAACTCGAATGAGTAGGTTCTTCCCGGAGGTGGAGGATGGATGTGAACGGTGCCAAATAGGTCCGGCCAACCACGCCCACATGTTCTGGTCTTGCCCCAGACTTGTGGGGTACTAGAGAAACTAATCATGGCGTTCGAATGGGGGGGGGGGGGGGAAAGAATGCTGGGATCCCAAAGAAGGTTCTACAAAAAACAAAATCCGGTGGGGGGGCAACTATCCATGTTCGAGGCTATGTCCAAAGTGGTGGGGGTGAGGGTGGAGCCATGCCCGACAGTGGCGGTCTTCGGGGTTTCAGACCAGCTAGATCTATTCCTGGGGAGGAGGGCGGACGCCCTTGTCTTTGCCTCCCTGATCACCTGCCGTAGAATCCTGTTCGGCTGCCGGTCAGCAGCACCACCCAAAGCTGCAGACTGGCTGTCCAACCTCTCAGAATCTCTCCAAATGGAGAAAATCAAATTCGCCATCCGAGGGTCAAACGACGGATTCCACAGAACGTGGGAGCCATTCACCCAATTGTTCCGGAACCTGTTTGTGGCCAACGAACCAGCAGAAGAATAGCCAGGTAGCCAAGAATCAGGGGAAAGTAGCCTAGGCGTGAAAGGGATGGATAGACCCGGGGGGGGGGGAGGGGGGGGGGGTGTGCGGATGGCAGCTGAACCTAAGAGAAACAAAAGGCGAACCACAGGAGAATGGGAGGGGGGAAAAGGGCAGTTAGGTGGGGGGGGGGGGAGAAGAGGGAGGGGACAGGGAACAATAATGGGGAACAAGAGAGGTCGGGGTAGACAAGGGAATGATAGCCAGAAGAAGGGCACGGGAAATGATAACAAACTTGGCAAATACAGGAACAGAGAGCAAGGAAAATAGGGGCAAAAGACGGGACGAACGGCCGATGCGGTGAACGCAAGACGACAACCGCAATGAAAACCCTCTGTGAGAAGCAAGTAACAACACCAACACCAGATCCATTCTCGTATTGCCCTCTCTGTATTGGACATAACTAATGTAATTGTTTCTCCGGCACCCAAATGTATATGTACCTCCCCAGTTTCCACCCCCCCCCCCCCCCCTCACAAACAGGTGCCTACTTACGTGTTAAAAATAATATTGACAATTGTACAGAGTTGCTCTTGTTGAGCTAGAGCATAATACTCTACCAGTTTTTTTTGTTGTTTTTTTGTGTTTTCTTCTCTTCTGTATATATATATATATTTTTTTTTATTCTGAGTACATAACTGTAAATATACTTTGTTCAAAAACCCCCCAAAAAACATTTATAAATGAAAAAGGCACATGGATCTGCATCTGAAGTGCTGGAACCTGCCAACCTAATGACCAGGTGCCAGAAATGGGATTAAAATGGATGGCTAGTTTCTTTTTGCTCTTATTTTGGCTGGTGGGGACATGATGGGCTGAATGGCTTCTTTCTGCATCATAATGTTTCTCTGGTTCTATGAGATCAAAAACATTTAGTTGTGTCACTCATCTTCCTTCTTCGGCGATCACTCACTAACGAGTATGATTGTTCACCTGAGATACTCCGTGTTATTGGTCATGGATTCTGTAGGTTCTTGAGTGGCTGATGAGCCCGATCCTAGAGCCACATCTTTTTTTTAATAAACAATTTTATTGAGGTATTTTTTGGCATTGTAAACAGTTACAGATTACAGAAATATGCAAACATCAACGTAAAACCAATACTTCAATCAAACCATACTGCGCAAACCCGCTCCTCTCCCATAGACATTACCCGCCTATTTATCCCTCCTGCTCTACTCTAATCTCCCCCCTCCCCGCACCCCCCCCCCCCCCCTCCCTTGAGCCACATCTTTGACTGCCACTTGGCAGGTGTTTCTGGGAGGTGGGATCCGTCCTTGGACTCGAGATCGTTCCGGGCCTGCTCTTTGTGTCGGGTGTCCTCAAAGAATTGTGTATCCTTTAATCAGGAGGTTTAAACTAATTTGGCAGGAAGTGAGTCACGTTGTGGAGGTACAGTAGGGGGTCTGCACAGAAAAACCAAGTCAGCCTGGAAGGCAGAGCAAAGACGGACATGTTAAGACACAAGGGAAGATGACATGGCCGGATAGCATTTGTTTTAATGCAAGGAGTCTTCCAAGTAAGGCTGATGAACTGAGGGCATAGGTTAACACATGGGGGATATAATATTGCTATCACAGAGACACGGTTGAGGGAGGGGCAGGACTGGCAGCTCAATATTCTGGAGTGTAGAATTTTCAGGCGGGATGTGGGGGGGTGTTAAAGAGCAGGTGCTGTCACGATATTGATCAAGGAGTAAATCACTGCAGTGAGGAGGGATGATATTTCAATTGAGGCCCGAGAGGTGGAACATAAAAACAAAATGGATGACACGGTGACACAGTTGACACTGCTGTCTTGCGGCGCAAGTGGTCCGGGTTCGATTCCGACCTTGGGTGACTGTCTGTGTGGAGTTAGGCCACAGCTGGAGTACTGTGTACATTTCTGGTTGCCAAATTATAAGAAGCACTAGAGAAGATGCAGAGAGGATTCACCAGGATATTGCTTGGGCTGGGGTGTTTCAACTGTCAAGAGAGACTGGTTAGTCTGGGGTTGTGCTCCTTTGAGCAGAGAAGCCCGAGTAGGGATATGATTGAGATGTACAAAATTATGAATGACACAGAAATGGTAGATAGGAAGAAAGGGGTCAATAACCAGGGGCATAGATTTAAAATAATGGGCAGGAGATTTAGAGGAGATTTGAGGAAAAACCTTTTCACCCAGAGGGTTATGAAAATCTGGAACTCACTGCCTGAAAGGATGATAGGGGCAGGAAACTTCACAACATTTAAGAAGAATTTAGATGAGCGCTTGTAACACCATTGTATACAAGACTACTGACCAAGTGCTGGAAAATTAGTTTGGAATAAATAGGTACTCGATGGCTGACACAGACACGATGGGCTGAAAGGCCTCTTCTGTGCTGTCAAATTCTATGACCTGGAGTCTATGAGACTTGGGTGTACCAGTGCAAGGAACATAAAGTTAACATGCAAGTACAGCAAACAATTCGGAAAGCAAATGGCATATTTGCCTTTATTGAAAGTGGAATGGAGTACAAGACCAAAGGAGTATTGCTATGATTGCAGTGGGCTTCAGTGAGGCCACACCTGCAGTGCTGTGTGCAGTTTTAGTGTCCTTAGTTAAGAAAGGATATACTTGCATTGGTGGTGGTACAGTAAAGGCTCATTTGCTTGGTTGTGGGGATGTGAGAGGGTTGTCCTGTGATAAGAAGCTGAGCAAATTGAGTTTGCATTCCCTGGAGTTTAGAAGAATGAGAGGTGATCTCATTGAACATTGAAGATTATGAAGGGGTTTGACAAGGTTGATGCTGAAACACTGCTTCCTTTGGTTGGGGAATCTCGAACAAGGGGCACAGTTTCAGGATGTGGGTTTAATCATTCAGGACTGAAATAAAGATAAATTTCTTCACTCAAAAGGTTGTGAATGATTGGAACCCTCTGCCCCAGAGTACTGTGGATAGGCCATACTTGAATATATTTAAGGCTGAGATAGACAGACTTTCTTTGTCCCTCAGGGAATCAAGGACTATGGGGTGAGTGGACGGGAAACCCAAGATCAGTTATGATCAGCTATGGGCAGCACGGTGCAACAGTGGTTAGCATTGCTGCCTCACAGCACCAGGGATCCGGGTTCAATTCTGACCTTAGGTGACTGTGCAAAGTTTGCACGTTCTCCGGGTTTCCTCCGGGTGCTCTTGTTTCTTTTCCCAACAGTCCAAAGATGTGCAGGTTAGGTGGGGTTATAGGGATATGGTGGGGGAGTGGACCTGGGTAGGGTGCTCTTTCAGAGGGTCAGTGCAGACTCGACGGGCCTAATGGTCTCCTTCTGCACCATATCTATGAATCATACTGAATGGCAGAGTGGGCTCGACCGGCGAATGGTCTTCCCCTGCTCCTATTTCTTATGTGTTGCAACTATGGATACTTCAGCCGTCCTAGACTAAAGCATAGCTAAAATGTTACCAAAATGTTTCAGAGGTTCTTAGAATGCATCTAGCTCTGATGCAAACTAAACAAAAAGAGATGGAACAAGATTTATTTCTGCATAGAAATGCAGGACTAGCAAACACCCTGAAGATCGGAGAATACTTCAGTAATAGTGGCCATAACATAAATAGGATCACTTTAGGAAGAGAGGAAAGTCCAAGAAAGGATGTACTGAAAATTGACCAGTTTTAGTGGGATGAAAGGCAGCCTAATACTGATTAGTCTGTTGAAAGAAATGACAGATCAAAGCGTGAACCAGCAGTGGGAGGTACTTAAAAGAGAAGGAAACTATTACAACCAGAAAGTGTCCAGAAAGGAATCAACAAGAGAAATTTGGAAGGCCAAAAGGTGGTATTAAAGAAGATTGATGGTGGTGATCAGCGTAATGGGAAATAGCAATGGTTTTTATCAGCACATAAGGAGTAAAAGGCTAAGCAAGGAATAAAGACGGATGAGGCCATCTTATACTCGAGAAGAATGAACTGCCAGAGAGTGTCAATAAGCATTTTAAACCAGACTTTACAGAGGGAAGGTGAAAGTAGGGCTGCAGGAATACCATGAGGGGATGTGAGGAAGCCACAACAAGAGTTATTCAAAATGGGACTAAAAATAAAAGATCACTCGGCCCGGATGGAATGCATTAGAGGATATAGAGGGAGGCTGGAGAAGGGACATCGGAGGCACTAATTGTAATTTTCCAATTACCTTTGAAATCAGGGATTTTGCTGAAGGACTGGAGGTTGACAAATCTCTAGAAATGTGAAACCCTTTTCACTGGAACAGGGAATTTCTAAAGGATTTTCAAAATTATGAAATAGATTACTGTAAATAGTGATGTAGATGGAAAATGAAAAGCTAGCGGTGATATTCACAATCAGAAAGTTTCACCAGTACGTGGCGCACGTTGTTTCACTATCCCGATGGACCACAAGCCATTATTGGGTCTCTTTAAAGAAGACAAGGCAATCCCTCCAGTAGCTTCCTCCAGGATCCAGTGGTGAACCCTCTTACTAGCGGCGTACAGATATACGTTTGAGCATCGGCCAGGCACACAGATTGCAAACGCTGAGATGTGCTGAGTTGACTCCCACTGCAGACGTGCTCACCTTTTTCCCCGAAGGCCAATTAAACCATCGCCATACTGAATTTCATGGATACGTTGGCTGCCATAGCCGCCCAGATCCACAAGTGAACGTAGAAAGACCCGTTATCAATAAAGGTCCGCCACCTTATGTTATACGGAGGTCAGCACCGGAGGTTGCCTGAGGAATCATAGGCCTTTTTGACCAAGGTATCGGATTTTAGCATTGGGGGCGGCATCCTTCTGTGGGGACCTCATGTCGTGGTCCCTCGCCAGGGTCAGGACCCCACACTATCAGATCTGCACAACGGGCATTCAGACGTCTTGAAGATGAAAATGTTCGCCCATGCTCACATCTGGTGGTTAGGCCGAGATGGGGAAATAGAGCGACTGGCTTGTGCAGTGTCTGCCAAGAGCTGCACCTCTTCAGCTGTAGGAGTGGCCAGGCCAGTCTTGGGCGCGGTTGTGTGCTGACTTTGCCGGCTCTTTCCTGGGTTCCACGTTTTTGATCATTGTAGGTGTTCATTCAAAGTGACTTGAGGTCCGCAAGATGTTGTGCACTATATCGAAGGCGACGACCGAGAAGCCTCGGCTCTCATTCAGTACATATGGCATTCCAGAGGTGCTGGTCACGGATAATGGCACACCCTTTACCAGCGAGGAATTTGGGGGTTTTATGAAGGAAAACGGAGTGCGACATATCCACATGGCCCTGCACCATCAGCCTCAAACAGACTGGCAGAAAGGGCGGTGCAAACTTCAAAATGGGTCTTGGAAAAGCAGACCCGGGACCCATGGAAACACGGGTTTCCATTTGTTACCGCACCACCCCACACGCCACAACCAGAACACGTGAGGCGCAGGCGGCTGCGGACCTGCCTCAGCCTGGCATTCCCAGATATTGGCAGGAAATTGTGCTGCAGTCAGGAGAAACAGGAGCGTGGACCAGACGGTTCTGACCAAGTGATGCAGTTTATATCCAGAACTTCGGCGATGGCGCCAGGTGTGTAATATAGCAGACCGGACCTGTCTCGTTCCAAATTCAAACACGAAACCGAACAATGAAGAAACATGTGGGCCACCTGAGGGGCAGGAAGCCAGCATTACTCCAAACTTCTCTGCAGGGGCCAGTTGCTAAAGAGATCACCCGACACCGGCGGGTTATGGGGCGTCGCCCCCGGGGGTCCCGACAAGGAAATGCGAGAAGTTGGCAACTCTGACTCAAATATGGAAACACACGTCATCTGAAGATTCTGACAGTGAAGAAATGAAATGAAATGAAATGAAAATCGCTTATTGTCACGAGTAGGCTTCAATGAAGTTACTGTGAAAAGCCCCTAGTCGCCACATGCGCCTGTCCGGGGAGGCTGGTACGGGAATCGAACCGTGCTGCTGGCCTGCCTTGGTCTGCTTTAAAAGCCAGCGATTTAGCCTTGTGAGTGGTATCCCCAGGCGATCAGTGAGGATACGGCGTTCCCCAACGGGGTACATGCCCTCTGATTCAGCATCCCCACAGGCGCAGGAAACACAGCCGCGGGCGAAGAAGAGCAGGCACCCTCCTGCTCCACCTTCCTCGGAAGGTATTCAGACCTTGGGGGGGTGGGGGAGGGTTGTTATAACCCACACGAGACCTACAGGGATGGGCCGAATAGCCTCCCCGTGAGCTTTGTGAAATATGAGCTTCCCTGAGGAGAGGATAGGCCCAATCAATAGGGTACTGGGCTCTAACATAGAAGTCAGTTCAGATAGGAGCCGAGCGAGAGTAGTCCAGACTGGGCCCTGAATGTTGTGTGTATCTAGTTTGCTTCATAAATAGTTTACGAACTGGACTCCTCTGTGACCACGAAAATGATCAATTTAAGCATGGAGGATGGGATGCCGATTTTGTTGCCCAGCACACTTATTTCCCTGTATTATAGGGGTGAGCTCAGGGGCGAGTGGGAATGTGGTGGGGTGTGGGCCCAATTTTATGTGCCTCCCCGACCAAAAACATGTCTAGCGGGAGCACATAAAATGCAGCCCAGCGTTTCCCAGCGGGGACGGTCATGCACTGAGGATATCAGAGTCCAGACTGCTAAAGCTGAGATTCTTTGCCCAGCTCATGGAAGGCTGCCGAACAAGAGGAGGACAAAGGAAGCACTTCAAAGACACCCTGAGGCTTACCTCAGGAAATGGAACGTAGATGTCAACACCTGGCAGACCCTTGTCCAGAAGCGAACTACTTGGAGGAATCTCCTGATTGAAGGGACAAAATTCTTCAAGGATGGCAAGAGGAGGTCCAAACAAGGAACCTGAGAAAGGAATACCAGTGACCTCGAGTCCAATAATAATAATAATCTGTATTGTCACAAGTAGGCTTACATTAACACCGCAATGAAGTTACTGTGAAAAGCCCCTAGTCGCCACATTCCGGCGCCTGTTCGGGTACTCAGAGGGAGAATTCAGAATATCCAAATTACCTAACAGCCTGGGCGGGATTCTCTGATCCTGAGGCTAAGTATTGACACCGTCGTAAACGACATTGTGTTTCTCGATGATATCAACATGGCCTCAGGAGCAGCAATTCTGACCCCTACAGGGGGCCAGCACGGCACTGGAGCGACCCACGCCACTCCAGCTGCCAATCCCAGTGTCAGATGGGTGCTGCGGGTCTGTGCATGAGCAGTGGGACCGGTGCGATTGCCGCGCATGCGCGGTGACTCCCTTCTCCGCGCCAGCCCCGATGCAACATGGTGTAGGGCTACAGGAGCCGGTGCGGAACAAAAGAGGCCCCAGCCCGAGAAGCTGTCCACCGATTCATAGGCCCCAATCGCGGGCCAGGCCACAGCACAGGCCATACCTGCGGTCGGACACCTGCCCCCCCCCCCAAACCAGGACGCCCCTGGATCCATTCACGGCGAGGTCTCGCCGGATAAGACCAGGTTAGAATGGCGCTGGCGGGACCTGCATTTTTTTGGAGAATCGCAGAGTGGCCGCATAGAGCGGCCCCCGACTGTCACTGTGCCAACCGCGCAGGCGCCAATGGCACCGATTCTCCACTCTCCGGAGAATCGGCGGACCAGCGTCGGAGCGATGTCACACGATACGCGCCAGTCCCAGCGATCTCCGGCCCGGCCTGGGCTGAGAGAATCCCGCCCCCGTCTTTTGGGACTTGTGGGAGGAAACCGGAGCACCCAGAGAAAACACAGACAGATACGGGGAGAACATGCAGACTCTGCACAGACAGTGAACCAAGCCGGGAATCGAACCCGAGACCCTGGTGCTGTGAAGCAGCAGTGCTAACCACTGTGCTACCGTGCCGCCCATAAAGGACCGATCCCACTTTCCAGAAGCACCAGTCAAGTGTGCAGTCGAAGATGCAGCTCTGGGATCAGACTCATCAGCCATGCAAGGACCCACAGAACACAGTAACACAGAGTTCCTTAGGTGGACATGATACTCGCCAGTGAGTAATCGCCAAAGATTACATACAGTCCATACCCACTCTGCCCATGATATTCCTTTAATAGAATTAACATCCTCATGACAAACTAAAGTTTGTAAAAAATCTTTCTTTCACTTTCTGTGACTCCGAACTTGCTTCTTACATTATAGTAGTTTTTAGTAGAATTAACAGCCTCATGATGAACCAAAGTTTAAAAAAAAAATAAAAATATATATTTCTATCCCTTGATGTGCATTTTAAACATATCTATAAATACTAATCGCGCCTGACTTGGTGGCGGGATAAGCCCATTGAATCTCATCTCGCAAGGTTCAATGCAAACTCGCATGACTTTGCGATTTGGATATTGCTCTCGCTAGGTGAGATCCAGATATGCATATTTCTCGGAGGGACCGGGATTCACCGGCCGTGCCTGTGAGACCTCGGCAGGGCGCTTTTTAGTACTAGTCCACGCAAACTTGGACCAGTCATAACGGCACCTGGAGGGGTCTCCCAAGCCATTGGAGACCCCCCTGTGGTTGGGGATTGGGCACAGTGGCACCTGGCACTCTGGCACCTGGGCACTTTGGCACTGCCAGGTGCTACTAATGGAAGAGGTAAGTTGGGTGATGTGGCGGGTGGGGGTGCGTGTCTGGAGGCCATGCTAAGGGGATGGGGGGGGGGTCGAAAGATCGGGGCTTCCTTTAAAATGACGCACTGATCTGCGAGCTCAACTCACCTGTGCAGGAAATGACTAAAGTCCGGCCTCGATGGTGTTATATTACGATATTGTAATATATATTACTCTTTTAGTCTAGCCGAGTGGCTGAAATATAAACGTAGTCTTCCAGTGATGATGAAGTAATTTAATGAGTAATAAGAAATAATCTCGTGAATTCTTTTTACTTAATACTGAACTAGTAAACAAACAAATGACTGTAGATGAAACTCTTAAATAAGATAATGCTGATATCTATTAACTTCTTCTCTCGAGCTGTCTCTCTTCTGTACTCTCTGCACTCCAGACACACTCTCCTCTAGTAAAGAGCAGGAAAACCTTTTTATAGGTCCTGATAGTGTGGCCATCTAGTGTTCAGTTGCCTGTACTTGCTTAACATAGTCTGATCATGTATTACTACATACAGAGATCACTACAGATGGGGCATTCCTCGCCGAGACCAAAGGAAACAGCAAAGTGCCATTGAATAGCAAGGTGTTTCTCGGCGCCTGACTTGATCAGGTTTTTTGAGGAAGTGACGAAGATGACAAATGAAGGTAGGGTAGTGGATGATGTATACATGGACTTCAGTAAGGCCTTTGACAAGGTCCCTTATGGCAGACTGTTACAGAAGGTGAAATCACATGGGATCAGAGGTGAGCTGGCAAGGTGGATACAGAACTGGCTTAGTTACAGAAGACAGAGGGTAGCCATGGAACGGTGCTTTTCTAATTGCAGGGCTGTGACTAGTGGTGTTCTGCAGGGACCTTTGCTGTTCGGAGTATATATAAATGATTTGGAGGATAATGTAACTGGTCTGATTAATAAGGTTGCAGACGACACAAGGTCGGTGGAATTGCGGATAGTGATCAGGATACAGCAAGATATAGATTTGTTGGACAGTTAGGCGGAGAGATGGCAGATGAAGTTCGATCCAGACAAATGTGAGGTAATGCATTTTGGAAGGTCTAATACAGTTGGGAAATATACAGTAAATGGCAGAACCCTTAAAAGTATTGACAGGCAAAGGGATGTGGGTGTACAGGTCCACAGGTCACTGAAAGTGGCAACACAGGTGGCGAAGGTAGTCAAGAAGGCACACGGCATGCTTGCCTCCATTGGTCAGGGCTGGAGTTTAAAAATTGGCAGGTCATGCTGCAGCTCTTTAGAACCTTAGTTAGGCCACACTTGGAATACAGTGTTCAATTCTGGTTGCCACACTACCAGAAGGATGTGGAGGCTTCGGAGGGGGTACAGAAGAGGTTTACCAGGATGTTTCCTGGTATGGAGGGCATTAGCTATGAGGAGACATTGGATAAACTCAGCCTGTCCTCGCTGGAACAATGGAGGTTGAGGGGCGACCTCATAGAAGTTTACAAAATGATGAGGGGCATGGACAGAGTGGATAGTCAGAAGCTTTTTCCCAGGGTGGAATAGTCAATTACTGGGGGACATATGTTTAAGGGGGAAAGTTTAGAGGAGTTGTGCAAGGGAAGATTTTTACACAGAGGGTAGTGGGTGCCTGGAACGCGCTGCCGGAGGAGGTGGTGGAAGCAGGGACGATAGTGACGTTTAAGGACGTCTTGACAAATGCATGAATAAGATGGGAATAGAGGGGTATGGTCCCCAGAATTGTAGAAGAATTTTGGTTAGATGGGCATCATGGTCAGCACAGGCTTGGAGGGCCGAAGAGCCTGTTCCTGTGCTGTACTTTTCTTTGTCCTTTGCCACAGGCAGTGAGAAACATTCCACCAAAAGCACCCAAAACCGGGCATCTATAATTTTTGGTTGAATCGCGCCTAATGATAAAACATTAATCCACCGAATAAATGCTCTCCGATGTCTCCTGCCTCTGCTCAATGATTCTGGGTGGGGAAAAAAGAAGTGCAAATAAACAAGCGTAAAAACTTACCCAACATTGGGGCCAGCCAGCCAAGTTAGTGCTGTCCCATTAATTTCTATTCAGCCAATTCAGCACAGCGCTTGCAGCAAAACACTTTTAAAATATTGTTTGGGAATTTAAATGTGGCGCGCTTTCACAGCGCATGTCCGTGCATCGGGACTCCCGCATAGACCCGATGCTCATGTGTGCGTATAGTCTCCATACATCAGAAGATTGTACGGAAGTTACGGGCCGACGAATACTGTTTTGTTCAGACCCCGAGGACAGCTCAATGATACATAGATATCTGTGTATTTATTTGAAATGTGTCAAACATTGCTTTCTTAAAAATATGCAGCGTATCCAGTTTTAATTTATTTCCATATTCATGTTTCCTCCACTAAATGAAAAACTATTTGCATCCTCTTATTGCATTACTGATGTCTGATAAATTAGGCAGTTAGTTAAAGCAGCTAAACTTCAAAACCTGCTCCAGCAGCGCTCTTCCCAAACCGTGGTGATGGGTCACACAAAGGGGAGATTAGTTGGCTGAAGTCGATGAGTAATTATTTACGGGGAAAAATCAACAGCTCGCAATTTGTCACTAAATACTTCTCCAAACATCTTGGTGGCTGACATAGAGGAAACACTGTCACTCCTCATCAGCAGGCTTTGTTTAGTTTGTTGGGAAGGCACTTTGCGATGGCATTCCTCAGCCAGTCAGCAGGCAGCAGGCTGCCCACAATCCCCCATTGTCCTGGACGTTCTACAAACAAACACAAAAACACTGGCAGCATTTGGGGTCCTGCCCTTGGCCCAACATTACCAAGAGTAAAAGTAA